>NW_028089093.1:5658747-6858747 GCF_014824575.4 Sturnira hondurensis
GGTCAATGACTGGATCACAAAACTATGGTACATTTACACAATGGAATTCTATGCCGCAGAAAGGAAGAAGGAACTACTACCCTTTGCAACATCATGGATGGAACTGGAAAGCATTATGCTGAGCGAAATAAGCCAGGCGGTGAAAGACAAATATCATATGATCTCACCGTTAACAGGATTCTAAACAAACCAAACAAGCAAGCAAAATACGACCAATGACACTCAAATATGGAACAGGCTGACAGGGTCCAGAGGGGAGAGGGGAGAGAATCATAGGGGAAAAGGAAATGGACTCACATGAACAAGTATAAAGGACACATGGACAATAACTAGGGTTGGGGGTGGAAAGGGGAGGGAGGTGGGGAGCATGGGGTGGGGGGAGGGCAGGGTTGGGAATATAAGACAGAAACATGTATGTGAACAAGAATTAAATAAAAATTATATTAAAAAAATTAATATCCACATTGATGATGTGGATTTCCTCACTTGGCAAATAGTATCAGTATTTCAATTTCTACTTATTTTTTAAGGCTTTAATTGGCTCTATAAATTAAAACAAGTTTGTGTCTTCCTTTAAATGTACATATTTTTATAAGCATTTTATAATTTTATATAAATATTTTCTCTCAATTGTTTATTTTCAGTAAAATGCTTCCTAACTCTTATTAGTATATTAATTCCCAGTAGATTGGTAGAATAGCTTTTTATTTACTTGTAAAACTTATTGCTCATGCTATTTACCTCAGACTTGCACAATTAAATAAAAATTACTAGGCATGCCTAAAAAAACGTAAGACGAAGCACAGCATAATCTCAGATGCCTCCAGATTCCACCACTGACCACGCCAAATTCAACTCTAACTCTGCGTATCTTAGTTATGACCTTTCTCTACAAGTTTAGCACCTTAGATTAGAACAGCATTTTCATGTAAATGACTGCAACAGTCTTCCAATATATCCTCCTGCCTTTTCCTTTGCTGCCATTTAATCCACATTGTCCCGTCACCAGAATGATGCTTATATACAGCAATCACTTCTGAGATGACACATAGTGCTCTTGTCCAGTGACCAGACTTACCTGTCACCATTCTGCATTTGTATACTTTCTTTCTGAAATCTATCCTGTAGCTAATCACTAAATACACATTCCTGCAACACACCTCATTCTCTTTCTTCCACCATAAGTGTGTGTGTGTGCATATCCAACAATGCACTGAGACTTTTATTGCAAAAATTATTATGGTGAAATTTGTGACTTGGAGTATTTGTGGGAATCCAGGACACACTTCCTGTAAAAATCCCTTTCTGACTCTGAAGTGGTCTTTAGTTTTTGGTGCCAATTTTTAAGGAATAAACCAACAAACTAGAGCATGGGAAAAACAGCAACAATGAAGAGAAGTCTAAAAGAGATTAGTCTGGCTGAGCTCATAATAACTGTCATCCAATCGTTGAAGGCCTGTTTTGTAGAGGAGATCTTTGGCTAAATTTAGGTAGCTTCCTGTTCTATAACTTGAGAGAATTCATTAGGGACCATGTGAATGTAGAAAAACTCTTTGATGTATAGGCTGCCTTATGGTCAGGGAAGTATTTAACTAGAGACTTATCTAGAAAGATAGGGCAGTGGGACTAATGCAACCCCCATGTCTTTCATTCTAAATATTCTTTTAATATTCAGTCTAAATATCAACTTTATTTTTTCACCTGGAAGTGCTATAGTAGACTGTCTCATTGTATTAATCAGAGGTATTCTGGAACCATCAACAATCAGTTACTATGTCTTCACCTGCTTTTTGAGAAGCATAGCCTATAGATCTTCATTTATTTTCTGTGTGTTCAGATCGTGACCTCACAGATTCTGCATTTTCCCCCCTCATACTGTGTGACTAATAGTATGTGTAAAAAGATGATTAATTAAGAAAGGGTAGAAAGTGTCTCCACTAAATTCTAGTATTCCCCATTGACTGTTCCACTGTTTTAAAATAGTATTAAAGCTTTCTGTTCAGTGTGTCTAAATAAGTGTTCTTTCGAATGTTTGTTCTTGGCCTGTTAGCTTAAACATTTCTCATTTTAAAGTATTTTAAATATCTAACTCCATATACTTTTGGTATATTTTGAGGAACAGCTAGTTCTTTTTTTGAAATAAACATTTTAGAAAATAGGAAAGAGTGCAGAAGTAATTTGAAAATCACTTTTAATTCCTCCTCACAGACACAACTATTAACAACCATTAATTTTGGTATGTTTATTTTTCAATCTATTTTTCTAGGCATATATGTTTATTTTTAAATAGTTGCTAACTCACCTTATTTACAAATTCATATCCCACTGTTGTTAGTTAACATTATATACAGTAGGGCAAAAGTAGGTTTAGAGTTGTTTGTATAGAAAAAATACAATGATTAATAAATAAAACTGTGTTTTGCAAACTCACAACTGTAAATCTACTTTTGCCCTACCCTGTTTTATGGGCATAATTATATACTATTCAAAAATCGTCTTTTAAAAAAAATTTTACTAATCCACTATTATTAAACACAGGATTTCTGAGAAGTTTGGTTTTTAAAATTATATATAATATAGATACCTTTTTTCCAGAAGAATAAAGGGAAAATGGCTGCTGAGTAAGTTCCATTCTAACTAACTTGGAGAAACATAATTAGAGAAAGAGAAATATAGGAGAGAAAGCTCCCATCAGCTCTGAGCCACGTAGGAAGTCTCTGATGAAATGTCCAACATCCATTTATCTTCTACTTCACTTGTATCAGTTTCAGCCCTGTCTCACCTTCACTTCCTTTGTCATTAACTCAAAGCTCTTTCTCAAAAATCAAATCACTTGACCTATTTTTTGTTCTAAATGCTACTTATATTTCATATTATTAACAATGGGGTCCTAAATTAAGGATAATTATTGGACAACAGTTTTTTCTATTGCTCTATAAAAATAGAGACATCTCTGGCCAGATGACAATTGATTCATTCTTGCCTGGCTCACAGCTCTGAAAGCCAAGCTGCACACTTTATTTCACATACAAGCTCTGTCCTGAAGGTATCTAGCCATGTAACATGAAAAATAGAGACATTATTTAAAAAATACCAGATACAAGAAATACTGTACATAGAACAATGACGCCTCAGTCCACTTCATAGTAGGCACCTTGGGGCCTCACACAGTTTTCCCAATTGCCATCAGCTCCCCAGCCATATTTTTCCTGAATCTCATCAACAGCCTGAATTTCTTCCCTTTCAAAGGTGACTTTAATTTTGGGAAAAGCCAGAAGTCGTAGAGTGTCAAATCTGGGCTGTATGACGCTGAGTCACCTAGGTGATTTGATATTTCACCAAAAAGCTCTGCACTCTGTATGAGATGTGTGCATGAGTGGGTGTGTGTTGTGATGAAGTTGCTAATCACCAGCTGCCCATAGCTGTGACCTTCTGAGTTATCTGAATTGTTTCCATGCAGAGAACTGTTCAAGCTTAATGCAAAATTTAATGCAAATTCATTGCTCTACTTGCTCAGTCATTTTGAATATGGTGGCCACACAGTACACATGCTCACTCAATGGCGTCTACTGCCCCCACCAACTGATCCAGTGAGGTGGTCATTGTTCATGCATGTGTGTTCCAGTCCACTCTCCTAGGTTGCCAGGTTACATCTATGTTATGTTAACCATTCTCACTATGTTAACAATGGCTGGACTTCTTCCAGATAGACCTTGTATGTTGGTGGCTTAGCATGGGCAATCACTATACCAATGACATTTAATAAGTGCCATAATTAATTTTTTGATTAATGTGCTATTAAAAATGAAAGAAAAGCATAAAGAAGAAGACGAGAAAAATTAGAAGACGAAGCCACAAAATGAAAGTTGGCATGTGGATGTTTTCTGCATATTTTTGAACATATTTGCCTTCCTGGGTTCTGCAAATGTGTGAATCCAACCAAGTAAGATGCACAAGCCAAATCAGCTCAACTTAGATTATTTCTGCCAAGGTAAAAGCGGGCAAAATCATTTCTTCTTGAATTTAAGAATTCAGCAATTATGAAAGTATGGGTATAGTGAGTAGTTTTACATTATTTTTTAAAAGCAAATAATATAGTGTATTTTTAAGAAGCAAACATGATATAAATTTTTAAAATAAATTGTAATTCTGTATAAAGCCATTTTAGAAGTAATCTAGCTTCTTCATTAATGCAGTATTCATTGGGGAAAATTTTTGAAAGTATAAAAAATAAGATCACCTACACTCAACACCTAGATGTAAACAGAGTTAATTTCATTTTACATCTTTTGTCTTTTTTTCCATACAAATGGATGCTCATTTTCTCCAATAAACATGAGATTATGTCATACATATCTTTCAACTTGAATTTTTTAATTTATATATATTGAGTATATTTTCATGGCCTTATCACTAATAGTTTTATATGTGTGATCTTAGAATACTTTTGATTTGACATATTGAAACCAAGTTATGCAAAACCTAGAAATGATCTATGTTTTAATTTTCATTGGAAGTATTTTATACCTACAAATTTTAAGACCTTTCAGGTCAGATATTTTTAAAAATGTAAGATAAATTTATGATACCTAACAAGTCAAGGGCTATCTTCAGCTGTTTACTTACTAGTGTTTGGTGGTATGGGCAATTTGGACACGTAAGGGAAAATTTGACTTGGAGTGCAATGACCAAAGTGAAGCAGTCAGAAATGTTTAGTCACTGCTAATGATAAAAATGAGCAAATGAGCAAACAAATTCCTAAACGCATATGCACATGCACACAGAAACAATAGCAATGAACACTGTGAGTCACATACACAGCTTGATTGCATTAACAGAAGCTATTTATGGAATAAGCCAGGCTAGCAACATCAGAGTCCTCTGCATATGTAGAACTACTGCCTTTTTTCTGTGAACCAGTATCTTAACATTAGCCTGATTTTAGAGTTACCCAGTGAGTTTCTGCAACACACACTAGTCCAACTCTACCCCTCAGATAGGTATGTAGTGGAACCTGAGCATTAGTACTTTTTAAGAGGTTTCCTGATGATCTTTATATTTAACTAAGGATAGAAAATATTGCTTTAATGAATACTAATTGCAAAATTGAGTTTTGAGCAAGTAAAATATAGTGTTCCCCTTTGAATCTGAGAATAAACAAAAGGAATATGATGAAGGCAATTAATAAGGTAAAATATATTTTTAATTTTTTATGTTCACCTGAGCAGATTTCATCTATTTACATGTTTAATAACATGTAAATTAAACACAGAACATGTAACTCTAGAAAAGCTTAAATTTGCCCTGAAATGTTTTTCTAAGTGATATTACATATATGTTAATATCTGTATTTTCTTGATGTAAATTTCCAAAGTGCAGATAATTTGCTTTTCATATTAAAATTTTAACTTATATTATAATATTAATATATAAATTACAATTTATATATTTATAATGGAGATAACCTTACAGAGTATCACATTTATCTAACAATGGCATACAAAATAACAATTGTTTTGTGATGTTGTGCAAGTATTTCAAAATTATTTTAGAATTTATATTTTATATGTTGCATAATGTTGCATAATGTTGCATAAAGAACATAATGTTCTTTATTTTAAATTTGTGAACAACAGACAGAGGTAAAGTTAAATAATTAAATACCTTTATTGGTTAAAATTTGATTGAATGACTAGCAGTTTTAAATTGGATTGATTTAAAATAAATCCTTCCTAAATCGAGATAATAAAAATGTTCCAAGCTGACTCTAAATCCATTCTGCGGAACACTGGTAAAGTCCTCTATAATTAACTTACCTAAAGCAAGTTCAGAGTGAAATTTGTTTTCTGGCTTTACCACTGGCAAGAAAAATAGCCCCCAAACTGATTAAGCAAATGTTCTTTGCCTATATTTTATATCTAATCTTCTTTCTAATATAATTTCTACATGTTCTATTTATCTAACAGTTCTTGAGTATTAGTGTTCATTAAAAAGTCATTTAGAAATATTGGTTAAAAATTCTGATTCCTGCTCTCCATCCTAGAGATTCTTAGGGATGAAATTTAAGAATCTACATGTTTTTAAATAAACTAATCTGTCTATAGTGGTATAAATAATAGTGACTTGCACTTGAAGAAATGTTCGTCTCATTGTCCTTATTCCCAGATGTTTCAGGAGATGGTGCGGTGAGGTATATGTCACAGGTGTTTGGAGGAAAGTTGATTGGCTGTTCCTTTTTGACCCCCTTGCAGGTCCAGAGCTATACTTGACAAGGTATAGGCTTGTGCCCTGTGACTTTTAGGGCAATTCAACATTTTTCGTTTTTCCTAAGTATTTAACTTTCTCCCCCTTGTTGATATACTTTATATCTAAAATGTAAAGCCTTTAATGTGTATTAAAATTAAGGCTTGCAATAGAACTACCCAAAAGAAAAAGCCATCTATTTAAATTTACACTTAGGTTTAAATGAATGGACTCTTTTCTGGAAAAAGAAATGAAGCGGGAAAAGGATTATAAAGCCAAAGGGCGCTGACAGAGGGCGTGGAGAAATGAGACTCCACAGGGATAGGAAAACGGATTTGCAGGTAACACCTATGAACACTGAAGAAACCTTACCACCGAATGGGTTGGCTCTGTTTGGGGTTTGGCATTCTCTACCTATCCACTAGCTCCTGAGGACAGTGTCTCTTTTATAGCTCTTTGAATTTTCCTGTTTGACGCCTAAAAGGAAGAAACCAAGTACCTGGTTTAAATGATAAAGGCTCTGGGTCACTTTAAACTCCTTTCTCTCCCTCTTTCTCCCCCATTGATCAGACACCTGTCCTGTTGCTCCTGCTTCCCAATGATTTCACTAATGACACCCCACTACCCTTTCCACACTTAGCACTCTAGTCATTTCCTGCCTGATTTCCCTAAGTCTTTTTTTCTCCTCAAATTAGTCTTTATCAAGAGTAGAGTTACTGCCCCCAATTGTCTAAAATAGCATTCTCTAAACTGTGTACCTGAGGACACTTACCGTATTTTTCAGACCATAAGACACACACATAGGTTTTAGAGAAGGAAAATAGAAAAAAAATTTTTGAAGCAAAAACTAATATAAAATATTTAATAACACAAGTAACATAATATTTCACCAATGTAAATGTAAACAGAACTCAACAGCAGCATCAACAGTCATTATTCCTCCCAAATTTGCAGGGGGAAAAGTGTGTCTTATAGTCTAAAAAAACATGGTATATATAAAAGCAAATAGTTGGCTTTTAATACATAATTCTTGAAAGAATGCTTAAGGCAGGAGGATGAGATAAGTTGATGTAAAACAAAGTGGAGGAAAGGAGAACTGAAGTGGAGAATGTCTGTGTAGGGAGGTAAAGAAGGGATAATAAAAACCGCTAAATAGCAGAACGCTAAGTATCAGTGGGGAAATTCAAATTCCTCTCTCATTTGATTACTACCGGCCAATGAGTAGATGCTCTCGTCACGTATGTTACTTATCAGAGCAGAAATGCGATTCACACTCACGCTGAGCGCCAGTCAGTGCTCTCTCCAGTCGTCAATATTGTCTCAGGTGGGAGGGAAGCACCAGGGAGGCAAGAGCCTGAAGGCAGAAATCAAATAATGGCATCTTTCTTGGAATTACTTATTGTCCTAATTACAAATTACACTAAAATTTATCCGTTTAAAGCATCGAATATTTATTTCACAGATTCCATAGATTAGGGATCTAGGGATGGTTTAGCTAGGTACTCTGGTTCAGAGCATCACATGGTGTTGCATTTGAGGTGTTTTGTCAACCAGGACGGAAGTTGTCTCAGTGCTCAACGGTGGCGGTAGAATCCTTCTCCAAGGTCACTTACATGGCTACTGCAGGCCTTCTTCAGAAGATTGTATCCCAGCTCACTCATATATATGGTAGGCTTCACCTGGTAGGCTCTACCTGAATGTTTCCACGGTAGTTCAACTGATGACTCAAAAGAGAGGGAGAACTTAGACTATGCCCCTGATAAAAAGTCTTTTTGTAAACTGCTCTTGAAAGTAACATTTCATCTCTTTGCATACCTAATTTGTGGGAGGAAATTGATAGGCCCAGCCCATGGTCAAGGTGAGGGGATATACAAGAGACAGAATACCAGAAGGTGTGAATCATTGTGGGCCATTTTAAAGTTTGCCAACCAAAATTGTGATGGATTTGTTAGATATTGCTCATTTTGCCTGAATCATGGTTTTGATATTTTGGGGATTCTAATGAGGGTGCTTGAAGTTGAAAAGAGTAAATGTTTATTAAATCTAACTTAATTACTTAAAAAATTAGGTGTCAGGGATATATTCAGTATGATTTCCTCTGCGATCTAATTTTTAAGTTGTCACAATGAAAGAATGTGGTATCTCATGATTAAAAATAGGATAAAAAGATTACAAAAATCTGGATATATTATTCTGTGAGTTTGACAGGTTTAAAAAAAGAAAAATGTGTGTCTTTTGGTTAGTACAAAAATCACCTTACACAAAATAATTTATTGGATCATTTTCATAAAGAAAATTTAGCATAAAATCAAAGCTGAAAACAGTCACATTTCATGGTAACCTTTTGTAAATTTAATGGAGTGAAACAATAATTGCTTTCTTACGACAGACATAATTAATATTTATGTAGAATGAGTCAAATATTTTAGAATTTGAGTAAAGTGTGAATATCATTCATTGTAGGGATCATTGATCAATACTTATTTTTTGAGGCTCCTCTGTTTGTAAGGTACTATAGAAATATAAATACGGTCCCTGAACTCCACTGGGTTTTGATTCCTTCATTCATATACTTATTCATCAAGATGCTGGTAGAGAACTTACTATCTGTTCAGTATTATCTACTGGAGTAATAGTAGGGTGGAAAAAAGATGAAAAAATCCATCAGTCTGAATCTTGGATTTCAATCCGAGTCATATTTGTATATTTTATAGCTCAATATTACCACTCGTTCTTAGTGGAAATTGAGTAGAACCATGCTGAGTTGTCTATTGAGCTTCTTTGAATTCATCAATGTGCTCTACTCTGTGCACTTTTGCCAGCCTTCTCTTGGAAGGAGATACCTACTCATTTTTGGTTCTCACTTTAGAAATTATTTCCTCTGTGAAATCTTCTCTTACCACTGAAGGCTGGGTTTTTTGCTCTTCTTCTGTACTCTTCCAGCTGTATAGACTATTTTCTTTATATTGTTTAGTGTCCATTTTCTTTTTAATCCCATGAGTCTCTTTCAAGGGTAGGCTGACATGAGACAAGAAGACACGCTCATCTTGATATCATTGTATTCCCATCTACTCAGCAGTATTTTATTTAGTGTCTATAATGTGCCAAGCACATCTCTAGACACAGGAAAAACAGTAGTGAATAAAATATGGACTCTGCTTTCATGGGCTTATATTTAGTGGAATGAGATGGACAATACATAAATAAATTGTACTAAATTAGCTAGTATNAAAACAGTCACATTTCATGGTAACCGTTCGTGAATTTAATGAAGTGAAACAATAATTGTTTTCTTACGACAGATATAATTAATATTTATGTAGAATGAGTCAAATATTTTAGAATTCGAGTAAAGTGTGAATATCATTCATTATAGGGATCATTGATCAATACTTATTTTTTGAGGCCCCTCTGTATGTAAGGTACTATAGAAATATAAATATGGTCCCTGAACTCCACTGGGTTGCGATTCCTTCATTCATATACTTATTCATCAAGATTCTGGTAGAGAACTTACTATCTGTTCAGTATTATCTACTGGAGTAATAGTAGGGTGGAAAAAAGATGAAAAAAATCCATCAGTCTGAATCTTGGATTTCAATCCGAGTCATATTTGTATATTTAATAGCTCAATATTACCACTCGTTCTTAGTGGAAATTGAGTAGAACCATGCTGAGTTGTCTATTGAGCTTCTTTGAATTCATCAATGTGCTCTACTCTGTGCACTTTTGCCAGCCTTCTCCTGGAAGGAGATACCTACTCATTTTCGGTTCTCACTTTAGAAATTATTTCCTCTGTGAAATTTTCTCTTACCACTGAAGGCTGGGTTTTTTGCTCTTCTTCTGTACTCTTCCAGCTGTATAGACTATTTTCTTTATATTGTTTAGTGTCCATTTTCTTTTTAACCCCATGAGTCTCTTTCAAGGGTAGGCTGACATGAGACAAGAAGACATGCTCATCTTGATATCATTGTATTCCCATCTACTCAGCAGTATTTTATTTAGTGTCTATAATGTGCCAAGCACATCTCTAGACACAGGAAAAACAGTAGTGAATAAAATATGGACTCTGCTTTCATGGGCTTATATTTAGTGGAATGAGATGGACAATACATAAATAAATTGTACTAAATTAGCTAGTATTGGGTAGTACTAAGAAGACAAATGAAGAGGGAAAAGGAATAAAGCCAGTGGGCTGGAGATAAGGCAAGGCTCTTTAAAATAGATGGGACACCTTGAAATGATGATATTTGAGGTGAGAACTAGAGAAAGGGAGGAAAGAAGCCATAGGGGCAAAGTGTCCCTAGAAGACAAGAAGTGAGTGCAAATGCCCTGAGTGTACTGATGAACTGATGGAGTTACAAGGAGGCCATTGTGGCTGGATCAAAGAGGTAGTGGGCAGGCAGGTAGCTGAGAGTAAGAGGTGAGGTCAGAAAGGTTTCCAGGGGTCAGATCATAGGACTTTGCAGGCCAGGGTACTCCTAGCGTGGCACACACAATTACTATCTAATGAACATACATCAAATATTGTTAGGTGAAGCCCTGGCTGGTGTAGCTCTGTGGATTGAGTGAGGGCCTGCAAACCAAACAACTGCGGTTCGGTTCCCAGTCAGGGCACATGCCTGGGTTGCAGGCCAGTTCCCAGTGGGGGACACACAAGAGGCAACTACACATTGATATTTCTCTCCCTATCTCCTTCCCTTCCCCTCTAAAGATAAATAAATAAAATCTTTAAAAAATATTGTTAGGTGAAGGTTGGGAGTATTAGAAAAGTATCATGTAATTATAGCTCATTGTTACTATGAAAGAACTGTGAGTGGGTGGATCCGAAAGTTTGCTGCACATTAGACTCACCAAGGATCTTTTAAAAAGGCTGATTCTAGGTCACATGGCAAACGACATTAGGGTCTCTGTAAGTGGCATTTGTATTTTTTAAAGCTCCTTAGGTAATTTCAGACAAGCATGGGGATCATTATCTTAGCTCAGTGGCCCTGGAAGTGCGCCCATCAACAGCAGCACTGGAGATAATTAGAAATACAAATTCTTCAGCCCCATTTCCTACCTACTGAATCAGAAACTATGGGGGTAGCGCTAAGCAAACTGTGTCTCAAGTAGTTTTCCAGGTGCTTTGCACGTGTGCTGAAACAGAAGAGCCACAGTCTTAGAAGAACAGGCCACATGAGAGCCAAACAAAAGATATCTTTTGTGACATTAATGGTAGAGGGCCCTGTTTCGATAACATGTGTGCATGGGCAAGAATACCTGAAATGTTACCATTTAAGAATGATTTCTCTGGATTAAACCTTCTCTCTCTATTGTCCTTTGTTTAATTAAATATCCCTCTGGGTAAAATATCAAGCCACTGGTTACTCATTAGAACTTTAATGTAAATGAGCTTATTAGAATAATTTAGCTGACAGCACAGGCCATTTTGAATACAAGAAGGGCTGAAGCGAGAAAAGGATGGAGATGGGGTGATATCGCAGACAATTTTTCTATAGTCTCAAAAGTATGACTAATACTCATTGGTATTTAATATGGTTCAGACTGTTGTTACTAAGATTTTGAAATAATCTAAATATAATCTTCTTGCATTTTTTCAAGGACCTTTTCAGAAATGTGTTGACTTTAGTTAATTGTACACCCGTTTTCTATATAATCTATGTCTAAAAATGATGATTTTGAAATACGCCACCGATATTTGTCATAATTTAAGAACAGAAATTTTCCCAGGTGTGTGTGTGCATGTGTTTAAGAAATCGAAGTCTTGCTGCTTATTCTCACTCTTAAGATATTTCCATATAGAAAATCTTATCATCCTTCATCCTCCTAGAGAAGGTTACATTTTCTTTCACAAAACTCCAATATTAATATGTACATTAGAATTTATTTTTCCCTTTCCCTTATGAGAATAACAATGAATGAAAAGGAATTATATAGCTTTGAGGTACTGCTGGAAGGCCAGTTTGAGTCATATGCTAATTGTGGTTTTAGTGCTCTTATCAATCCAGCAGGTTCCTTCAGATTTAAGAATGCCACGTGAAAGTCTTTTGTTGTCCTGCCACACAAGTTTTCTCTTATACAGAAAAAGCAGCTTTTTTTTTCACAAAGGCTTAACCAGAGGCGATACCTAGTATTGTTTGCAAAGTGCAAGCAATCTATCTTTTAAGCACTTGAGTAATATTAGTTATCTTGGCTGTGGACAGGAGAAAAACTAATCTATGAAAATAAGTATAATACAATCTGAAAAGCGAACCTCATATGCTGGAGGATTCATTCAGCTTGATGACAAAGGACTGCAGATACAAGAAACGCTTGAGATGGAGAAAATGTAAATGCAGAAAGTCTTGATATAGTCACTTGGTGTCCTCTTGTGTTCCTGGTACAAGTATTTGACTGGTCAGAGCCTTGCTGAGATCCGCAACCGTGAGCCAAAAGCTGTCTGTAGGAGTTTTAAATGAACAGTTTCCCTTTATATCCTTCTTAAGGCAATATGGGTTCTTAATTTTTTTCAAGATAAACCCACACCCTTGCTGGGGAAGTGAAGGTAACCTTTGCAATGTTTTATTGACCACTTGGGAATCCTTCTCCCAACAAAAGTATTTCCTCAAACATCGAATTCATCCACTGTTTTTGCACAGGAGATGGATGTTAGTAAAACGAGAAAGTCTTTTTTTTACTTCTCATGTTTCTTTTCAGCCCACCTAAAGCAGGGTCATTTAATGGAACACTACCTAGTCTGAATTTTCAAACTGTAAGAAGTATAAAACTGCCAAATGTCTTTTCTCCTTTGCGTATCTGAAGGCCTTGTTATATTTTATTATTCCCTGGTATTTACTAGAAACTACCAGTGGCTTAGCACTCTCTGCTACTGGGTCATAGAAGATAGGTGTCAAATGTGTCCATGTGTTAATAACTCTCCCAAAATTAATGCAAGTACTCACTAAGCCAATATAAAGCTAATTTATATATAATAGAAAATATGAAACTCATAGTTCAAAATTATGTGTATATCTTTCTGTGGTCTGAAAGATCAGACCATACATTCTTACGCTTAAAGAATTCCTAAGATACACACATAAATCTACACATAGACAAACATATTATTTCTCAATTTTTCTTTTTTTTTCATTCAGATTGTGGATAAAATGTTTCTCCTTAGATACTCTAAATACAGCACAATGGATGTTCCTTTTTAATGTTTAAAATACTACCTTGGAACAAAGAGAACTTAACTCTGAAGGAAGTCTCTTTGATAAAATCAGTTCTTAACTTAAGGTAGTGGAAAGTGGACAACTAATGTATCGGGTCTTAATGTCTGTCACATATAATCCAGATGTTTACTCATTACTTTTTGATTTAACAAGTATTCTTTAAAGGCCAGGTTCTAGTTGCTGTCGATCTAGATGGCTATTTGTATAGATAAGGTCATTGTGCCCAGGGGTTCTATTTTCTACTGGGTGAAGCAGAAAATTACCAATAAACAGATGAACAAGATAACAAGAGGTTTTTAAATAGTACATAGAAAAACAATAGGATAATAGAGATTAATTGTGGATTAATCAGACTACCTCAGACTAATAACTACAAAGAACAGGGCATTTCAGGTGAGACCTAAGTGATGACAATGAGGAGAAAGCTTGCCAGAAGAGGGAACACGTGCAGGTCTGTAGGTAGAGAAGTGTTGGACATGTTCAAGGGAAAGGAAGAAGGCCACTGTGGTTGCAATGCAGTGGTCAAGGTGGTAAACACCATGAGACGAGTGTGAAGAGCTAGTAGGAACCAGACTCCAAAGGGCCAGATGCATGGACTGCACAGGATCCTGGGTTGTATTTCATGAGCGACCGTGGATATTCGAAGGGACCTATGTACAGTGAGTTCCTCAGGGATGGAAAAGAAAGGCTTGGACAAGAACTTGGAGAAGAAATCTACCAAAAACATACTTTAAATATAGAACAAGATTGGCTATTCACAGTGCCCATATTGATTTACTTAACTATTCTCCTTCGATACTCTAAATTTAGTGCAGCGGATGTTCCTTTTCAATGTCTAAAATACAACCTTGGAACAAAGAGAACTTAACTCTGAAGGAAATCTCTTTGATAAAATCAGTTATTAATATAAGGTAGTGGAAAGTGTACAACAAAGCTTTGAAACCAGGTATTTAAATATGTGCACATAGCTGCCAATATCATGGTAGAGTTGCAAATGTTGCAGCTGGAAGGATATAATTTTATACGCACACACACAACCATGTTTTACATTGTCACAAGAAACATTCAAACCTACAGAGAATTTTTATGAGTTTATTTGAACCAAGACTGGTAACATATGCCTGAGAGCAAAATCTCAAATGCTCCAGAGAATAACAGTTTTGCAGTTTCTTTTATGCATTTGAAATTAAGAAAGGAACCAAAGGAAGATTACAAGAAGGTGGGAGAAAGCATATGAGCATTGGATTACTGGAGAGTTAACAAGATTATGTGCTTTCTTGAGGGTGGGTATGTTTACTTCAAAGGTGTGTTAATCTAGATGCACAAGAACAATGGACAGGTCTTGTTTAAAGTAAACCTAATCCTTTTACTAAAAAGTTACAGGCCTCAGGCATGACTACTCATCTTGACCTGCCCAATTAGAGATTTATGATCAGATCTCCCTGTGAGGTGACTTTCTATAGAGCCCATTTCTTTGTCTATAAATCCAACACATCTTCAGGAATGAAAGCGTGATCATCACCTGGCACTTTGGCAGTTTCATCAAATACTGTATTCACCTCTGTTATGGGCTGAATATTTGTGTTCCCCCCAAATTCATATTGAAAGTGTAACTCCCAATGGCAACTGTATGATCATAACTGTATTAAGAAGTAGGCCTTTGGACAAATGGGACCTCATCCAATTAAAAACTTCTGCATGGCTAAAGAAAACAGCATTAAAATGAAAAGAGAACCAACTATTTGGGAAAACATATTTGCTAATGATACCTTGGACAAGGGTTTGATCTGCAAAATATATAAAGAACTCACACAGCTACACTCCAGGAAGACAGAAAAACATCTAAAAATAGGTAAAAGACTTGAATAGACACTTCTCCAAGGAGAACATACAGGGGGCCCAGAGACATGAAAAGATGTTCAGCATCACTAGCCATCAGAGAGATGCAAATTAAAACCACAATGAGATACCACTTTACACCAGTCAGAATGGCCATCATTAATAAATCAACAAACAAGTGTTGGAGAGGATGTAGAGAAAAGGGAACCCTAGTGCACTGTTGGTGGGAATGCAGACTGGTGCAGCCACTGTGGAAAACAGGATGGAATTTCCTCAGAAAACTAAAAATGGAACTGCCTTTTGAACAGCAATTCCTCTGCTGGGATTATATCCTAAGAGCCCTGAAACACCAATTCAAAACAACCTATGCACCCCAATGTTCACAGCAGCACAATTTACAATAGCCAAGTGCTGGAAGCAACCTAAGTGCCCATCAGTGAATGAATGGATCCAAAAACTATGGTACATTTACACAATGAAATACTACCCAGCAAAGAGGAAGAAGGAGCTCCTTCTCTTTGCGACAGCATGGATGGAACTAGAGAGCATTATGCTAAGTGAAATAAGCCAGGTGGTGAGGGACAAATACCATGTAATTGCACCTTTAACTGGAACATAATCAAGAAAAGAAAAAAGCAAACAATATATACCCAGATAAATTGATATTAAGAACAATCTAACAATAGCCAGAGGAGAGGGGGGTGGGGACAGTGGGGAGAAGGGTTTACAGGAACTACTATAAAGGACACATGGACAAAACCAAGGGGAAGGGTGGAAGCAAAGAAGGGAGGTGGGTTTGGCTGGGGTGCGGGGAGGGGGAGTTGTGGGAGGAGATGCAGACAACTGTATTTGAACAACAATAAAATAATTTAAAAAGAAAAAAAGTAGGCCTTTGGGATGTGATTAATGCCCCATAAAAGATGCTCAAGGGAAATGTCTTGCCACTTAAGCAACTTGAGGTTACAGTGAGAAGATGGTCATTAACCATCATCAAACTGGACATTGTGATTTCAGCTTTTGAGTCATTGAAAACAGCACCTATCTAGACTAACTCAGAGATGTGAGAAAAACCATACATACCTTCTTTTGCAATCTGTATCATTGTCCTACATTTAAGGCTTACATTACATGCAGATGATCGTGTGGGAGCATTAGTTCAGACTGACTCTGCAGGAAGAACAATGTGGTGTGTAAATGGAGAGAACACAACTGGATGTATTAATTTGATAAATAAGGCTATGACTGCAGAGAAAGAGGGAGCGTGTGAAGCGAATAAGAGCACTGGCTTTGGGCTCATACAAACCTGAGTTTTGTTCATTGTTTGCAACCTACCTTGTTGCTTTACCTCTTTGAGCCTCAGTTACTACTCTGTGTCAGGCTGATAATGATATGCCAAGGTGCAAGGGAAAAAGAATGAAACAATATGCAAAAAGTGCTTAGCAGAGGTCAGATGGAAGGTTTCCCTGATGACTTTATTTAAAATTGTAATTACCTGACTCCTCCCCTTGCTCTTGATTCCCCTTACCTGGCTGAACTTTTCTGTTTTTGTTTTTTATAGCACCTTATCACCTTTTCCTATTCAAAGGCATTTGTTTGTTTATTATATTGTTTGCTGTGTCTCTCTTGACGAATGGAAGCTTCAGCAGAGAAGGGAACTTTGTTTTGTTCACTGGTGAATTCCCAGACTCTAGAACAATGTCTGACACACCATAAACAAAGCTGAGTATATTCAGCTTGTAAAGAATAAAATTCACTTCTATAAATTTGAAGATCTAATTAGCTCTATTAAGCCATTCATGAATTCAGCAGCATCCCATCTAGTGACTAGAAGGGCACTCAGGGGTTGTAAAGTGGGAGGTATTTATAGGAAGAAGCTTGGGGCAAGGGAACTTTTAACAAAAGAAAAAAATGGGTTATTTTTAGACTTGACTCCTTGTAGGGGAAGGAAGAGGCAAGGGCTTTATTGTGTAGAATGCCTCTTTTTTCTACTGGGGATAGAGAGGGGCGATTACCTCATAGATGTTAACCAGAAAATTCCAGACTGATTGGTTTAAAATTCTACACCTGGGAGATGCTGAAGTTGCAGTTAGGTTAGTTGTTAAGTTTTGGTTAGCAAGTGACTCCATTTTGGCCCTTCCTTCCCTCTCTTCCTTCTCTCTAGCCCTCGCCCCTTCTTTCTTTTAAAAACAATTTGCATAAAAATTCCAGCTAATAAGTCATAGTCTGTGTTGACTCTTACTTCTGCTCTCCCGGATTCTCTCCTTGCAGAGAGAGCCCAACTCCCTTAGCAATAGAAAGAGAGCATGGAGGAAAATCCAGATTAGTGGTTCTGGGCCTTGGCTGCGTGTGAGGATGACCTACGGAGCTTATTAAAAATCCAGATTTTCAGGCTGCAGCTCTCATCAAGAGAACCAAAATAGGTAGGGGTGGGAATCAAGCATCAGTATTTAATTTTTCCTATGTTTCAATGTCTATGTGGAGACAAGCTGGAGAAGGATTCATCTAAGCCATAGGCTGCAACAGTTCCCCACCAAATCATGCTGGTCAACGAGACTTGTCATTTTTCAAGCCAGCTTCTTCTTCCTGTCAGCAAAGAGTGGAAGAATGAAGAAAAGATGACGTTAGAGTGCAGCCGCTTGACATTGTGATACTTATTAATACATAAGTTGATGAGAGAGTATGTTTGCAAGCTGAGAGGATGCAAACTTAATTTTAATCCTTTTAAATTCAAATTCTTTCCTGTCATCTCAGAACTTTTTAAGAGACTTGTTCATTAGACATCTCTATTTTCTCTGACTTGAATGACTATTTGCTTCATGTGCATATGTTTTATCTCATTACAATGCAATATCTCATTACATTAAGGATGATATGAGTCCCCCCCACTTTTGGGACAACCAAAAGTGGTGCTTATTCACCTTTACCGCAAGCCTGATTCTCTCAGGTCCACTGTTTTGTTGATTATTCTCCCTCACACAGTCCACAGAATGTGAAATTCTCTGCAGTGCTGCTAGCTTTCCTCCTTGTTTTATCTGTTTACTCACAAAAAATGAGTGAGTGGTGTTAGGGTGGGCGGGGATAGGAGGAAGCTCCAGCTAGACTTTGCCAAGACGGACATCCTCACAGTAACCTGAGTCTGAGGAAGAGACCACCAATGCTATATTGCTGCTTTGTTCAGAGGGTACCAATCCTCAACTCCCAGGGGGAGCCAATGAAAATAAAACCCCAGGACATTCCCTGCTTGGGTGCAACTTTCCCGGCCTCACTCTGCAGACCGGGGAACCTCACCTGGGTGCACAAACCCCAGTAAAGCTCTTTATTGCCTACTTTATGGCTGATTGGTATTTCTTTCTCAGCAGAGCCTAAGAAAACCTTTCAAGTGGTACATTGGTTCACTTAACTTACTATATTTCTATCAAACACAATATAACACATTCAATTTTTAAAAAATATTTGTATGTGGTGGTTCACAACCAGCCATGACAAGATGTGACTCTGTGTTATATAGATTGTTTTTGAGATAAAGGCCACTTTAGCCTCAGGCTTAAGAGAAACTTTTGTCTCTCCCTTACCTACCTAGAAGAACTCAAAATAGGAGGCTTGCTCATAATAAGGAATTGTCAGAGATACCCTCTTCTGACATATCTGGAGAGCAGGTCAAACTTCCATTTACTAAGCATCTGCTTTTCTTGAAACCCTACGATGACCCTTTGAAGCCTCTAAGGCATCTTACCTCATCCCTAGCTCAGGATGTCTTATATACCCATGTTTCCTTTTCGCCTCTGAACTTTTCGTGCGTGTAGAGTTTCTGACTCTCAAGTTTGTAGGGTTCCCATACATACGTATGTATTAAATTCAGTTATTTTCTCTTGCTAATTTGTCTCATGTTGATTTATTAGACCAGCCAAAAGAACCTTAAGGAAAATTTGTTCCTCTCCAACACCCACAAAAATTTTTAATAATTATCATTAGTATTAGTATAACCACTAATAAGGGAAGTGTAATTTGCTAAAGTTCATGGGCTTGGTGGCAATATTAAATATAGAATGTGATGATTTTGTTGAAAGAAGAAAAATTATTTGATTTTCACATCCATATGAATAGCATAAAAAATGAAATGTTGAGATTTTACCTGGTTCCTGTCCTTTCATCATTATTAATCAAATATATCCCCAGAACTGACAGTAGCAAAGAATAACTGCCCACAAACCACATTTGTCTTTTTTCTGAGCATATAGATTACATTCCCCAAATATAATAGCAATTAAGTAAGCCCATGTGACTAAGTTCTAGCCAATAGGATGTGAGGAAAAGTAATGCACACCATTTCCAAAGTTGCTCCATAAAACCTCCAAAATTGTTTCTCTTTTCCTATTTGTTGGCCAATTGCAGAGAACTCAAAAGCCCTAGAAGAAAAAAGAAGCACAAGATAAAAGTGACCCATTTCCTAGATTGATTTCATACTACACTGTTCTCTGAACTCTTATTATTCTGTTTCTTTTTCTACTCCTCTATTCTCTAAGGAGGCATCCTTCATGACTGCCCATTCTTCCCTATCTTTGGAAGCATTTTCAACACTCAGGGACTAAAATAATTTCTCTATTAACATTTCACAGCACTGTTGTGTATACCCAAACCACTCATCCAGGATTTACTCATGCATTTCAAAATGCCTATAGAGAACCCCCACTTGGATGTTCCTTAATTCTATTATATCTCCTTTGAACTCTGTTTAGAATTTACTCTCAATATTTTTTACATCTACTCCCCTTCTCACACCTCATATATACGTAGTGACCTTTTCTTCTGTATTCTCATAGTCTTGAAAATTTCAATAAAATTTAACTCGTATCTACTTTATCAAATATTCAGATATCACCAATAATATCTCTTTATATTATACCATATTTTCACTTGATAGAAATTTGAGATTTGCCCTTGACTTTCAAATTCAATTACTTCCACCTCAAGGAAAGCTCCTATCACTGCATGAATGAACATATACTCTAGCTTCTTAACTCACTCACTCTAGGCTCTTCTCCCACGAATTTATTACCAGATTGATTTGCCATTGGATTTTTTGCCTACTCTCCTCAAGTCTCACACTTGAACTATAAATTTTTTTTATAATTTTTTAAATTTAATTCTTGTTCAAGTACAGCTTTCTGTCTTATATTCCCAACCCTGCCTGCCCCCTGCCCCGTGCTTCCCACCTCCCTCCCATTTCCTCCCCCCACCTTAGTTATTGTCCATGTATCCTTTATACTTGTTCCTGTGAGTCCATTCCCCTTTTCCCCTATGATTCTCTCCCCTCTCCCCTCTGGACCCTGTCAGTCTGTTCCATATTTGAATGTCATTGGTCATATTTTGCTTGCTTGTTTGTTTTGTTGTTTAGATTCCTGTTAACGATGATATCATATGGTATTTGTCTTTCACCGCCTGGCTTATTTCACTCAACACAATGCTCTCCAGTTCCATCCATGATGTTGTAAAAGGTAGGAGCTCCTTCTTCCTTTCTGCAGCATAGAATTCCATTGTGTAAATGTACCATAGCTTTTTGATCCAGTCATTTACCGATGGGCATCTAGGTTGCTTTCAACTCTTGGCTATCATGAATTGTGCTGCTATGAACATCGGGGTGCATAGGTTCTTAAATTTAGCTGCCTAAAACAATTTAACCTTGCTTTATAATAAAAAAAAAATCTTTGCTTTTAGGTTGCCTGGTTACTAAATTTGTCCATGGTTCTCCTTCTCTCTCTTCTATATCTGCACAAGTTTTGTATTATTAATAGAGATGCAAATTCTACATATTCTCCTTGATTTCAGCTCATGTTCTAACTTCTCTTTTATTTAATATTTATTGTGAATAAATCTTGAAATTTTCTCCATCTTGTGAATACTCTGAGGGCAGGAGCTCAGTGTTGTGTTTCTTTCATGAAAGAAAATGTATACACACATAATGAAAAGAACAATACCAAAAGAAAAAAAAAACAAAGCAAAACCCAATTGCTTTAATGTATTTGTTTCCTCAAAAGCTTTCATTACATTCTCAAGGCTTATCTTAGTGTTTTCAAGACAACCCTGAATTAATATGCTCTGTATATGCAGTGTTTTTTGACCTCGAAGTGATCAAGTTCTTGTTTGTGTGTGTGTGTGTGTATATACAACTAAAGTGCTTATAAATTTGATTAGTTATACTTTACTTCATCTAGTAACCTTTATCGATTATACCAACCTGTATTATTTTTCTTTAAATCTCCAGATTGTAAATATTTTCTACTCTTATTCCTGATGAGAGATCTGTGAAAATTTAGACTTTTTTCCCTTCTAACTCCTGGTTATTTCTTCAAAGAAATTTTATTGAGGACACTCAAAATAATGGCACGTAGAAACCTCTATCTCTGTAATTAATACTAATGTAAGTTTGTCTCATAAATGCACAGAGTTAAAATAAATAGATTTCCTAATGCTTCTGTGAAATTATGTGATGCCAAGACACTGGTTTGTTTAAAATTATTATATGAAATTTAAAATCTGTATCAGGCTAATTCTAGATTATATTGAACAGAGTTATCATGGTTCTGAGCTTAAGGTAATTATCAAAACATATTTGCAGGGCACTGTCCTTGATAAACATATTCTTCTCTGTGACTTTGCAAATTTTGAAAGAAATTAGTCAATGGAGGAGGTAAAGAGGCTGTAGCTGGAGAAGGTTATTTTAAATATTCCATAACTGAAGTCATTACTTCAGCTGACGATTCATTGTTAAGCAAAAATTAAACTGACCTTTAATACATTACCAACTGATGCATGATGAGGAAAAAAGTATAATTCATCAATGAAAGAAATAATTTTCAGTTAATTCAGTTTGATCAGATCTTTGTGCTACTGAGGCCAGATTCTGGGTTGATCCCTGAATGAGACCCATGAACTGTGCAAACCATAGGTGCTGCCACCAACTCCAGTGTATTTATTAAAACCCCTTTACTAACAAGGAGACACTGGCTGGTGTTAGAAGGAGTATTTACCATGTTCCAATTCATCACAAAGACTGGGAAAACAAATGAAGTACGTGTGTAGCACAGTACCTGTCATTTCAAAGGCCTTCAATATGCTCTGTTGAATGAGAATTTATTATATAATGACGGTGGTTTAGTCACCTCCAATAAAAAAAGAATAGCTCAAGGTAGGGAACATTATCTGAATAAAACTCCCCTCCCCTGGCTGGCGTAGCTCAGTGGGTTGAGTGTGGGCCTGCGAACCACACGATCTCGGTTTGATTCCCAGTCAGGGCACATGCCTGGGTTGCAGGCCAGTTTCCAGCAGGGTCCTCATGAGAGGCAACCATACATTGATATTTCTCTCCTCTCCTTCCCTCCTTCCCTTCCCCTCTAAAGATAAATAAATAAAATCTTAAAAAAAACTCCCCTTTATTAATAGATTAAAATAAGTTGTTTTAGCAAATTTGGAAACTAGACAGGGGGGGTTACATTAAGTAGATGGATATGCACAAGATTTTTTAAAAATTGAGCTTCCCCTCACATTATTATATTATTGTTTATTTGCTTACACAGTCTTTCCTTAAAGTGGGTGCTGAAATACAATGCCGCGTCAGACTGAGTGCTGCGCAAATAATTATTTGAGCCTCGGGATTGAAACACTACCTTGCAGTAACATAGAAACCTCAGGTTGAGGTAACTGCAAAGCTTATTTGATAAGAACTATACCCCAGTGACCCTGGAGGGATTAGCTGAACCCTTTATTATTGAGCAGTCGAGGGAAATAATGAGAAGATAAAAGGAAGTAAACTGAGAGACATTCTTACTTAGACAAAAAAATTGTGGGGAAGGGTGTAACTGCAGTGCGGTTTTAGAGACCCTGCTAATTTGGCATTTCTTTAAACTGACGTGAAGCTTCTATGCAGTAAATACCATAGACTTTGTCTGCATGTCGTGGAGGCTGACGCTGTTGCTGGAGTTCAGCACAGTCAGCTATCCCTGAAGAACATCTTTGTTTTCTCCTGTGTCTAGCAAAGACTATTCAAAGAAAAGATATCTGAAACATAAAAGCTAGATTAAAAAGACATGTTCTTTTTACTTCTCAGCATGTTTATTTTTGATTCATTCGTTGATTCCAACTGACTTCCACTTTCTCTTTTACGAGACAGTGACCCTTGCATATTGAAAGAGAAGTTACTGATTTCACTGCAACAAATACTGAACAAAGCACTTACTAGAGTCTATGGGGACTAAAAATATAAGAGAGACACCAACTCTGTCCTGTAAGAGCTTACCGTTTAGTGGGGGCTGAAAGATCAGCCCTCAAATTGAAAAATTATAGTATAAGTGTTAAAAGGGAGATGGTACAGGTTTTATGGGTGAGGAGGTGGTGGTTAGCTGACCGGGGGGATCAGGCGATGCATGGAGGGAACAGCACCATGTGAGGTACATCTTGAAAGAGAAGTGGACAACGAGTCAAAACCTGTAGTGGGGAGATGCACTGAGAAGTTCAGGCAAAAATGTCTTGTTACAAACGAGGCCTAGTTATGACACTTCAAGCGGTTCTGCTTTGGAGCACATGCTGGGATACAATACTGAGTTTCATGTTTATTTTGAAAATGTGAAGATATCCAATTAGAGGTTTAATTTTTTAATTTTGCTTTGAAGGAATGATGGATTCATAGGAAGTATACAGTAGAATAGTCTCACTCAGTCTTCCCCAGTAGTGACGTACAATTATAGTACAGTATCAAAATCAAGAAATTGACTGAGGTACATTACTGTTAGCTGGAGACCTTATTCAGTTTTTTCTGTTTTTTTTTTTTAAACTGCATTTGTTTGTATATGTGTGTATATGTGTGTGTAGTGTTTTTACTTTTTAAATCAAGGAAATAACACAGTATTATTGGATTGGGCTTTTAGAAGATTATTTGGCAACAATGTACACACAAGATTAGAAAAAGGAATACCCAACCTCAAATTATTCCGATAGTATAGAAGAAGAACAATGAAATCCTGCAACAGATAATGCCCAGCACAGTGCTGGATACAGAGAAACTTTGTGTGAGTGAGTCAGGATTTAAATTTTCTGACTGTATTTTTTCAAATGTGAAAAAAAGAAAGCAATTGCTTTCAATTTGACAATGTGTGTGGACTGGTAGGAGTCAGAAGAATGATAACACATAGTCACAGCCCAGTGATGTACTCATTCCAGCGCACTGCAGAAGCCCAATGTGAGGAGATATGAGAAACAGGACTGTTTTTGTCATTTGTAATTTGGTAAATAGCACAGGTCAGACAAAGATCAGATCAAGAATCTCAGGCTGTAAATCAGCGACTAGAATGACATTTGTAGAAAAGTGAACAGGCGTGAACTTCTTGCCCTAACTGCTAGTAGACAGCTGATGATTGTTTATACCTTAGATTGCTAATAGCTAATAGTTACAGTAATTTCAAAATAAATCTGCTTTTTAAATTCAAGACTTTTTAATATCCAGTGTCTTGTGAGAAAGTTAAAAGGTGGTTTCTTACTTTTTTTAAATGGAAATAAACGCTAAGACAAATCTTCAGTTTTGCATTTCCCTTCCTTCGCTCAATATAAGGAGAACTGTTTTCCTCATGCTTCAGAATCTCTTGTGAAGGTCAGCATTTGCTGGGTAGACAAACTGGGAGTTATAGAACTTAAGTATGTTGTTTGCTGACTGAGGGGTTATGAGCAAGTTATTTAAACATCTTCTAAAACTTGATGACCTTGTCAGTAATATATAAATGTTAGTGTCGATAAAAATCTCAATTTATGAATTCTCATATGCCTTTTAATAATTGTCCAACATTTGTTCAGCATTTACTATGGTGACTGGTGACTGGCACATCATAATTCTGAATAAATTAATTGGAGAATCTGAAGTACAAAAAAAGCTTCTTTCAATAATTTTAAGAAGTTTTAGATCTTAATAGGGTAAAATTGTTCAATCATAAAATCTTTGCAACTTTGCGTTTTTGTTCTTTATTTTTTTTGTGTTTAAACATATGAGAATTAGTCTCTTTTGGTTTCAATGTTTTTATCTGAGAGCATGGGAATTGAACTTTTAAAATTGCTTCTATTTAAAAAAAAGCAATGGTATTAATTAGTGGAAAAATTATGTGTTTCTCATGTAATAGTATTTCAAATTAAGTTCCAGTTAGTTTCCTAACCTCCTGTATAAATTGCAAATGTGCTTTTAATAAAATTTACTGAATAACACTAAATCAATTTGTTCACCCATTTAACTGTATCACTTTCTGATAAGTGTAAATATAGTGAAGTAAAAATACATGGTAACATTTAGTGAGTCTTTTCCTAAGTTCCAAGCACTGAGGCATCATTACTGTAGGCAGGACTCCCAGGGCTGTGGAGCTTAGTGACCTACCTAAGGTTACTACCCAGTAAAATGTGCAGTCAGGATTTCAACGAGTGTGGCTGGGCTATAGAGCTGGGTAGTTAGCCACCACCCTATATGGGAAGTCAGCGGGTGTCACTTTCAACATGGAAAAAAAGAAGCCCGGAACAGTCTTTTTTGAGTTAGACAGCAAGACAGTGGCTGAACATATTCTCGGCAATCGTAAACCGTAGCGTGAACTCAACTTTTAATCTTCAATTTCTGACCCTAAAAGCTCTTCTGAACTGTAAATCCAGTTTGCATTTGGGGACAGTCTAACCATTGTATGTAGATAATCCATTAATCAGAAGTAACCAATGAGTTATTTTTTCTGGAGGGAGAATCTTTCGTAAGTAGCCTGCTTGCTGTTTTACTGCCAAACCTGTTTATTCAGTCCCTTGGATTATTTGTCCTGAATTATCCCTCCTCTAAAAGATGAGAATGTAGCTGGGAAATTACTTCAATTATTCATCATGAGTCTCTTTTCAATGTACACAAAATTTTCCAAACACCATATGCTCTAATTTACTCGCTATTCAAGAAGGTAGATTTCTGTAGAGAAGTTTGAAGAAAATAGTTAAATGTTTCCTATATTTGTGAGTCCTGTAGGAAATATGGACCTAATTTTCATGATTTATCAGATATAAACTCTTTACAATATAATACATGAAATAGAGTGCTTCAAATCTAGTTATGCTATTAAGTCATATATGATTTTTGTAAACAAACCTGTCATCAGATGTGAGCATGCAGAAACCAAATTTTTTATTTAGTAAGAGAGTTATAGTTTGAGATCTAGCTTCTACTTCTCAAATAATGATTGAATTATACTATGTTGACCATGTGGTTCTTATTAATATATGTAGTCATACAATAATGAATAGATTGTCTTAAATATGAATTTGAATTCAGGATCATGCCCTGAATTCAATAGATAGTTTAATAGTAAAACAAAAATAAAAAATGTGACTAAATAAAACAAAATAAAATGTCATTATACTCATTTTCCTCCCTAGAACATTAGATCTCAAAAGACGAGTAGAAAAATAATTTCTTAGGCTCTTCATACGCATTGCTCCAAATAGGTGTTACTCAGAAAAGTCTGAGAGACTGGTTAAATAAGGTTGGACAGATTTCTCATTTACAGAACTTCTTACTGCCTTTGAAATGTAATTTATTTAATTAAATTTTCCAAGTCAAATTTGACCATTATTGAACATTTCATGAATATAATGTTTCATGGACTTCTGATCACATTTATTTCTCAAACGAAGCTGGGCATTAGAGTCACCTCGTGAGTGTGTGAAACACATTCTTGCCGAGAACATTTATACTTTGGAGGGTGAAACCTGCGGTAAGCAGAACAGTAGCCTCCCAAAGATGTTTAAGTCCTAATTTCTGGAACCTGTGAATTTCTTAAATGGCAAAGGGGAATGAAGGTAGCAGTTGGGGTTAAGGTTGTTAATCAGCTGACCTTGCATTGTTCCGGAATGCCCAGGTGAGCCCAAAATAATCATGGGAGGGTCTTTAAATGGGAAGGGTGCAGGAAAGGAAGCAGGCGAGTCGGTGTCAGGGTGTTCCAGTGTGAGAAAGACTCCACCTCAGGGGCAGCCCTGCAGGCTTTGGAGATGGAAGAAGGGAGCCACTGTGCCACCCACCAAGGAACACAGGTAGCCTCTAGAAGCCAGAGGAGGCAAGGAAGTGGAATTCGCCCTAGAGCCCCAAGAAGGGAACACAGTCTTGCTGACATCTTGAGGTTCATCCAGAGAGACTCGTTGTGCACGTTTGACATCCAGAACTGTAAACTTATATATTTGTGCTAAATTAGAGGTAATTTGTTACAGGAGCCATGGGAAATAACACAGGGACCAAGCACTGGTTGTTTAGAGGAGCCACCACGTGATCCTGACATGCGGCCTGACTGAGAACCACTGATTTAAAGAACGCTGCTCACCGGAATCACCTTGGAAACATCGTATTGAACACTAATATCCGGCGCTCAGCACCAGGGATTCAAATTCATACTTAAAATATTATCTTTTTTGTCCCCATAACAACTTGATAAGATAAGAATCATTATTTTTAGAAGCACAAAATATTTTAAGTTGTCTAATGTTAACTCAGCTACAATGGCGGAAGCTTCAGACCCCTGCTGGCTGGCTCCCATAACCTCCACCATGTTGTAGCTTAAACTCTTGAGTCCTATTTTAAAAACCATCATTACAATTATTGTCACTTTTCTAGGTTCCTTTTTTCACAGAAGAAGCAGGAAGTTAGAAATGTAAGTTTCCAATCTAAGAATAAAAACATTAACAGCAGAAAACTTATAATTGGCAAACTGATGGAAAGCTAAGAATAAAGAATGTAAAAGCCTTCGGTGTTTAGAAATTATGAAAATCTGAAGGACTGGGAGTGTTAATGTTACTAAATGTAGCAATATTTAGTATTGTTAAAAGTAGTACTGTATTAGAGTAAAATTCATCTTAACTGATTTATCAGGAAAGATTCATTATTGTTCTATTTCACTCATGAGAAGAAATATATATTTTATAATTTCCTAATAGTAACATAAATAAATAAAAAATACCAAAATAAGAAATAAACACTAACTGCCTGAGTATTTAGTAGGTGGGCCAGTAGTTTTCAGAAAACTCAATAAAATGTATTACGGTGTATACCTGTGCGCCATATGGAAAACCCGCCTGTGTGCATATCAGACCTATTCAATTTTTGAAAAATCAAAGGCCACTCAAAATGAACTGAAGTGTCAACGTACTTTGCCATTTTGGTGACATACTTAGAAGAAGCACACAAAAACCAAAACAAAGCTATAAAATTGGCAGAAGATTTATTCATAAAGAATCCAGATATTAAGAGTTGGGGAAGGCAAAGATAAATAGCAAAACCAGTCCTCTGATGTGCAGGCACTTGCCATTTCTGCTCATCCCTGTTAAATCTTTCACACTTCCAACCTTCCATTTCTCTGAGTATTGCAATGAAAAGAGCACGGAACTAAAGACACAGCACTAGCTGGTTGTATGACACTGAGTAGAGACCATAAAACCACAGCCATTTCTCCTGATCTATAAAATGAGTATTACACCTGCTTTTTCTATCTCAAAGGCTTGTTAAAAAACAAATGACAATGTATGAGAAAGTGCTTTTGGAGATAGTAAAGCCCCATNGGCAGAAGATTTATTCATAAAGAATCCAGATATTAAGAGTTGGGGAAGGCAAAAATAAATAGCAAAACCAGTCCTCTGATGTGCAGGCACTTGCCATTTCTGCTCATCCCTGGTAAATCTTTCACACTTCCAACCTTCCATTTCTCTGAGTATTGCAATGAAAAGAGCACTGAACTAAAGACACAGCACTAGCTGGTTGTATGACACTGAGTAGAGACCATAAAACCACAGCCATTTCTCCTGATCTATAACATGAGTATTACACCTGCTTTTTCTATCTCAAAGGCTTGTTAAAAAACAAATGACAATGTATGAGAAAGTGCTTTTGGAGATAGTAAAGCCCCATGCAAATAATTATTCCAGGCAATAGCTTACAGTCAATCTGGGCTGCAAAAGTTATCTGTCCCTGATAACAAATTACTCCAAAACTTAGCAGTTTAAACCAACAGTTGTTTCATAGTATAGGCATACTTTTCATTTTATCACACAACTTTTTATTGTGCTTCACAGATGGTGCCTTTTTTAAAAATTGAAGGCAAGACCCTCCACCAGAGAAAAGATTACAGCTCACTTTATTTCCATACTTGCTTTATTATGGTGGTCTAGGTTTGAAACCTCAATATTTCTGTGGTGTGCCTATAACTTAGGTCAGAAATGGCTTAATTAAATCCTCTGCTTCAGGCTCTCTTACAGGCTGCAGTCAAGTTGTCTCTTGTGGCTCTAATCATTTCAAGGTTCTTACAGGGAAGAAGGATTGCTTCCAAGCTCACTCACATTGCTGTTGGCAGGAATGTGAGTTTCTTGAGAACAGTTTCTTGAGAAACTGTTTCAGTTTCTTTTAGATTATTGGGCTGAGGGCCTTAGTTTCTGTCTCATTGTTGGCTGGATACTGCTGTCTGTTTGTTGGCACATGGGCTTCTCCGATAGGGCATCTTGCTCCATCAAAATCTGTAAGCCAGGATAGCGATAAAAGGAAGATAGCAATATGGAAGTTAACTTCATTTTTAATCTAACTGTGAAAATGGCATCCCATCCCTTTTGATTTACTCTATCAGAAGCAAATTACTAGGTCCATCTCACACTCAAGGGGCGGGGACAACATGATGGTGTGAGTGTCAGAATGTGGGGATCATTGAAGCTCATCTTAAAAGCTGCCTCGCATGCAGACCATCCCATAGTCCCCAAACATATCCTGAACTTGGCTCTCTCTGAGTTATTGTTTGAGAATTTATTTCTTTCTGTAAAACTTTCCTCAAATCTATCTCAACCTTCAAGGTCAATTCATTGATGAATGTGTGTGTGTGTGTGTGTGATTTCCCTTGAATTCTTCAATTAAGGGGGATCTCTCAATGTCAAAATTCTCCAAGTACTTGACACATATCTCCTGCTTGTCTCATATCTAATAACATCTCTTGCTTTTTGCAATGTTTGTCAGAGCTTTCAGACCTATTCATTTATAAAGGCCCTAAAGGCAGGAGATGGGTCTTACACCTCTTTGTATTCTCCTACGGGGCAAAGGGCATTGAAGACTACAAACTGAAAAACCTGTACATATGTGTTGAATTGAGTCAGTTTTTTTATTCCATGGTTAAAATCAACAGTTTTGATCATATTTTCACTAAAGGGCTTACTTGAAGTCACCAAGAAGCATTAATATCAGTTCTGAATTATGAAAGACCTGCCAGTTTCTTGTTTTTGAAAGGATATCTGTGGCTCACTCTTCTGATGGCTTGATTCATTGAGAGCATGAATCTGCAGAAAAGAATGGAAACATTTGACCTCAACAGTAAGGTCCCAGATTTTCTGGTTCCTATGCATGATAAGTGCATACTTTTCTTGCAAGAGTTTTGCTGTGGCTAAATATATCCAGTTATTAAAATGTTCTAGAGCAAGCTTAATTTTAAAGGAGTATTTCCCTTGAGTATGAAGTTTTAATAAGAAATCTTTCATTTACATTAACTAATTAAACAAATTTTATACGGGTGATTATTGTTAGCCATACCCTGTTTGTGTAAATAGACCTATACTCCAAAGAAATCACTTAGACAACAGCCTGGAGAAAGGAGTATCTGAGGGTCTGGAAAGTTATGCTGGCATAGTAGAGCTTGCAACAAGGTTTCCACTGTTGGGGAGTATTTAATTTTATGAAGCTGGGTCCAATATGCTTAATATTGTCTTAGATAATAAAAGACTACTTCATTTCAGTTCAAAAAATTGCAAAGGTTTCACAGACCTTTACTCAAAAACACATATATGGCTTGATAGTCTGTTGAAACGGACTCCCAGGGGTTCTGGTTTGGACTTAATCTACTTGGAGTTCTCTTTCCTAAACTTAAGGCAAAGAAAGTTTGAGGAGAGTATATTTCAGGGAAGCTCATTTTTAAGTTCTCTATGAATCCCCCCTCCAACCACCTCTACCCCTCACTATGTACTTATCATTGCCATTTATTCTGGGGAGAATTGCAGAAGGTCTGAGCTGCATTTGGCTTCTTGAGACTCTCTCTCATCAGTAGTTGCTGTGTATAAAATGGCCAATGGTCAAAGTCAAATTTTTGGCTAAGCAAATGGGACTTAATTCATTTGTTCAGTGGTCCATGTACTCCAAAACATCGTGAGGTTTGATTCAGTGTGCTGAGGGCCAAGTCACGGGAAGCAGTTATCTTTCCTATGGCATTTCATTGCCTTTTATGCTTCAATATGTATGAGAGAAATTGTCAAGTGATAAATAAAACTGGGCAAAAAATGGGGGAGGTAGGGTTTTTTTTCCAGGTCACACTAATTGCTTTCATTATATCATTGGTTATTATATTTTTATTTATTTGACAAAAAATTTGAGTGTTACTGAGTCTAGAACTATTTTAGGAAATGGGATCAAGCAGTGAACCAAAAAAGTTGCAGCTTTCATGACTCTTATATTTGGTCAGGAAATAGATAATGGACAAATAATCAAGTAGACCTACATTATGCCAGATGGTGATAAGTGCCATGGAGAAAAAGCTAAAGCTTGTGAAGCAACAGAGAGTAATAGTTGTGGGTGGGAGTGTGCACTATTATAGACAGAACAGCATTTGAGCAATGACCTGAGGAAAGTGAGAGAAGTTTATAAGAGCATTTGGAAAGACAGAAGTTCTAAAAGGAGCAGAAAGTATATAGACACTAAGGTGGAGAAATTTATGTGTGTTTAAAGAACATCAAAGGAGCTAGATGGGAGACATGGAGAGAAGATTTAGAAATAAAATAAAAGAAATGGGGATAGGGTATGGATCATATCAGGACAAGTAGGCCATCACAAGGGCTTTGGATGAGATTTTGAATGAGATACTAAACCATTAGAGGGTTCTAAGCAAAGAGGTGATTCATCTTATATTTTAAAAGGATCAATTTACCTGTCATATGGAGAATAAACTTCAGAAGAATGGAGCTGGAAGAAAACAAGAGGCTATAGGTGCAATAACTGTGGCCTATTTTCGAAGGTAGTGGCAATTGGGATGGAAGAAACAGATTATTGCTCTATTTCATGTATAAAAAGATAAGACTTCCTGATGAATTAGACATTGGCTGTCAGAGAACGTAAAGTATCGGGGATGACTCCAGTGTCACACCTGGAAGCATGACGTTGCCATTCCTGTCGATGGTAAGACTGTGGGAAAGGTGGGGAGCTCAGTTTTATGTATTTTAATTATTGCATACGCTATTAAGTCTGTAGCTGAATAAGCCTGAGTATATGAATTGTACACTAATAAATATAAGCATCCACATTTAGACAGTATTTAGAGTCGAGGGACTGAACCTAAGAAGCAAGTATATAAGTGAGAAAAAGTTCAGGGCCTGCGCTCTGGGGCGTGCTGACATTTGGAGAGAAGGTCATTGTGGAGGACTTCATGAAATAGGGGAAATCAGACAATGTGTAAAAGATTTTGAAAGATTCATTGAAATCCTAATATATAGCAGGCACTGTTTTAGGTGCTGTGATTCAGTGATGAATAAAATAGTTTCTGCCCTTGAGGATTTCACAGTTTACTGGTACTTTAATAGTTATTTATATAGACAGTTATATAGAGTGTACTTTGGGCTCAAGGAAGACAGAGCTACGATCTCTGCCTGCAGATATCAAAAATGCTTCAGGAAAGATGGCACACTTGAACTGGCAGAGAAACATGAGATTCCGTTTTGCATGTAGATCAGGGAGTAAAGAGCATCCCAGGTGCAGAGAACGGCAGTACAGCCTGGCCCGAGGTGGTGCAGTTGGTTGGAGTATCGTCCCATGCACTGAAAGGTTGTTACTTCTATTCCCGGTTGGGGCACAGACCTAGGTTGCGGGTTCCATCCCTGGTTGGGGGTGTACAGGAGGCAACTGATCTACGTTTCTCTTTCACATCGATGTTTCTCTCTCTCTAAAATCAGTAAACATATCCTTGGGCGAGGGTTTAAAAAATGTCAAGTGCAAAGGTGCAGAACTGAAATATGTATGTGTTGGGAAGAGTTCAAGGAGGCAGCATGGCCACAGGAATAAACACAGACTTCAGAGTCATAGTGTACTGGCATCGGCCATCTAGTAGCTGTGTTATCAGGGACAACTAAGTGACCTTCCATTATCCTTTGGTTCCTTACTTATACAACATGGTAATGATACCTTCCTTGTAGGAATTCCAGGATGATGAAAAATGAGCATCCCTAGTATTTCCCTCCATGGTCATAGTGCAGTGACCACACCATACAGGGCAGTTTTGCTGATGTTATTACTGCATCTACCATGTTCCCGAAGAGTTGCACTGAGAACCAAGACAAAAGGATTTGGATATCTACCTTTACGCTAGAAGAATTTTAAAAATTTAAACTGGGAGTTTTATGGTTGGACCTTTATTATGTGAAAAATACCTAACACGATTGCAAGGGAAGAATTAGAAGGGAAAGGAAAGGAGGATGAGGAGGGTCATGGAGGGAGCAGGAATAAAGGCATAGTCAAGGGAAGGAAGGAATAGTAAAAAGGGGCAGAAGAAAAAAAGGAAAAGACAAAAAAATGAAAAAAATTATTTATGATGTCCAAACCATTATTTTTGTATCCATTAATGTGCAAGGTACCTTAAGATATGTTATTAGTTAATCCTCATAGTCCCTCTCATGAATTTAGTCACCATCATTTTACACCTATGGAAACAGATGCCGAGAAAGACTAAATAATTTGCCAGAGTTTTTCTAAGTAGTAAGTAGAGGATGGAGTGTAGGGACCATGAGAAAAGCCAGGATTCGTAACAAGGCTTATCTGACTCTAAACTCCAGGCAGGAAGACAGGATGGCTATCGGTTGTCAGTGGGGTACAAACTAGAGCAGGCAGATTGGGCTTGTAGAAAAAAGAGTGGATTTGGTAGCGAGAGACCCAAATCCCTTTGACTAAGGCATTTCTAGAGAAAAAGCTTCATAGATTTAATAGATTAAATACATGATGGTTTCATTTATTGACGAAAACTGGAAGAGACCATGAGGGAAATAGCAACTTACTAAGATTAAACTAACTTTGATGACTGAAGGTGACTTGTTTATATGAATTGATTAGATCCATAAGTGTGGTCTTGGACCCTTGGAGTTTTGCTCAAGATCATAAAATACAGAATTTTTTCCACATTTATTTATAATCAAAAGGTCTCAGCGTCCCTGGAGTTTATTTAAAACTTTGAAATTTCTCAGCATTAGTTTTTAACAGCAAGTTGCCTTCCCCGCTCCCTCACCCCCCCAACACATCCAAAGATAGATACTGTACCCAAAGTTAGTTCTCTCCTGAAAAAGAGGGCACCAGCATTTAAATTCTAGGGATTAGTAGAATGCAAGGAAAGATAAGGCTTTAGCAATAAAGTGATTAAAATAATTACAATAAAAAGGTAATTTAAAGTTTCTGATGCTTGAAGCTGGAAATTTTGGCTCAAAGCTGAAATTTTAACGCTTGGACCTCTCTCCTGAGTCCAGACCTAAATATCCCTCTACTGGGAACTTCCATGTAATGACTTGTCCCCAGGAATCTTTCATGGCTCAGAAGCATTAAACTCAATACATCAAAAATGAACCTGACTCCTCCATTACTTTTAATTTCTTATTTCCCACATCTGGTCAGCTACCAAGGCCAGGCTCAAGATTTCCTAACTACTTTGCCTAAATAATCAGCTTTCCTAGGATATCCAGACTAGGGTGAATTGCTCTTCTTAACCCCCACCTTTATAGTGCTTGCCATATTGCTGCCTGTAGAAATGGGGCCCTTGTGATGAGAAGAGCATTTTGAGGACCACAGATAGGAGGATAAGGATGGAGGTGAGATTTATGGAACTGAGAGCAAACACAAAAGACCGTCCTGGGTTCTGCTCTGTCCCGCCATGGAAGAATTCCAGCCTTGTCCTCCTCCAACCCAGAAGAAAGACCAAGGTCCAGACATTCTGTGCCATGGATTCAGTCCATGTCAGAGCTTAGTCCAGTTCAGCCTCTGTTCCTGGCCAGCGAGCTTAGTCTCTGTCTCCAGCCATGATCTGGCCAGCAGTGTATTGCCATACCCAGGCTTGTGCTTGGAGCCTGTGCAGCGGATGTGCCCCATGCAGCTTTGAGGCCTGCATGGCTATTTCAGACAGAGAACAGGGAAGCACATGAATGCGTGAAAGCTTAAAAAGCTTGTTACTGGGTGAGAAAGAAATAAAGAGAGGGAGAGAGAAAGAAATAAAAAGAGAGCATTTGCCTTTGTTAGGCTGATTCTATAATCTCAGGCTTGGGAAGGACCAGGTATTCTTTCACACTAATCAATCAGTCTCCGAGTCCTTTGCAAACTTGTGCTGGGCCCTCCCCCAACCAATGCATTTCCCAGATCCTCTGGGCTTCTGTGTCCCTTATTCAACCAGATTCTTTTCTCAGGCTAGACAGCCAGGCCTTCATGGTCACCAGCGTGGCTCCTACTGCACATGTCTCCTGGTAGAACCTTCACCTTGCCATCTTGATTTCTAGCGGGCATGTGCTTACGTCCCCCTTTATTGTTTTGTCTTTTTCCTCGGTAATCCCAGCTAATAACTAGCAATGATCATTCTGTCAGCTTTGGCGATTAGGCCCCAAGGGCAGAGATTGTAGCAGTCCCCTGAGGAGCCTATGAATGCTGCCACTTCTTAGTGAAGCAGGTTTAGTGTCCAATTTAGCTCCCTAGTTTAGTAGGCTTGATGTCTTATTCTTTTTGCTCCATTCCTTTGTTAATATCTAGCTACCTGTATTAACAATATGACATGTCCACGAGTGCGGTGTGGAATCTGCAGCATGTGTTTTGCGAGTGTGTCTGTGGTGGACCATACACATAATTTTTGTACTTTACTCCTGATAAAAGATGTCACTGAAGATTACTAGGTCTCCTGTACATTCACTCTGTTCTTTTCATAAGCTTCTTTGTGAAGCTATGGGGAGGAGTTGAAGTGACCTTTAAGGTTAATTAGGAAAAAAATGAAAGAAGGCTCTTGTATTCTTTCATAATTTGTCTAAGTTACACAGAGCTCCTAGGAAGTTAAGTGATATATTCGTAGTAACATATTAAAGTATTATACTTGGTTTTTTAAATGTTTAACTGATTATTATTAATAGTAACATTTGCCTTAGACTTACCAGGGTGGCCAGAATTACATTTGTAAGGTATGGCCTCTGTGCTCCAAGAGAAGTAAATGACTTTTTGGAATTTTAAGGAAAGAAAAGTTTTCCATAAAATAAGAGGAAAATCAGGCAAATACCTAATCCACATGTTCTTTTCTTTAGAAGGTGTAAAGTATCGGTCCATTGAACAAATGGTTTGGTTTGGGTGCTGGGAAAGAGGGTGAGAAGGAGGGAGGAGAACTGTTTTTGTGTGTTGAGGTTTAGAGAATAAAGCAGCCTGCCACAAACCATGGAAGTTCCTGGGACTGGGATGCTTGAGACAGGAGAGGTGGAATCTTCTGAAATTTTGAGAATTGGTTCTTAAATCATTGAAGCATGCCTAGAGCAAAAGTCTTGAAAGTAATAACTTGTGGGTGGTTGAGAAGAATGAGTGTTGAGAACCATAACTCAATACTCATCCAAGGGTTCCTTGAAGAGATTCCATGGCTTGAGGGTTCTTGGAAAAGTCCCCATAGGATGATTTGAAACTGACTAAAGGAATGCAAAGTGGCAATCACCTGATCATCCCTCAGGCTTGAGCAAGGGACAATGGCCAATGACCAACATTAAGGAGCATTATGGGGTGGGGAGGGGGTGGGGGCAAGACTTCATTTTACTGAACTTTAGAGTAAACGTCCGTGTTCTTGTCTGATCAATAATGAGGGTCAAGACTTGGAAATGAATTGATATTGGCTTTGTCAACTATGATGCCTGGTAACTAGCATCTAGTTTTGATTTGATTGAAGATAAAGAAATGTGAGGTATCTGGCATTCTGAATGGCATGGAACACTTCATACTTATTACACAAAAATTCAATAGTTCAGCTGAAATCTGATGTCCAAAAATATAAGTGACTCATTTACAATGTTGATAGGGTATTTAAAAACATGAGCTCTTGAGATTGTGGTAGTACTAATGTGTTTTATAGCCTGAAGAATACTGAATTCAAGCTGGAAAACAAGTTACCCTGGATATTGTCTGGGAACCATACTGAATGCTTTATAATTTTAGTTCATTGTGTACCTCCATGAATCAGTATTCTCAATGCAGATAAATTAGTTTTCATGTTCTGTGCTCATGGCCAGGAATTCCAAGTGCTGTTTCTTAAGGTATCTTTCTCCAGAGGGAATTAATATAATAGAAAATTCATGATTTGCTTTTCCTCATCTTAGGAATGAGGTTCTGTTTTTAGTTCAATTATACAAATATATATTGAATGCCTAGCATATGTTTTTGATAGACTAGATAGTGGGACCTAATGTAGAGCATGAGATTGGAATTTATAGTGTATGGTTTTAGAATCTGAGCCCAAATATTTACCAGATGAGTGTTTATCAAAAAAGTCATTTAACTTCATTTTCTACATTTGTGTTATAACAGTAATGTCTGTCTCCCAATGATCTGGCAACAATATACTATTTGGGAGAGCTGTGTAAGTATCTACGGCTCTGCTCTCAAGGGCAAGACTTTCTACTCTATTTTCAAAGTGTAATCTTGCCTCTCATTTGGTCAATCTATAAAACAAGGCAAAATGATCACCCCTAGTAGTATCTCTAAATTCTGTGATTTCTGTAAAACAGAAGAAACTTTCAAAATTCATGAAAGGGACATTATAATAAGGTCCTTAAAAAACATGTTTAAACTTAATCCATTGTTTATAGTATCTATAATGATAACCTAGAGAAAATAAATAATGGCTAAAATGTAGATATTAACAAGCAAATAACTTGTTTAAAATCATTTTAAAAATCACAGAGACATAACTGAGTTGGTTATTTTGTGCCCTTGATAGGGTTAGGGGGGCTTAGCTTGCTTTCTCAAAATAGTGAGCATTTGATAAATGTTACTGCATTAAATGCATTTTCAACTTGTTTTTTTCAGAACCAGTGGTTCTCAAACATTACCTTCAGCGTGATTCAGTATCACTTGAAGGGCTTGTTAAAAAGCAGATTTCTGGGCCCCGCCCTGAATCTTCTGATTCAGTAAATGTGAGTGAGCTCTGATAATCTGCATGTCTAACTAGCTGCCAGGTGATTCTGACACTGTGGCTCTGAGGACCACAATTTGAGAACCAATTCTCACATCAATCAGTTTACTCACCTGTCTAAGAGGCCATATGTAGGAATCACCTGGGAAGCTTTTAAAATAGACTCCAGCATCTACCCTCAAAGATTCTATTTCTGTGGGTCTTGCCCAGGACCAAGGTATCTAAGGATTTTGAAAATTCCCAAGACATGTTAATAATTTGGAAACTACTCTGTATAGAGCTAAAGCTTTGTTGGGTTGCCATAATACCAGTCAAGCTTTTCTTAGGTTTCAAAATTCAGAATTTAGCTAGCCATAAAAAAAAACAATAAAACATCTCTCTGATGTAAAAGGAGAGAACAATAAATACAGCTTGTTCCTATTCAAAGGAATTTTGGTCTATATCATTTCAATTAAATTTAAGACACCTTTACATTTGTATTTAACATAAATTCCCTTCCAAAAGATGACATTTTATTGCTCTTAGTTTTATGTCCTTAAAAGCATGTTGAAGCTAATAAGCTAAGATTTCACATATATACTATGATATACAAGGTACTTTATAATAATTCATATAGTTCTGTTTATCCCTTTTAAAACTGGTTAAACAAAATGATCACCAAAGGTATTTTGTTTATTCTAAATTTATCAAAGTTATCTGCCAAACAGTCATCCAAGGCATGAGAAATGATGCTAAACTCTCACATAAGAACATTTTGATGATGGATTGTACTTGGTTACCTGCTAAAGAGTGCCACACAAAATCATTTATCACAGCACTTTAAGCCTTTGCTGTTAATACTTCCCCATATCAAATGTCCCATCTGCATGTAAGGGGATTTGGTTGCATAACCAACAGTTTTGCAAGCCTCACATGTCAACCTTGAGCATTGAACTTTATCTTTGACCATATATCTTTGGGCAATAAAAATTCTAAACCAGAATTGAGCTGTAACCTCAGCAGATCATGAAAGAAAAATCTAAGCCAATCCTCCAAACTATTTCAGTTATGTAATACAGAAACGAGTAAATGTTTATTTTGGTTGAGACAGCAAGCAGGTGTGGCTTGAAGATAGGCCAGCATGAGCTCACTTGAGTAAAAGGTGATGGTTTTATAACTATTAACACTTTTTTGACCACCATGAAAATTTATATTGCATGTTTGAGATTGAATGTTTTTCACAGTTGGACATTAATTCTGGGAATTGTATGTACTCTCAAGTAAAGTATATACACTTTCCAGTTTTATTTTTTTTAGCACCCTTTCAGGCTGGATGAAACTTGAAACAATATTTATAATTTTTTAAGATTTTTCTTTTACAATCCATCTTAGAAAAACTTTCCAGCACGATTCAAGATTCTATTTCTTACAAGGCCAAGGATTCAAATTTGCCAAATAATTCACAAATCTGAAATTAAACCATGTGGAAACAGAAATCTGGTTTCATGCCTAAAAATAGTTTTTCAATAAGTGTTTGCTTATTGTTCTGTGAAAATAACTGTACTAAATTTAGAATTAGATACCCCTTCTAAAGGGTCGCACACATCAATACATGTATCATGTATTTATGGGCCAGAGACACAGTAAGTGCTGGGACAATCCAAGGATATAAAGGTAAAATCCTTGCCTTCAAAATACCGTCTAGAAGGTAAGTGGGGTATGGAAAAGGACAACTGGAATGAGATCAGTTACATGATAAAGTACCACGTGGCAAACTGACTGGGAGTCCGAGCAGGCTTCATGAGGACACATGACTGTCAAGTTAAAAGCTGTAGGGATGTTGTTTAGTGCAGCCAAATAAGTGAAGGGATTATGCCTCCGGAGACACTCAGGAGACAATACAGTGCATTTGGGTAACAGCATGTGGGTCTTTATGGAAGGGTGGTGGTGGGGGTTAGGTTGGACAGTGGGCAGAGAGAGACCAAATTGAGGAGGGCCCCACCTGTCTTGTATATTAAACATAGAAACATTTGTATTTCATCTCTTATTTCTTCACGTAGTAGAAAGTGATGAGCCAAGCTTCTGTCGGCCATTCCAAGCATCACTGTTTACAGATAAAAGACAGAGTGCTGCCAAGTCACGTGTGAGAAATGAACCACTAGGTGGCAGAACGGCACCACATTCTGTGACCAGGTCCAAAAAGCTGATCTCTTGATACCCTCAGTTGACTGAAGCCAGGTTGGCTTGAGACTGATGCTAGGAGTCTAGGTTTGTCCAGAAACTTGCTGGGGGTTAAATGGCAAATTTTGAGGAGCTCCTGTCACTGGAGACAACCTGCAGCCGCCAGCTCTGCTGTATTTCATTCTCCCCAGTTATTGGATGAACACAGCATAGAAATATAGACCCTAAATTATTTCTTTGATTAAAAATGCAATCAAGGTTCATACATGAACAGACACACCACATTTCACATATAATTAGCTTATAACTAAACTTAGCAGTGTGCGCGAAAATAAAAGTGTGTCAATCCGACTTCTTTTCCTTAAAATTTTCTTGCTGCCAACAGAATAAGTTCATCACCATATGGCCCCTCAAGGCAGAGGAAAACCTGTGATCTGATGGCAGTTTGTTAGCCAACGCTCGTAAGGGATATATTTTTCTATGTTACCAGCTAGAGTGTATTGCATGCTTTTGGTTATGCTATCAGTAAATGTATTTCAATGTTTTCAAAGTTCAAGAATTCCATAGTGATTTGATTTGCCAGTTTCTAATGGCAAAATGTTGAGAATAGGTTGATAATATTTAATATTTCAATATTTATCTTCAACATAATATAATATATATCTAAATTTAGGCAGCCTCTATGGTTAGGCAACTAACAATTAGTCATGGGTGGTCTTCTTATTTGGACTTTTAGTTAATGGTACATTGATTAACTTGACTCATTAAATCCATTAATAAATTGTTGATCTGGTTAATTCTTTTGTGAATATGTTCTTTTGGTGATATAGTCATGATCTTACACTGGTTTTGTATTAACTGATCAATGTGGAGGTAATTAACACCCTGAAGAGGTAATTAATATCTTGCTTCTCTAGGTAATATTCAAAATGATTTTATATCCAAACTATAGGAGTTTTTAATGGACATTTCTAGCACAGAAAGAGGATTAAAGGGACGAGATCTCCTTTTGTATGTGTATACAAACATACAGGTACAAGACTTTCCAATATTCTTCTTTAAGTATGAAATAAAAATATGTTACTATTTTGCCCTGGCTGGAGTGGCTAAGTGGATTGAGCACTGGCCTGAGAACCAAAAGGTCGCCAGTTCGATTCCCAGTCAGGGCACATTCCTGGACTGAGGGTCATGTCCCCAGTAGGGGGCATGTGAGAGGCAATCACACATTGATGTTTCTCTCCCTCTCTTTCTCTCTCCCTTTCTCTCTGTCTAAAAAGAAATAAATAAAATCTTAAAAAATCATTAAAAATATGTTACTATTTTAAATTGAGCTTCATTTAAAGCACAAATTCTGTAATAACTGTACTCTAATTCAACTTTTAAGTACTAAGAANTTGCCAGTTCGATTCCCAGTCAGGGCACATTCCTGGATTGAGGGTCATGTCCCCAGTAGGGGGCATGTGAGAGGCAATCACACATTGATGTTTCTCTCCCTCTCTTTCTCTCTCCCTTTCTCTCTGTCTAAAAAGAAATAAATAAAATCTTAAAAAATCATTAAAAATATGTTACTATTTTAAATTGAGCTTCATTTAAAGCACAAATTCTGTAATAACTGTACTCTAATTCAACTTTTAAGTACTAAGAAACTTTTAGACTCTCTTCAAAGTCAGGTTATATGCAGCAGCTCTTAGGGATACACATGTGCACACACACAACTCCCCACCCATTTTAAGTATAATAATCTCAATACCTTTATGACCGACCAGGAGCAATGCAGACTTTCAAGTCATACATCACTAAAAAGAGCTAGACTGCATCATTGAAACCTAAAACAGTTTATGTTATAAAGTTATTTATTCTATTCTCTTTGTATAGTGAATCCTTTTTTTTCAGAGTGTCATGATGCCTTGTTGGAAATACATAATTACATAAAGGTCATGTTTGTTTCCCTTAAAAAAAGAACTATATACAAAGTGATATTGTAGAGCTATAGGTTAGTATCACAATCTTATCTTTCTTTGTCTTTTCTTTTGCCCTTCCCTTTCTGTTAAAAAATATCTATTTATTTATTTATTTGCTTGTTTTTAAAGATTTTATTTATTTATTTTTAGACAGAGGGGAAGGGAGAGAGAAAGAGAGGGAGAGAAACATCAATGTGTGGTTGCCTCTCTCATGCCCGCTATTGGGGACCTGGCCCAGAACCCAGGTATGTGCCCTGACTGGGAATTGAACCAGCGGCCCTTTGGTTTGCAGGCTCGCACTCAATCCACTGAGCCACACCAGCCAGGGCTAGTTTTTTGTTTTTTATTTTTCTATAATCAAGACAAAAAAACTACAGTGGGAATAATGTATATTCCAACATTTTTCCCACTTATCAGGAATAGATATACTATACTGAGAGCTTTATAAGCTGTTAAAAAGCAAACTAGGTACATGAGTATAAAAACTAATTTTAATTAATGCTATATGGAAAACAAAAATCTGTTAAGCCATGAAACAATACAACTCTCTGAATTCATAGTCTTTATACTGTAATTTTAGTTGTCTGAATAAAACTAAAGTCTTTTTTAAAAATATTTTATTGATTATATCATTACAGTTGATCTATTCCCCCCCTTCAATCCCCTCCACCCGCACCCTCCCTCCCCCACCATTCTCCCCCCCTTAGTTTATAACCATGTGTCTCAAGTTCTTTGGATTCTATATTTCCCCCACTATTCTCACCCTTCCCCCATCTATTTTCTGCCTACCATCTATGCTATTTTCTGTGCCTTCTCCCCCCTTCTCCCCCTCCCACCCCCCTGTTTCTAACCCTCCATGTGTTCTTCATTTCTATGGTTCCACTCCTAATCTAGCTGTCCTCTTGGTTTGCTTTTGTTTTAGGTGTGGTTGTTAATAACTGTGTGTTTGCTGTCCTTTCACTGTTCATATTTTTCATCTTCTTTTTCTTATATAAGTCCCTTTAGCATTTCATATAATAAGGGCTTGGTGATGATGAACTCCTTGAACTTGACCTTATCTGAGAAGCACTTTATCTGTCCTTCCATTCTAAATGAAAGTTTTGCTGGATAAAGCAATCTTGGCTGTAGGTCTTTGGATTTCATGACTTGGAATACTTCTTTCCAGCCCCTTCTTGCCTGTAAGGTCTCTTTTGAGAAATCCGCTGACAGTCTGATGGGTACTCCTTTGTAGGTGACTGTCCCCTTATCCCTTGATGCTTCTAGGATTCTCTCCTTCATTTTGGTCTTGGCTAATGTAATTATGATGTGCCTTGGTGTGTTCCTTCTTGGGTCCAACTTCTTTGGGACTCTCTGAGCTTCCTGGATTTCCTGGAAGTCTATTTCCTTTGCCAGACTGGGGAAGTTCTCCTTTATTATTTGTTCAAATACGTTTTCCACTCGTGGCTGTTTCTTTCCCCCTTCTGGTACCCCTATAATCCGGATGTTGGAACGTTTAAAGATGTCCTGGAGGTTCCTAAGCCTCTCCTCATTTTTTTGAATTCTCATTTCTTCATTCCTTTCTGGTGGGATGTTTTGTTCTTCCTTCTGGTCCATTCCATTGATTTGAGTCCCAGTTTCCTTTCCATCACTATTGGTTTCCTGTGCATCTCCCTTCATTTCAATTAGTTTAGCCTTCATATGTTCCTCTAATTTGTGACTTTGTTCCTCTAATTTGTGACTATAATCTACCAGTTCTGTGAGCATCCTGATAAATAGTGTCCTGAATTGTGCTTCTGAGAGGCTGGCAATTTCTCGGTGGCTTAGAGTTATTGGCTCTGGGACTTTGAGTTCTTCTTGCGCCATCTTTCGGGTTGTTCGTGCCTGTTCCATAGCAGGATCAGAGCCCTAAAATGTTCACTACAACAGGGCAACTAACTCAGTCGCTGGGTTGTGATGTTGTATGTGGGGGCGGGGTCAAAGAGGGACAATGGCTCTCACTGGTATTGCAGGGCATCTAAGTTGCTGGGTTGTGATGCTGTATGTGGGGGCGGGGTCAAAGAGGGACTATGGCGTCCTGTCCGCCACCTGCCGCCACGGCCCTCACCGGTGCCGTAGTTGCTGCCGTCACCGGGCCCACGCGTTTCGTCCCACTGCACGAGAGTGTGCCACCGCCGTCAGCCCTCGCCCCCTGGGGCCTGCGTGGTCTGTCTCACTGTGCGCGAATATGCGCCCGAGGTCTGCCCCGCACCCCAACTGGTTCCCGTCTACCTGCGCGCCTGGGTCGGGGGCCCTGTCCTGCCCGACTCTGCTCGCTGCTGGCTCCATCCCTCTTACCGTCCCGTTGAATGGTTAGATGTAGTCGGACTTCCTTATAATTCAATTTTCTGTCCTTTGGTTGTGTCTTTGTTTCTCCAAACCTTTGTTGTATTCAAACTTGGTTGTGGGAGAAGGCACAGTGTTTCCACCTATGCCTCCATCTTGGCGGAAAAAACTAAAGTCTTTATGATTTTAATAATAATGTCTTTCTAGTTAACTGTGAAATCTTTTCACCTCATTTATCATATATAAAGTAACTTTAATCAACCTTTGGTTACCTTAGGAAAGATAGAAACATATTTGTACATATATCCAACTGGCTTTAAAATAAAGTGAAGTGCAATGCTAAGTCCCTTGAATTGGCCCCATTTCTGATTTCTCCATATCACTTTAGGGGAAAAAAAAGCTTTGTGATGCTCATTTCTGCCGCATAAAACATAATTTACCTTTGGATAATAGGAAGGTGCTCTGATGATACAATTATGAATGGAAGCCTTTGATTTTTAGCTTGGTAAGTTAAGTTATTCTCTATGCAGCCTTCTTCATGAGAACAACCATGCCAGTTTCTTATCTTTCCACAATTAGACAAGGTCATGTGTAATGCTTTTGTTGGGGAAGATATTCTATTTTTAAATGATTTTATGCATGTAAGTCTTCTGTTCTCCCACTTCGGACCAGCCACACACGCCCTATTTCTCCGTCGCCATTCGTCGTCCCTGCACTAGAAAGGATAGATTTAGGCTCCAAAGGTAGAACCAGCATGTGGGGTAGAGACCTACAAAGGGATTTTGTAAATGCTACTGCTCTGGAGGCTCTTGCACAGCCTCCTGACTTAGCTCTTCCGTGTATGTGTATATAGTCTTGGAAAGAAATGTTTTTAAAATTTTCATCATATAAAATATCTATCACATATAAATGTAGAAGGCATAATGTCAAAAACCAAACCTCCCAGCTTTATGAAATAATCAGTGTAGGCTATAAGACCCATATCATTTTAAAGCAAATATGAGACACTTTACCATTTTACCTGTAAATATGTCAGTATGTATCCCTAAACAGTGTTTCTTAAATAGCGATGATAGGGTTAACACACCCAAAAGTTGATAAACATGACCTATATTATAAAATCTATAGTTATTGTTCAAACATTTTATAATATTTTGTTATAAGAATGTTATACCTAATTGTACCATTTGTATATTTTTAACAGTCAATGATTGTAGTTTAGGTCCATTATTCCCTTTGGGGCTGTAAAGTAGAGATTTTAATTCTGTGAATCTTGTTTTATTAGCCCAGATACCTCTATAAAAATTGCTTCATATTTCATCAATATGTGATTACTCCAAGGAATGGATAAATGCTTATAGTCTCCCTTTATTGACTAATTTTAAAGATAAAACCTGACAATGGTGGCCAGTTTTCCAATGGTGGTTGTGAGTTCATGCACTTAAACGTATTTACTGTGTTTCAATTCATTGTAGCTCTCATCTGCATAATCCATGGTTATTCCTATTGTGCAATGGGAACTCTTTATTTGGGCTCTTGACTTCTGCCTTCTGACTGCCTGCTGGTCACGTCTTGGTTTGTGTTATGACAAATGGCAACTGGGCCCACTTTTTGCCCTAGACCTTGAGTCAGTCTTGCCCTAGGAAGACCAATTACTTTTCATGAGAAATAGTGTTTAGAGCTCATTAAAGATGAAAATCTGGATACCAAGAGCTATTATTCCCACTATTTGGTCATTGTTTCTAGGCTTTTTCAGAGAACACAGCTTGGAAATGGTAGTTAATTTTGTAAAGTCTAAAGCTATAAATTTATGCTACCATTTCCATTTGAATTTAGGCCTACAGGGTTTTATTTCATCTCATCCATCTTACATTTCTATCTCCACTGCATAAAATTCTGGATTTCAAAAACACTGATATAATTTTTTATCCCACAATACACACTATGCAATAGTATTAGAATAAAAACTACTGACACCACCATCAAAAATATAGTTCATGAAAACAGTTGAAGAATTTTTAAAAGAGCTCTCTCTCTATTCTTTTTTTTTTTTGGCTTAGTGCATATACTACTGGGATGTATGAAATTACTGTGTTTCAGAGTAACTTGGAATAGTTTTGCTTTCTGTTATTATGCCATCAGCTTAATGCACAGTTAGGTTTATTCATATCATTGCAAATGCAGGCTTTTTAAGATCACTCTTAAATTTATTTTTGTTTTACAATTATGCAAAATATTGAGAGTTCCACATAAAGGCTATAAAACAATATATTTAGGGAAGTCTAGCTTTTGTCACTATCTACAGAACTCTATTTCTTCTCTTATTTTAATTAAAAAATATGACTTTAACTTCAGTTACAGTTAAATGTATATATATTTTTATCCTACTTTCTTCGGTACCCAATTTCTCTATTTTTTTTCAAATAAAAATAACTTTGTACAGGAATAGATAGTTATTAGACTTACAATGATGGTCACATATTAAAAGACATAAATGTTAAATCACTATATTTTATACCTGAAGTTAACATTGTATGCCAACCAAAGAACAGATATTGGGGATTACTCAATCATAAAGCAGATATTTCCTTTATTCTACTTTGCAGCTGTGTACATAGCATGTTACTCTGAGAACAAACTGTTGTTCATTCAACCAGTTCCCTCTTGTTGGTCACTTGCTGTGTGAAAATCCTTGTACACCTGCTGTTTTGACACTTTCGTCAGTGTCCCTTTGGGGCTGGTCAACAGAAGGAGAATTGCTGGGTCCAAGGGTGAGTGGGCACATACTTTTGCCAGGTGTGGCCTCACTGAATTCCTTGTACATGTTCTGCTCTGCATCCCTGCTAGCCAAGCCTGAAATGAACTATTTTAACCAACCTGGTCAGCAAACGGTTGTGTCAAAAGTTCTGGTATTTTTTAATCTGTAGGTGACAAGTGGACATTTAATTTAGGTTTAATTTGAATTCAGGTTGAATGAACAGGTTGAGCATTTTCTCACATGGTTAAGAGACATTGGTATTTCTTTATCTGTGGACTAGGACATTGGTATTTGTTCATCTGTGAACTCTCCATTCTTACACATTGCCAGTTTTTCTTTACTTTCTTTTTTTTTTTTTTAGAAAATAATCCATTCTGGTGATATTAGTACTTTGTTTATAATATAAGTTAGACATTATTATTATTGTGTCATGGTGCTTTATATTGTATATGACTCTCATAGTTGTTTGCCATGAAATGTTTATTTTTATATGATATGCTTATCAAATTAACCATTTTTCCTTTGTATATGGATTTGACTTGTAATTAGATACATTTTCCCAACAGTAAATTTACCGAGAAATATATCACGTTTCTTTCTAAGTAAAGTTACAGAGAAATATAAGCATGTTTTTTTCTAGTGTTTATATGGTTTTACTTTTTACTAGTTAAACTTCTGATCGGTTTGGTATTTATCCTAGTGAATGGTATAAGCAATGGATCCCTTTTATTTTCTCATGACTATAATAATAACATTTAATTTGACTTTGATTGTATACTAAATTTACAGACAAAATTGGATTAATCTCTGAGCTTTTTCAGTTTTATTGAGGCATAATTGACAAAATTGTAAGATATTTTAAATGTTCAGGGGTGGCCAAGCTTTTGGTATCTCTGGGCAACACATTAAATACACTGCAATGTGTAATCACAAAAAAAATCTCATAATGTTTTAAGGAAATTTATGATTTTGTCTTGGGCTACATTCACAGCCATCCTGGGCTGCACGTGGCTCATGGGCTGCATGTTGGACAACTCTGGATTCATGATGATTTGATAAACATATACATTGTATGTAAAAGCTTTTCCCCGCTCAAGTTCATTAACCCATCCATCAGCTCACATATTTACCTGTGTGTATATGTGATATTTATGTGCTAATATCATGTAGTTTTAAATATGTTAGATTTATAATGTTTATTAATGCCTGTTGGAGCTGCTCATGATTGTTTTATTGGGGGAGGGAGGTGTCAGTTCTTACTGAATATTCTTGCCTGTCTGATTTCTAGATGGACTTCATAATAGACCTACTTAGTTTCTGAATATTTATTTTTATTGAGATTGTAAATTAACTGAAGAAGAACAGGCATCTTAATGATGTTTTGATCTTATCCAAGATCATATATATTTTAAATATATTTTGTCAATTTAGTTTCATTTCAGGAAGATGTATAATAAGAATTTATATATATAGAATACATAGGTAAGAATTCATATATATATGTTTGTTCATATATGTATATATTTGAATTCTTAGCACTTTTAACCCCTGTTAGGTATATTTCATTTCAAATCCTAGCTGCTCTTAATACAAATGAAATCCTTTGGTGCAAATATCTAAGTTCAAGATGTTAAATTCTAATGGCTTCCTTTAGCTTTTCTACATTTGTATCATTAAAAAAATAAATTTGTCTTACCTCTTTTCTTCTATAGACTTTTGGATATATTGGAAAATCTTTTATAGTATAGAGACTCAAAGGACCTGGATTTCAGAACTGAGCCATTGACAAAAAGTAGAATGAAAATTTCATGAAGGGAGCCACTAACCTTCTTTGTCTGCATTCTTCTATGTATAAAAAGAGGTTTTGTGGAGGGGTTGCATGTGCATTTGGGAATAAGCTCAGGGATATATAAAATTCAACTTAATCCAATTAGCACCCCCTCAACCAAAAAGTTCAAATTAAGAAGATACAGGGTTGACTAGACAGCTCAGGGAAGCCATTAGGGCCCAGGTTCTGCTTCGCCAGCCTTAGAGTTGTTGTTAGGCTTATAGTCTATGGTTTCAAGATAGCTTCTCTCACTTCAGCTTTATGTCTATATTTAAGATAAAAGAAGAGGAAGGGCACAACATGTAAATCATACCCAAACTGCATCAATCTCTTATTAAGATTTTCCCATAAGCCATTTCTGCTTACATCTCATTGACTGCAAATGTGCTCCATGGCCACCCCTCATTGTAAGGGAGGTGCGAGAATGAAGTGCTATTATTATACTTGTTTACTTGTTGGATATTCAGCTGAGAGTGATGCCGTATCAAGCAAAATTATGATTCTGTTAATTGAGAAGGGGAAAGATGGATTTAAATATTTACCATAGTGCTATACTATAGAATATCTAAAGGTCTTCTATGGATATCAAAATAAAAATAAAGAATTTGCCTCTTTTTCTCCTCCCAATATTTCTTTTCTCATTTATAAAAGGTCTTCCCGAAAAGTACCCATTTTTAATGCATTGAACTTCTAAACTGTTTAAAGAACTTTCAGGTGATAAGCGTTTTTAAATGTCAGCAGTGTGAAGAGAAAGGAGTGGGGACCGGAGGAATGCTGTGCACACAAATGAAGGGAAAATGGAGAAAGCAGGAAACATTAAAATATCGAACACAACAGGCTACATTTCTGTGTTTTAGTTACAAGTATAGCTGTCTTTGCTGTTTTTAAAAATGGACCAAATTATGTAGGTAATTGTTTAAAGGCATATGACAAACTACTTTTGAATCACTCCAATAAACTACAAGTTACTATCTACGTTTTGATCATTTTAATGAGACAATTTATATGGCGTAAACTGTTCCATTTTAGGTGTACAATTTGAAGAGTTTTGACTAATGTGTACACCTGTGTAACAATTCCATCACCCCCAAACTTTCCTCATTTTCCTTTGTAGTCCCTTTCAACCTAGAAAACTACCAAACTATGTTGTCACTGTAGATTAGTTTGTATTTTCTAGAATTTCATACAAAAGGGAAATACAGTATAACTCTTATGTTGGCTTCTTTAACTAATGATTTTGAGGTTTATCCATGTTATTGTTGTATCAGTTATTTAATCATTTTACATTCCTTAGTAGTATTCCACTTTAAAAAATACTACAACTGGTTTCTCCATTCCACAACTGGTTTATCCACATATTGATGGACATCTGTTTTATCTCCATATATTAGCTATTATGATAAAGTTGATCTAAACATTCACATACAGAGCTTTGTGTGGACATATGTTTTAATTCTTGGGAAAATACCATCTGTGAACATGATTGATAGGTCATATGCTAATTGTACATTTTCAATTTATAATGCAGCCAAATTGTTTTCTAAAGTGACAGAACAAGTTTACATTCCCATCGACAATTAATAAGAGTTCTAGTTTTTCTACATTCTTACAAGTGCATAGTATTATCTGTGGGGGCAACTTTGCCCGCAAGTCCCCCTGTCTGCCACAGATGAAAGTAACACTACCAAGACATGATCTGCTTGGGGAGGAGAGATGGCCAGTCTCTCACAGGAGAAAGGCCAAGAGCCCCTTCCTCAATGGCTTCTATTGGGTTGTAATACACAGGAATACAGATGGCAAGGACCAAACAGTAGATAACATTTCAAAGAAATCTGAGGGCTTAGTCTGAGTCAGTGTCTGTCAGGAAAGAGAGTTGCAGAAACTTTGGGAGACATACTCACTTCCTGCTTGGACCCTTATCATATGAATAAAAGCACTCTTAGCAAAGCAGGCTTCACAGGATTTTTAGGAATTCTTTCTTATGCTTGATCACTCGGGATCCCGCTCTAGCCAGCCAAGGGGCTGCACTGCCTCCCCCATCACAGGTTTTCAGGCTTAAGTGGATTACAGCCCGGAAGCACTTCTCCCAGAGGACAAGGGGACTTGGGCTATGCCAAAATAGCCTGGGACGAGGGTCCATGACTCCCTTTTTGTTGCAGACCCCTGAGTCCTTCCATGATGGCTTCCCAGGTGGTTGTGTCTGGCTTAGGTATCCCCTCCTCTGAGGGTTCTTACCTGTCTCTGATGATCCAACCATGCTTTGGGGGCAGGGGGATGAAGCAGAGGCAGCACTTGCTACCAGAGACAAGCTTTGTCTCCTTAGTGGCTCACATTCCGGAAGTCACCCATTTAGCCTTAGCCATGGGAGGCAGTTACAACTCCGGAAACCAGGCAGGGCAGTTCCCAACAATTATCAATCCTTTAAATTTAACTAACTACTGTGTAATAGAATGTATGGGGTAAAAAAAGCACCAGACTCACAGCTCTTGCCTGTATATCTACTCTCAAATGCAAGAGTGGATTCCTCTGGTCTCTACCTGATTTCCCACCACGCTTCATGTGTTCTTCTCTACACACAAGTAATTCAGCTTTCAGTCAGGGATTTGTGCAGAATTTATATTTAGATTTGGGGTCTCATTCCTTCAGTTTGGCTGCTGCCAGGATTTTGTCTTAAAATGTGTAGCTGTTCTGCCAGCTCTGAACGCCATTCTCTAGCACCTTGAGTTGATAAGGGTCAGGTTTTCCACACTTCATTTCCCTGCCCTTGAAGCTGTGGTGGCTGACCATCCCTCTCTTTTGTTCTCACCTTGTGCAATGGCTTGAATCTTTAGAGAGACCCACTTCATTTTATTGTGCTTCAAAGAGGTTGTGGATTTTATAAGAGGAAGTAAGACCCTCCACCCTCAAAAAGCTTATGACTCTCTTTATTGCCATGCCTGCTTTATTGCTGGGCTCTGGAATAGAACCCACAATATCTGTGAGGGGTGCCTGTACATTCGCCCACTGTCCTCTGAACCTATGCTCACTTTTCTCCTTTCCAGTTGCTGTTTGTAATATTTCTCTAGTTTCTGTCAGTTAAAATTATTTTCTAATGACTGTAGATAGACAGTAGGCACACATTCCCAGAAAAATTTTCATAATTAGGTATGAAACCAGTGTTCAGAAGTCTGTTAACTGATAATAAGTATAACTGAAATGAAATATTCACTAAAAAAATCTACTGGGAGTCACACTGTCTAGAATAGACTCACAAAGAGAAGAGTTTCCTTAGTTTTTTGAGTCGGGGGTCGTCCAAAGAAAATGTTAAACTTTGGGGGGAAATTTAACTGTGGCACTTCTCTCTTATCCTTTCTGCTTCGTTCTTTTACTTCCCTGGGTACCCAGTGGCCCCTGTTCTGTCACTCAGTGTCTCCATATTGAGGTCTGACTGCCTCCTTAATTTTTTCTTACTTCCAACTTATTTCACATCAACCAACTTTGGTGAGAACCCACTTCTCCAGGGCAGTTCTCTGCTAAATGTTTAGGAGGTAAATTTCTTCACATCGCAGAGGCATTTTTTATTTTTAGAAGTAGATGTTTAATATTTCAAACATCTAATTGAGAACATACAATGATATAACAGAATGTACTAAATTATCCTGTTCACTTGGGAAAATGTATTGGGGCAGAGGGCAAACTTGTAGGCAGTCCCTGAAAGAGGATCTTTACTAATGGTCAGCACTCCTGCTCCCGAATTTACCTGTTCTTACCTTTTTCATTTTCAAATCCAGAGATTTGTTAAAAGCTGCATGTGTTTGATTTGTTTGTCTGACTGATTTCAAGGAGCAGCCCAGGGCAGTGACTGAGGATTTATGGGTGGTGGATAGCAGGTAGAAGCCATAGTTGGGAACAATTTTTTTTTCAATAAATAAACTTGTCTCTGGAACTTCCCTATGTTCTATTCTGCTGCTTTTCTCTACTTCCTACACCTCTCTCTCCAGGCTCTCAGTGATTAACTTCTCCTCCCTGAAAACTAGAGTGTTCCCCACCACACTTCTATTTGATCATATCTGGAGAAAGGACTTAGTTTGGTCCTTCAAAATATTACCGTCACTGGTGCACTGTACAGTTAAGCCAATGTAAAACAGAACTGTGTCCCCAACCACATTCTTCATTCATCTACAATTCCTAGCTTTTTCCTTAATCAATTTAATTTTTGAGACAGATTCTCGATTATTGTATTTTTTCATTGTAACTCTGTTTCTGGTCCATTTAGCGTTTTTCAAAGTTTGATTTTCTTTTCTGAGTTCTTGTGGGACTTTTTCCTCTTTGCTTCTGAGGAATCAGTTAGCATTCCCATGTTGCCCTCAGTGCGCCTGCCTCCTCTCTGCCCTTGTCTCTGACCTTGTGTAGCTGGAACGCCATCTGCTTTGAGCACTGTGTACTTTTTCAGGCAAGGGTTGAATGCAGTGTCACACTCATGTCTCTCTTACTCGCAGCATATAAATCCTGTTGTCTCCTATCCTGAAGAAGATGACAGTGAATCCCTTCTTGCCACATCTGGTGCAACACAGTAACATCACAGATGTACGAAACACTGAGTGAATTACAAAGCAGTTTTACATATAATAACAGAATGTGTCAGCTGCTCTTTTATACACTTCATATGTATTGTTCATTTAATCATATGAGTAATGAGGTGGGTGCTGGAATTATTCTCTTTCTGTTCAATAGAAATCTAAGCCCTGGCTGGTGTAGCTCAGTGGACTGAGTGAGGGCCTGTGCACCAGAGGCTCACGGTTCGATTCCCAGTCAGGGCACATGCCTGGGTTGTGGGCTGATTCCCAGCAGGGGATGCACAAGAGGCAACCATACATTGATATTTCTCTCTGTTTCTCCTTCCCCTCTCCTCTAAATACAGATAAACAACATCTTAAAAAAGAAATCAAAGCAAGAGAAGCTAAGTGAGTTAGTATCTCAATACAGTTCACAAAGCTACAAGTTGACAGAATGAGATTCAAGTTTAGGAAGTTTAGGTTTGGAACTTGACCCTCCACTGTTACTGTAGATGGTGTAGGTGAAACCGATTGCTCTAGACCAGTGATTTTTAACCTCTTATATCGCCTGGCACACATAAATTAATTACTAAAATTCTGCAGCACACCCAAAAGTATATTTTTTTACCAATCTGACAAAAAATTGGTCTAATTTTGATTCATATACACCGGATGGCTATTTTTGTGCTGGCTATTGTCATTTTGTTTGTGGTTGTTGTCATTTTTTAATTTGACAATCTAAGGGAAAAGAGGTCAGTGTCTCTGACTAAATAGTCAGGTATTGCATGTTTTAAAAATTATTCCGGCACGCCAGTTGAAAATCATCGCTCTAGACCCCTGCCCAGGTGAGATGCTAGTATTAACACCAGTTGTAGTTCAGGAAGTGGCCACAGCTGTGAGGTTAATTTATTACTCCCTGTCACATGACTAAAGCAGTTCAAACAACACTAGATTGTGATGCACTAATATTGTTGGAAAAGTCTATTACTGCCAAGGATTCATGTTGCTTCTGTTTATTTAGATATCCTATAGAAGACGAGAGAGACCATAACAAAGCAAGATGAGGTTATCTCGACTTAAGCCTTGGAAGCAAAAGCATTTGAAAGAAAATTAGGAACATGACAAATGTGTTTATTAAGAACTGAACCAAATTTCCTCAGCAAATGATGCTTTCCTGAATATTATAGCAACTGCTTCAAAGCCTGCTGGTGACAGTTACTGAAAAGCTAAAAGAACTGTGTAGCACAATGCTCAATTCTTAATTGTCTGTTTGGACTAAATCCGTTTGACTCTTTGGGAGCTGTGACCTCTTGAAGGAAGCGACTGGAGCGTTCAGCCAGAAGAGTGATACTTAGCCCAGAAATTTTCACTTAGGAAAAACTTCATTAGTTATGGACTTTTTCCCTTCTGTGTAAATATGTGCACTCCTTGGATCAAAGTATATTGTCTCACTCATTATTCAGGCTCTGGTGGGACTTGTTAATTCAATTCAATTGCTGGCCAAATGAGAGTAAGTCTAGATAAGGAGCCAGAGAGAGAGACAGTGCATTACCTCGAAGAGACACAGGTTTTAAGGTCAGAGAAAATGACCTGAATCTAGCTCTATCACTTGTAATCTGAGTAACAATGAACAAAGTATAAAATCTCAGTTCCCTTCTCTGTGAAGTGGGTTTGATGATACTTAGGACTTTATTGTGATGATTACATAAGATAACGTACAAAAAACACCCAGTATATTGTATCTACTAAAACGGTAGTTCTGTTTCCTCCCAAGGTTTCTCTGGAAGATGTGTTATAGACAGTGGGCAGCTAGGTCACTCTGACCCAGGAGTCTGGGTTGACAAGAGAGGAGTAAGAGAGAAGACAAATAAAACAAGAGCAATTTGGAAGGACATCACAGGTACTAAACAAAATGTCAGCTATCAACGTTCTGTTTATGATTAGATGTGATCTAGTCCTTCACTGTCTCTCTCATATCTCTTTCTTTCCTTTGTAAAAAAACTCTCTACTTAAGAATATTACACTATGGGGTCAGGGCCACCATAAAATAATCACTACAAGCCCAGCTCCTGATCCGCTACATTGCGAATACACTGCTTTTGTAGGGATACAAGCCAAATCCCATTCTTGAAGTTACAATTTTATAATAGGTTAGTTTAGACGCGATGCTGGATTTGGGAGGAAAATACTTTTTTGGGTGGAGCTATGGGGTGGGGACTGAAAACATCTACTTTAAGTAAAAATATACTGGGCAAAATTTAGTGATATTTTGTTTCAAGCTTTGGGAACGATCGAAGGCTGTGCTTATTTTAATTGTAATTTTTCCTTGCAGTAAAGTCCGTACATCTATTACATTTTAAAATAGACCTGCATGTTGTAGAGGACAAAACAAACGAAAAAGCCGAAAGCTTCTCCAGCACTGTCTTTATTACTTGACTTTGGAGACAGAAAAGGGGAGAGCAAGAGCTACACATTGTAAATGCATGAAATGACTTTGAAGTTTCATTAGCACTGCATTTTATATTCTGCCCTTCCAGTTTTTCTTGCGTGTTTCTTCCTCTTTAATAAATAAGGTTAATCAGTCACATTGAAGTCACAGTTCCTCTGGAGGTATTTATTGCTATTCACTTCAGCTGGTGCGAATAGAAATGCTAACATCAATCCACAGATGATGGGAATTGAGGTGATGGGGAGGCTTGGATGGGGACCTCTATGAAACCGCCCTCACAGAGGCGGGAGTCATTTCCACCAGCGTGGGCTTTGTGACTGGCGCTGGGACAGCTGACTAATTGCTGCCTCCTTTTCTACTTTGATCGCCTTCCCTTACCTCTTCGATTCCACCATTCCTTCCTTCTCCTGGGAAGGTGACATGTTGTGTAGAGGTGAGGTCAGCCAGGGGCTTTCTTGACAGTAAAATGTCTGATTGTATTTGGGAATTTAAGCATTAAATTGACATAAGTGACATCCTAAATACTATTATTTTTTTACTATTGACTTTAATATATTTCTAGTGTTACATCTCATTTAAACTGAAAAAAAAAATGTACTAACGTAAGTGCTCTGCAGAAACCTGCAAGCAGCATGGATTCAAAGACTCACACCAGTAGCTCCAATGGAGATCAAGGTAAGGTTTCATCAATTACTGATGTTTTCCATCCCTTCCACACTGTTTTAGATCAGTGAAAGTATATACCACAGTGAATTTGGTGTAACATTTTAAGATAACTAGCATTAAGTATTGGAGAAGATAACCCCCTAAATAGTGTGAGAGAATCGCTTTCCCCACATCCACAAACACATGTCAAAGCAGAGACCGTGTGCCTTGCCTTGTTCTCCAGAGCGATGGGTCAACTCGAAGATAACAAAGTCTGCACCTGTTTTACTGGTGCAATGGAGTAATACATCCATGCACTTATGCTTTCTTTTGATTATTACAATACCCTAAATGTTCTCTTTGGTGGGGTAGATAAAACAAGGTTTTCCAACGCCGCTGGAAGCAGACATTTGAAAACTTCTGACTGGAATGTGGTAAACTTCCATGAAATACCAACAGTTACTCATTCAAGAACAACACGAGTAAATTCTGTGAGGCAGACCTTGTTTCAGGGGCTGGGGTACGGGATGAAGAAAGCAGACCTCGTCTCTGTCCCCATTAGCTTACATTGTTAGGGGGAGAGAAGTTAAAAAATACACTGACAACAGAAAAGGAAAAAAGCCCCCCGAAATAAAGCTACATAAAAATGAAGTAATGTCTACAGGGAAAGGGGCTGCTGTTTCCAATTAGGTGGTGAGAAAATGCTTCTCTGAGAAGGTAGGGAGAAGCCACGTAAGTGGAAAACACCATAAAGAACTGTATTTCACCACATAAACCGTGCAATATTGTAATAAAGGGCATAAATTAAGTAATAGTTTTGACCTGATTTACATACATAATAAAATGCTCTTGCTCATTTTAAATGAATTGCTTAGGCATTTGTCTCTAATCTAAATTCATAAGTAACTGTTCTGTGTAGCGCTTTTTGGCCTCCCCCACGCAGCCCTCAGGTGTTCCCTGGTTGCGGGTGTCAGTGGGCGGGGAAAGCGCTGTGGTGCTAAATTATATTAGCCCTGCAGAGGGTCTGCTTTTTATGGTTGTGTCTTAATTGGCTATAAAAGCATAAAACAGCAAGGTGGAGGTTTAGAACTCGGTCTTTCTCTAATATTGTCAAATAGATTTTGTATCTGGGATGATCGTCTGACTAATACTGCTTTTCTTTTTATACCAAGTGATACCTTTTCTTTCCCCATTTTGTACTCTTCATTATTTTTGTTGAGTCAACACCCAAAAAGACTCTCTGACTTTTAACACACTCTCCTTAGTTGACCTAACCATTAAAATCTTCATTTTAAAGTAGATATCTGGTCTCCACCCATGTTAGTTATTGAAAGAACTAGATGATAACTTTCACAAAAGTTAAAAGTTATCGTGTGTTGGCAGACTGAAGATATTTTCAAAGAAAATTTAGCACAATCTTGTGACCGTAAATGATAAAGGATATGGACTAGAATTTTCTCACTCAAGCAAAATTCCTCTGCGACATATTAGGATTAACTGCAATGATGTATTTTCTTGACGTGGACACGTGCTCACCAATCTAGGTGGAGGCCACCAGTGCGTTTCACACAGGCCAGCAAACAGCTGTGCTTTGGGAACGTGCTCCCCTCTCCACCAGCTGGGGATCGGTCAAATGGTTCCTGCAAATCCAACGTCCTATGGGCTCTTTCTGGAACTTAGTGACAAAGACAAGTTAAAGCGATGTAGAGCGAATAAAGGGAAAATCGGGCTTGTACAACAGGGCTGAGAGAAAGCTAAAAGTTAAAATATCAGAAGCACGTTTTGCAATGTTTGAAGAGTTTTAATCAGAGTATAAAAATGTGGTTCCCCCCCCTTTCAAGGCAGGAGCATTTATGTTTTTCTAACATATATCAATGATTTAAAATTAAAAAAACTGCTATAAGAATGTTGAGGCACCTGGTTGTGGAAATCCTTGGACTGCTCACAGGGTATGTGACTTTTTGATGATGTAGACACATATGCAGGCAATTTCTGTGACAAAACAGTGCAGAAGTGTTGCTAGAGCAACGAACTCTGTAGCTGTCCACGTCGATTCTTATCACACTCTAAGAAAATAAAGTCAACATTGTATTAAAAAATCAATAAAATAAAGTATTTCAAAGACAATATTTCAAACATGAGTTCTAAGTATTTGTAAGAAAGCAGGCTCCAATCTAAAAGTCTAAGGTGAGAAGTTCTCTGAAAAGAGAAATCTATAGCATCTCTAGAAACATGGTTTTAGGAAAGATACTTTTAGTTAGGAACAATGCTGAGCTCCTAGAAATGATATTGCCCAAAGCAATGTATTATAGCTAGCATTTAATTTTACTTTTCTGTGTTTGGATATAGGTTCATAATTTATATAGAGAGAATGACTTTTGTTTAAGGTGACCATTTGCTTTATAAGCGAACTGTAATCTCCAAAACATCCATGCAAATTGGGGATGGGATCCTGAGATTATTAGGTTAGCTTAGCAAAGGGAAAATTAATTTCAAAGGAATTAAGCCACCCCAGAAAGGAAAGATCATTCTATGCTTCCAAACAAAGCTGTTATTCAAGGAAAAATTTAAAAATAAAAAAAAATATCTTTTTTCCCTGTCTCTGTGTCTTTTAGGGATTTATTGTGGCTGTGTGTGTGTGTGTGGTTTATACATTGTCCAGCTTTTCACATTATCCAAACATAATTTGGTATCACATTTACTTCTTTTTAAAGGTAGGAAAAAATCATGTTATATTGTCAAGTGATTTTGTCAATGATACCAGGTGAAAAGTATCATTCACATGAAAAGTAATGTTTTAAAAATAGATTGAAACATGATAAATACAACTCTCTGCTTCATCCCTTTGAGGACAGTTTGATAGTTTTTGATCTTCTTGTTTTCTTAGGAAATAAATGGACTTAATTTATGAAAGGTCAACTATGACCTTTCATCTACTATTACACCAATCTTTTCAAATCTGTAGCATATTTCTACTTCGAAGTGCTACTCTCACTTGAAACTCAGCATGGCTGAACACATACATTTCTTTCCTATAATCGTCCTACTTGCCCTGGCAAAACAATATTTGTATCTTAGCAACTCCATTTCCATCTACTGTGTCACTATCTTCCTTCAAAAGAATTATGTTTGACTTCTAATTCCCCTCTAGCAGCTCTAAATAATCTGTTTCCAAACTCTACTCTGATATCCTACCATGTTTCTAGAGATGCTATAGATTTCTCTTTTCAGAGCACTTCTCACCTTAGACTTTTAGATTGGAGCCTGCTTTCTTACAAATACTTAGAACTCATGTTTGAAATAGTGTCTTTGAAATACTTTATTTTATTGATTTTTTAATACAATGTTGACTTTATTTTCTTAGAGTGTGATAAGAATCGACGTGGACAGCTACAGAGTTCGTTGCTCTAGCAACACTTCTGCACTGTTTTGTCACAGAAATTGCCTGCATATGTGTCTACATCATCAAACTCTATCCTGAGCAGAGTTTTTCTTCCTATTATGTCTCCTCTAGAAACTTGGTTTTAGGAAAGATAGTTTTAATTAGGAACAACGCTGGGCTCTTAGAAATAATATTCCCCAAAGCAATGCATTATAGCTAGCATTTAATTTCACTTTTCTGTGTTTGGATATAGATTCATAATTTATACATAGTTTATACTATTCCACTATTTCTCTCTATCCTGACCGATCCATACAAGTTAAGGGAGTTTTTTACACTTAATGTTTCCAAGTCTCACCTTCTTAACCTATTGCAAACTGGCTTCTGTCCCTAATATCTCAGGTAATAAATAAATCCAAGAGAAAAATTTTTATACTTATCCAACTGGATCTCTTTATTTAACATTTTTTATTAGTCCCTACTTTTAGAGATTCTGTACTTCATTTGTTTTCATGACCCATTAGGCTTTGATTTGATTCATATTGTGCCCTGCTAACCATTCCTTTTCTTCTTTGTATCTCTTTACTGGTTTTGCTGATCTCTAGAGATGTGACTTTGACTCACAGGGAGAACTGGCCAGTCAGTTTTGGGGGAGCCCAGCAACACTGGTAAACAAAAACATGAAAAGTGATAGAGGTTTTAGAGCATATGATGCCTTTAATAAAAGTTTGGTAGATGAGAAGATGAATGTGGGCCTGTCTCTGTGGGTAAAACTAAAGAGGTGGGTGAGAGTCACACTGTGTGGAATCTCAACTGCCATACTAAGGATTTGGACTTTGTACAGAATGATTGGCATTCCATTGATAGATTCGAAGCAGTGAAGTGATAAAGTTACATTGGAATTTTAGAAAGACCATACTGGTGAGAATTTGGAGAATACTTTGAAATTTGTACAAAATTGGAAATAGAGACACTTTGGTGGGTTATTCCAAAATTCTTGGAGATCAGTGATGAAGATCTAAACCAGAACTTTCTCAGTGAGGTGAAGATGATGGGATAGATTCAACAGTTATTTGGTTGCGGAACTGACAAACAGTGATCAATTGGATATGGAGTGGAGTTGAGAGAGAGCAGTTGATGAGTACTCTCACAGGTAAGTAGTATCAAAATAAGAGAAGGTAAATAACATTTTCAAAAGAAAGATGGTGACTGTAGTTTTGATCATGATAATTAATTGCCTGAATGGCACTGAGATGAAATTATTCAGGAAGCACGTGGAAAATGCATATAGTGATGAGGTGATTGTCCCTGGTAGAGATGAAGATTTGGGGGGGGAAATAATATATTGGTGGAAGCTAAAGCTACAATTACGGAGCAGTAACAGAGTGAGAAAATAAGATCACTCTATCGGTCAGGGTAGATGAGGTTCTGCTATAGTAACAACCTGCTCAAACCACAATGATTTACAATCACAAAGATTTACTTCTCTCCTTTGCTACATGTCCATTGTGAGTGGGCTTTGACTCTGTTCTTATTTCTGGGACACAGCCTCCTGAAGAACTTCTATATAGAACATCATTTATCATTATGCATAGGGAAAAGAGAATGTGATGAAGTATGAACTTTTCACATTTCCATGTCAAGCAAGTTGAAAATTCTGACCTCAAAGGGGTAGGGAAGCATAATCCTCTCCTGGGGAAGGAAAGCAGACATTTGGTAAACAAAAATGAAATCAGCCAGGATTGTGAAGTTGGAATCTAAGAGATAAAAAATATTTAAATTGCTCTTGGAAGAAGGAGAACCCTTCAAGAAAGCTGAAGAAGAGTCACCAAAAATACAAGTGGAAAGCAAAGATGAAGTCTTTTTCTTAAAACATAAAAGAAAAATACTTTTAGTCTAAGTAATCAGTTATAATTGGAGGAGTATGTAAGCACTCCTCCAATTTGTTATTATCCTAAAATTGGTTATTAACCCAAACATTTCTTGTAGAAGAATTACCCTGCAAGACATTTTGCTACAGGCAAAAGTAAATAAAAATGCGAAGAAAATGCATTAAGACAGGGTTTAGCTATATTCTCATATAAAGTACTTTCCAAACTTCTCTTCATAGTTAAAACATGTTTTCCTGAAAAATCTAAGGATTTTAAAAAATTTCTCTTACTCCATGCTTGGTGAAGGCCCTGGAACTGGTGATGTTATTTGCCCCCTCTTCTGCTTTAGGCAAAATGCAAGTTCTGACAGATGGAGGTAACTTTTTATATAACTTTTTTGCACTTTGATGTTCAGTTCTTTAGCATGTGAAGAAAGTACTAATTATTTTTTTGTTGTGAAAAGCTGGGCAAACTTCCAGAGCTGAGACCTGAATTTGCTGTTAATAAAGGAACAGTGAAGCATTAGGAAGTAGGAGTGGTTCTGTCTTACTCTAAAATAAAATGTAGACTTCAGAATCAAGGTTTTAGACATCAGTAAATCCAAGCTCTATAAAACGTCACTTGGCCTTTGCTCTGCAGAGTCTTAATAAATAAACTGATTAACAATTTGTGTGTCCAAAAATATATTGAGTCTCCTTGGAAATTAACTGTGAATCAAAGATATAAACCTCCCTCCCCTTTCTGAAACTTATATAAAAGTTGGGGAAACATGTTAATCCATGAATTAGACAATTAATAATGGAATCATATTATTGCTAAGTGTCAGGAAGGGGAAGTGTGATTTCTGGAAGATGATCCGACCTCATCTGGTTCTTTGAGAAAGGGAGCTCATGTGGATAGTTGAAGGATGATGAGGCAGCAGTAGGTTAAGAGAACAGGGGTGATGTGTGGGTTAGGGAGCTTTCAAGACAAAGGGAATAGCAACTATGAAAGCGAAGGAAGCAAAGCTGCCAAGAGATTTTGAAAATGTTCAGTCTATGAGAGAAGTGGGGGGAAGATGTCCACTGGCCTGTTTTACTTAATTGACAGATCTTCAAAGGTCTGAATGTTTATTGTCATGATTTTGGGTTTCATTTAAAGGACCATGAAATAAGCCAGGCAGTGAAAGACAAATACCATATGATCTCACCTATAGGTGGAATCTAATCAACAAAACAAACAAGCAACTAAAATATAACCAGAGACATTGAAATTAAGAACAAACCGACAGTAATCAGAGGGCATATGGGAAGGGATAATGTGGGGAAGGGGAAAGCGTTTTCAGGAACATGTATAAAGGACACACATGGGCAAAACCAAAGTGGGGTAGGATCAAGGGTGGAAACTGGTGAAGGCTAAGGTGAGGGAGAGTGGGGGGTGGTGTAAAATGGAGACAACTGTACTTGAACGACAATTAAATAAAAAATTAAAACATTTTATTTTTGTTCAATTAGAGTTGTCCCCATTACTCTCCCCTGTCCTCCCCACCCCCACCTTCCACATTCAACCCTCCCCACACCCATTGTCTTTGTGCATGAAAGTCTTATTTTTTAAGAAGTCAGAGGAGAAGAATTCACATTTGTTTTCAATAGATTATTCAGGTGGCTATGAGGAGAATGGATTAATGAGGAGCAGGAGTGATCATGACTAATCTATTGCAGTTCAGGTGAAAGATCAGGATGGCTAGGAATGAGGATGGGGAAATAAAGATGGAATCCAGAAGTATCTTGGGAATAACATCTAATGGGATCATGATTGATTGAATAGATTTGGAGAATGAAGTTCTAAGAGGGATGAATCAAGGATGACTGCAAGATTTGTGGCTTATGTAACTCTAAGCATTACAGAGTGACCATTTACTAAGGAAGAATATTGGAGGTGAGTCAAGTTTATGAGAGAGTATTTTGATTCCATAATTTACACGCAAAGGCATTACTATTGAAGGCATTGACCTTTGGGTAAGTACAAGTTCCATTGAGATAGAAGAGAGATCTAGCAACTGCACCTCGTTTTGCTCCAAGATCAAATTTTGTGAGTTCTAGAGATAACAAATTAATTTATTATAAAGGTCCATTCTATAATACCAAGTTAACCATTCATGACCTATTTTAATACAGAGAGAATTTTGAGGGAATATTCAAATTAATTGGGTGATTTGGCTTTTAAGAATAGACTCTTTAATATTAAGAAGTCTGCTGCCAACCACCTCTAAGTCTATCCATGGCCCACAGTAATGGTGATGATAATGATGATGAGGATACTTAGTAGTCATTAAGCCCTTACTGTGTGCCCAGCACCATTCTACGTGCTTTACTTTTGTCTCCCAGCACCCTAAATACTATTATTAACACTATTTTACAGATGAGGACAGAGAGGCATAAAATTCTTTCATACTTGCTCAAGTAAGTGTATATAACTAGTACATCAAAGAAACAAGATTTGAATACAGATAGTATAGCTGTGGAGTATAAACTCTTAAGCACCTTACTATGGAACTAGGGTGTGGTGAATTCTAGTGTGAAGAGGCTAAAGGAATTTGACTGGAAAAAGGCAAAGGTCAAGGAACAGGGTTATGCTTTTGGAGCAAACCACTTTCATAAAAAGACAATGGCTGCCTCATACAGTATAATCCTAGGTTTGTTATTGAGGCTGATGTTTCCTGGAGGAAGTGGCCCTGAGTGAGAAGTTGGTGAGGATTAACCACAGGAGTCCTATGGCATCATATCCCCTAGGAATCTCTAGGCTAGGGATTGTGAGATCGCATGTAGAAACTATTGATACGTTACATTAATCTTTGCATTTCCAACAGCTGAACAGTGGGCTGGATGAATGACAGGTATGGAGTGAGTGTTTAGTAGGTAAATAAATGAATCTTGTAGTTAAATGTACAGTTGATCCTTACACAACTCAGGTTTGAACTTTTCAGGTCCACTTATATACAGAATTTTTCAAAGAATGCTGTAAATGTATTTTCTCTTCTTTATGATTTTCTTAACAACATGTTCTCTCTGCTTTATTGTAGGAATATAGTATGTAATATATAAAACATACAAAGTTGTGTTAATTGGCTGTTTGTATTATTGGCAACATTTCTGGTCAACAGTAGGCTATTAGCAGGTAGACTTGGGGGGAGTCAAAAGTTACATGAAGATTTCTACTGTGCGGGGTCAGCATTGCTAGCCCCAGCATTGTTTGAAGGCCCTCTGTAGTTTCTGGGTGTCTTTCTGGTAAGTTTTTAAGGAAGGAGATAAACTGTATAAGAGTGAGGACTGGGTCTTACTTAGAAGTCTCTTAAATTATTGAGAATTCTCATCAGATACAAATTAAGAATATGGTTGAAATAACAAACAATGATAAAACCTCATGTGATGATCAGCTTGTGGTTAATTCCAATAATAGCTACAAATACTTTAATTATGTAGTAAAAGATCAAATTCACTTTAGGAAAATTACATTATATAATTATAGATTTTTTTTTCTGAATTTNTTTATGATTTTCTTAACAACACGTTCTCTCTGCTTTATTGTAGGAATATAGTATGTGATATATAAAACATACAAAGTTGTGTTAATTGGCTGTTTGTATTATTGGCAACATTTCTGGTCAACAGCAGGCTATTAGCAGGTAGACTTGGGGGGAGTCAAAAGTTACGTGAAGATTTCTACTGTGCGGGGTCAGCATTGCTAGCCCCGGCATTGTTTGAAGGTCCTCTGTAGTTTCTGGGTGTCTTTCTGGTAAGTTTTTAAGGAAGGAGATAAACTGTATAAGAGTGAGGACTGGGTCTTACTTAGAAGTCTCTCAAATTATTGAGAATTCTCATCAGATACAAATTAAGAATATGGTTGAAATAACAAACAATGATAAAACCTCATGTGATGATCAGCTTGTGGTTAATTCCAATAATAGCTACAAATACTTTAATTATGTAGTAAAAGATCAAATTCACTTTAGGAAAATTACATTATATAATTATAGATTTTTTTTTCTGAATTTTTCAGTTTTACCTTATGCCATCTATTGAGAAGCAAGAGAAGGTGAGGTTATCTCTAATTCATACAGGAGATACCCAGAGCGAACAGATAAGAGGTAACTTGCTCTCTTATAAGATGACTTGCTCACTGACACAGCGAGTGAAGTCTAGTTGAATTCCTTAATCTCATGAAACCATTCCAGGATGTTAAATTCCTACTTGACCATACCAATTCTTGAGTAAAAGACACTTCCCACTGTCACACACTGTAAGAAAGCTATTATAGTGCTCAGTTTGGTGTAACTTGTAGTTTCCACTTTTAAATGCTTCAAGCCTATTCATTTATCACTTTACTGATTCTACTTAATCTACCAGATTCCAGGGACTATTGGACAGTGACTTCTGAGTGCATTTTGTTGGATGGCCAGCCTTAGTATTAGGAACTCTACATTTTAAATTATAATCTTGCAGTACCAGTTTGATTTTTTTCAAAATTTGAAAATTACATTCTATTTATGAAATGTGAGATTATTTAATTTTACTTTGTCATAAGAACAAAAGTGTAAAATTTTCTTCAAACTCACCTCATCGTGTTAAAGATAGCATATTTTTTAAAGATTTCTACCAAGGTTATGGGTTCGGTTTCTTACATATTATTCTTTGAGCCTCTTAAATGCTTTAACTTTCAATGAAATCATATAATTTAGTTGGTGTGCTTATTTGACCTTGTTTGGGAAATAGATCTGCTTTTCTGCTGATATAGGTTTAATACTATATAACTTATTTTATTATTTATTTTTAATAATTTTTTAAATTTAATTCTTGTTCAAGTACAGTTTTTCTGTTTTATATTCCCAGCCCTGCCCACCCCCTGCCCTGTGCTTCCCACCTCCCTCCCATTTCCGCCCCCCACCCTTAGTTATTGTCCATGTGTCCTTTATACTTGTTCATGTGAGTCCATCCCCTTTTCCCCTATGATTCTCTCCCCTCTCCCCTCTGGACCCTGTCAGTCTGTTCCATATTTGAGTGTCATTGGTCATATTTTGCTTGCTTGCTTGTTTTGTTGTTTAGATTCCTGTTAACGGTGATATCATATGGTATTTGTCTTTCACCACCTGGCTTATTTCACTCAGCATAATGCTTTCCAGTTCCATCCATGATGTGACAAACGGTAGTAGTTCCTTCTTGCTTTCTGCAGCATAGAATTCCATTGTGTAAATGTACCATAGCTTTTTGATCCAGTCATTTACCGATGGGCATCTAGGTTGCTTCCAACTGTTGGCTATCATGAATTGTGCTGCTATGAACATCGGGGTGCATAGGTTCTTTTGCATTGATGTTTCAGGATTCTTAGGATATACTCCTAAGAGTGGAATTGCTGGGTCAAAGGGCACATTCATTTTTAGTTTTCTTAAAATTCCACAGTGTTTTCCATAGTGGTTGTACCAGTCTGCAATCCCACCAACAGTGAACTAGGGTCCCCTTTTCCCCACAACCTCTCCAGCACTTGTTGTTTGATTCTTTGTTTATGATAGCCATTCTGACTGGTGTTAAGTGGTATCTCATTGTGGTTTTAATTTGCATCTCTCTGATAGCTAGTGATATCGAGCATCATGTGTCTCTGTATCCTCTGTATGTCCTCATTGGAGAAATGTCTGTTCAAGTCCTCTGCCCATTTTTTAATCGGGTTGCTTGACTTCTTTGAGTGGAGTCGAGTGAGTTCTTTGTATATTTTGGAGATTAAACCTTTGTCTGAGGTATCATTGGCAAATATGTTTAACCAAGCTGTTGCTTCTCTTTGTATCTTGATACTGTTTTCCTTAGCCATGCAGAACCTTTTAATTTTGATGAGATCCCATTTCTTTATTCTTTCCTTTATATCCCTTGCTCTAGGGGACATATCAGTAAAAATGTTGCTGCATGGAATATCTGAGATTTTCCTGCCAATGTTCTCCTCTAGGGCTTTAATGGTTTCACAGCTTATATTTAAGTCTTTTATCCACCTTGAATTTATTTTGGTATATGGTGTAAGTTGGTGCTCAAGTTTCATTTTTTTGCATGTAGCTGTCCAGTTCTCCCAACACCATTTGTTGAAAAGGCTGTCTTTACTCCATTTTATGTTATTGCCCCCTTTGTTGAATATTAATTGACTGTAGAGAGTTGGGTTTATTTCTGGGCTCTCTGTTCTATTCCATTGGTCTATGTGCCTGTTTTTATGCCAGTACCAGGCTGTTTTGATTACAGTGGCCTTGTAATACAGTTTCATATCAGGTATTGTGATCTCTCCTACTTTGTTCTTCTTTCTCAAAATTGCAGCTGCTATTAGGGGGTCTTTTCTGGTTCCATATAAATTTTTGAAGTGTTTGTTCTATGTCTGTGAAATATGCCATTGGTACTTTAATAGGAATTGCATTGAATCTATAAATTGCTTTGGATAGTATGGATATTTTGATGATGTCAATTCTTCCAATCCATGAACACGGTATATGTTTCCATTTGTTTGTGTCTTCCTTGATTTCTTTCTTCAGTGTAGTGTAGTTTTCTGCATACAGGTCTTTTACCTCCTTGATTAGGTTTATTCCCAGATATTTTATTTTTGTTTTTGCTATATCAAATGGGATTTTTTTTCTTGATTTCTGCTTCTGCTGCTTCATTGTTGGCATACAAAAATGCCTTTGATTTCTGGATATTGACTTTGTATGCCGCTGTTTTGCCAAATTCATTTATTAGTTCAAGCAGTTTTTTGGTAGAGTCTATAGGATCATGTCATCTGCAAACAATGCCAGTTTTGTTTCCTCCTTTCCGCTTTGGATGCCTTCTATTTCCTTTTCTTGCCTGATCGCTGTGGCTAAAACTTCTAATACTATATTGAATAGAAGTGGTGAAAGTGGACAACCTTGTCTTGTTCCTGATCTTAGTGGAAAAGATTTTAGTTTTTGCCCATTGAGTATGATGTTGGCTGTAGGTTTTTCATATATGGCCTTTATTAAATTGAGGAATGCTCCCTCTATTCCCATTTTTCTGAGTATCTTTATCATAAATGGGTGTCGTACCTTATCAAAAGCTTTTTCCACGTCTATTGATATGACCATGTGGTCTTTGTCTTTGCTTTTGTTTATGTGGTGTATTACATTTACTGATCTGCGGATATTGAACCATCCTTGCATCCCTGGGATGAATCCCACTTGGTCGTGGTGTATGATCTTTTTGATGTATTGTTGGATGCAATTTGCTAATATTTTATTGAGGATTTTAGTGTCTATGTTCATCAGTGATATTGGCCTGTAGTTTTCTTTCTTTGTTGTGTCTCTATCTGGCTTTGGAATTAGGATGATGCTGGCTTCATAAAAAGAGTTGGAAAGTTTTCCCTCCTTTTGGATTTTCTGGAATAATCTGTGAAGAATAGGGGTTAGCTCTTCCTTAAAGGCTTTGTAGAATTCTTCTGTGAAAGCATCTGGTCTGGGGCTTTTGTGTGATGGGAGTTTTTTTATTACTTCTTCAATTTCATTTGCTGTTATTGGTCTGTTCAGGTTTTCTGCTTCTTTTTCATTGAGTTTTGGAAGATTATATTTTTCTAGAAATTTGTCCATTTCACCTAGGTTTTCAAATTTCTTGGCATGCAGTTCTGCATAGTAATTTCTTATAATCCTTTCTATTTCTGTGGTATCAGTTGTAATCTCTCCTTTCATTTGTGATTGTGTTTATTTGGGTCCTCTCTCTTTTTTTCTTGATGAGGCTACTTAGGGGTTTATCTATTTTGTTTATCTTTTCAAAAAACCAACTCCTGGATTCATTAATCCTTAGAATTATGCTTTTAATCTCTATGTCATTTAATTCTGCTCTGATCTTGGTTATTTCCTTCCTTCTACTTACTCTGGGCTGTCTTTGTTGTTGTTCCTCGAGTTCTTGCAGGTGTAGGGTAAGGTTGTTTGTTTGAAATGTTTCTACCTTCTTTAGGTAAGCCTAGATTGTTATGAACTTCCCTCTCAGGACTGCCTTCACTGTGTCCCATAGGTTTTGTGTTGTTGTGAGTTCATTTTCATTTGTTTCCAGAAGCTTTCTGATTTCTTCCCTAATTTCAATCTTGACCCATTCGTTGTTTAATAGCATACCGTTCAGTCTCCATGGTTTTGGGTGTTTGGGTTTTTTTCCTGTGGGGTTGGTTTCCAATTTCAGTCCCTTGTGATCAGAGAAAATGCTTGGTATGATTTCTATTTTCCTGAAGTTGCTGAGACTCATTTTGTGTCCTATCATGTGGTCTATCTTTGAAAATGTTCCATGTGCATTTGAAAAGAATGTGTATTTAGCTTCTTTGGAATGGAGGGCTCTCTATATATCAATTAAGTCCATTTCATCTCGGGTGTTGTTTAGTGCAGCTATATCTTTGTTGATATTTTATTTGGAAGATCTGTCCATTTTAGACAGTGGGGTGTTAAAATCCCCTACTATAATTGTGTTGCTGTCAATATCTTTCTTGAGGTCCTCTAGAATTTTCTTTATATATTTGGGTGCTCTTTTGTTGGGTGCATATATATTTATGATGTTAATGTCTTGTTGGTGGGTTCTTCCCTTGAGCATTGTGAAGTGACCTTCTGGGTCTCTCTTTATGGCCCTGTTTTTGAAGTCTATTTTGTCTGATATGAGAATTGCTACCCTGGCTTTTTTTCTTGTCTGTTTGCTTGGAAAATTTTTTTCCATCCTTTCACTTTTAGTCTGTGGTGGTCTTTTGACCTGAGGTGGGTCTCCTGCAGGCAGCATATGTGTGGGTCATGCTTTCTTATCCATTCAGCTATTCTATGTCTTTTGATTGGAGCATTTAATCCATTTACATTCAAGGTTATTATTGATAGGCACTTATTCATTGCCATTTGTTTATGTGTATTCCTCTAATACTATAACTTATTTTAAATTCAAACATTTTAAACCCAATTACTCATTGATTTCCTATTGAAAACTTTCTATGGGAACTATGTAGTGCTATATTTGAGGTCCTGAAAGAAATATTACACTCTTAGGTGGAGAGAAAGAGGAGGAGAGAAACAATACTGAAATACAAAAAAGTAGTAAAGTATTCATATTTTCCTAAACTTATTTTCCCTAAATATGTATTAAATGGTATATTTCATTGAAGGTCATGTTGCAAATTATAAAATTATTTTTCTAAAAATTTAAAGATTGTTTTCTTGTTTAATCTTGTATGTGTTGGCTGTTGATTTTATCTTAAGGTCAAACCAATTGCGATTAAATATATTTTATTATATGTTATTAAAATGACAAATTATCTTTCTCTTCTAAAAATGACATAGCAATTACATGTACATTGGAAATAATATATGGTATATTGGAGGGAAAAATGGGAGATCAGTCCTATAACTAGAGTTTCGACTTGCTGATTGTCAGAGTGGAGGCACATTAAGGATAAGAGGGCAAGGGATGTTCTTTATGGGGATAGAGTGATTCAAGGTACTGATATTGTAATGTGCCATGCATGAGGAAATTAGTAGCTTGCTATAATATATCTTGCTAATATATCACGTACCGATGTGTCAAGAAGCATCTCAGATTCTGTGACTGTATTTTTTATCCACAGACTTCAACAGATAGAGAGACAAATTTGTCTTGTTACCTATTTCTATTTTTCCCAATTACTTTAAAATACATGGTTTAGAAGCCAACCAGGACATTGATTTCTTCTTTTCTCTGGATGAAATTCTTTTGAAAATAGGGGGAAAATGAGAGGGAAAACAAAGCCAGTACCTGAGATCTATGAATTTTCATGGTGCTAGAAGACTTTAAGAAATGTAAGATGTTTGGGAAATGAAGACCAATGGAAAAAGTTTTACCTAGAAGTTCTGTTTATCTCACCTATATAATGTCCTGGTTAGAAGTTTTATTTTAACGCCCTATTTATTTTAGCAGTACTTATATCCTGAATGAATTAGAAAGTGAGTAGATTTTTTAGAAAGTTCTAAAAGTACATAAATATATAATGATGTGTTAAAAAGTAAAATACTTTTTATGATTCACAAAAGCCTTTTTCACAGTTGGAAACAGAAGAAGTCCTCACCACCTATACATTTGTTAAAATTATAAGAAAACCTGTGCATTAATCTTTGGAGAAATTTTAGAGGAAAAAGAAAACAGCTATTACAGTGATGCAATTACAGACCAGTGGATGACATGTGGGAATTGACTAAAAGGTGTGTGGTTTTGTTTTAAATTGAGCAGAAGTTTTATGGCTGTTTTCCCTCTGTAACATTCAGATTTACTGAGAAGTCAGGCTGTGTTCAATGTGAGGTTGCAGGGAATGGGGTAATTTTATTTCAAGCTGGATATTTGCTGCTGATAAAATGGTCATTTTTAGCAAGTATAAATATACTCTGCAAATCGAGTGCCAGATTGTATGAGCACTGCTGTCAGTATTTTTTTGAAGTAAGAGTAAGGAAGAATGGAAAAAGTAAAATCTTTGAACTTTTGGTACAAAGTAGCCTAACAAATAAAAAGTAGAAATTTGGAACGAGCATGCAAAGAAGAGGCTGAGACCAATGGTATCTACCCTAGTTTGGGTTTCTCTGGAAGTGGATGCTAAAATGGAGATTCTCCAGTGAGTGGTTGATAGGAAGTGCTTTTGGACCCAGCATCGGTGAGGGACTGAGGCAAGAGGGTCTAGCCAGGCGGAAGTTGAACCGTGTTTAATTGCAGCAGAAGCTTCATCTGGCACAAGTGGGACTCTGGGTGTGGGATAGCCCTTCAGAAGTATCCCAAATTGAGGTGAGGGGCCAGGGCATTTAATGCAGGCTGTGCATGAGAAGAGGGTGTAACCTTTGGTAAGGTAGTGGCCTTCCTCAGAGGGCCATTCAGCTGAACTTTTAGCAGTCAGTAGTCTCAACAGCTGGGCATAAGAGTTTGCAATTCAGTGGGGGGGATTGCTGACTTCCTTCCTAGAAGTGTTTACTTCTACAAGAATGAGACATCTGGAACTGCACNGCCCTTCAGAAGTATCCCAAATTGAGGTAAGGGGCCAGGGCATTTAATGCAGGCTGTGAACGAGAAGAGGGTGTAACCTTTGGTAAGGTAGTGGCCTTCCTCAGAGGGCCATTCAGCTCAACTTTTAGCAGTCAGTAGTCTCAACAGCTGGGCATAAGAGTTTGCAATTCAGTGGGGGGGATTGCTGACTTCCTTCCTAGAAGTGTTTACTTCTACAAGAATGAGACATCTGGAACTGCACAAACTGTGATTTCAGGAGCTGGAAGCACTACTTTCCCAAACAGGAACCACAACTCTTAATAACTTGGTCTCTTCTATATCCACCTTCTTGGTACCATAAAGTCAACCTGTTAAAAAAGCAACTGTTATTGATTTGGAATATATTCTGAGTTCTGAAGGATGGTGCCTCATACTTTCAAGGTTACCATTTCTAATCAGGTATGTGCACCTTCAAAACTCTGTTTAGCAGTTTTCTTAGGCCAGCAGCTTCTGTATGGTATAGCATGTGACAGAACCATCATACAGTTCTCTTATATCAGTATGATGTTATGTGGGATCCCATGTCAGGGGGTCAAGCATTCTATTATCCTTCAAGTAGTAACACTTGTTGTTCTTTGAAGCCCTGTGGGTAAGAGAAGCAACTATTGGTGGTATGTGATCTCAATCACAATGATTCACTGTCCAGTCCATGATGAAAAGTGTTCAGTGTGATCAACTTGCTGCCAGGTTCCTGGTTAGTCCCCTGAAAAGACAATACCACAAGGGCAATAATGTCCTATCTGGCTTGAGCTGTCTCTCAAGTGGTGATAGTGTGCATCTCTTCACACTTCTGAATTCAGAAATGTCTGATTGGTGCACTTGAAATTCACTATGTTGGTGATAGTAATATCTCAGAAATAACTTTTTTTTGGTAATCAGTTGTTACACATTTACTAGTGTTCCATTGTATTTTGTTGCATGAGATTTAGTCTCAGTTGATGAAAATGTAGACATTTTTAGTATTGGTGACAGTAAAATCAGCTTTATTGAATAGAAGCCCATGCTATTGGGCCCCCATTTAGCTTCTATTCCTTCCATCAAAGCTATTCTGTTCATGACGCCAGAGCACTCTGACAGCCAATGATGTAGGCTGGCTGGTGTCAAATGGCTGAGTCTTTCCACCTATGATATTAGTGCTATTTCTGTAGTGGATATTCTTGGATGGGTTTTAATATACAATACAAAGAAACTTCTGTGTATTTATCTACATACATTTTCCCTAGACCTCCTACTCTTTCAATTTTTCATTTCCATGTCCATGACCCAATAGTCAAGTCATTCACCACCACCTAAAAGATTATCAATATTCTCATTTCAGGCCATTTGCCCACACAAAGTGGATTGCCTACACTGTCAGATGCTTTACCCAGGCCATCCCTGGGTAAAGATAACCTGCATTCACAGTTCATTGTTCTCGCAAATTCACATACTGAGCCGATGTATCTGTGATCCCAGGTTGGCCTCTTTTCTCTCCATGAACTAGTCTTAAGAGATCCCACCTGACATACAGTCATGGTCAGAACTAAGTGACAGAGACAGAGAGAGGCAGAGACAGAGGCAGAGACAGAGGCAGAGACAGAGGCAGAGAGAGAGGCAGAGAGAGAGGCAGAGAGAGAGGCAGAGAGAGAGGTAGAGAGAGAGGTAGAGAGAGAGGTAGAGAGAGAGAGAGAGACCAAAACTTGCTTCACCTGTTTCTGAACAGACACTGGTGCCCTCTGTACCTACTCATGCCTGGTCCCACAAATTCCATTTTAATCTTATGAGGTATCATTGTTGGGTCCACCCTACCTTAGGACAGCATGCAACTCATTATGGGGTATTCTGGCTATTTGGACATTTGACATATCTCCACCAAGGCACAGAAGGATAATGCAGGTTATCTTTCTTTCTTTTTTATTGTTGGTCAAGTACAGTTATCTCCATTTTCACCCGACAACACACCTCTGCCAGACTCATCCTCACCTCTCATCCTCAAACCTACCCACTTTGGATTTTTCCATGTGTCCATGTGGCCCTTCTTCTATTATCCCCTATTATCCCTCTGCCCCCTCCTCTCTGGTTACTGTCAGTTTTTTTCAAATAACATTCACTCTCTGCTACAGATGGCATGGCCTTGATCAAGAACCCTAAGAGTCTATGTTGCATTTTTCCTGCTGGAGAATACTCTACGTTGCCTCTTCTCCAACCACATAAAACACCCTAAAAATTATAGGGTTTATTTAATCCTATGGCCCAAGAGGCAGGGATGCTTGCATTGAAATGTGGACCTGATGTGGACCTGATGTATTGTTTTGCTTGGTCCCACTCAAAACGTGGGGCCTTCTGTATGACCAGTAAATGTATTTTATATTTGGAGTGAATAATGTAGTTACTGGATTTTAAGCAGTATTTCAAATCCGAATTATATTGTTTCTAGATCCTGAAGAGTACAGCCAGATATAGTTGTTTCCTTAGTGATGGGAGATAATGATACCATACTTTGTCTTTTACAAAGGATGAGTCCCGGCGTGCCCCAGACCATGGGACATAGAAAAACTTCACATGTATGGCCCATGTATATTTAGTACATGGACTACTGTAATATTCTTAAGACTATGTAAATGTTGTAGAGTACCTAAGACGATATTATAACAAAGTGCAGCAAGGTAAGCCTAGCCCTGGGGAAAAACTTGAAATGTATACTGTAGTTATTCCCATGTGAATATCAACTGCTCCTTGATATGCATGGAAAAAAATGGATTCAAATTAATTATAGTTTACCTCAGGGCTATTGATTTTTCTGTAACAAAAATAGCACACCGGGCACAGAAGTTGAAATTAGGGTAGCTACTGGGTTGAGATTGCAATAGCGCATTGGAAGGATCTGTCTGGTTTGTGAGAGGAGGGTGGGCATGGAGAAATCAGTGGGGATGTGACAGGGACCATCAGCCTTTTATCTCCTAGGTATTCACTTAATTCTCCTTGGGATACCATATAGTTAGTTGATCAAATATCTTGTCTGGGAGTAGGGTTAGTTTCGGACTTCCATGTGGCTTTCCCCACTATGATAGCTCTTGTCTCACAAACCATGGAACCAATGAAGTGATTCTGACAACTATACTGTGTACCCACTCTAACTATACATTCAGGGACCAGGGCAATGACAGTAAGATAAATTTGTGGACCCAGTTGATACACTGAGGCCAGACATAGGACACAAATTATTGCTTGGCCTCCACAATTCCTCATTCTGACAAAAGAGCAGGTAAGGAGTAGACATGTTGATACTTTAATTTTCTGGGTATTTTTTTTCTCAACCCAGATACTGTGTCCAAGAGATGCAAGTAAACCTTGTGTACTTCTCTCTTCTCTGTAAAATTTAGTAAATTGCCGTAGATCCCTGAGGTAAAGCACTAGGGGAGATGCTACATACCCTTTCTGTAGTAAGATGAGTCATTTCTCCTGGGGACCTGGCCTATCCTTTAAATAAGGGGTTCTGGATCTGAAAATTGGCTTAGCTATGGATACTCTGCAAGGGGATATGAGTTTTGGGGGGCAGCCATATTTAGCCTCCTGATTATCCATCCCTGGTTTGTTTGTGATGATTGAATCTTGTCCCTAGGGACCCTGTTCTATTAACTATTTCCAAGGCCCTCTGAGTCAGGCCATTTTGCTGCCAGTCCAGCCTTGCTGCTCATTAGAATAATTGTTCCAACTTTGTCTGTGATGGTTAAGTGATGCCATATGGCCTCCACTATTTTGGGATTACATCATCCCCTTTACTATTAAGAAACCCATTTCTGTAACTGCATCTCCTACTGTTATCCTTACCCCACAGAGGATGCTACCACTGAGCTTCTTAATAATGTTGGTGCCTTGCTCACAGACAGATTTCTTATTGCTTTGCTAAACAGAGGGTTCTCCAGGTTTTCCTATGGAACATAGTCATCTGGTGACTTTTCTGACTTTTCTGATGTAAACATAGTATAATTATCCTAGCATGTTTACTTCTCTGAGTCTTTTGAAGTCATCTTCTGATATCTTCCATGGCATTTTTGTCCCTTTTACTTCACATAATTATGAGCCATTGATTTTTCTATGATATTAAGAGCCATTCTATGAGAATGCAAGCACCTGTCCCCTAAGTCCTTGCTATGACTTTAAATATTGAATCATGGAGATTGTCCCCATTTCAATAAATTTTCATTTTATGTGCTAATAAGTGGAAGGAGATGCAGCTATGAACAAAGAGCAGTGAACCACATTTACAGGACCAGAAGGTTCTGGAACATGGGGTGATTTGATATATTTTAGTTTGTAGACACAGATTTTCCAAACTTAATCTTATACTCTCACTGCTTCCCAATAGTAAACCTGACCTTGGCATAGTAGACTTGTAGGAATTGAGAAGTCCATCTATTGGGAGTTTTTTTACTCTTAAGTCCTGGGTTTGACCCTTAGCATCTCCTATCTCCAAGGATGCAGGAGATAAGATTCATTTTTATATCATACCAGGGAGACATTCATAGCCCTAATGAATTAGTAGTTAATCTTCTTCCACCTGTCTTTTTATATTTTTCTCTAACGCATCAATAACATCCAGTAAGCCATTCAGTTCCATAGTCACATACCATAAATGATACTACTACCCTGCAGCTCTCAAATGTCTCAGATAGTAAATTCACTGGTGCATCCCTTCAGCTGATATACCATCCCAGTTCACCTGTGGGGAAAGTCACAGTCAGAGTCTATTTTTGCTTTATCTAACACCAGTGATGGGGATAGTATTAAGACAGTGCATGCTATGTTTCCAAAATCTCATTTTAGTTTATGTTCCCCAAGACTAATTTTAATAGGTCATTTCTCCCTAGGAAATAGACTCCAGGATGGATATTTAAATGCAGTTGGTACACTGGGGAGTGCCAATAATTCCTTTAAGAAAGTCAGGGACTTGGAAATAGGGAGAGGGAGAATGCAAGTATTGATGTGTTTTCATCAGGGGCCTCATCAGAGTCCAGTGGAGCTCTGAAGTGCGAGTCCATGAGAGGTATTCAAAATCACGGCAAGGAGGTTGGATCTCTGTACCCCAATACCAACAGGTTGGATATTGGCTGTGACTGGGGAGAGTATAACCTGGAACGAGGCATCTCTCTTGTGGAGAACTCCTCTTAAGCAGAGGTCTCTGAGATCGACAGAAGGCAGAACTTACTGCACCTGGGAATCAATGCTTTGACTCTAAGATCTAGGTGGCTTACCATAGTATCTACTGCAGTGTCAGAAGAACACATTCATATTAGGATTTAGGTATATTTGGTAGTATGTTATGTTTTCTAAATCCTCAGTGAGAGCAAATGTTCTAATATTGAACCTCTAAACATTTCATAACTAAAATTTGAAATTGGCATTATATTTCTGTACATTAGTATTTTTTAAAGGAAAATATCCATGGAGGTCATTCTTGCATATGTATTCAACCTCTCAGGAGGATTTTCTATCTAGAACATTGAAATGTTGAGGTAAAATATTTATATACACAAAAAATTAAAAAAGGAATTATTAATCTGGACTAGTTGTATCTAGGTAGTAATTTAAACATTTGTGAGAAAATATCTATTAACATTGTTTAAAAACAAGACATATAAATGGCAAAATCAGCAATGTGAATGAGATGGATGAATATTAAAAATACCAGGTTAAGCCCTGGCTGGGTAGCTCAGTTGGTGGGAGTGTTGTCCCAGTACCTCAAGGTGCTGGGTCCCTGGTCAGGGCACATGCAAGAATCAACCAATGAATGCATAAATAAGTGGAATAACAAATCAGTATTTCTCTCTCTCCCCCACTTCTTTCTCTCTCTAACATCATTAAAAAATCATGTTAATATGACTTACATATGTAATTTATTTGTTTTATAGTTTTAAGACCTAATGGCCATTTTCTTCATCTTTTAAATAGGTATGTCCTGCGCTATATAGAGAACCTCATAATAGCAAATAAATCAGTCCATGCATACATACATACATACTTACATAAAATGACATGATAGCCAAATATTTCAATAACTTATGATTAAATGCTAAATATATCATATTAAAGTTATAGATATAACATTTGTCTAAAAATACAACTTGAATCAAATTAATTAAACTTAAAAGGATATTTTTAAATATATGTCACCTTTTTAATGAGTCAAAATAACTTTCTGTCTGATATGTTCCAATGTGTCTTTTTGATGTTGATTGAACTTCATTAATTTGCTTTTCCAAGTAACAATGTTATCAAATATAACACATGCTACTCAGAATTTTCAATCTCCCAGGGTAAATACAGGCCAATTTTAATGCTTTCAGCTGGTATGAGTGCCCTTTAGCAATAGCTACTGTTGATACTGCTCTTGCATAAATGCATGTGTACTGAGAACAATTTATTTTCAGTATTTAAACAACCCAGAAAATAAAGTTTTTGTTATTGGTTAAAGAAAAAGTCATCTGTCTTTTAATGGAAAATTTCAATTAATGTTAAGAAATATCTATTTAGAATTTTGGAGCACATATTATGTTTATAACCAAACTCTAATGTGCATGCTAATGGGAATAAGGAATAACTTATTCCCACTTAACATTCTTAATATAAAAGTAAAAACAATTTATTTTACTCTCTATTATCAGACATTATCACTGTTTTGATGTTATTTGCATGAAATTACCTTTATTTGTTAAAATCCACCATGATTTTTTTCACTTCATCTAAACTTTCAAACGTAGTAGTTTCATAAACTTAGTTTTTCTGCCATAAAGTATTCCCCCTTAAGTTACATGATCTTGAGAATAAAATTTTCTATTCTGAAATAACTGAGTTGATGGATTTAGGGGTAGGTGTCATGTGCTATACCTGAAACATCACGACCTCCCCAGTCCCACGGACTGGGAGTTCTCTAGTTAGTTTGCATTCAATCTAGAAGTTACTCTTTCCAACAAAAGCAATAGGTTATAAAACATTTTTAAAATCTCTGTTGTGTAGGCAGAGCCCAGAAGCAGATGGCTAGAGCACACAGTGTCCTAAGATTAGAGACAGAAAATTTCAGGTCCCCCCAAATAGAAGTCAGTTCACAGCACCAAGCAGTGCGGGCCAGGCATTTTGTAGAGCATAACAAAGAGGAACAAAACCAACTTAACATCATTTTGATTTGAAATAAATACTTAAGGTGACCTTAAAGCAGAGACTGAGGAAATTCCATAATGAAAGGATGAAAACATTCAGCACAGAATGGTGTGGCTTGAGGACAATGACAGGGGAGGGGGACAAGAGTGGGGAGGAAGAGAGGGAGGGAGTTGAAGCCCAGAGCTGAGGCTATTCTCTTAGAACACCAGCAGATTGTTAATGCTAATAACCATTAACAAGGCTTTTGTCAATTCCTAATCAAGTGGGAAGTACAAATACACAGAGCTCTAGTCTCCCTACTGTATGATATATGAAATTATACTTCTGTTGCCTTTGTATAGTATTTCTTACAAAGTTTGAAATCAGCCAATCTTTAAAAAATCCATTTGTTATCTATATAAAGTGCTGAGGCAAAGTGGGATACCTGGATTGGATAGTCCTCCCATGAATTTCAAATACCCAGAGAGGACAAAGCCAGGTCAGTAGTAGCCATTACATTATGCTGTTCTATCCATTCTCAGTTTGACTGGCTTTATAGTGACTTGTACGTGCTCTCTGCTTTCTTCCTCATGCCTCTGCTTGGGGTATGCCATTGACTGGAACAACTTTTCTGCCATTTACACAAGTCACTGTCTTGCCTATGTTTTTGAAGCCTAGCTGAGATGTCATTTTTTGTATACATTTATCCTTTAGATCTATACTGATTGTCTTTTGTATTGTTAAGAGTCAAATGATAAGAACCATAGAGAAATAAAGGAATGTAGAATTAGGCACAGACCAGTTTTTAAAATAAGTGCAGCAATAAAATGGTTATTGGGATTTTATTGCATGTAAATCAGAGGAGGGGAGGAAAAGGAATTAGTTTTGTTTTCTGCAGGAGATGACAGCTGATCTGTGTTTTAAGAGGGGATGTTAATTAATCGGAGAGAATGGGAAAGTGTAACTGAATACAGAAGCATGAGGAAAGAGAGAGTAAGTGGACGTATCTTGAGGTTTGTGGAGAACTACAAACAGTTCAGTGTGAGCAAAATGAGTGCATGAAGACATAGTGAGAACTGAAACTGGAGAGAGATAGAGACAGTTTCTTGCATGGGGTCCTGGAAGACATTGTTATGGAATTTGAATTCTAACTTGTGAGTTATTAGGATTCACTGAAGTGCCTTAGTAAGAAGGTGGCAAGGCTGAATTACCAGGAACAATCATTCTTCTAGCTAAAGTAGGGGGGAACCAGAATGATCCTGGAAGACCAAGTGGGAGTCAGTTCTATACATACTGAGTACGATACAGGAGTCGGGGAAGATTAGGGGAGGAAGATGGAGTTCAGGTTGAGCATGTGCATAAACACCATGCCTGGTAGTAGGCTATGCTGAAGGTACCCTCAAAGAAGTTGCCAGATATATTACTCTACAGATGAAATAACTATATGCCTTGTTAAGGCAGATGATGTACTCTGTTAATACAATCCAATAGTTTGATTTGGCGACCAGAAAAGCTAAAGTGATATTATCTGAAATGCAGTAATAAATTTGTGTCAGATTACGATGGTACCAATATGTTATGTACTACTCAGTTACAATCTGTAGTGGTGTGTTTGTTGGTTTCTTTTGGGTCTATGTCTGAGTAAAACAAACAGACAAAATGCATTTACATAAAGCAAAAGATAAAAGACTGGGTTAGTAAAGGATTAGTGAAGGACCAAATTTATTCAGAAAGAATTATGCCTTTTCTTTATCATCCTGGAATCTAGGTCCAAAGCCTGAGAGTGAATGAAAATTCTGAAGTCAGAGAAAGATCTGATTGATTCCAACACTGAAACGGATTCAGATGAGATCCCCTGGAATACATTTAGGTGTTGTGTCACCTTCATTTGTACCTGTTCCTGGAAACTTACACTTTCATGCATTTACTATAGATTCACTTTGATATTTTATCCTCATATGTCCATGTTGGATTCTTGAACAATTGTCCCTGCTTTCAGGGGTTTTTATGGTTGAATTTCCTTTTAGGCCTCCACTGCTTTGAACCGTGTTCCCATTGTTATCTGATTAGAACCAGTAGATTGAGTGGTTTTATTTTTTTTAGATTATTACAGAGAGGACTATATTTAAGGGAAGGTTCAAGGTTGAATTAATGTTCTTAAAGCCATTAATAAAAATCTGAGATTTTCTTTTTACTTCAAATTCTGGCCTAATAACATCAGTTTCAAACATCTTAATTCAGACTTAAACAAAATTATAGTTGAAATCAAGTCATCAATGTCAATGGCACTTGATGGGAAGGTCTATGTAATTTGATAACAAATTTTGGTTTAGTCATAAGTCATTATTTAGATAAGAAAGAATATTAGTGCCTATATAAATTACTGCAAAACTTAATTTAAATCAGTCCTTATCCTGGATCAAATCATTATTGAGTTCAAATCATTATTTCTTTCTATGTATATTTACTTAGAGCTTTGCTATAGTATTAAAATGTTTGTCATAACTGTTTCAATGGCTTTTGCCTTGTAACCCTAAAATTATAAATATTTGTGAGGAGAAACAACCTGTGTTGGAACTTAGTTTTAAGTAATTGGGTTTTACACCTAAATTACAAACATTTTTTATCATAAGAAGCTTATTTTACACACTAAACTTGATTATTTCTGATTTCATTAGCCAGCTCTCATGAACCTAACTGATATAAAAAAATTTGACTCTTAACATTAGAAGATTAAAAAACCCATGTAAAATATTTTATGTATACAACTCAAACTAGTTTATAAGATCCCAACAGATTTATTATTTACTTATTTTAAATTGTTTTATTGTTGACACTATTAGAGATGTCCTACGTTCCAACAGATTTACTTTAAAGCACAAATGAGAATCTCAACCTTCCCCAACAGTTTTTTCCTTTCTTTTCTTTCCAACAATGCAAGTTTTTACTTGTACAGCAAAAGAAAATGTCAGTGATCATTTTACATACACATGATTTGCCTCATTCTCCCAAACTAAAGATGGTGAAAACAGCTATGGTTTTCTCCTGCTGACTGTCTGGCTGGCTTATGAGACAGGTGAGAGAAAACTTTCAATATTGGTCTCTCTGGCTGGAGAGAAAATGTAACCTTAATTCCTGTGTGTGGGCTGAGTGGGCCTTGGCACAAGTACTTTTCTTAGACTTACAAAAATGTGAGGAAATAGGACACTGTATTTTGCCCTGTATAATGCACCCCTACAGTTTTGGCCCAATCTGTCAGGGAAAAAAATCTTTCATTTTAATTTTTTAATTCAATTTTTATTTCTTTATATTTAGACACAAAAATAATTTTCATATTCCAGGGTATTATTTTGCATACAGACATTATTATTGCTTTCTACAGTTATACTTTAAACTCATAAACACAAATAAATGAATGAAAAACATTTATATAGATGTAGAATTAGTACTACCTATGTATAATGTGAGTCCTTATTTTTCCCTCAAAAATTTGAGCAAAAAGTCCACTTTATACATGGCAAAAGACCATATATGTTCAAAAGAAATTAAGTTTCAGGCTAGCAAAATTTAGCAAACTACAGAAAGAATGAAAGTATGGAAAATATATGAGCAATAATAGTAAAATGTAGCTCAGGAGATGATGCCCCCACTGCAGCGTTTTCCTTGAAGTAATTCAGGAAAGTGATTAAACTTTGCAGGAGAAGTTTAACATACCAACGGGGCGAGTAGTTTTGGATGACTTCTGGAACTTTTATTTACTGAATTATTTTTATCAGTACTATTTTAGTTATACCTGATATCGTTATGTTAGGTATTAACTTGCTTTTGCCCACCCTGGTTTTGCTAGCCACTTGGGTCAACACCAAATGAACTCTGTTGTGCTAAACAGCTAAGAGTTCCAGCTGTACAACCCAGACTAGTCTGACCGGTAGTGACATCTTTTTTAACCGAAGCAAGTGTTCTATGACTCCCAGATGAAAACATCTTGTTGCCTACGTAGCTTGATAATTTCTTAAGACTCTGATTCTCTTCAAATTGTCCTATTACAGCAACTAAAATAACTTGTTGAGGAAAATTGTTTTTCTACTTCTATGGAAAGGGGCATTTCATTAAACTTTCAGGATAGAGAGTGAATTGACAGAGTTACCTGTGTTTTTGCAATTGGTTTAGATATGTGCATTCTGCTGGAAGCTGGACACTTGTAAAAGTGGAAAGTGGTTCCCATGAAAGTTCCCTTTCAATTTAGCAGCCTAAAAGCCTTTTAGGCAGTTGGTTTTGTAATCTAAATTAATCAAACTTCTTTTTTGTAACGTTTGGACTTCATATTTTATTTCTCCTCATGGTTTAAATGAATGTTCCTCGCTTAAACGGCAAGACCCAGTTTCAGATCATCATTGTGAAAAAGTCTTCCATCACGTGGCAGTCTGTATCTATTCCCTCTGACACGTTCATAATCCTGCCCTTGAAGTTCAGACCTCCATCTGCGAAATCTCTCACATTTATTTAGTAGCATAAAACATTTGAAAGCCTATCCACGGGTACTAATTATATTTCAATGATGCCCCCATATATTAATAATACCCCTCAAGAAATGTTATGATTGTTATCTCAGTTAAACCATTAGAAAAATGTGTGATGTCAAGTGATTAAAAGCACATTTCTGAAATTAGATCATGCACCTTCAGGTATGCATTCTGCCATCATTCAGCTATACTTTTGTCCAGTCATAAGTCCAAAGGTTTTATGCCATTAATGCTAAATATTAGCAGAAAGCTGGATATTCCAAGGACTTAAGATGTAGTTGGTATTTAGCATTTCTTAATCTAGAAGTGGCTTGAACTACTATATATGTATATAGTAATTTTGTATATATATATAATTGATTATGCCATTGTAGTCATCCCATTTCCCCCCTTAATTCCCCTCCACCCTGCACACCCCCTCCAACCCACATTCCCCCCCTTTAGTTTATGTCCATGTGTCATAAGTTCTTTAGCTTCTACATTTCTCACACTACTCTTGCCCTCCCCCTGTCTATTTTCTCCACACAGTCTATGCTACTTATTCTCTGTACCTTCTCCCCTCTTCTCCTCCTCCCACTCCCCTGTTGCTAACCCTCCATGTGATCTCCATTTCTGTGTCTCTGCTCCTGTTTTAGGTGTCCACTTAGTTTGCTTTTATTTTAGGTGTGGTTGTTAATAACTGTGAGTTTGCTATATTTTAACTTTTACCTAAACTTGAACAAATATATGAGTTTATAACTTTACATAAAGACTATAAAAGCATAAAATATAATCTTTTATTATTCTATTTTATTTTTATCTTTTTAACAGTTTTGATTGTGGTTCAAGTACAGTTTTCTGCCTTTCCTTCCACCCCTCCCTACCACTCAAGCCCTCCTCACCTCCCTCCCCTGTTTCTACCCCACACCCCTTGTTATTGTCCATGTCTCCTTTATAACTGTCCCTGTAAACACTTCACTCTTTTCCCCCATTATCTCCTCCCTTCTGGTCACTGTCAGCCTGTTCTCAATTTCAGTGTCTTTGGCTATATTTTGCTTGCTTCATTTTGTGGATTGGTTCCTGTTAATGGTGAGATCATATGGAAAATACCATCTTTTACACATCAAGACTGTGTAGAGTATTGGGGAATCATCAAGGAGTTGAACTGAGCAGTAGACAGGGTTGTTTTTCCAGGGCTTAGTTTTGCTATATATATTCCCCAAATTCATTAGGTAACATTTCACATCCAAATATTATTTACCTGTATTAGACTTGAGCTTTGGATATATAAAAACTGTAAACCCCTTGGATGTAAACAAAATTATTGTGTGAGAACTTCTTACTACATAAAGTAAAGAACGCTTTTCCCTGTTAAATTTGAGGATATATTTATGAGTTTAGGACCTTTAGTGTAACCTCCAATGTTAATGTATAAATCTTCTATATTGTCTGAGCACTGGAGAGAGAGCCTGATTTGTGGGGATGGTAAGAAGAGACGTGGTTCCTTAGAGACGAATGTAAATAGTCTCTCCTGTGAGGGTTTCCTTTTATTTCTCCAGAGAATCATCTCCTTATTGCATTGCACTGAGTACATGTAAGTATGAATAAATACCATTAAATCAAAATTAAATAAGTTAATTACTATAGAATGTTCTTTTAAAAATATTTATTTATTTTTAGAGAGAGGGGAAGGGAAGGAGAAAGAGAGGGAGAGAAACATTAATGTGTGGTTGCCTCTCATGTGCTCCCTACTGGGGACCTGGCCCATAATCCAGGCATGTGCCCTGACTGGGAATCAAACTGGTGACCCTTTGGTTCACAGGCCCGTGCTCAATCCACTGAGCTACACCAGCTAGAATATTCTTGACATAGTAGATCAGTCAATCTCAGCCACAAGCAACTGTATCACAGCCTGCTCCTGAGGATGTTCTGTGGTGGGAACTAATGGGAGGAGGATGTTTAAACAATGTCTTCTTTCTCTTTATTATTTGCTTATCTGTCCCCTCATTTTCCCCTCTACGTTCAGATTAGGATGAAAGACGTTCATTGTTCCTAAGTGGGCTATTATGAATTGATTATCTTTTAGTTTATAAAGATCAATAGAGCATTTTTCCTCTACTAAATTATAATTTTCTTTGGCTTTCAGGAGAAGAGATATTTTATTACAATAGTAATGACAGTGTTTCCATGAATTTCAATAAACTATTCAGTCCCATATTTATCACCTTTAGTCACTGTTTTTCATGTTAACTCCTGGAATGTCTCAGAGATAAATTGTATATAGCTTAGAAATTGAACGAGTCAAGTCACTAGAGACAAAAGAGAACCCAGATTCTTAAGTTTTAAACCATATTTTAGGAGTTGTATTTAGAATTTAGAAAGTACTCATTATTATTCAAAGCCTACCTTGATTACTAAGCGTGAATAGAAAATTATAACTTCATTTTGAAAAAGATTCACTATAAAGTTTGCAGTTATTTTTGGAGCTAATTTAAATCCCCAGAATAAAAGTTTGCCTTTTTTCTGAAATCATACTAAGGTTTGTCTAATCTTAAAAGCTTCACATAATATTAGACTAAATTTTACATAATTTATGTGAATCCCCAACACTATAAACATTAATGAAAGATTTCAAGGGCTGTTGATAGCACAGTGACTCGTGCACCAGCCCGCAGTGTACGCAGCATTATGGATGGGATTCGAGACAGATTCACACAGACTACCGAGTCCTGTGGGTGAAAAGGGGCAGGCCACTCTTGAGGGGAGAGTGCGCACACCCTTGCCTAGACAGGCTTTTATTGGCTTTTTTGCACAGGAGTACAGGTACAACTTATTAATCATTGTCAGGCAGTAAGGATCAAATGAGAGATAGCATACAAAGACCCTTCTTCTGAGTCAGGGTCTATCAGCTAAAAGGCTACAAAACTTTGGGAAACAAACTCATTTCCTGCTCGGGCCTTTATCATTTAACTAAGAGCATTCTTAGCAAAGCAGGTTTTATAGAATTTTACATATTCTTTCTTCCCGGGAGATCACCCAGGGGAGCCTGCCCTTTCCAGCACAGAGCTACATGGCTCTCTATCATTGTTTCAGGCTTAAGTCAGGCAGAAGAGGCAAGATAGCCAAGGAATTTTAGGAGACTTCTCATGGACAGAATGAGGACTCAGGCTTTGTCAAAGCCGAGGGACGAGGGTCCATCACCCCCTTTCTCCATAGTCCCCCAAGTCCTTCCCTGGGGCCTCCGCGTGATCATGCCTGTCTTAGGTGATTCCCCCCTTGGGGAATCTTACCCGTCAATGGCCAACTGATTAAGCACTGGGGGCCAGTTATGGATGAAGGAGCAGAAGCAGCTCCTGCCAGGGAGATAAGCTTTGTCTCCTTAGTGGCTTATGGTCCGAAGATTGCTCACTCAGCCTTAGCCATGGGGGGTTTCAGCTCCTAAAACCAGGCAGGAGCTTCATAGTGCTTCTCCTTTCTTAGGGAGAAACATGTACTTAGGTTATACACTCACACAAGCATCCCCTGCCCTTCCCCAATTCCTAACCAACTTGAGGCAAGCCAGAAAGTGAACTCAAGATTTCAGGCTGTGTGTCCTATTTGTGTGATTGTGCTCTGGGATATTATCACAATTCTGGGCCCCATTCCATTTTCTTAGTCCCTAAAGAGGATTGGAGAGCAGGAAAATAATAAGAAAGCCTTATTGCAATGGATTACCATTTTGTTTTTAATTTTAAGCTGCAAGCTCACATTGTCCTTCGAGTCTCCTCCACCACTGAGTTCTCTCTTTCAGGCACTCGGGTGATTTGAAATGCTAGATCTGCTTTTCTAAAACACCAGGTACTGGAATAAACATAGGGACAAATTATATGAGCTTGATAATGTGAAACAAATACATTCTTTGGCTTTAAGCAAATGCACTTTAAATTAAAACTTAAAGCTAATCTATGACCAAATCATTTAATCATATTGGGTTCCTAGCAAACTGTCAAACTATAGAATAAAAGGAAAATACATATCTAATTTTGTGAAATTTAGAATGTCAAGTTTCTTTTAGAGCTTATGAAACTATCAACTTTTCAGGGTAGTTTTAGACAAAATGAAAGGATTAAACAACTCAAATTGCCATAGTATCTCTATAATGTTTTTACATGCATATTTGAGGGGCAATTTTGAACAATGCAAGGTGTAAAGTAAGTGCTTAAAAAACAAATTTTATTGTCATTTATAATTATTAACTTCTCTATGTGTGAAAGTGTTCGTCTTTCTCACAGTTTCTTGGTAAAATAGGAAATAAAGTTTAATTAGGGAAAATCAATCATGCTTTAATATCACTCTGGGACAACACCCAACCAAGGGAGCCACACTGGTCAGGGCAATCACGCTTTACTGTCAAGAAGAGGTTGCTTACCAAAAGTGAACCATATTTTGTATTTTGCAGGATTTTGTATAGAGGCTGTTCTAGACTACTCGGAAAGATTTTCATGAAAGGCAAACTATATTATTTTTCAATTCTATTAGTTTACTTACCTGTTCATGTGCCAATATGTATTATAAATTTAAAAAGTCCAGCAGAAAGTAAACATAGGTAGTTTTTATTTCCTTAAAAGCAAACATAACCAACTATAAATTTCCAGTCTTAGTAGGAAGGTTCACGTGGTCAGTTGGCAACGGACTGAACAAAAGGCACCATTATAGGTGAATTATAAAAACCTGTTTGAATTATAAAAACAAATGTGGACTTTCCAAAAACATATGAATGTATCAACTATGCTGGCCATGCATTGAGAGATGGATGGCAATAAACCTTCCCAGTAGCATATTTCGGTGAACTAAATCAGAGCCTATACTTCACTGTGACAAAGGGCCTGGGCACCAAAGTCAGGCAGACCACAGGACAAACAGCACACTTCACACCTCATGGACTGCGTGACCATGGCGATGGCAGTACTTATGTGGGTGAGTCATGATGGTCATCAAGTGAGATAATGTAGGATTAACAGCTTCGGCCTTAACGCCTTGTAGTGCTGACCTAAGAAAAAGAGACATTCATTCTAGTCTTTCCTGGAGATAGAGGAGCACTTTCTTTCCGTGGAGGAGCCTGGCGGGCCAGGCCTGTGAGTGGAGAGCTCATGTTGCCCTTACTCGCACATCTCGGTTGAGTCTGCAGGTAACTCCAGCCACATTTCTCATCTCAGTTGGTATGGAGTCCTCCGAGTGACAATGAGCTAGTTGAGCCTAGATAATCCACGAAAACATAAGAAATAATCAATTTTTGTATTAAGTCATTACATTTATTGAGCTGGTAGTTGTGACAGCAATAAAAAATCAATAATATGCTACTATTATTATCACCATGGATAGAATAATGAGAAAAATGATTCAGAGATTATACACTTATCACACACATTTACACACACACACACACACAAACACTATACACACATGCTACTTGACTTGTGATGGGGTTATGCCCTGATAAATTCATTGTAATTTGAAAATATTGCAAGTTGAAAATAAATTTAATATATCTTACCTACTGGACACTGATGCTTAGCTTATTTTTTCTTTTGAATGCCTATTGCTTTTGCATCATTGTAAAGTCAAAAAATTGTAAGTCATACCATCATAAATGAGGAGCATCAGTGTATACATTATATACTTCTGTACCTTATGCCAAGCACTGTCTTACCACTCCAGAGATTAGCCAGAAATGAAACAAGACTGCTGCTTTCATAAAGATTGCTATCTAGTTGGGGGTCAGCGCCACACTGGGACTCTGCAGGATGGCATGTTCTGTGGTAGAAAGGCTTGTTTTTGACTATGGTAGTAAGTTAGGGTTTATTTATTCACGGGCAGAGACTCAGGGTAGACAGCCAAGTGAATCAGATAATCTATGAATTCTAAACGCGGTTTAGCTATATAAAAAATAAAGATAAAAAATGGAAACAAAGCTTAATTTGATATCCTGTAGAAAAATGTTTCATTATATTTTAAATCATATTTATGTAAGAATAATTATATTTAATAACATTAACTTTCCATAAGTATATTTAGGCTTAAAGTAATATGAAAAATACAATTTTAATATTGGAGTCAAAGTGTCTCTGAGTGAAGAAACTGAATGTGCTCTACTAATTTAATAGAGGGTGGAAGGTGAGCTTTGGAAGAAACAAGTTCGGAAAATGTAGAAAAGATGTTTAAGCACTAAGAGATGGACAAAAATTTGGTGGCAGGAGAAAAACAAAGGAGACTAATGGAGAGAGATGAATAGGGGAGAAAGGCTAAGCAATGGAGTCTGGGAGTGGACCTCGAGGGAAAGGATGGACAATGAGAAAATTCCAACTCTGAACAATCCGGGGAAGTGTAAGAATGGGGTTTGTATGTTTCTAAGTTCTTCCATCATTGCAGTGTGCACCTCTGCTGCTTATATCGTTTTTTTTTTTCTTATAAAAATCAAGGGTAAAAATTTGTTTGGTATAGGGATCAGCATGGAGCAGAGAGAAACAAATGGCAGCAGATGGTGAGATGCAGGGAATTTGAGTTCATTGAGGCAGAAATTAGGATCCAGACATGACCATGAATGTAAGCTTTTGAAAAATTTGCTGAAATTTTAGAAAAGGCCTTAGATTTCATGTGAAATGTGAGATGGAAGATTAAGGTAACTTTTTCTAAATATCTAAGGGCAGGATGTCATAAGCCTGATATCCGTGGTGAATCAAATATGAGGGGACAAAGAGGATGGGTCATACAAAAATTATTCTTGGGAGAAAAATTTTGTGGTGGAGGTGGGAGTGGTGAGCAGGAAGCTAATATTTATGGAACACCTATCAGGTACTAAGCACTGTGCTAGACGCTTTGCATATTTTTTATCATTTCAATTTAACAATGACTCTGTGTTAGTTATTTCAATTTTCAAGTGACACATAGGAGGTGAAGAGAGATTGCAGCATACCTAGCAAGTAACACAAATTGGATTATTTGCTGACAAAACTTATGCCTGCAATGATCGCCCTTCTAAGGGAAGCATGTCCCGCAGGCCTAATATCTTGATTCCAGAACACAAAATCCTTGCCATCCAAGAGTACATTCATAAATGTATAAAAGTAGGATATGTGACTGCAATTCCAAGATGCCCCAGAGTACAGTCTCTTACCTACTTCTCTAATATTCTTATATCCAATGTAATATCAGATAGCCAGTAGTAACATCACGGGTAATTTTAATGGCAAAATCGGCATGGATTCTAAATAAATAGGCCTGAGCATGGCTGGCTGTGCTTCTCCCCGAATTCCTCTATCTAATGCCTTTATGGGAAGCTTAATAGAGACATGTGAGCAAAATGACACAGTGGATATTATTTATCATTAGTTTATTGTTTTTTGAAATTATTCCTATCTTCTCAAGAATATTCAATCTTGTCTTCTCCTTTTCCTCACCACATCATGGGAAAATGCCCTCCACATAATATTTTATCAAAGTCTGCTTTTAGGTGGACAAAGGAATGTCTGACCCTGAAATTTCAGGTATCGTCCAGTGTTTTAGGATATCATGAAGAATTGGGGCTCTTTTTGGTGCACCTTAACGCGGATGTAAAATCACCGAAAAGAATTAAGTTGAAGCTACAGTATGAGCACTAGAATAAGAGAATGGGGAGAAAATGCATTTAAAAAGCGTGTGTAGCAAAAATATTGAGATAGAGGTTAACCCTTTTACTGTTTATAGGCTATTTGTTTTTATTGTAATTTCTAGAGATATTCTCAGAAAAGCATCCTTGATGGTATAAAAATGAACAATGGACAACATTATAGGAAATGGAGTGCGCGTTTCCGTGAGCATCTGGCACAGGCATCTGTTGGGGATGGGACACCAGCTCATTGCTCTTCTCCTCTGCGGAAGGCTAATTAAGTAGCAGACAACCCTAGAAGCCCTAGAGTATAGTTTAAATCAGTATCCAAACATTTATACGTGCTCACAGACCTCTTAGATCAGTAATTCTGAAGTGTGAATCTCAGCAAAACTAGCTGAAACTTTCGAGCCTAGAATATTCAGAAGCTGAGAGAACTTTTATGAGGCATTGTGTCTAGCTCCAAGGCATGATAGAGAATGACTAAGCTAGACGGAACTTCAATAAGTTACGTTCCCAGCTAAGGCTGCTATTCGAGTACATTTAAACTAGTTCAGAAAGAGAGCTGTTTACACTTTTTAAAAATAATCCCCAGTGAGTGAGATTTTGCAGTAATATCTCACAACCTTTAAACCAGAGAGTTTTGTCTATTCACTAAATTTTATATTTCACCCATCCTCTCTTCCTCCCTTTCTCCTTCTTCCTTTCCTCTACCCCTCCTCTTCTTCCTTCCCCTCTCCCCCTCTTGACCTGATACTGAATTGCTGCTCATAGTCATATATATATATATATATTTGTTTGCATGTATCTTATTGCCCTTTAATGGTCCTCCTTCAGTTGGCTCATTTCTGGTCTAAGGAATTTATTTTTAGAGGTTTAGCTCATAGAACTAATTTTCTTAATCTCTGCTCTCTTCTCTGCAATCTCTAGATTGTGAGGGGCCAATCTAGTTTTTCTCATCCTACTTATCTATGAGATACAAGATATATTAGACCTAGACAGATTCTCTTAATGTTCACCAAATTAAATCTTCTGTGTGTCCCCTTTTTTTCTACTCTACTAGTCCCTGAGAAATTGGACTGAAGCCCTGGCTGGTGTGTTTCAGTTGATTGGAGTGTTTGTTCCCCAGTAACCAAAAATGGCCGGTTCCATTCCCGGACCAGGCTGGTGCAGGTACTGTCCACGGTCAGGGTGTGTACTGGAGGCAACTGTGCAGTGCTTCTCTCTCACATAGATGTGTCTCTCTCTCTTCCTTCTGCTTTCTTTAAAAGCAATAAAAAAATGTCCATAGGTGAGGATACAAAATTTTAAAAATTGAATTGAAAGTTTTTATTTTAATTAAAATATCATTTTAATATATGAGAAAATATTTTTCTCTACAAGTGGATATTATTAAGAAGAAAATAAAAGTCTCTTTTAGGACTTCTAGTTTATTTTTTCCCATTACCATTTATCCTACTTAAACCCCCTACCCACCTCAGTCACCACCCTGGTGTCCATGCCCATGGATCCTTTTTCCATTTTGCTCAGTTCCTCCACCCCCTGATCTCCCCACCACCATCTGCAGGCTGTCATCCTGTTCTCCATTTATAAGTCTGTCTCTATTTTGCTTGTTAGCTCAGTTTGTTCATTAGATTCCACACATGAGTGAAATCATATGGTATTTATCTTTCTCTGACTAGCTTATTTCACTTAGCATAGCGTTCTCCAGGTTCATTCATGCTGTTGCAAAGTATAGTCTTCTTTTCTATGGCTGAGTAGTATTCTATTGTATAAATGTCCATAGTTGTTTTATCCACTCATTTACTGATAGACACTTTGGTTGCTTCCATATCTTGGTGATTGTAAATAATTCTGCAATGAACATAGGGGTGCCTATGTTCTTTTGAATTAATGTTTTGCGTTCCTTTGGATATATTCGCAGAAGTGGGATTGCTGGGTCAAAAGGCAGTGCCATTTTTAATTTTTGAGGTATCTCCATATTGCTTTCCACAGTGGCTGCACCAGTCTGCATTCCCACTGACAGCACAAAAGGATTCCCCTTTCTCCACATCCTGGCCATCACTTATGGTTTGTTGATTTGTTGATGATGGCCATTCTGACAGGTGTGAAATGGAATGTCATTGTGGTTTTAATTTGTATTTCTCTGATGATTAGTGATATTGAGTATCTTTTTATAAATCTATTGGCCATCTGTATGTCCTCTTTGAAGAAGTGTCTATTCAGGTCCTATGCCCACTTTTTAATTGGGTTGTTAGTTTTTTTAGTGTTGGCTTTTATAAACTATTTATTAATTTTGGCTATTATTCCCTCACCAGATGTATTGGCAAATACATTCTCCCATTTTGTGACTTGTCTGTTTATTTTGTTGATGGTTTTCTTTGCTGTGCAAAAACTTTTTAGTTAGATGTAGTCCCGTGTTTATTTTTTTCTTTTGTTTCCCTTGCCTGAGGAGATAGAAATATTGCTACAAGCAATGTCAGAGATTTTACTGCCTATGTTTTCTTCTGGGATTTGTGGTTTTGGGTCTAACATTTAAGTCTAATCCATTTTGATTTATTCTTCTGTGTGGTGTAAGATGGTCTAGTTTCATTTTTTTGCATTTAAATGTCCAAATTTTCACCAAATTTATTGAATAAACTATCTTTAGCTTGCATATCTTTGCTTCCTGTCAAATATTAATTGACTCTAAAGATGTGGGTTTATATATCGGCTCTCTATTCTGTTCCATTGATCTATATGTCTGTTTTTATGCCAGTACTATGCTGTTTTGATTACTATGGCCTTACAGTATAGTTTGATATTAGGTAGCCTGATACCTCCAAGTTTTTCTTTCGCATGATTGCTGTTGCTATGTGGTGCCTTTTGTGATTCCATTTAAATTTTGAAATATTTGTTCCAGTTATGTGAAATACATCATTGGAATCTTGATAGAAATTGTGTTGAATCTGTTGATTGCTCTGGGTAGCATGAGCACTTTAATAATGTTTATTTTTCTTGTCCATGAACATGGTATGTGTTTCCACTTATTTGAAGCTGCTTCAGTTTCTTTTTTGTGTCTTATAATTTTTCAAGTACAGGACTTTTACAATGTTGGTTAGAATTATTGCTAGCTATTTTATTCTTTTTGTCGCAAATGTTAATGAGATTGTCTTAATTTTCCTTTCTGATAGTTCATTATTTACATATAAAAATGCAACTGATTTCTAGATATTAACTTGTATCCTGTTACTTTAATGAATTTTTTTATTAGTTCTAGTAGCATTTAAGCTGCATCTGTGGGCAACTGATGATTGGCAGCTTCATCATGACAACACGTCCACTCACGCATCATGTCTCATGCAGAGTTTTTTTTAAAGAAACATCAAATCACCCAGGTGACTCAGCCCTGCTTCAGCCCAGATTTGATGCCCTGCAACTCCTGGCTTTTCCCCAAACTAAAATCACCTTTGAAAGGGAAGAGGTATCAGTATGTTGATGAGATTCAGGAAAATACAGCAGGGTGGCTGATGGCTATTCCAACAAAGGATATTGCAGAGAGTTTTGAACAGTGAAAGAATCACTGGGAGAACTGCGTGAGCTTGCAAGGTGCCTTTATCAAAGGGGACTGAGGTGTCATTGTCCAATGTATGATGTTCTTGTATCTTGTATCTATTTTCAGTAAATGTCTCTATTTTCCATAGTACATGGCTGCATGGTTACTGGATAGGCCTTTTCTTCCTTTTCAAGTTTGCTATATCCCCAACTAGCCTACAGCACAATTTAACCCTAGCTATGTGCCTAGTTCCTCAGGACAGGAGATGAGGCAGATCTGAGAGGACGAGGAGAGCCCTCTCCATTGCTTACCAGCATAAGGGAAGTGTTTGCTCTTCATAGAGGTCAGCCACTTCCGTAGGCTCAGAAAATTTAGAGGAATCTGGGTGCTAAAAATCTTAGAGGATTTCCTTTAGGTGTCTCCATTCCCTTAGTTAGTTTCTGATATTGACCCAAAAGACTTACCTGCCTAGAACATTTAACCTTTTGAAGCTTAGCTGCTCTACCTATTATATTCTGGCCTTGGCCTTCTGCCCACGATATGCTATTTTGTCTGTACTCCTGATGTAGGAGACGAGGGATTTATATGCTATCAAAAAGGCCCTCGGGCTTTCATACCTGCTTTTAAAATGCTTGGTATCTGCCCTCAGTATTTCATTATCTGTCTATACAGCATCAATGAAGTTTAGAAATAACCACCCAGTCCCACTGCACTTGTAATTATTTCCTCCATGAGTTTCAAGTGCCTGGTACATTGTACCAGCTAATGCATTTCCAATTTACCGCTGGCAAATGTTAGGGGGGAGAATGCTGGGGGCTGTTTATGCTCCACCAGTGATGGGAGCGGGGATCATCCAGGCAGGGAGTGATCCAGCCTCAAATTTCCAGTGATCGTCTACTTCTTGTCTTCTCTTTCAGACCATTCCTGGGTCTTGGCGTCAAGGAGCTTAGGTACTTAAGAGGTATATTCCCGCACGGGCGTTTTGTAGGATTCATTTATTTTTATAAAACATCATTGCCTCTGAGTATTGACCCTTCCTGGCCACTGAAATAGATACTCAGCCTGGAAGTTCTGGAGAAAGTAGTAGTGAAATCTCCACTACATTGAAGCGTAAGCCCTTCACAGTACCTGACCCACCTGTTGATGTTCAGAAAGGAAAAATACGTTTTAAAGATGGTTTTATTCTTGCGTTTGTTTTGTTTCTTCACTGGCCTGCCTCCTATTCCAAGTGTGATGATGAGAAATACACTCACAATGTAGTTCAAAAATTAGATATTGTTGAGAAATCTCTGGAGTTTGCGAGTAGAGACATTGTAAGAGGGGTGGACTAGAGAAACCCTGAAATTATCTCCTAGGGGGCCCCTTGTAGCACAGGCTTCCCCCGCTAGGTGGGTGTTCTGGGAATCCATCTGTATTACTGTACCTGCTGGCATTGTTGTGAGAGGCTGGTTTCACTTCAGTGAATTTTTTTGGAAGACTCTTTCAATGCATTTGCCCATTTCCTGATGGGTGATTTATGAGTGCACCTGCTTAGACTGAGTTGAGTGTTCAGCAGTGTTTGACTAAAAACGGCATGACCACATGCCCCACTTTCCTATTCACCTGATGAGCACTAAAAGGCATTGAAATCGATGAGCTCAAAAACTCCTTTTGAGTACTGGAAAAAAAATTTGAAAGGTGTATTGTATCAAATGAAGGGGACTTGGAAGGTGACTGAAATATAAACATGTAAGAATAAATTTACAATTTTGTATAAATAAATCCTGGTTACTTTGGGTCCCCTCCTCGTATGTCCTAACTGAGACAAACAAAGACATTTTGAAAGTATACTAGATGTTTTGGTTGAATACAACTTTCCAACAGCAGGTGTTCTTTGCTGCTGCTGACAGAAGGCCTTTTGAATGGATCCTGGAGTTTTATTTCCTCATCTTGTGTGCAGATAATTGAATCCCAGTTTGCTAATTGAGGCAAGTTTAGTTGGTGATGCGTGTACTGTTCTGACATTTTAAAGGAATTTTGGTTTCTTGAGCCATGGAAAAATAGGATACTAAAAGCAGAAGGACTCCAGAAAGTATATTTTTAAAGTGAAAAATGATTCCATCTTCTGCGAGGAGAAATAAACCTGTTAAAAGCTCTTCGATGTTTTCCAAATCAGTTTTATTTCTTTTTGTTCTCTAGAATCTCGATGATATGCTTGAATGCATTGTTTTTATGTTAATTGCAATATGGCAGTAGTAATAATTTATTGAACACAAACAAGGTTACTTGCTTTAGTTAGAACAGGATACATATTATCTAATCTTGTTTTATACTAGAGGAAAGTAAAGCTTAGATAATTTGAGTGTTTGACTTAAATCATTTGAGTGGAAAGGAGTGGTGCAGAATGGTGAACCCAGGTCATATGTTATAACTACAGTTCTCAGCTCTGTCCTGGCTGGTGTGGCTCAGTGGATTAAGTGCCAGCCCTCAAACCATAAGGTTGCCAATTCGATTTCCAGTCAGAGGACATGGCTTGGTTGCAGGCCAGGTCTCCAGTAGGGGGTGTATGAGAGGCAACAGATTGATGTATCTCCCACCTCTGATGTTTCTCTTCCTCTCTTTTTCCCTCTCTTCCCCTCTCTCTAAAAGTAAACAAATGAAACCTTTAAAACAAAAATACAAAAACTCTCAGCTCCTAGAATCATATGTGACCCTTAATAACATAGAATATAAATATTTGCAGAATTAAATGGAGTCTTAGTCTAAAGAATGGCCATCCCATACGGTTGCATGAAAAGAATTATTTGGCTACTCCAAGCATAGTTTAAAGAACTCTTTCTGTACCTCTCCACCTGTTTTTAATTTTCCCCCCTAACTTTTCATTGAGCTATCCTTGACATTCAATAAAATAAATACATTAAAGAGCATCACTTGATAACTGTTGACAAAATATGTACACTCATAAAACCTTGCCCCCAAACAAGAAGTGAGCACATCCATCATCTGGGAGGCTCATTTGGACCATTTTATAATCCCTTGACCTTCCTCCACCCCCTGCAGACAACTACAGATTTGCTTTATGTCACTATAGACGAGTTTGCATATTTAAACGTTATATAAATTGTATAATAAAACATGTATTTTCATCTGTATTATTTCACTCATAATAATTTAACATGCATGCATGTAGCTGCATAGATCAATGATTTATGCCTTTTTGTTGCTGAGTAGTATTTCTTATGTGGCTATGCCACAATTTCTTTATCAGTTTACCTGCTGATGGACATGTGGGCTGTTGTTGATGTTGGCTATTACAAATCAAGCTGCCAAGGGTATCAGTGTACGTGTGTTTGTGTGGATATATGCTTGCTTTTTCTCCTCGGTAATTCTAAGAGGTGAAAGGACTAGATCATATGACACCTGAATATTTAACTTTTTTTCCCAATTTTTTATTTAATTATTTTTCAAGTACAGTTTTCTGTCTCTTACTCCCATCCCATCCCACCCCCCATCCTCCCCCCTCCCTCCCATTTCCACCCTTCTCAGTTGTCGTCCATGTATCCTTTATATAGGTTCCTCTAAATCCCTCCCTTATTTCCCCTGAAATTCCCTCCCCTGTCCCCTCTGGTCACTGTCAGCCTGTTCTCTGTTTCAGTGTCTTTGGTTATATTTTGCTTGGTTGTTTGTTTTGTTGTTTAGCTTCCTGTTAAAGGTGAGATCATATGGTATTTGTCCTTCAACACCTGGCTTATTTCACTCAGCATAATGCTTTCCAGTTCCATCCATGATGTTGCAAAAGGTAGGAGCTCCTTCTTTCTTTCTGCAGCATAAAATTCTGTTGTGTCTATGTACCATAGTTTTTGATCCATTAATTTACTGAATATTTAACTTTTAAGGAAACTACCAGATTATTTTCCAAAGTGATTTTACCATTTATATTTTCAACAAACATGTTGGATGTTCCTGTTCCTCTGTATCCTTGATAGGGTCAGGCTTTAAGTTTTTGATATTCTAATAGATATGGATGCAAATGTAAAAAATGAAACTTGACCACCACCTTACACCATACAAAAATAAACTTTAAATGGATAAATTACTTAAACATAAGTCACAACACCATGAAAGTCCTAGAAGAGAATGTAGGCATGAAAATCTCAGATATTCCATGCAGTAATATTTTCAGCTTGTCCTCTAGAACAAGGACATGAAGGAAAGAATAAACAAAAGGTATCTCATTAAAATAAAAAGCTTCTGCACAGCTAAACAAAACATCAGCAAAATTAAAAGGGGACCAGTTGTATGGGAAAATAGATTTGCCAGTGATACCTCAGAGAAGTGTTTGGTCTCCAAAATATATAAAGAACTCACATGACTCCACTCCAGGAAGACAAACCCAATTAAAAAAAATGAGCAAAGGACTTGAACAGACACTTCTCCATGGAGGATGTACAGAGGGCCCAGAGACATATGAAAGGATGCTCAACATCAGTAGGCATTGGAAAGATGCAAATTAAAACCACAATGAAATACCACCTCACACCAGTCAGAATGGCCATCATTAATAAATCAACAAGCAACAAGTGCTGGTGAGGTTGTACAGAAAAGGGAATCCTAGTGCATTGTTGGTGCTAATGTGGAAAACAGTACGGAATTTTCTCAAAAAACCTAAAAATGGAACTGCCTTTTGACTTGGCAATTCCACTGCTGGGATTATACCCTAAGAATCCTGAAACATTAATTCAAAAGAACCTGTGCATCCCTATGAACATAACAGCATTGCTTATAATAGCCAAGTGCTGGAAACAGCCTAAGTGCCCATCAGTATACAAATGGATCAAAAAGCTATGGTACATTAACACAATGGAATACAATGCAGCAGAAAATTGTGACAGCATGAATGGAACTGGAGAGCAGTATGCTAAATGAAATAAGCCAGGCGGTGAAAGACAAATTCCATATGATCTCATCTATAATTAGGACCTTATCAACCAAACAAACAAGCAAGCAAAATATAATCAGAGATATTGAAATAAAGAACAAACTGACAATAGCCAGAGGGGAGGAAAAGGGGGACAAGGGGAAAAAAAGGAGAAGGGTCATTAAGGAACATATATAAAGGACCCAAGGACAAAGCCAAAGGGAGATAGGATTGGGGGTGGGAGGTGGAGGTGGGTGGGGTGAGGGAGAATGGTGGGGGAAAATGGAGGTAACTATATTTGAACAAAAATAAAAAAACAGTTTAAGAAAAACATGCAACAACTTATAAAAACAAAAAATGATAGGTTTATTATTTTTAGGTGTTAATAATAGGTGTCATTTCAAGTGGTTTGAATGAACAATTTCTAACAAATTATGTGGGTCATCTTTTCATGGGCTTGTTATTCACCTTTCTCTTTTCATTAAAGTCCATGTTTAATACTGGTTTGCCCAGTTAAAATACTGGTTTGTGTTCTTGTTACTGAATTTTGAGAGTTCTTTATGGATTCAGAATAAAAGTCCTTCACCAAATATATGGTTCTCAAATGTTTTTTCCCAATTTTGGACAAATAAAAGCTTAAAAAAAAGAAAAGGTATTGCTTACCATTTTCAACTTCTGATTGTTGCTAGTATATAAAATTCCAAGTGGGTTATGTGTAGGATGTATTTTACAACCTTGCTAGACATACTCACTACAAATAGTAGATTTTATCATTTTCTACATCTATAGTCATGTCATCTCTGAATAAAAAGTTGTATTTCTTTCTTCCCAATCTAGATGCAGTTGGAAACCTCTGACACAATGTCTTGTCCAAATGGTGACAGTAAACATCATACACTTATTCCTGAATTTAAGGGAAGCTCTCATTCTTTGACAATTACACATGTTGTCAGTTGCAGGTTTTTGTATATGTCCCACACCAGGTTGAGGGAGTTCTCTTTCATTCCAAATTTTTGAGAGCTTTTATTAAGAATGGATTTTGATTTTATCAATGCTTTTTCATTGTTTATAGAAAATCATGTGCTTTTTTTCTCCAGCCTGTTGATAAAGTTAATGACTTTAATATACTAATGAATGAACCCTATATCTGACATTATACTTTTACATACATAGTGTCATATAATTGTATGGATTTTGACAAATGCATATAATGTAATCTATCCATCATTATAGAATTATAAAAAATACTTTCACTGCCTTAAAAAATCTACCATGGTCCTCCTGTTCCTCTGTCCTCTCCTTTTCCCAAGTCCTTGGCAAACACTGATTTTTTTACTGTCTCTATAATTTTGCCTTCTCCAGAATGTCATATAGTTGGCATTATACTATGTGGCCTTTTGAGCTGGCTTTATCTCACAAAATTTATTTATTGTTGATCCATATATTTTCATGGCTTGATAGCTCATTTTTAAAATGTTGTTCAGTTACAGTTGGCCTGCCTTTTTCCCTACTGATCGTCCCTACCCCGTCCCCCTCACTCCCACAGTCAATCCCTCCCCAATTGTCCATGCTTGTGAGCCCTCTATTCGTGTTCCTTTGTTTGACCTCTTTCCTGTTTTCCCCCATTATCCCCCTTCCCCCTTTCCTTGGATTACTGCCAATTTGTTCTTTATTTCAATGTCTCTGGTTATATTTTGCTTGCTTATTTGTTTGATTGATAAGGTTCCAATTATAGGTGAGCTCATATAGTATTTGTCTTTTACTGCCTGGCTTATTTCACTTAGCATAATGCTCTCCAGTTCCATCCATGCTGTAGCAAATTATAGAAGCTATTTCTCTCTTTATGCTGCATAGTATTTCTTGTGTAAATGTACCATAGTTTTTTGATCCACTCATTTACTGATGGGCGCTTAGGTTGCTTCCAACACTTGGCTGCTATGAACATTGGGGTGCATAGGTTCTTTTGGATTAGTGTTTCAGGATTCTTAGGGTATAATTCCAGCAGTGGAATCAATTGCCAGGTCAAAAGGCAATTTTTACCTTTTTGAGGAAATTTCATACTGTTTTCCACAGTGGCTGCACCAGTCTTCAGTCCCACCAACAGTGTACTAGGGTTCCCTTTTCTTTACAACCTCACTAGCACTTGTTGTTTGGTGATTTATTAATGATGGTTATTCTGACTGGTATGAAATGGTATCTCATTGTGCTTTTAATTTGCATCTCTCTGATAGCTATTGATGCTGAGCATCCTTTCATATGTCTCTGGACCCTCTGTATGTCCTCTTTGGAGAATTGTCTGTTCAGGTCCTCTGCCCATTTTTTAACTGAGTTGATTTTCTTCCTGGTGTGGAGTCATGTGAGTCATTTCTGTTTATCATTGAATAATATTCTGCTGTTTGCATTGCAGGACATTGCACTTTATTTATGTACTTATCTATTAAAGAACTTCTTAGCTGCTTCCAAGTTTTGATAATTAAAATAACACTGCTATAAACACTTAGATACATGTTTTTGTGTTGATATAAGTATTCTACATATTTGGGTAAATATCTAAAAGTGTGACTGCTGAGAGTATGATAAGACTGTGTTTAGCCTTTTAAGAATCTGTCAAACTATGTTCCAAATGGTTGTACTAGTTTGCATTCTCACTAGCAATGGGTGAGAGTTACCTGTGTGCCATTTCCTAGTCAGGATTTGGTATTGCCAGAGCTTTGGATTTGGGCCCTTTCAATACCTTATCTCATTGTTGCTTAATTTGCAATTACCTAATCACATATGTTGTTGACCATCTTTTCATATGCTGATTTGCTATCTGTGTATCTGCTTTGGTGAGGCATATGTTTAGATGTTGTACTGTTTAAAATTGGGTTTGTTGAGTGTTAAGAGTTATTTGCTTATTTTGGATTGGAGTCACTTATCAGATATATGTTTTGTAAATATTTTCCTTCAGTCTGTAGTTGTCTTTTCATTTCTTAAGAGTATATTTTACAGAACAGAGTTTTTAATTTAATGAAGTGCAAATTGTCATTTTTTATTTCATGGATCATGCTTTGGTGTTATATTTTAAAACTATCACCAAAACCAGGTCACTTAGATTTCCTTCTAAGTGTTATCTTCTAGAAGCTTTATAGTTTTACATTTACAATCTATGTTTGAGTTAATTTTAGTGGAACGTTTAAGGCCTGTGTCAAATTTATTATTTTTCATGTGGATGTCCAATTGTTCTAGTGCTATTATTGAAAAAGCTATTCTTTTTCCATTGACTTGTCTTTGCCCTTTCATTAAAGGTCAGCTGACCCTGTGTTTGTTGATGTATTTCGGGGTTCTCTATTCTGTTTATCTATTTGTCTATTCTTTTGTCAATATCACACTGTCTTGATAGCTTCATGACAAATGTTAAAGATGAATAGTGTCTACCTTTTCACTTTGTCCTGTATTGTTTTAACTGTTCTGGGTCTTTCGCCTCACCATATAAATATTATAATTAATTTGTTGATTTCAAAAATAACTTGCTGAGATTTTAATTATTAAAGTGAATTTGTAGGTCAAATTGAGAAGACTGTTCTTAACAATATCATCTCATCTTAACAATATTGTCTTTCTATATATGATCATAAATTATCTCTTCAATTACTTAAATCTTTGATTTCTTTCATCAACATTTTGCCTTTTTCATAGATCTTGTACCTATTTTGTTACATTTATACTTGTTACTCCATTTTGCTTGAAGTAGAAATCAAGAGCTTTGTTCTTTAATAAGGAAATTCGTAGCTGCTTTTGAAGGACTAATAGAGTTGTAAACCTGAGTCCAGGTTCATTTCCAAGTGCAGTGACTGCGCTCTTGGTGCTACAATTATTTTCTCATTCACTTAGTTATTCAGCCTTCTGATTAGTATGTATTGTGTTCCTGCTATAAACCAGGCCCTTTGCTAGACCTTGGTGATAAAGTAAGAAATAATATATCATTATTAAATTTGGATTGCATATGATAAATTGCCAGCATAGACAAAATAATATCTTTGGAATGTTTATATTGGTTTCCATCCAATTTAATGTTGTTGTTTTTTTTGGCTCTCATCCAGATAAATTATCCTATGGCTCAGTCTGAATGTCTCCATATTGAGTATATGCTAAAAGTAACTTATAAAGTATAAATTGGTAACATGATATCAATGAACATCTAAATCAGAGACGGCTGTTACATTTACATGAACATTTACATATTAACGGGGTGAATTTTAAAGATAGTAGAAATTTCTAAGCTAAAGAAATAATTTATTAATACCGACATACCTTGGAGATATTGTGGGTTTGTTTCCAGACCACCATAATGAAGGAGATAATACAGTAAAATGCATCATACAAATTTTTGATTACCAAGTCCATATAAAAATTTGTTTATGCTATACTGTAGTCAATTATGTGTACAATGGCATTGTGTTTAAAATATTTATGTGCTTTTGTTAAAAAATGCTAACCCACACCTGAGCCCTTAGTGAGTGATAATCTTCGGAGGGTCTGGCCTTACATTGACGGCTGCTGAGTGAGCAGGGTGGTGAGTGCTGCAGGCTGGTGCTGTGGCCATTTCTTAAAATAAGACAGTGAAGGTTGCCACATTGATTGATTCTGCCTCTCACTTGAACACTACAGGCCACTGTAGGTTGTAAATGGGCCCAGTTTCAATACCGTCATTACCGGTCAGTGGAGCAGTCAGTATGCACACAACATTTATCAATTGAGTTCACCGTCTTACATGGGTGCTGTTCCTGGGGCACCAAACAATTACAGTAGTAATGTCAAAGATCACTGATCACAGGCCATTGCAGCAAATGTAACAATAATAACAAAGTTTGGAATATTGCAAGAATTACCAAAACGTGACATAGGAACATAAAATGAAAAAAATTGGAAACATGGTGCCGATAGACTTGCTGGATGTAGGTTTACTCCAAACTTTCAATTTGTAAAAAATGTAGCATCTGTGAAGTGAAATAAATCAAAGCACAATATAAAATGTGGCATTTTAAAGTTTTCTGCACAGGAAAGAGAATTGGGGAGAAACTGATTTGAAAGAGGGGATGATGCTCTTCAATGTAAGTTTAGGCCAATCTTTCCTAAAAAACGATATGTTCCTAAGTGTATTACAACTACTAAAATCTGCCACAATGTAACCTTTGACCCTTGGTTCCAGGAGTAATGTAAAAGAATACAGAACAAGGCTAAGACCTTTAAACTAACATCATCTCAAGACATCTTATTGGATTGCGGTATCTAATATGCTATGAAAGTTAGTTCATGTAGGGAAGACTCAGAAAGGAAAAAAATGTCCAGAGGTATTTTTAAAACTACCAAGTCAAAATCTTGCTCAACTTTTTTCCCAACTGCATTCATTCACCCTCCCCTTAGGCAAGTGGAGACATCCTTGATGCAATCTTCATAAATACTTAAAATATTTAGCCTACTGCTGTACAGAAACAGGTACCTGTGTTTTAAGAATCTGTTACTTTAAAATCACACAGGTGGTTCTTAACAGAGAAGGAATAAAACAATTATTTGATAAACAAAGGAAACAAGAGGAAGCCACTATTCAAAGTGAAATAAATCAAAGCAAAGAAGTGCATGCTTCTTTGCATGCATGATTCCCAGAGACAGTAGAGAAATTGAGTGACAAACTTTTTGGTGGGCACACATACCAGGTTTATTTAGCCTAAAAATTCTCTTAGAGATTACAAATATTTTATATCAATAGAATCATTGTTGCAATTCCCTTTAAGAACTTGATTTTCCCTTGTGGGATATGTACAACCTTTTACTGCATTTTAGTTATGTCTTAATCATGGAAGGCTAATGCTTTATAATGCTTATTCTGTGCCAGGTAATGTTTGAAATATTTTAGGTGTATCAACTTAATTAATGATGAAAACAGTTTTATGAACTTCCAAATTCAAGCCCAGGCAGGATGGCTTGCATTTGAACAGCTAATGAGCATTGATTTCTGCTTATGAGAAGTGATATGTGTGTGTATTACCAGTCCAAGTGAATTATAAATATTTTGAACACCAACAGACATAATGGGGGCTTCACTTTTAAGACCCTAATGCCTATTCAATTTCTCACCAACTAAATATCTTACTCTAGAATTCTTAAGGATGACATGCTTTATTCAATAACATAAGATGAGGCTGGGACAACAGGAGAACGCAAAGCTTTTAGCAGTCTACAGAGAAACCCTGGTCCTACTTCGATTTCTCTCTCCTCTTCATTAGCCTTCTATTTGTTTCTAAAGAAATTACAGATTCTAAAGAAATTACAGATTCTAAAGAATCTACAGATTCTTTACTTTTCAAATCAATTGGGAGAAATATTTTCACTCGACATAGATGCTGGAGGTTTTTTTTTATACCATTTAATTAGTAGTTAACAGATACTTTTACTTAGAATATATATGTACATATATACCTACACTTGAAATACACACCTTCCAAGGGGCTCTACAAATTGTACTGAATTTGAATTTGACTGTCAAATGTCAGGGAGTCAGCCTCTCAATGATACTTGAGTACACTCAGAAAAATATGAGAAATTTTACCACAGCTTTTAAATAAAAATATAACTACTACCTACTAAAATGATCTCTGCCATGTGAACACACCATAGGGACACTTAAAGAATTAAGTATTAAATGAAGAAATTTGGAGACACTTTTTGTAAAGTCAGCTACTGTATTTTCAAGGTCTAGATTAAACTTTACATAGTCTGAATCAATTGAATTAATTCATTACCTCATAATCTTATGTTCCCAAGATTGGCTGCACATATAGTTAACACTCAGAAAACCTATTCCTCTTTAAGTCCCCAAAACCTCCAGAAGAATCCTTTGCAGCGTCTGGCAAAGGCGGCAGCACTGAGAAGGACACATTCCTCTGGCTGCTTCACTGACAGCTCCATTGAACACTTCATTGCACATCACTGACATGCTACTGGTTTCCTCCGAGGTAGTAGGGCACCATCGGGCTTTCATCAGCAGGACCTTGGTCTCCTGCCCAGCTGCTCACGTGCTGCTTCCCCTGTCTACGCTACTACTTACATGGGAATTAGTATTGGTTTGAAGAAATGTTTGCCAGGGGGAGTTACTACTTTATGCTCAGAGAGGGCAAAAAAGTGCTACCAATTTATTTCATGAGCCATTGAGAATCAGAAGAAATATAAATCACCATATTAAAATAGCATTAATCTAGGGCCAAGATATCTGCTTGGCACCCCAGCCTTAGATAGGCACCTCTGAGGCTCTGTCGGGCACTGTCACCCATGTCTAGCCTGCCCTCTCTTCTTGAGGGGTCTGGCAGCCAGCGGGCGTTTTTAGATTCCTGCTAACTCACTGGCACATGGAGCTCGCAGAGGCCATGTGCAGCTGCTCGGCGGCCCTGGCGTTTGTGTATTGTGGCAACTGTTCTGTGCTCTACGGTGTTCTATGCAAGACGGGAATGACTCTGTGAAACAGGTGCATACTAGTGTATCTTTATGATTCAAAATCTCCCAGAGTTATTTATGAAAAGTATGTTTTCCTTTATTGCAGCCCCACTTCTAAAAGGAAGTAGGGTACATCTAAGCCCAAGAGGCTTTATTGAATGAATCCTAACATTCTATTTATTTTTTCATCTTTTTTTCACATATTTTAATTTTTGTTCAAGTACAGTCGTCTCCATGTCCTCCCCACCACTCCCCCAATCCCACCGATCCCCACCTCCCACCCTTGATCCTACCCCCGTTAGCTTTCATCTTAATATATTCTTTCTTAGAAGCTGCTTAGTCCTTCATTTTAGTGTCAAACTGATTCATTTGAGGTTATCCGCAAACGTACTCATTGTTTCTGATGTGCAGTCTCTCATGACTGATGTTGGCAACCACAGTTTACTGTCCACAATAATTATCCATTGTTGCTTCACTGGATGATGTGACTTGAGTGTGAAACTTTAAGTGTATTGCATTGTAGTTGGGAATGATAGCAGACACTCTCTGACATTGACTATGGATTAACTTTGTATGGAGATTGTGCTAGTTTATATTGTAGCCATGTTTTCTAAGAGCTCAGACAAAGAAAAACAGAATGATTGCAACACAAATGCCAGCGTGGCTGAGGCATCACTGAAAAAGAAGACTAAATAATTGTTCTTTTAATGGCCAATGCAAGGACATATATAACTGGGTTTGGGAGATAATGAAAACAACACTTCATTGGGGAATGACATTCCCCGGCAACATTGGAGAATATTATGATTGGCCATGATGCGAAGGAAGGGTGAAAGCACACATGGGGACAATCTCACAAGTCTAGGATGAGACAGACAAATATATTTAAATAAATCAAAAGTGTTTTCTCTTCCCAAAAGATAACAAAAGATTTTCCCAATTGAAAATCATGGCTACCGAACTAGGCTGGGAGTACCCCACAAATGAATTTGCATGATCATATCGTTCCCTGTCACTCTATGAAACTCCTTGAAGTCACATTTCCTGAAGAAAAAGTTGCAACTAAAATACTCTAAGAGAGAAACAGGAAAAAAATGGATCATAGTTATGTCAGTCCCTTATGTGATAAAGTAAAGTTAGTGTCTAACTAGTTAGTGTTTTTTTAATATTGGGAATATTATGTTTTGATGTACGTGTGCATACGTATGTGTATGTGCCCAGTCGAAAACATTTTTTCTCTTGATAGAGGGATTATACCAACTCTTGTTTGTTTTTAGGATTGATTGAATTAGTTCAATTGCATCATAATTTAGAATTGTTTTTGTTATATTTCTATTTTTCTTTATAGAATGAGCATTCTCTTCCGCTAATAAAAAATGTATAGAACAATGATTTGTTCTACTTTTGAACTTATAGTTCCTTTAATGAGTTTCATTCCCTATTTTTAATTTAACCTTTAACTATTTGCTTTCTTCTTTAAAAAAAGATTTTTAAAAAAATTTATTTTTAGAGAAGGGAAGGGAGGAAGAGAAGGAGAGAAAAGTCAAAGTGTGGTTTCCTCTTGCACACCCTCTACTGGGGACCTGGCCTGCAACCCAGGCATGTGCCCTGACTGGGAATTGACCCAGTGACCATTTGATTTACAGGCCAGCACTCAGTCCACTGAGCCACACCAGCTAGGGCCCATTTTAATACCTACCAACTGCCTATACGACAATGAAGTTTTTGTGTCTTTCTTTTTCTCTTCATTCTCCTCTCAATTTTTAGTTGCATTATTTCTGTGGTACAACAATATGACACAGAGGTGGTCAAAATGTACAAACCGCCAGTAATGAAATGAGTAAGTCCTGGAAATATAATATACATCATGGTGACTATAGTTAATATTCTATACTGTATATTTGAAAGTTTTTAAAAGAATAAATCATGAAAGTTCTTCTCATGATGAAAAAAATCAGTAACTCTGAGATAATTGTTAATCTTATTGTGATGATTATTTCATAATATATTCATATATTAAATCATTATGTTGTATACCTAATGCTAATATGTCAATTATATTTCAATAAAATATACACATATACATATATATACACATATGTAACATTTATATAGTAATCTCCCCCTCATCTCTACATGAATGGTTATATTTATATATTTTTAAAAATGCCTGTTATCTATCTTGCTTTGAAATTTTCAGTCATATCNGCCCGCGCTCAATCCACTGAGCTACGCCAGCCAAGGCCTGTATTTATATATTTTTAAAAATGCCTGTTATCTATCTTGCTTTGAAAGTTTCAGTCATATCTTGGTTCAGTGAAACTCATGCATTTTTTAAAAATCCATTTTGATTTTTAGTTTTTCATTTCTGATCCAAAGAGGCTTTTTATATCTTCAGGTGTTTATTTCAATATGTTTAATTCTGTTTGGTATGAAGATCTATAGTTTTCTTTGGGTTGCTGGCGAGTGTGTGTGTGTGATGGGGATTTCTCATTTAAATTATATGTAAATTATTTACTGATTTTCTGCAATAGCTCTCTGAGGGCTGTACTTTTCCTATGTTCATTTTGAATGAAATTCTGCTATTTTACAAGGAAGGTTCTTATTCTAACAGCACTGTTTACTGATATTTTAGCAAAGAGCTTGTAATTTAGGAGCCTTTTTTTATTTGCTTGGTTTTGGTGGTAGAAAAGAGCTTGAGTGTCTTTTTTCTTGCAGTACCCTACATTTTGTTTTACATTCATTGTGTTTTCTCTTCTACCACTTAATTGCCACAGTGCATTTCTTCCTTCTTTTTGGCCTTTATTCTCCCCACAAGTTTTATGTTTGGAATTCTGGGGTTTTTTAATTATGCTTTTTTTTTCTTTACAAGAGTTGAAATAGACAGAAAAATACATCTAATAAAAAATATTTTGTGCCCTGGCTGGTGTAGCTCAGTGGATTGAGCGCGGGCCTGCGAACCACATGATCGTGGTTCGATTCCCAGACAGGGCACATGCCTGGGTTGCAGGCCAGTTCCCAGAAGGGGACTCACGGGAGGCAACCATACATTGATACTTCTTTCCCTCCCTCCTTCGCTTCCTCTCTGTCAAAAAATAAATAAATAAATCTTTAAAAAATATATATTTTGTCTTCCTAAAAGACACCAATACTCGGTTGAAAATAGTAGTCACTGAACTAGCTTGGGAACACATTAATAAAGATGTATTATTATATCCTTCCTTTGATTACCCCAGGAAACTCAGTAAAGTTACATTTCCTGATTAAAAAGCCTACCTTACTAAACAATTGAGCTCTTTCTATTGGTTGCCTGAAATGGAATCCATCTCTTTAAATCCTGCGTCTGTCTTGTTTTACGGTGTTTGGTTACTTAAGAGCATGTACTTTGACATCCTCTCCTGGCTGTTTGTTGTGTCATCTGTTTTTTCCCCCCTCCTAGTATTTCAAATTTAGTGCAGATTTCATCTTTCCTGTGGTTACTTCAACTCGCCCTCAGGCTCCTTAGCATGTGTTTCTGCTCTGTATGTCTTGCAGTTGTTTTTGCCTTTGCTTGCCTCAAAGCTCTGGGATGCATGGGGGTGGGTGGGATCACACTACACACACTAAAGCACTGATAGTCTCATGCTTTTTCTCTTCTTATTCATGCTAATTGGCATTCTCTGTCTTCAAGTCACGTGGAAGTCAATTGGTGTGATTTTCCATAGACTTTTCATTGATAAAGAAGCAGTTAATCCTGTCCTCTGGGAAGAGATTCAGGGCAATTTATACTACACAGACTCCATTTTCTGTACTTACCCCAAAGCTTTCTTTTATTAAAGTATAATTTCCTTGGCAATACAGGTTCCTTAGAAATTTAGTAAGCACCTTTGCTTGTGCTTGCAGTCAATTCAATTTTGCTTTTTGGTTCCCTTGTCCCTCCCTAAACCGAGGGGAGGCTCCGAAAATGTAGATGGGATCTACATCTGGTTTTGGGATCCCTTATTCACTTTATGCAAATGCGAAACTTTTCAAGCTCTCTTGTTGCTCAAAGCAATTTAAAATTTAATCTCATTTGTTGGGGGGCGGCGTTAAAAACATTCAGCCTTTCCAGTTCTTCAAATCTAGGCTATTGCTTTCATTTTTACTTGCCAAATGGTCTTTGTTTATTTGTTTAGCTCTTTTCTTCCTATACATTGTTAGACTCAGCCAGTGCTAGCAAGCATACACCTGTGCTGGGATTTAAAAATGACTTTTGCTACATCTCCTAACTCGGTAGGCCCATGGTTGGCCTCCCAATCATGGCAGGAACAATTTTGCTGCTGCATAACGTGGATCACAACATACCCATCCTTCGTTATTAATTTCCTTGTAATACTGTGAACAATGGTTGAGCAAATTACTGCCTATGGGCCACATCTGGCCTTTGACCTATTCTGTAAATAATACAGTACTGGAGTGCAGCCATGTGTTTTCCTTATGGACTGTCGATGGTTGAGTACAGGATTGCTGAGCAGTTTCAACAGAGACCCTATAGTTCTCAAAGACTGAAATATTTATAAGCTAGTTCTTGGAAGAAGAAGTTTGCTGGCTGTTGCCACACATATTATGTTTTTGTTATAGATGAAAAGACATTACCTCAGATTACAGATGAACACCATAGTACACATTCCTGGAGTATTTGAAGTGAACAAGGCATTCTATGGTAACTGATGAACCCTGACATTTCAGAGATTTAACATCATAAAAGTGTATTTTTCCACTAAGGTGAAGTCCAGTGCTAATCAGATTATTGGGCAGTTCCTCTTGAGATGGTGACTTCAGAATCTAAACTTTCTTGATCATGTGACTGACATTTGGAGCTTTTCACTATCAGCCACACGGGGGGTGGGGGAGAGGGGAAAGAATGGAATGAGAACATAGTGGACAATTACTTAGCATGAAAAACTCACCCACGAGTCTCCTTCATATTTTACTGGCTAGCAGTCACAGGACTAACCTTAGTGCAGAAGACCATAATGGTCTCTAGGTATGTGTAATAAGGCAGATGCCCAGGACAATCCCTTTACCTGTTTGCTTTCAGTTTTCAGTTTGTTTTTTGGCCCCAGAGGAGTTCCCATCCTTTATGCTTAGATCAGCCCTGCTTTTAAAAGTTTATTTGTGTGGGTTTTTCTTTTTGTATTTTTTTTGGCAGAAATAAGTTTTTATTTTAACTGTTGTTCAAGTACAGTTTTCTGCCTTTTACTTCCACCCCAAACCCCCCTCCCCTCCCCTCGCCACTTAATGTTTCTGTCTGTTTTGGTTGGTAATAGAATCATGCATTGTGGTTCCATGTATGTGGAAATTTGAGGTATGTTTCAAGGAGAGAGAAACTTTAAGGCGTGAGTGTTTTATGGTCTTGCTCATCCTTCATTTTACCGTTTAGAGACCAAAGATTACTGGAGCTCTGTTAGAGTTGCAGTGATCCTGGGACTTTAATTAATCTAGAGGCAGGCAGAGAAAACTGATGAATTAGCATCATGTAATTACATCCCCTCAATTTCTATTGAATTGCATGGAAGCTGGGATTAATTTTCTGCTGGACAGGACTGACTTTATCTTGATTTATAATGTAGCAATGCTCTTTGCTAAGGGAAATGTTAAGTTAAAATAAAAATATCCATTAAATAATTGTACCAATAAAAAAGCCAAAACACTTATTGCATAAAAATTTACTCCTTCTTTTTCCTGGAACACTTTGTCGTAATGCTTAGCAAGAAAATTTTTGCCAATCAAGGGCTAAATTGCATTCTTTGAAATTTTGTAGGATGAAAGTTCCTTAGGGTATGTAGATGTCTATTTGGTAAATAGACTTCATAAGCCCTAAAATAAACATAAATCAAACAAAATNTTTCAGTTTGTTTGTGGCCCCAGAGGAGTTCCCATCCTTTATGCTTAGATCAGCCCTGCTTTTAAAAGTTTGTTTGTGTGGGTTTTTCTTTTTGTTTTTTTTTGGCAGAAGAATTTTTTAAAAATTGTTGTTCAAGTACAGTTTTCTGCCTTTTACTTCCATCCCAAACCCCTCTCCCCACCCCTCACCACCTAATGTTTCTGTCTGTTTTGGTTGGTAATAGAATCATGCATTGTGGCTCCATGTATATGGAAATTTGAGGCGTGTTTCAAGGAGAGAGAAACTTTAAGGCGTGAGTGTTTTCTGGTCTTGCTCATCCTTCATTTTACCATTTAGAGACCAAAGATTACTGGAGCTCTGTTAGAGTTGCAGTGATCCTGGGACTTTAATTAATCTAGAGGCAGGCAGAGAAAACTGATGAATTAGCATCATGTAATTACATCCCCTCAATTTCTATTGAATTGCATGGAAGCTGGGATTAATTTTCTGCTGGACAGGACTGACTTTATCTTGATTTATAATGTAGCAATGCTCTTTGCTAAGGGAAATGTTAAGTTAAAATAAAAATATCCATTAAATAATTGTACCAATAAAAAAGCCAAAACACTTATTGCATAAAAATTTACTCCTTCTTTTTCCTGGAACACTTTGTCGTAATGCTTAGCAAGAAAATTTTTGCCAATCAAGGGCTAAATTGCATTCTTTGAAATTTTGTAGGATGAAAGTTCCTTAGGGTATGTAGATGTCTATTTGGTAAATAGACTTCATAAGCCCTAAAATAAACATAAATCAAACAAAATAAACACAAAATATGTAATTACTGCTAAAAGGAAATGAGAAAACTGTGACAAATACTAGAGTATGGATTTATGTTCTATGTTTTACTCTTTACATATTTTTTATGATTAGTACCTGCTCCACGTTCCACAGAATAAAAAATACTTATGTCACAAAGGTATAAAGAGAGATTATGAAATATTGATAGATTTTTGGATTCTTTAGATTTTCAAAGTGAAAGACTAAGTAGAGTATTTTATTAAACACATGCAGTGTTTTAAGACATTCTGCTCGGTGCTGTGGCGGGAGGGTTGATGTAAAGAAATGTTTCCATTCCAGGAAATTAGGACAGAACCAAAGATCAGAAGCGATAACCTACAAAAACACACAAAAAATTAAAATATTTTTTTCAGGATTAGAGGGCACATAACGTAGTAGTAGTAGTAGTAGTAGTAGTAGTAGTAGCAGCAGTAATTAATCAAATTAATTTTCCAAATAACTCCATTAAAAGCTCAGCATTGGGACAGATGTGACAGCAAAGTCATAAACCACAATAAAGGATTATATTTGCTACACATGTGCCATTTCCCAGTCCTAATCATTTGAATTCATCTGCCTGACAAAGCATGGGGGCAACTTTATAAAAAACCATAAACGAACTGTAAGACAAGCACCATATTATTATTCATATTATTATTTTTACAGTGCCTACAGAAATTAATAAAATTGGGCTTATCTTATCTTTACTTTTATCATTGACAGAGCAGAAGATAGCAGGGGAATTGATCTTATTGATTTGAAGATTTTCAGTGTTCTTGGCAATCTTCCTGAAAATTGAAGTGTAAAAACATCTAAATCAGTGTCTTCCTTTTGTTCATTAGTGCTGAAATTCTCATTTAATTTAAAGAATAATCGGTCTACTCTTGATTGGAGTCATTTTTATATTCTACTTCTATCGCTAATTCTCACAGTTAAAGTTTCCTGTGAGCAAGCTGATTCATTAAATGTTTTTCCTTCTTTCTCTGAGTAGTATATAAACCTGAAACTTTTATTTACAATGTTTCTTTATTTTGCTATGATTTCATGCCAACTGTAGATATAAATACACAAAAATCTCTTGAAATAGTTGCCTAAATATAGACGGGGTTGATCCACCGCACATTTTTAATCAGATTATAGTAGTTTCTGCAAACGAGGAACTCTACTCAAACTGAAAACTGGACATGAATTTGATGGCTGTGGAATTTAAACAGTAAAGGGTCTGCAGTGGACTTCCACTGCCCGGAACGAGAATGTTCCTGATCAGAATGCTTTCAGATACAGGAGGCCACTTCATCTCGATCTAACTGACTTTCTACTGGTAGCTAAGAAAGTTCACTTCAGTTTTCTAGATTTTTTCTTTTCTTTTTTTAAAAACTATTCAGGACTTGTTAGTAAATTGTATTATATTTAAGCATTCCCTCATGAGAATTACTTAGAAATTAATATGTAATATCTAGACATGCATACAAATTTATTTGGAAAGTTTAAGCTCATGAGACATTGGGAGGCAATAAAGTATAAAAAGGCCACTTTCCAAAAAAGTCTTCTGCACATGCCTGTCCCTTTTGCTAGACTTCTCTAGCTACCAGTTCCAGTATTTGTGACTAAACTATACATGTAATGAACTTCTTTAAACAGATGCTCCCTTTGTGACTTAAAAGTCTGAAAGAAAAATAGTGTGGGCTGCTTATGAAGGCGTGTGATATTTCTGCAGCAGCCTTCCAGGAGTCTGTTCCATGGTTTTAAAAACGTCCAGCACTAGGTAGTATAAGTAGAATTCTGTTGAATTATGAATAGTCAAAAATACGCAGTTAGGAAAAATTTGCTAGCTGCTTGGCACGTCAGGGTTCCAGCCATATTTCCTATTCTTATTTCCCTTTGTTCACACATCCTCTTAAAGTAAGTGAAATGGCAAACTTCATCCGAGCAGGATTATTCCCAGCACAGGAGCACTTCTCTCATAACACGGACTAAAACAAGTCACTAAGTTCACTTATAAACATCCAGTACTGTGCCTTGTGAGGGGCAGTTACACAAAATATGACCTTGTGTTTTACAGTTTATTTTATATATTTAAAAATAGGTTACTAAGAGATTTCTAGGAAAACTGCTTTAAAAAGATTTAAAAAAACCCCACAATCTTGGTTTTGAAATTTTGAAATAATCAAAAAAATGTGGGGGCAACTTCACTATAGCTTTTCACTGAAGTAGTTTCAGCAAATGTAAATGAGTTAAGAGAACCTTATCACAGGGGTGATGGAAGTCTGAAATTTTGATTGAAGGTAGGGGCAGGGCGATGAAAGTGACGTGATCATCATGAAGAAATGGTGCAACTAGAACATCAAATCTCAGGCAATTGAGCTAGCCCTTCCAGTTTGGAGGGGGGAGAGCTAGAGAAAAGAGGCACAGCGGGAAGGACAGGCTTCACAGACGGGGTCCACTGCATCGCTGTGGAGTGGCGAGTCCAAAGACTGTAGCAGGAGGGATATAAAAACAAGTCGGAGGCCGCAACGAATTCTGCCTGACCTGGCTCCCCGGTGTGCAGTGGGGAGGCGGGGAAGAAGGGCGTGTCACAGGAAACCGGAGAGCCCACTACCAGGAAACACTTTTATATTTTTGCAGTCAGAATTTTCTTTATCTGCACGGAAAAGAATGTGCAGTTAACCCACGTGTTTAAATGTCTATGATCAAAGTGGGAAAATACCAAAAAAATTTAAAGGGAAGTATTATGTCAACATATGACGAAATGTTCTAGAGAAATATTGATTCACTAGGCATAAACTATAGGAGAATGTAGAAATATCTATGCTGTATATATGCAGAATAGAGAATGCAAAATCCGATGTGGAAATATGGCATTTTGAGAAGCGGGTTGAAGGAATAAAAAAGTAAGCATGTGTAGAAAGAGTATTCCTTTCCCAAGAATGCCTCCGGTCTCTGCTGTTTCGGTAAATAGATCAAGAGGCTAAGTATCTGAGCTGACAATATACTCCACTGCATCAAGAGCAACATGGATCTTTCGAATAGCCTAAGGCCCATGTTGTATCTAGAATGGAACAGATTACTAAATTTTGTTAATGTTATTCCAAGTCACTACCTCCTTCCCTGTGAATGTGGATGGAATCAATAAAATGAAGAGAATAATCACAGAGGATTAATTTTCCCGAGATAAATGGAGGGTTGGGAGGGCAGGACCGTGGACACACCTTGCTTCAGGAAACTGATATGAACTGTGAGGGCACACAATTGCTCAGAAGACTAAATATGCCTACAACTTACTACTTTGTATAGTACTTATAACAAAACTAAAAGCGATTTGCATCAGGATAGATAGAATAGATAATCTCTCCTTTATTCTAAGAGCTGATTACAACCCAAATCTCTGGACATTAAAGTAAAATAAGCGCAAAGGACCCGAATGGTGGAAAGGAGGAGTCAGATAACGCGGGAACAAGCCCCAGAAACAACACGGTGAAAGCATGTGTCGCGCAGGCCCAGCGGAGAGCCCTGGCTCCCACCAGAGATGGAGAGGGCTTATAACTGCTCTCACAGCAGTTGTTCTCCTGGGAGTTTATTCCAGAGAAATAAAACACATGTTGACACAAAAACACATCCACAGAAGTTTAAAGTCATTTTATTTGTGATAGCCAAAACCCAGAAACAAACCAAATGTCTTTCAATGGTTGAATAGTTGCACTGGGGTGCACACATACCTGGAAATATCACTGAGCAATAAAAAAGGAAAATACTACCAATAGGTGCGCCAACCTGAATAAATCTCCAGAGGATTATACTGAGGGGGAGGAAGAAAGCCAGTTTCTAAAGGTTACCAACAGTATGATTTGTTTGCATAATGTGCTTGAAAGACAAACTGATAGTAATGGAAGACACAGTCATGGTTGCTAAGGGGCAAGAAGGGGCTGAGGCTGGAGGGAACAGGATGTGGCTATAAAAGACAGCATACGAGATCTGGGTGATGATGAAAAGTTCCTGTATTTAAGTGTCAATGTTGTTATCCTGGTTGTGATCATTTAAAACATAAGAAGGGAAAAGATGACATAGATTAGTAGAAGAGAGACCGCAGAGCTCAGGAAAGAACCTAACACTTAAAAATTAAAATCACAAATCAGAATAAATCTGACAGAAATCCCCTAAGATATATTGAGAGTTTGAGTTAAAGCTCCAATCTCTACTGTCCAGGTAGGGGTGACCCTCAAACTGTAGGGATGAAACATTAGTGAGAAAAATACAGAGTATGGCAGAAATAACACCTATTGGAATGTAGCTGGTAGGGTAACAATGTAAGTGTAATAATTTATAGTTTTACTTTGAACATTTCACCTAAAATGTCATATGATGTGCTCGAGTGTGATATTGTTATGTTACAGAATGACATGCTTATGATTCTGTAATGAAAGATTTTGTAATAACAGGGGGAGTAACTTGTGCTGGACCCTGTATATACTGCTGAAGTTAACATTAGTGTCATGCCATACGATGCTGGGATATTTTTTTTGTAGTTGTTATTCAAAGTATGGTCCATGGACCAGCAGCATTGGCATTTCCAGGTACCCTATTAGAAATGAGGAATATGAGGCCTCCTGTGAAATCTGATAGTTCATGTACATACAGCCTGAGAAGCACTGGTCTAGTTAGTTCTACTTTGGGGAAAGATACAGAGGGTTTGGGTGTGCTAGACAAAAATGATGTCAAGAGGAAGACTGTGATTATGAGTAAAGCATTGAGAGCTTGTCTGTTTGAGAGGGATTCTTTTTATTGCTGCTGTTCAAGTTAATTTAAGTAATAAATATCAAGTATTGCACAACAGTCCATATTTTCCATTATTCCACCATTCAATATTGCTTTAGATGATGACAGGTTCTCCCACGGGGGAAACCCTAGCAAGCTTTCAGTACCTATTACGCTGTTGTCAGACACAGAGTAGATCCTGGGTACCAAATATACAGGGTCTTGCATAAATAAAGTCCCTGGTTTACCACAAAATCTTTTATTAAAAACCATAAGCATGTAATTCTATAACACTAACAACATCACACTTGAGCACACCCCAGAACATTGTAGGTGAAATGCTCAAATTAAAACTATAATTTATTACCCAACCACACTCAAGCAAAACCATACTTCTGCTGGAGTCTGTATTACTCCCTGTCCCAATATGTTGTAGAAGATCTAGCTCCTTCTGATGTTCAGGGTCAAGTACTCCTGAACACATGGTGATTCCTTTCCTTGACTTCTGTCCTGTCTTGCACAAGGACATCAAAATGACCAGGAAGCATGAAAAAGTTAAAGTTTAGTGTATCATTTACAGAAATTCTGGTGGAGGAAATTTTCCTTATGAGAATAGGAGACGGAAAGCATAAATTTTTCAAATGAGTCTTAGGGAACAGTCATAAGCAGGATATTCCTACTTTCAAACTTTGGTTTCCAGAATCATGTATTCTATCTGTTGTGAGCATCATGTAGGTAGAAGAAAGGTTTTTGACTTGAATTATAGATTGCATCCCGGAGGATGGTGACCCAAGGAGCACAGTGAAGACCATAGGCAGTATGTCTAACATTGTTTTAGCTGCACCTTCAAAAGGCAGTTCCATCACTCTGGAGCCAGCAGCTTCTGGCAATACAGTATTTGATGGCACCAGTATTCAATGATCTGCTGCACCTCTCTTTCTTTAAATTGGGTGCCTTATATTTGGTTTATACAGTGTATCAGAGTCATGGAAACAACAAATTGTGTACCCTTGGACAGAGGTACTGGTGTAGAGGCTCTATATTCAGGAATGTTAAACCCATACCCCAGCTACCAGTTGAATCAAGAAGAAGGACTGCTCCTTCCACTAGAGGACAGGTCCTGTATAATAAACAGTCATCCTCAAAGGATGGTACCACTTACGGGGGCTCTGTACCTGGCAAGTTAAACTTAATAGCTGTAGCAGTTATATCAATCATGGAAGAGATGAGTACATGCTGTCCTCTATTGGTACCTCTTAGGTATCTATAGTATGATAGCAAACTGAAGGAACTGGCATTGGTATACATTGTCTTTGCGGTTTTACGTCACTTTATCACATCTGTAGATCCATCTAACCACCACTGCGATCGAAATACAGAATTATTATATTACCACAGTGACCTTCCTCATTTTGCCTCTTTGTAGTCTGAACCACCTCCTTCTACCATTCCTAATCCTTGCTATAACTATTATGTTCTCCATCCCTATACTTTTGACATTTTGAAAATATTACATAAGGAGAACCACACAGTATGGAGACATTTTGGTTCTATTTATACAATAAGATATAGCCAACAAGAGATCCTGGTTAGAGGTTACATGGAATTTTGTACTGTCTGTGCAAATTTCTGTTACTCTAAATAATTTCAAAATAAAAATATAATAAAATATGTCTATTCAACTGTTGATAATAAGAATACATCTTATTTTTGAAAAACTAAATAAGCTTACTCTCTCAAACCTTGCTCTCCATTGTAATTTTAAGCAAGGATCTTATTAGGCATATTTGGAAATAGAGATTAAATACAATTTTTTAAATGATATTATAAAAAAGAATAAATGGAAGTCAAATGTTTTTCTTTTCTTAATTGATTTCCAAAAACCAGTAGAGAAGATGATTTACTAAAAAATAGAACAGGGCTATAAGTGGAAAACTACTTAAAATGTTCCATCTTTGGTCCTAAGGAACAAAAAAATATACATATACTAATGCACAGTATAGGCTCTTTGTGAATTGTTTTACATTATATAAAAATATGTGTAGTCCATATTGGTAAAATACACTCAGTAAGTGTAGCATGTAACATTTGAGTTACAGAAAACTCAAATTCCTATAAAAAACTAAATGATGACCTTTCAAATAATTATGTTCAATCACTTTGACAGTTTAATAATATACATATACTTAAGTGTGATCTCCTTTAGTGGATTTTTTAAAGCCAGCAAGAAAGTCAGACCAAAACACAAACGCAGAGATTCTCTGCTATGAATAAAACTGTTGATTTTTTACATTTACTTTTTGTTTGAATTGTTAAACATATTTTATTGATTATGCTATTAAAATTGTCCCAATTTTTCCTGTTTGCTCCCACCCACCCATACACCACACTTAGTTCATGGCCATGGGTTATGCATCTAAGTTCTTTGGCTACTCTATGTTCTGTACTGTTCTTAAAACATCCCCCTGCCTATTCTGTGAATACCAATTTGTACTTCTTAATCCCTGAACCCTACCCCTTATCCAAATGATCTTTGTATCTATGGTTCTGTCTCTGTTCTGCTTATTTGCTTAGTTTGTTTTTTAGATTCAATTGTTGATAGTTGTGAATTTATTGCCATTTTAATGTTCATAGTCTTGATCTTTTTCTTTTTCTTAAATAAGTCCCTTTAACATTTCATATAATAACAGCTTGGTATTGATGAACTCTTTTAGCTTTACCTTGTCTGGGAAGCACTTATCTGCCCTTCCAATCTAAATGATAGCTTTGCTAGATAGAGTAATCAAGGTTGTAGGTCCTTGCTTTTTATCATTTTGAATATTTCTTGCCAGTCTTTTCTAACCTGTAAAGTTTTTTTTTAAACATTTTATTTATTTATCTTTAGAGGGGAAGGGAAGGAGAGAGGGAGAAATGTCAATGTATGGTTGCCTCTCGTGAGTCCCCTGCTGGGAACTGGCCTGCATCCCAGGCATGTGCCCTGACTGGGAATCGAACCTTGATTGTGTGGTTTGCAGGCCCGCGCTCAATCCATTGAGCTACACCAGCCAGGGCTAAAGTTTTTTGTGTTTGTTTTTTTTTTTTTTTTTTTTGAGAAATCAGCTGATAGTTGTGGGAACTCCTTTGTAGGTAACTATCAGCTTTTCTCTTGCTGCTTATAAGATTCATTATTTATCTTTAACCCTTGGCATTTTAATTATGATGTGTCTTGTTGTTGTCCTTTTTGAGTCCAACTTGATTGGGTCTTTTTGAACTTCCTGGACTTGCATATCTATTTCCTTGGCCAAATTGGGTAATTTTTTTTTCATTATCTTTTCAATAGATTTCCAATGTTTCTTGCTCTTTTTCTTCTCCTTCTGGCATGCCTAATGATGCAAATGTTGGACCTCTTGAAGTTGTCCCAGAGGCTGCTTATACTATCCTCATTTTGGAGAGATTTTTTTCTTATTGTTTTTCTGATTGGTTGCTTTTTGATTCCTTATGTTCCAAATCATTGATTTGATTCTCAGTTTCATCCACTTCTCTGTTGCTTCCCTGTAACTTTTTCTTCATTTTACTTAGTGTAACCTTCATTTCTGACTGAATGTTTTTTATGCTGTTGAAGTACCCAATGAGTTCTTTGAGCATCGTAGTAAGCAGTATTTTTGAAATCTGCACCTCTTAGATTGCTTATCTCCATTTTGTTTAGTTCTTTTTCTGGAGTTTTGTTCTGTTTTTTCATCTGGGGCATATTTCTTTGTCTCCTCATTTTGGCAGCCTCCCTGTGTTTGTTTCTATGTATTAGGTAGAGCTGCTTTGACTCCCTGTCTTAGTAGCATGGCCTATTGTATAAAAGCCATTGTTAATCACTTGGATGGGACTTTAGATGGGATGGGGCAGAGCCTTAGGTAATTGCCAGAGCAGGGCAACTTGTGTGAACCAGGCTGATAGAGTCTCATATCTGGTGTGTCTGCTCTGTGGTTTGTGTGGGGGAGGGCTCAGGAAAGAAACAATGGCTGCTGCTAAGCCTCTGGAGTTTTGTCCAGGAGGAAGCTATTGCCCTGCTGTTGCCCTGATGCCAGTCACTTCAGTTCCTCCCCGTATGATTTGGTGCTTCACTTGCTTCCTAAAATTATTTAAAATTATGAACAGAATTTCTAACATTTTCTACAATCTAATGAAACAAATTATACTTCCTTTTTGGGGTGCCATTTATTAATTCTTGGTATAATTTGTCATTTGATGCCTATTTTACTTCCTATATATTTATTTAGACAAAAAAAAAACCTGACACAAGTGTTCGTGCTTACAATTTTGAAATTAAAAAATCATTTTTTTCTATAGACAGGTGATACAGCTCTACATTTTATTTCAAGTGGTACCTGATAGAAAAAAAAAACCTGAAACATATAAAATGACTGGACATTTAGATAAATTATATATTCAGTTGTGACTAATATTTACTGTGCAATAAAAGATTTTCACTGTTTAAGCACTCCATACAATCTACTTTAAATAATCCTTATTACTAGCATCTGATTTTACACATAAAAAATACTTGCATAACCCATGGACATAGACAACAGAGTGGTGATGGCCAGAGGAAAGGGAGTGGGGCTGGGTGGAGGTGGGCAAAGGGGAATAATGGGGACATCTGTAATAGTGTCAATGATAAAAACAAAGAATAAAAAGAAATTAGGATTGAGAGAGGAGAAATAATTTTCTAAATATGATGCATGTAAGTAGAAAAGTAGCCTTTTTCAGATTTTCTTTTTTATTTCTGAAATGCATTTGATTGCATATTTATGTAAACCTCCAATTTCTGCACTAAAAAATGGCAGTGAGACTGATTTATGACTGCAGTTTATGGAAATCAAAGTAATTATTTTATATTTAAATAAACTGGAGAAAATTGGAAAAGGAAAAGATATCTATTTTTCTGACATGATTTAATCACAAAAGTCATTTGATAGAAAATATCTATATTTGTATTTATATGTATATCTCTACATTCCTATCAATCTGCATATTGATGTGACTTCTTATGGGGTCTAGAATTAGTCATGTACCTGTTTTGAAGTTAACTTGTAAATTACTCTTATTTGGGATTGGTCAATTAAAGAATCAAGAGTTGTTACCTTTCAGCTTTCAGACCATATAACAATTGCTTTATTATCATACTCAAAGACGTTTTTTAGGACCGTCTGCATTTTATTTTCTGTCTCACTCTTATAGGTCTTGCTTTAATTTTTCTCATTAAAGCTCATTTACCTATTTTTAAAATTTTAAGTCAAATGTGAATTTTATTAAATTCCATAATGCATTCTCCTTAGCCAAGGAAGATAATAATAAAAATGATTTAAAAGAGCTTATAATGAGGGAGATAGACTCTTTGAACATTAATACTATTATTAACATTTTATAAGAAATAGAAATCTACCAGAAAAAGTTAAAATCTTTTGGTAAATACCGATGAAAAATGATGTCAAAATGGAGAGTCTGGAACTTTACACATAATGAAATGTATAAAATGACTTGAATATATGTAACTCTTTCATAGATTTATAGCTTCAATGGCTGGTGTTTAGAAGAAAGATAGTAAAGAAATATAAAAAAAGTAGCAAGTATTAAGAACTATGACAACATAAAATAATTCTTCTGTTTTTTAAAGTACATGTATAAAAACTTCAAAAAATACACTTCTATTTCCATTACAAAATGGGCTAAATGCATTTGGTACCATATAGTCCTTGAGATATCTCCTGTTTCTAAAAGAAGAGGCTGAGAAACTACGAGCAGAGCAGACCTTTGGGGAATTTACTAGGATTCATGGACAAAAATCAGTGATCAACACCCACTCAGGATGAGGATGCTTGACTTAGTACCCACAGTTTAGGTTGGTTTTCAAATAGGCTACATCCAGGAAATGAGAGTGAATTATAAATAAACTGGTCCTAAAATACCAGTTTCAAAGCATCTAAAAATTTCCTTAAAGTGATTTGCTACTAGACACCGTTTAAAAGTAAATGCAAATTCTATTTCTAAGAAGCTAACATCATCCCAGCATTCAAATTATTTGAATGTTTTCATGAACAATGTCCAGATGTCAATAAAAAATAACTAGAGACATGAGACATATGATGGCATGTTAATAAAATATAGTATTACTCAGTTATAAAAAATAATTATGTGTACAACAACATGGATAAAACCCAGAGGCAAAACATTGAGACTAAAAAACAGATAGAAAAGTGTACATGTATGTTTCTATGTATATGAAATTAAAAATACCAGACTAAATGAGTCAAGGGGGTCAGAATAGTGACAACATTGCAATGAATGTATCAACCACTAGAGAGCTTAATGATTTAAGCTCCTCCTATTATCCTAGATGAGGTCAAATGCTGATTTAAGTCAACATAGCTTATTCTAATTTCTGAAGTGACACTAAAAAATAGTTCCAAGAATATTAGTAGAGAGAGATAAATGACATAAAAGGGGCAAAAGAGAAGATATTAATAATTGTAGAATACTTTGGACATATAGAAAGTAAAAGAGAGGCCCTGGCCAGGTAGCTCCATTGATTAGAGCATCATCCCAATATGCCAAGGTTTCAGGTTTGATCCCTGGTCAGGACACATATAATAGCCATATACAAGAGTCAACCAATCAATGCTTAAGTAAGTGGACAACAAGTCAATGTTTCTCTCTCTCTCTAAAATCGATGAATAAAAAAATAGAAAGCAAAAGACACATAGTTAATATAAACTCAAATAATAATAGTTACATTCAATTGAAAAACCACTCTTCAAAAAGAAAGGATTTTTGTACTAAATAAAAAACATGCAGTTTATAAGAATTACAATTTAAATAGAAAGAAGCAGGACATGTAAAGGATTTGAATAAAGATGTATTGTACTAATATTAAACAGAAAAGTGGTGTAGCTCTTCCACAGTAATTAAAGGAGCTAATTCCCAGGAACACAAAATGATTCTAAATGTGTGCCCTTAGTAACATAGCCTTGAAAGATAGTGATAAAACATTTAATAGAAATAAAGAAAAAAAACAAGTCTAAAATTATAGAGATAGATATTGTTTATAATACTTCTTTAAATAGATGTTTGAACAATAAATTAGAAAACAAGTAAGGATATAGGAACTTTGAAAAAGATGTATGAACTTAGCATAATCAATGTATAGAATAGGCTCCCATATCCACCCAATCCTGCCAAAGTGTGAGATATTGATTCTTTTTGAGTGATAATGGCATATTTACCTGCTAAACGCAACATGCTAAATGCAAATGAACTCTCAAATAATTTCAAAGAATTATACATACTATACAGATAATCATACAGATTACATTTGTATGATTGAAGATACAAAGTCAGGAATAAAGGATAATTAAAATATCTCTTATATTTGGAAATTAAGCAATATACTTCCATATAATCAATGTGTGAAAGAAATTAAAGGGAAAACATAGCAAATACAATTATGAAGAACAGAATGGAAGGACTCATTTTAATGAATATCAATAATTATTACCATGCCACAGTATTTAAACGGTGTTTTTTGTTGTTGTTGTTGCAAGTACACTCATATACAATAAGACCAATGCAAAGTATCCACAAACCTCCAAGCAGACCTCCACAAACAGGAGCACTGGATTTATGTCGAAAAGGGGCACTGCAGAGAAATGAGGAAAGAACATTTAAAAAAGATGTGTAAATATCAATTGGATATCTATATGAAGGGGAAAAAAAAAACTTGACCTCTTCTTCCCCCCACCCTCCCCACACACACTAAAAAATTAAGTTCAGGTTGATACAGAAAACAACTCAGCCGATTTCGGGTGTATGGAGTGGAATTTTATTTACACACGCATGGACCCAGAGGAGTCGGTCTCCAAATTCTGGGCCCCGAGCTGGGGCAGGGCCTTGTTTTTATAGTGTGGCATGCAGAAGCAATTTTACTAAGCCTACATGGCAGAAGCAGGTTTACAGAAGCAAGAAAGCAGGGCTGCTGATAGAGTCATACAATGTTCCTTTGTTCTTACTTTTTAGTTAGTCACTCACCCTTCCTTATCTTAGTGGCTCAGCGAATGGACCGGGTCCTTCTGACTTGTCTGGGCTTGTCTAAGCAGGTTTCCTGCTACCAGGTGAATTATCTGAATGTGAAAGATAAGACAATAGTCTTTAGAACACAAGAGAAGAGAAGGAATTAATGGATTTGGTTCAAGAAAGGATTTCTTAAACATGACAAAAAGAGATCTATTGTAAATGAAAAAAAACTGATGGATTAAAATGAAGGGTAAGGGGCAGGAAAACAGGGAATTTTTTCCTAAAGACAAAAAAATATACAGAAGGCTACAAAAGAAAGGATAAAATTGGTTGCCTTTTAGGTATAATGCTATAGTTTTGTGGGAAGGAAAAAGACTCATTTTAACTTTTATCATCTATATTCTTAATACAAATAAACATTTTACCTGCCCAATTTCACTATTTTGAGATTAAAAATTAATTTTAAATGTTCTCTAGCTCCCCCAATCCTACATGGTTTCTAAGATTACTTAATATAATTTTATATGAGAAAGTACATATTTATACCTGCCTTTTTTTTCTCACAAATTCTTGACTCATGATATCAGTGAAAAACAAAGTCTCAAAATATATATTATTAATAATTTCAGTTACAATTCTACAGAAAAGAGAATAAAATTAAAATAGTAAAATATTAATGATGGTTATATTTTTATTATAGAACATTTATACTTTCAATGTTTTTAGTATTATATAAAGAAAATCTGTATAATGTTATATTTTATAAAAGAGAGTACTCAGTTTCTACAAAGATAAAGGAAATAAAACTCTTCATTTGATTTATTTTCAGAATTTTATTCTGTCATATGCAGAGTAAGTCCTGTGTACAGAATATTTAGCATTCTCTATGTAGATTAGTTGTTCATTAGCAAACAAAATAAGAAAATATCAATCAATTTTAAATTATTTGCATATTTTGTCTAATAGATCATGTATATTCAACATGATCTAGTACTCAGCAGGCAGAAGTTAATTGTCTTTAAATGTTAAAGTGTTTTATTTTGTAGGATAAATAAGTTCACATGTTCTGTATTTTTTGGCATATGTTTTTCATCATTGCTACTAATGCGATGGCATATTCAGTGATAGAATTTAGAAAAACCCAGTAAATTAAAAATTTATAATAAAGTGGAAACAGTGCTATTTTTCTGAACATTTACTATTTTGCTATATGCTCTTATAAAAATTTCTAGGACTAAGGCAGTAATTGCAGTTACCTCTTTGGTAATAATACAGTGATTATATATATGGTATGTATATATGGTATATATATCTATATATCTCAAGTGTTATAGCATATTGTATATAAAATTATATATGTATATGTGTGTATGTGTGTGTACATGTATATGTGTATGTATATATATCAAAAGCCTGAGGGAAAGGCTTCCTACCACTTGTGTTCAGAGCTGTTATTCATCTATTCAAGCTTCAAAAGTGTCTTAGCTTTCTTTGTTGTGCAAGAGGCTTCCTGGAACCACTGCACACTGTGTCCAACTACAAGCAAACCTTTTATCAGCACATCCCTTTGAAACTGTCATTGAACTGCATGGACCTAAGGACTGATAAGCATTAATAATACCCTGTTCCTTTTATCCTTTCTGCCTTTCAGCTTTATTGCTAGATTCTTTATCTAAACTTAGGTTTTTCAGTCCAGACAAATGCAATTCTTTAGCCTTCAAAAGTGATGCTTAACCTAGCTTGTATAGATACATAGGGTTTTTTCTGACTACTTATTTTCTAAAATAATCAATACTTTCTTTAAAGTGACCTTGAGCTTTGCTTGGATAATTTTAGTATCATGGATCACAGCATATGTGAAGTAAGACACACCATAAAAAATGGCTACTATACCTCCATAAATTGCTGAATGGGTTTCGAGGTGTGTATTCTAAGTCATTGTTACATGTGTCGCTTTTGTACAGTGCATGCCCACATAGACACACTCATTTATAGGCTTAGTAATGTCAAGTGCAAAGTGCATTGTGATTTGCCTTAATTGTCTGTGGATAATGGTTAAAGATTGAAATGTGAGAAACATGTCTTTTGAGGATTATTTGATTCTATGTGAGAATTTCCAAATTGTAACTTTTTTATTGTCATTATTATTTTTATATTTTAGGTATCTTAAAATATATTTTCATAGCCACCATATGCAAACCACTTTATATAATTAAAAATTAGGTATCTTAAAATATATTTTCATAGCCACCATATGCAAACCACTTTATATAATTAAAAATAAGTGGGGCATTCCATTTATTTTGCATATACATGAAACCATCAAGGCCTGGTTTGACAAAATGTGGACATTTTGTTGTTTAGATTAAATTGTTCAGATGTACAATAATAGTAAACTGACTTTATAAAACAGATTTACCCATTCCTATAAGATATTTTTATGTCACAGTGATGAGTACTGCATAGTAAGACTAGTGGGTTAGTTATAAACCAGAAAAGCTCCAAAAGGATTTAGCAATCCCAAATTCTTAATTCTTATTTACAGCTTTCATTGAAATCAGGCCAAGGATTCAGCATAAGACTTCAAACATTCTGCTACTGGTGCATATATTATATATATAGTCTGTCTGAAAAAAGTCCAACCATTGTCAATATAATGAGAATGGTTTTCACAACATTGATATAACCGGGCAGCCAAGGAGAGTGGACTAGAACGAATGCCCATGCACGAACAATGATTGATGGCTTCACTGTACTAGTCAGTGGGGGTAGTAGATGCCCCCTGAGTGAATATGTGTACTGTGTGGCCATCACATTTAAAATGAGTGAGTAGAGCAATGAATTCATCACATTTTGCATTAAGCTTAAACATTCCTACCTGGAAACTATTTGGATGATTCAGAAGGGCACAGCTATGGGCAACTGGTGACTGGCAGCTTCATCACAACAATGTGTCCACTCATGCATCATGTCTCATGCAGAGTTTTTGGCAAAATATCAATTCACCCCAGTGAGTCAGAACCCCTGCAGCCCAGATTTGGTGTCCTGTGACTTCTCCCCAAATTAAAATCACCTGTAAAGGGGAAGAGATTTTAAACCATTGATGAGATTCAGGAAAATACAATGGGGCAGCTGATAGCAACTGGGAGAACTGTGTGAGGTCCCACGGTGTATAGTTTGAGGGGGACTGAGGCGTCATTATCTTATCCATTTCTTGTATTTTATATATTTTTCATATTATGTGGCTGGATACCTTCTGGACAGACCTTGTATTTATATAATGGTATATTATTCAGCCACAGAAAAAGAAAATTCTGTCATCTGTGACCCTGTGAATGGAACCTGAGGGCATTTGCAAAGTGAAGTAAGTTAGGCTTTCACTTATGTATGGAATTTTAAAAAATCTAAATTATAGGAAGAGATTGAAATTGGAGGTTGCCAGGGGCTGGGATTTAGGGAAATGGGGAGAAGTTGTTCAAAGAGCATAAAATTCTGTTTATGAAATAAGTTCTGAAGTTCCTAATGTAAAATATGGTGAAAATAGTGAACAATACTGTATCATGTTCATAAATGTTGCTAAGAGAGTAGATTTTAAATGCTTTTAAAAGTGGTAATTATTTCAGGCAATGGAAGGATTAATTAACCCTACAATTCGTCAGCTGAGAGTCTGAAGCAACAGCACCACATGGCGAAGAGCAAACCTACGCTCCAGTTTAGGTTTTTAATACCATTCTCTAACAAAAGGGGGCGGGCTTTTCGGAGAAATGACTGACTCTAGTGGTAAGCCAGGGGATACAGAAGATGAACCTAAAGCTCCTTTTAGTGTCAGAAGTGAAGGAAATGCTTAAAAAGTGAAACCAATTTAAATATGTCAAAGGGACATAGCAGGCAACTGATAGAGGTCTTGATGGTCAAAGATGAAAATTTAGCAGCAAACTAAATATATGATTACAAACTAACTTAGAAAATAAATATACCTGAGCCTATACTGAAATTATATGCATACCTAGATTAGATAGACACATAATGTAGATAAATATCCTGAGTAAGAGAATTCTATTAATGTATGTAGCTATAGCTCCCCTCAAAAGTTCTAATTCCCCATCTTTAAAACTGGTTACTGGATAGTTACCTCCTTTCAAACAGAACAGTATGGAAAGGGGGAAAGAATAACCACACTGTAGAAACCTGACAAGCACTGCCTCAACTACATGGTTCTACTTACCATCCATAGTGATACATTGCATTGTTAACATGTGTCCTTTATGTAATTTGATGAGAATTGCACGTCACCTCTACTTTTCTCTCCCCAAACCCATATTCCCAGCTTAAGCATGATAAAATCATCAGGGAAATTTTGCAAAATAGCTGACAAGTTCTTCTCCAAACTATATTAGTAAAAAACCTGAAGGAAATACACTTGAAATATGTATTTAGTCAATTCTGGTTCATTGGATGTATCATTGGATGTATCAAATATACCACACTTGAGTAAATCTTAACAGCAGGTGAAACTGAGTGTGGAATATATGGGAACTCTTACGTTTGCAACTTTTCTGTTTATCTGAAACTATTCTTGAAAAGTTTATTTAAAAATAATTGGGCAATGAAAAAAAAACTACAGTAATTAGGAGACTAGACAAATGTAATCAAATTGTTTCTCAAAACTGTTCCTTATGAGTGGCATTTAAAAATTATTTTCATGTTTTGTTTTTATTTTTAAATAACTTTAAAATGGGTGAAAATAAATAAAAGAAGAATGATGACTTACATAAAGAAGATTTTTGTTTAAAAAGCTATATAATAAACACATACCTCCACATGTTTTTGTAATTAAAGGCTGGGTTACATCAAAATGACCAAAGCCAGATTAATTTTGAGTCTAAGTCACTAAAGCTAAATCTTGCATGGCTCCCCAACTGACAGAAACTGAGAGATGTCCATCCTATAACTCTTAGGATGATCTCAGCGTGTTCTAATTAATAGAAAGCAAACTTTCAGGTTTCTTTTAGATTTTCCTTAGCCAAAATAAAAATTGTATGGTATAAACATTATTTACTATTATTAATTCATTTACTATTATTAATTCATCATTATTATTATTGTATGGTATAAACATTATTTACTATTATTAATTCATATGTCTAAATATCATTCAGGCAATATATGCATATATTATTTTTATAGCCTAGTGACAAAATGACACATGATCATACTCTGATAATTAAATTCTATTTTAGACAAATTAATTATAGAAGTATGCAAAGTGTATTATGTATATCTACATGAGAGTCAGTAAAACTCTAGGAACAGTTGACCCCTGAATTATCTTTTACGTTATAAATCAGAGTTAACCACAGGTAGAAGGGAGATACACAGTCCAAGTAGAGATGCAGCATATTTGAAGGTAAAATGATGAGGAACAATATTATGTGTGGGAAAGCTAAACACTACAGACTTGCCATAATTTCTGGTATAAAAGAAGCAACATATAGCAAACATGGTCAGTTGTCTTCCTGATGGTGTCCCAGTATCAGCTGGGATAAAATTTTGTTCATTTTCCCACTCTTCTAACATATAAATCATGAATGTATTCTCATCAGAACAAGCCATACATAGTAATCCTCTTGTTATTACTTGGTTTGAAGGGAGCAACATTTTCCATTTCTTGCCAATGATATTTTACATTTATGCCAATGAGAAATGAAATTTCCACTCACTACTGCAGAAAACTTTCTCATTTTTAAAAGTGTCATTCACAAAGAGAAGATCTCTACTGCTTTTGAACATTGATTTTATGAGAACTTCTAGAAAGGATATTGGGAAGTAAGTAGGGAAATTAAGGAATTACTAGAAAAATAAATGGCTAATTGAAGATAAAGTCAGTATGGAAAAAAGCAAAGGTTAACACAGTAAAGAATTAAATGAGGGATTATGTTTTTTAAATAACAAGAAGTTTTATTGATAGTAGCAAGTTTATATTTTGTCAAAAGGAGGGGTTTTTGTCACTAGAAACTAAAGTGTGAAGAGAGAGATGATGAAGACTCTGTTAATGCTTAGCAGTTTTAAAAGGAGGGATTTCTGTTTCTAGTCATGATGAAGTAACAGGGAGCAAATTAATGTTCCCACTGGAAACAATGACCTTCAAGAAGCCAGGAGTCAGGAAGGAAAAGAATCTCTGAGGAATGAAAAATAAACCAAGGGAGCCTAATAGTTACCCTAGCTTCCTATTATAAGAATTGCTAGGCCTTCATGCAAAAACTGTAACCCAGACAGTGGGGTTGGACTCCCTGAGTTGAGCAGAGGGAACTGAGAGTCTACAGAGATCAAGTTAAATGATGTTTGCAGGATAAAGTGGCAGAGAGGACAGAACTCACGGTATCTGCTGTGTCAGTGTAGAACAACTGACAGAGTGCTGATCAGCACTCACAGGTGAGGAGATTATCTGTAGCTGGGACAGAACCAACTAAAGGTTAAAATAACAGTATCCAATGCTCCCACAAGCTTTGCCTGTTTCCACTGGAGTGGAAACCCAATCATTCTTCAGTTATTTAGTAGAGAACTCTGAAAGGCCTTAATGCTTTTGTGGTTGAAATAATTAGCCTTGGACAAGATATCACTCTGATCATGCCTAAAAAAATTTTAAAGTCAGGATCAAACCAAACTGTTTTCAAGTAATTTAAATATGCCCTTGCATAAAACTCTAACAATTATAAACCAAAAAATAGAAAATTATGTAGCATCAAAAAATTCACATTATCTTTCATCACCAAGCATGCAATAAAGAAAAATGTACCTAGAATGAAGGACAAAAAAACCAAGCAATTAAACCTGACAGGTGAAACAGTTTACTAGCGACACAGATATAAAATACAGCATATAGGGGACAGTAATTTTAGCTTTAATTTATACATTCAAAAAGCTAAAGAAAAATTGAACATGTTAAGGAGAGACAAGGAAGAAATTAAAAACCAACCTGAAAATCTGGAGTTAAAATTATGTCTAACATAAAATAAAAACATTGGCTATATTCATTGAAGAAGAAATGCTTCATAAACATGAATACTTAGTAGGAACTGCTAAAAATAAAATGAAAAGTGCAATAAGAGTGAAAAAACCCAGGATATGAGCTGTGGTACACTTTCAAGCAGCCTATTATATATGTTATTAGAGTCCTCAAAGCAGGGAGGGATGGAAAATACTTAAAGAAATATGGCACAACAATGTTCCAATTTCATAAAAAATAAAAGCCTAGAGATTCAGGTTGCTCAAGGTGCATCAAGTCCTAAAAACAAGCCTCAGGGAAATCTACACCAAGGAATAACAATTACGTGGCTCTAAATCAGTTACAAATACAAAGTCTTGCAGACATCATGGTGGGAAATATAGGAATGACAGCTAATCTGTCATTAGAATAAAGTGAAAGAAGATAGTTGATCAACATCTTGAAAGCACTGGGGAAAAAAAGAACTGTCAGCCAGAAATTCTACAAATAGATGAAATGTCTTACAAAAGTGAAAGTAAAATATTTCCTTTTCAGACAAATGAAACCTCAGAGAATCATTATTAGAAGAAGTCCTTCAGATGGAAGAAAAAATACCCAATATATAAATATAGATCAACATAAAAGAATGAAGAATACCAGACATGGCAAGTAGGTGGGTAGATCTGACATGTTTTGTACAAGTAAAAGATTACTGACTGTTCAACTAAAAATAACTGGTAAAATATGGTGTTTGTAGCATGTAGAAATTAAGTGTATGACAACAATAACAAAATTTGGGGAGTTACTGAAGTATAGTATAATATTGTTATACTATTTGTGAAGTGGTATGATCTCACTTAAACACTTTTACTCCAAACCCAGTAATCACTAAAATAATAAAAAAGTTGGATCTTCTAAGTCAAAAAACAGTTAAAGTATGTCATTAAAAACATGCTCAATCCTAATAAAAGGAGAAAAAAACAAGATAGGACAAACAGAAAACAAACATCAAAATGGTATGTTAAACTTAACCTTAATAATAATTACTTTATATGCAAATGATCTTATACACATCACCATTAAAGGAAGAAATTACTGGTTTGTATAAAAAGCAACAACTATAGGCTGCCTACAATAAACATACTGTAAACATAAACTCAATGGCTAAAGGAAGAAGGGTAGTAGAATATGATATACTTTGTTAACACTAATCAAACCCAAGCTGGTAATAGAAAAAAGATTTCATAACAATATATTAACAGGGATAATTTTATAATGATAAATTGGCCAATTAATCAAGAAGACAGGAATTTTAAGTATTTGTGCACCTGATAAAAATACTAATTAGTATTAAGTTACTAATTAGTAACTTAAAATCTAATCCTTTTAGTTCAATAAAATTGATGGAATTCTAGTCCAACTTTTCAGGACAGATAAAGAGAAGTCACAAATAACCAATGTTAGGAATGAGAGAAGTGATATCACACACGGAAAGGAAAATCACAGAATATTATGAACAACTTTATGGCAATATAGTTAAGAAATTAGCTGAAATGGACATACTCCACCAAATACATAGAATAATATCAAAGCCCATTAATGAAGAAATAACTTGAAATGGACAAAGTCTTTAAAAAACACGAAGTATCAAAGTTCTCTCAAGAAGAAATAACTTGAATATCTCTATATTTACTAAAAATTGAATTTGTAGTTTAAAAGCTTTCAATAAATTAAACCCTCAGAACAAAAAAATCCAATTACAAAATGGGCAAAGGACCTGAACAGACCCTCCTCCAAAGAGGACATTCAAATAGCCAACAGACATAGAAAAGATGATCAATGTCACTAATCATCAGAGAAATGTAAATTAAAACTGCAAAGAGATATATCACCTCATTCTAGTCAGAATGACTATCATCAATCTGTCAGTATATGACTAGTGCTGGTGAGTATGTGGAGAGAGGGAAACCCTAGTGCACTGTTGGTGGGAATGCAGACGGTGCAGCCACTATGGAAAGAGTACGGAATTACCTCAAAAAATTAAAAATGCAGCTGCCTTATGACCCAGCAATTTCAATTTTGGGAATTTATCCAAAGATATCCAAAACACTAATTTGAAAAAATATGTGCACCTCTCTGTTCATTACAGCATTATTTCCAACAACCAAGATTGGAAGCAGCCCAAGTGCCCGTCAGTAGATGAGTGGATAAAAACTTTTTGGTACAGAGAGGGAGAAGATGGAGGCCAAGTGGGTGGAAGCTGAATCCATTTGCTCTTGCCCCTAGCTTGGATACTTGGCTGATCTGCCGACAAATAAATTGAACAGTCTACTGAATCTTAACTGATATAAAATTTGGAAGCCAAGGAGAACAGAAGATCCTTGACAACAGGTGGTAAGGAGATTTTAATGGTCGAAGGGGAAATATTCCATGTGTGTGGTGCTGGCAGCCATGGAGAGCCTGGTCAGAGATTGCAGCTTTGCAGCTCCCTCCCCTCCCAGGGTGGAGAAACCCCAGACCCTGGTGGGGAGTGACTCAGATAGACACACACAGCGAGCTGCAGCAGCAGCAGCAAACACCCACCAGGACAGTGTCAGAGAGGGGACTCTATGTGCACCTGGGTCAGGCAGAGGCAGGACACAGTCAGCCAGGACTGTGAGAGACTTTTGGCTTCTTGTAGCTGGGGGTGTGCTTGTGGAAAACCAGACAATGACTCAGTACTGCAGTGAGTGTGCCCAGAAAGACCTTTCAAAAGGGGAGCTGAAACATGCTGGGCAGGGACCCCATGCACAGCTGCCCTGCCGGTAAAAGGAAAAGATTGAAACAATGGTTTGCTCCCACTGAACACAGCTGGGCAGAAGGTCAGAAAGGTCCCCAGTGAGGACCTATCTTGGCCCCATCCTGGCACAGCTAGCAGGCCAGAGGCAGCTCAGAATGGAGAGTTTTGGGCCGTGTCTGCTGCAAGGGCAGTGGGCTGGCACTGGATGGGCTGGAGTTGAGCACCTGAGATGATTTACAGCCAAGTAGAGATCAAACCTCCAGGAAGGAAAGGACTCACCCAGCCCAGACCTCCTGCAATAGGCACCACCCCCTGCCATCCAACTGGAAAGCTCTGTAAAACAGGCAGGACAGGCTCAAGAACTCTGTATAGGATGCATGTCCACAAGAGAAAGACAAAAACAAAAATGGCCCCTGTTGAACCTCTCTTAGGGAGAAGAGAAGTTGCACTGGTTCCTAGGACCCTATTCCACTGAGGCCAACCAAGCAGGGAAATCAGTGCAACAAGAGGGAGGCAGGGCCCCACCCAGCCTCAGCTCACACACAGAGATGCCATCAGCACCGAGAAAGAAAGAGCTGACACTCTGCACAGATTGGTCCCTTTCTTGAAATTGAGAATTAACACATCAGAAACTACATTCTTGGAAATAAGCTGAGACCAACCGAGATGGGTAGTGCAGGGGCAGGGGGAAAACACTCAGTTTTTCCAGAAGACAGAACAGTGCCTCTCAGGGGAGACCTGAGGGTCCCACACTCCCAATACCAATAGAAGACCCCTCTAGAGGCAGGTGATGGTCATGGAAGAGGTGCTGCCAGAAGTTGGAATACCCACCCCAGGACCTTGAGCTGATAAAAAACTAGAGGCGGATCCAGAAAGAGAAGGCAAAACACAAACATCAAAATCTGCTGAGACAAATTCCATGTCGTTCCTCTTCAGAATTTGTGCTATTTTTTTTCTTTTGAATAGCCACTTAAGACTTCTTATCAACTGTATTCCAACAAAGTCACTATTATTTGTCTTTTATTTCTTTCTCTGATTTTTAAAATTTTATTTTTATTTCAAATATCACATAGTATCCTTTCCTTGTCCTATTCCATTCTGCCTTCTTCCTGCCCTTTATTAGTTTTGTTGTAAATCTTATTTTCCCCCATGGTATGCCTCATTCCTATTCCTTACTCTTATTTTTTCTCTTCCCTCTATACTCTCTAATCATTCTTCTTTGTTTTAGCTAGTTCTCATTCTTTTTCCCCTTCTTAAAATATTCTTATTTTCCTTCCATATTTATAAATTGTGGATTTTTTGTCATGGATATTACATTTATTGATGTTCTTCTCCAACTGTATTCCTATTTGTTCACTATTTTTTTTATTTCAAATCTCACAGGTTACTCTCCCCCTGTCTTACTCCATTTTCCTTCTTTCTGCCCATGCTTATTTGAGTTTGAAATTTTAATTTTTCCCTTTCTTAGTCTGGATTCTATTCCTTACTCTCATTATTTCTTCTCCCTCAATCCTCTCAAAATCATATTTGTTTACTGTAGAAATCTCATATTCTCTTTTCTCTTTCCTATAATATTCTTATTCTCTTTCCACCTTTACAAATCTTTGATCAGCTGTCATTGTTATTGACCCTGTTGTGGTTTTTCCGCAAATTTGTTCCCTTTGGTTCACTATTTCTAAATTTTATTTCAAACCTCATATTATACTCCTCCCTTTTCTTACTCCATTTTGTCAAAGCCCTTCCCTGTTTTACTTACATGTTAAATTTTATTCATTCTCTTCAATCACTTCATTTCTATCCTATACTCTAATTATTTCTTCTCCTTGTTTCTTCTCCAAATCAGTTTTCTCTCCTTTAGTCACCTCATTTTCCTATCTTATAATTTCTCAATCTCTTTCACCTTTACTAATATTTTCTCAGCTGCTGTTGATATTGCTGATGTGGTAGGGGGGTATTTCTGCTGGTGTGAGTTTGATTTTTCTGGGTAGAATTGCTTTGTTAACCTGTACCTGTACAACAGCATACAAGATGTGGCAGGGGTTGCGACTCACAGTCAGCCATTTGAAGGAAAGGACCCAACAATGAATGAGCCATTAATAATCAAAGCCCAAGCACAAAAGAGCCCACATAAATGGAATAAAGGGCAACCCTAGAGCACCCAGGTCAAGAGATCAAAGAGACTGTACCACTGAGTCCCACAAACTCCTACCCCAGAAGTACATTCCACAGACAGGCAGGCAAAGCAGAGCAACCTCAGATGCAGAAATAAAGAAAAAGAGTCACCTAAGATGGGGAGACAAAGAAACAATCACCAATTGAAAGGAAATGAGGAATTCCCAGAAAGAGAGCTAAATAAAATGAGGCAAGCAATCTATCAGACATAGAATTCAAAATAATGGTTATAAGGATGTGGAAGGAACTCAGTGAAAAATACAAGGAACTTTATGGGACCTACAAGGAACTTAATGGGTGGAACTACAGCAGCATGAAAAAGAGCATAGAAACTATGAATAAGAACCATGAAGAGATGAAGAATACAATATCTGAAATAAAAAATATACTAGGAGGAATTAAAAGTGGATAAAGTAGAGGAAAGCATCAGCAAGCTGGAAGACAAGGTAGAAAGAAATATCCAATTAGAGGAACAAAACAAAAAAAGACTCAAGAAGAAAGAGGATAGTTTAAGGGAGCTTTAAGTCAACATAAAACATAACATTTGTATCATAGGAATATAAGAAAGAGAAGAAAGGAGCAAGGGATAGAAAACCTGTTTGAAAAAACAATGACAGAAAATTTTCCTAATTTGGTGATGGAAAAAGGCATGTAAGTTCAGGAAGCACAGAAAGTCCCAATCAAGGGGAACCCAAAGAGGCCTGCAGCTAGACATATCATAATTAAAATGGCAATTTAAAGACAAAGAATCTTAAAGGCAGCAAGAATGAAAGAGCTAGTAACATAAAGGGAGCTCCAATAAGGCTATCAGCTGCTTTCTCAAAAGAAATACTAAAAGCCAGAAGGGATTGGCATGAAATATTCTAGGCAATAGAAAGCAAGGACCTACAACCAGGACTATTCTAGCCAGCAAGGCTCTCACTTAAAATGGAACATGAAATAAAGAGCTTCCCATACAAAAGAAGGCTAAAAGAGTACCTCTCCACCAAGTCAGCCCTGAAAGAGATGCTAATGGGACTGCTATAAAAAGAAGAAATCAGTTGGAGAGAGAGAGAGAAAGACAGAGGGAGTGAGTGAAACATGAGTATAGAGAAAACGGCAGTGAATAAGTACCTATTAATAATATCCTTAAACATAAATCAATTAGGTGCTTCAAAGACACAGGATAACTGAATGGATAAGAAAAATGACTCATCTATATGCTTCCTACAAGAGACCCATGTCAGAACAAAAGATCTACACAGGCTGAAGTGAAAGGATGGAAAAAAATATTCCAAGTGAAAGAACATGAAAAGAAAGCTGGAGTAGCAATACTTATATCAGACAAAATAGACTCAAAACAAGGGTCTTTGTCCCATAAAAAAGGACAGAGAAGGTCACTGCATAGACTTAAGAGAGTAGTCCAACAGGGTGATATAGCCTTTGGAGACATATTTGTACCCAACACAGGGCCACCTAAATATATAAAGAAAATCTTAGAGGATGTCAAGAAAGATATTAACAACAACACAGTCATCTTAGGGAATTTTAACATCACACTGTCAACAACAGATAGATTTTCTAAACAAAGAATCATCGAGGATATTGTGACACTGAATGACACTCTAGATGAAATGGACTTAATTGATATATATGGAACCTTCCACCCTAAAGAAGAAAAATAATATTCTTTGCAAATGAACATGGGACATTTGCAAAGGTAGACCACACAGTAGGACACAAAAGAAGCCTCAACATATTCAAGAAAATTGAAATCACATCAAGCAATGTGCTCAGATAACAGTGGATTAAAACTTGAAACTAACCACAAGTAAACAGTCCTAAAACATTTAAATACATGGAGATGGACTAACATGCTATTAAATAATGAATGGGTCAACAATGACCCATTGTTGGGAGAAATCAAAAAGTATCTGGAAGCAAATGAGAATGAACACACAACAACCCAAAACCTACAGAACACAGCAAAGGCAATACTGAGAAGCAAGTACATAGTAATATGGCCCTACCTACAGGAGATACAAAAATCTCAAATACATCTACAAGAACTAGAGGAACAACAACAAATAACATCCAGAGTGAGTAGAAGGAAGGAAATAGTCAACATCAGAGCAGAATTAAATGACGAAGATTAAAAAAAAAAACAACATTCAAAGAATCAGTAAATCCAGGGGCAGGTTTTTTAAAAAAGATAAACAAAACTGACCAACATTTAACCAGATTCATCAACAACAACAACAACAAAGAGTAGACCCAAATAAATAAAATAAAAAAATGAAAAAGAAGTTACAACCAACACCACAGAAATACAAAGCATTGTTAGAAATTACTATGAACTACATGCCAAGAAATTGGACCACTTGCGTGAAATCGAGAAACATCTAGAAACATACACGTTTCCAAAACTGAATCAAGAGAAACAGAAATCTGAATAGACAGATAACAATGAGTGAAACTGAAGCAGTAATCAAAAAATTCCCAGCACACAAAAGCCTTGAATAGGACAGTTTCATGGGTGAATTTTACCAAATATTTAAGAAAAAACTAACTCATATCCTTCTCAAACTATTCCCAAAAAATTCAATAAGAGGGAAGACTCACAAACTCTTTTTACAAGGCCAGTATTGTCCTAATTCCAAAACCAGGTAAAGACAGTACAAAGAAAACTATAGACCAACTGAAACCTTTAGACCTAACCTAGAGATATACAAATATCTCTGAGGTACATAGATGTTAAAATCCTGAACAAAATATTGGCAATTTGGATTGAGCAATACATAAAAAAGATCACACACCCTGATCAAATGGGATTCATCCCAGGAATGCTAGGATGGTACAATAGTCACAAACCAATAAACATAATACATCACATAAACAAAATGAAGGACAAAAACCACATGATCATATCAGTAACTGCTGAAAAAGTATTGGATGAAATCCAGCACCCATTTTTGATAAAACACACTCAGCAAGGTGGGAATAGAGGGAACATACCTGAACATAATAAAGGCCGTATATGAAAAACCTATTGCCAACATTATAGTCAATGGGGGAAAACTAAAAGCTGTCCCCTTAAGATCAGGAAAAAGACAAGGGTGTCTGCTCTCACCACTCTTATTTAACATAGTACTGGGAGCTCTAGCCACAGTGATCAGACAAGAAAAGAAATAAAAGGCATTCAAATTGGAGAAGAGGAAGCAAAAATGTCATTATTTGCAGATGACATGATAGTGTACATTGAAAACCCATCAAAAACTACTTGACCTAACAAGTGTATTTGGCAGAATATTTGGATACAAAGTCAATATTCAGAATCGATGGCATTTTTGTATACCAAAAATGAATTGTCAGAAAGGAAAACTAGGAAAAATATCCCACTCACTACAGCAACAAGAAAAATAAAGTACCTAGGAGTTAATACCAAGTAGGTAATATACCAAGTAGGTAAAATATCAAGTAGGTAAAAGGCCTGAAAGCAAATGTTGGAAAGCATATAGTTGGAAAACTATAGAACACTGAAGAATCAAATTAAGGAAGATACAAATAAATGCAAGCATATACTGTGTTCATGGATTGGAAGAATTAATATCACTAAAATGTCCATACTACCCAAAGCAATTTACATAGACTCAATGCATTTCCCATTAAAATACAAAGGGCATATTTCACAGATATATAACAAATATTTCAAAAATTTGCAAGGAACCAAAAGAGATCCCAAATAGCCTCAGCAATCTTGAGAAAGAAGAACAAATGGGAGGGATTACTGTACTTGATATCAAGCTATACTTCAAGGCCACAGTAATCAAAACAGTCTGGTATTGGCATAAGAATAGACACAATGATCAACAGAACAGAATAGAAAGCCCAGAAATAAACCCAAGTCTCTATGGTCAATTAATATTTGACAAAGGAGATAAAAGCATACAATGGAATAAGGATAGAATCTTCAATAAATGCTGTTGGGAGAACTGGACTGGTATATGCAAATAAATGAAACTAGACCACCAACTTACACCATACACCAGAATAAACTAAAAATGAATAAAATACTTTAAGTCATGGCACCATAGAATTACTAGAGGAAAACATAGGAAGAAAAATCTCAGATATCCCGTGTAGCAATATTTTTGCCAATATATCTCCTAGGGCAAAAGAAATAAAGGAAAACATAAATAAATGGCACTACATCAAATTTAAAAGTTTCTACATGGCTAAAGAAACCATTATCAAAATGAAAAGGGAACTGGCTAAATTGGAAAACATATTTGCCAATATACATTGGAGTTTGATCTACAAACTATATAAATAATTCATATGACTCAACACCAGGGAGACAAGCAATCCAATTAAAAAATGGCCATAGGACCTGAACAGACACATCTCCAAGAAGAATACATGGAGGTCCCAGAGACAATATGAACAGATGCTCAGCATCACTAGCCATCAGAGATGGTGGCCATCATCTCATACCTGTCAGACTACCTATCATTAATAAGTCAACTAACAAGTGCTGATGAGGATGAGGAGAAAGGGGAACCCTAGTGCACTGCTGGTGGGAATGAAGACTAATACAGCTACTGTAGAAAACAGTATCAAATTTCCCTAAAAATTTAAAAACAAAACTACCTTTGACCCAGAGATTCTGCTCCTGGAAATATATCCTAGGAATTCTTAATCACCAACTCAAAAGACCTTATGCACCCCTATGTTAATAGTAGTGCTATTTACAATAGTCAAGTGCTAGGAATAGCCTACATGCCCATCAATAAATAAGTGAATCCAAAAACTGTGGTACATTTACACAATGGAATACACAACAGAAAGANGATAACAATGAGTGAAACTGAAGCAGTAATCGAAAAATTCCCAGCACACAAAAGCCTTGAATAGGACAGTTTCATGGGTGAATTTTACCAAATATTTAAGAAAAAACTAACTCATATCCTTCTCAAACTATTCCCAAAAAATTCAATAAGAGGGAAGACTCACAAACTCTTTTCACAAGGCCAGTATTGTCCTAATTCCAAAACCAGGTAAAGACAGTACAAAGAAAACTATAGACCAAAAGAAACCTGTAGACCTAACCTAGAGATATACAAATATCTGAGGTACATAGACGTTAAAATCCTGAACAAAATATTGGCAATTTGGATTCAGCAATACATAAAAAAGATCACACACCCTGATCAAATGAGATTCATCCCAGGAATGCAAGGATAGTACAATATTCACAAACCAATAAACATAATACATCACAAACAAAATGAAGGACAAAAACCACATGATCATATCAGTAGCTGCTGAAAAAGTATTGGATGAAATCCAGCACCCATTTTTGATAAAAAACACTCAGCAAAGTGGGGATAGAGGGAACATACCTGAACATAAAAAAGGCCATATATGAAAAACCTATTGCCAACATTATAGTCAATGAGGGAAAACTAAAAGCTGTCCCCTTAAGATCAGGAAAAAGACAAGGATGTCTGCTCTCACCACTCTTATTTAACATAGTACTGGGAGCTCTAGCCACAGTGATCAGACAAGAAAAGAAATAAAAGGCTTTCAAATTGGAAAAGAGGAAGCAAAAATGTCATTATTTGCAGATGACATGATAGTGTGCATTGAAAACCCACCAAAAACTATTTGACCTAAAAAGTGTATTTGGCAAAATATTTGGATACAAAGTCAATATTCAGAATCAATGGCATTTTTGTATACCAAAAATGAATTGTCAGAAAGAAAAACTAGGAAAAATATCCCACTCACTACAGCAACAAGAAAAATAAAATACCTAGGAGTAAATACCAAGTAGGTAATATACCAAGTAGGTAAAAGGCCTGAAAGCAAATGTTGGAAAGCATATAGTTGGAAAACTATAGAACACTGAAGAATCAAATTAAGGAAGATACAAATAAATGCAAGCATATACTGTGTTCATGGATTGGAAGAATTAATATCACTAAAATGTCCATACTACCCAAAGCAATTTACATAGACTCAATGCATTTCCCATTAAAATACAAAGGGCATATTTCACAGATATATAACAAATATTTCAAAAATTTGCAAGGAACCAAAAGAGATCCCAAATAGCCTCAGCAATCTTGAGAAAGAAGAACAAATGGGAGGGATTACTGTACTTGATATCAAACTATACTTCAAGGCCACAGTAATCAAAACAGTCTGGTACTGGCATAAGAATAGACACAACGATCAACAGAACAGAACAGAGAGCCCAGAAATAAACCCAAGTCTCTATGGTAAATTAATATTTGACAAAGGAGATAAAAGCATACAATGGAATAAGGATAGACTCTTCAATAAATGCTGTTGGGAGAACTGGACTGGTATATGCAAATAAATGAAACTAGACCACCAACTTACACCATACACTAGAATAAACTAAAAATGAATAAAATACTTTAAGTCATGGCACCATAGAAGTACTAGAGGAAAACATAGGCAGAAAAATTTCAGATATCCCATATAGCAAAATTTTTGCCAATATATCTCCTAGGGCAAAATAAATAAAGGAAAACATAAATAAATGGCACTACATCAAATTTAAAAGTTTCTACATGGCTAAAGAAACCATTATCAAAATGAAAAGGGAACTGGCTAAATGGGAAAACATATTTGCCAATTATACATTGGAGTTTGATCTACAAACTATATAAATAATTCATATGACTCAACACCAGGGAGACAAGCAATCCAATTAAAAAATGGCCATAGGACCTGACCGGACACATCTCCAAGAAGAACACATGGAGGTCCCAGAGACAATATGAACAGATGCTCAGCATCACTAGCCATCAGAGATGGTGGCCATCATCTCATACCTGTCAGAATGTCTATCATTAATAAGTCAACTAACAAGTGCTGATGAGGATGAGGAGAAAAGGGAACCCTAGTGCACTGCTGGTGGGAATGCAGACTAATGCAGCTACTGTAGAAAACAGTATCAAATTTCCCTAAAAAATTTAAAAACAAAACTACCTTTTGACCCAGAGATTCTGCTCCTGGAAATATATCCTAGGAATTCTTAATCACCAACTCAAAAGACCTTATGCACCCCTATGTTAATAGTAGTGCTATTTACAATAGTCAAGTGCTAGGAATAGCCTACATGCCCATCAATAAATAAGTGAATCCAAAAACTGTGGTACATTTACACAATGGAATACACAGCAGAAAGAAAGAAGAAACTACTAGAGTACAGCATGAGTGGAAATGGGGAGCATTATACTAAATGAAATAAGCCAGGAGGTGAAAGACACATACCGTATAATCTCAGCTATGAGAGGAGTCTAATGAACAAAATAAACTAAGGAAAAAACAGAACCATAGGTATGGAAACATGGAGCAGACTGAAACTGACCAGAGGGGTGGGTCTAGAGGAATATTGGTATAAAGAAGGGGTAGGGACTAGACAAAGAACATGTATGAATGACCCATGGACAGAGAGGACAGTGTGGGAATTGACTGTGGAGTGGGAGGTGGGATGAATGGAGGAGGGCAAAGGGGGAAAATTGGGACAACTTTAATAGAATAACAATACAAAAGTGATAAGAATAAGTCACAGTGATTTTTTTATTGTGTTACATTTACACACTGGAATACTACTTGGCCATAAAAAGAAGAAATTGTATCCTTTGCAATAATATAGGTGGACCTGGAGAACATTATGATAAGAAAAATAAGCCAGTCAGAGAAAGATAAGTACTATATGATTTCATTTATATGTGGAATCTAATGAACAAACTGAACTAACAAGCAAAATAGAGACAAACTCATAGAGGGCAGGCTGACAACTTGGAAGCTGGAGTGCTGGGGAGATGAAGGAACTGAGCAAAGAAGAAAAAAGGAGAAAGAACTTATAGGTATGGACAACAGTGTGGTGACTGTTGGGGAAGGAGGGTGGGTGGTGGTGGGAAAGAATATAGAAGGGATAAATGGAGATGGAAAAAAAATTAAACCTTAGAGCCCAATGGCTTCGCCAAGTAATTGTACCTCTAAAGAAGAAATAATGCTATTTGTCCTCTTTGAAGAAGCGTCTATTCAGGTCCTTTGACCCATTAAAAATTATATTTATTTATTTTTCTCTTGTTGATTTCAGAAAGATGGGAAGAGAGAAGAAAAGAGAAGAGAAACATTGATGTGAGAAAAAGACATCCATCAGTTGCTGCCTGCATGTGCCACAACCAGGGATAGGACCGAACTACAACCCAGGCATATGCTCTGACTGGGAATTGAACCCATGACCTTTTAGTTTGTGGGACAATGCCTAATCAACTGAGTCATACCAGCCAGGGCCCTTGAACCTTTTTAAAAATTAAAAAAAAAATAGATGATTTGTTCCTGGTGCTGAGTTGTATAAGTTCTTTATATATTTTAGAAATTAACCTTTTTTCAGATATATTATTAAACAAGTATGCTCTTCCATACGGTGGTTTTCTTTTTCATTTTGTTGATGGTTTCTTTTGCTGTGTAGAAGCTTTTTAGTTTGGTATAGTCCCATTGGTTTATTTTTCCTCAATAAAAATGGAAAGGAGAAATAATGCCATATCTACAGAAGTTTTCCCAGGAAACTGAAAAGGAGTAAATATTTTCAAGCTCACTTTATGAGGCCAGCATTATGGTGACACCAGAACCAGAGAATGACAATATAAGAATATAAAACATTAGGTCCCTCTTTCATGAATATAGATGCAAAAATTCTAAATGAAAATTTAGCACAGCTAGTTTAACAATATGTTAAAAGAATAAGTTTTTTCCATGATAGCAAAGTTGGTTTAAATTTCCAACGAATTTAATTCACAATATAAATTAATTTAAAAAGAAAAGTCAATTATATCCTCAACTGACACAGGAACAATGTTTGACAGATTCAGAATACATTTCTTTCATGAAACTATGAATAAAAGGGAACTACATCAACTTGATTAAGAGCAGTTACAAAATACAACAACTAATCATATTCTTAATGACAAAAGCAAAATAAATGCTTTACCTGAAAAATCAGGGAAAAGTCTGCTTTCGCTACTTTTATTCAACATTATACCAAAGGTGTAGACAATAAAACAGAAGAATAAAAATTAAACAGTATCCTATGGAAAAGGAAGAAATAAAAGCCTTTACTTTTAGATGACAAAATTATCTATACTGAAAATTTGATGGCTCTACAAAAGCACTATTAGAAATTAATAAACTAGTTAAGCAACATGGCAGATTACCAATTCAGTATACAAAATTATTATACTTCTATGTAATAACAGTAGAAAATAAAAATTTTAAATATCATTAAAATACCACTGATAAAATACCACTAATAAATTAACTCAGTAAAATTTCAGGATACAAATCAATATACAAAGTTCAATTGCCTATCTATACACTAATAATGAACTATCAGAAAGAGAGACTAAGTAAACAAATACATTTGAATTACATCAAAAAGAATAAATAGCCAGGAATTTAACAAAGAAATTGAGGGACAGCTATAAGCTGAAAACTATAAGACAATGATGAAAGAAATTGAAGGCAGAAAACCAAATCTATAAAACTGCTAGCAGATTAAAAAGGAGAAATTCTACATGACCTTTGGTACATTGATGACTTTTGGGATACAACACCAAAGGCACCAGCCATGAAATAATTAATTGATAAGCTGGCCTTTTCTAAAGTAAAAACTTCTGCTCTGTGAATGATAATATGAAAAGAAATAAGAAGACATGCCACCAACTGGTAAAAAATATTTGCAATAGACACATCTGATAAAAGATTATTATCCCAAATACACCAAAAACTGTTAAAACTTAACAACAAAACAAACAATCTAATGGTAAAATGGGCTAAAGACTGTAATAGACATTTTGCCAAAAAATATTTACAGGTAGTAAATAAGTACCAAAAGATGCTTCACATTTTTGTCATCAGGGATGTGCACATTAAAATAATGAGATACCAGGATGCACCCATTGAAATGACCAAAATCTGGAACACTGGTAACACCAAATGCTGGCTAGGATGCAGAAGGACAGGTACTCTCATTCATTGCAGATGGGAATGTGAAATGATACAGCCTCTAGGGAAGACGTTTTGCAGTTTCTTATAAAAGTAACTATACTCTTACTATATGATTCAGTAATTCATACTATATGATTGATACTATAGTAATTCTTAGTATATGATTATACTCCTTGGTATTTACAAAAGAAGTTAGTTGAAAACTTATATCCACCCCAAAAGCTGTAAATAAATAATTATAGCAGCTTTATTCATTATTGCCTTAACTTGGAACCAGCCAAGATATCTTTTAATAAGTGAATATATAAATCATGGTACATCCAAGCCCTGGCTTGGATGGCTCAGTGGATTGAGCACTGACCTATGAAATCATGGTGCATCCAGACAATGGGATATGATTTAGCACTACACACAAGATGATTCAACAAGCCATGAAAAGAATGGAGGGAACTTAAATATAGATTAGTAAATGAAAGAAGCCAATTCAGAAAAGCTGTGTACAGTATGATTCTATGCATATGATATTATGGAAAAGGCAAAACATTGAAAATAGTAATAGAATGGTGGTTGCCTGGGATTACAGGGTAGGGATGGATAGGGTAGTACAAAGAATTTTTTAATCCTCATCTGGGATATGTTTATTGATTTGAGAGAGAGAGGAAGGCAGAGAGAGAGAAACATAGATAGGTTGCCTCTTGTCTGCACCCAGATGGGGGATTGAACCTACAGCCTAGGTATGTGCCCTGATGGGGAATCCAATCTGCAAACTTGGGGTATGGGATAATGTTTCAACCAATGGAGCCACCTGGTCAGGGCAAGCACAGAGAACTCTTAAGACATGAAACCCCTCTGTAAGATATTATAACAGTGAATATGTGTTATTATTCATTTGTGCAAGCCCATAAAATATACAACATCAAGAGCTGAACTCTAATATAAACAAGAGACCTTGGGAATAATGATGTGTCAGTTTAGGTTTACCCATGATCGCAAAGCACTTTGGAATGCAATCCTGATATGCTTTGCTTAAATGGGGGAGTGAATATATAAGAAATCTCTACATTCAGCTTATTTTTCCTGTGGAACTAAAACTACTCTAAGCCCTGGCCGGTGTTGCTTAGTGGATGCTGAGTGCTGGCTTGCGAGCCAAAGTGTTGCTGGTTCGATTTCCAGGTAGGACACATGCCTGGGTTGCAGGCCACATCCACCACAGTGAGGGGTGCGTGAGAGGCAACCACACATTGATGTTTCTCTCCTTCTCTTTCTCCCTCCCTTCCCTTCTCTCTAAAGATAAATAAATAAAATCTTAAAAAATAGAATTACTCTAAAAATTAAAGTATTTTGAAAAAACAAACAATAAATTAGAGAATCTAAAAGGATGGAGTTGTCACTTAAATGGGGAAAACTGACAGATGTTGGTATGGAAATCAAGAATTTCTACTCCGTATCTGGACAGTTGAGAACAGAATAGGCTACTGTCACTGAAATGACATTGTCATAAGAGACCAGATTAATAACTACCAAGTTATAACTGCATGTCCCTAAGAGGGGAAATAACCAAATGCATTTACATGACAAACACTGTCATTGTTTATAGAATTGTTGCCAGGTTATATTTTTATATATTGTACTATAAACATAAAAAAGTAAATGAAGTTTTATGACAAATCATATATTTAGTAATAAATATTGTAATAATCTACAATGATTCCCAATGTGTTAGCATTCATATAAGTAAATATTCCTGAAATGATACATTATACTTAATCTAATACACAATCATTTAATTAGTATTTTCCTAATATTTTTTAAAATGTTCAGAAAACACATACATATAGTCAAAGAAAACAAAGCAGACCTATTTATAAATAGTACATATATTTTCCCAAATTTTAGCTATGCATTCACATTATTATGCAAAAACTTAAAGTGTGGTAATTCATGTTACACAATTTACATTGTCCACAATCAAAGGAGATTTTTCACTGAAATGTAAGATTGGTTCAACATATGCAAATCATCAAATGTAATATCCCACATTAATAAAATGAAGGATAAATTTCATCTGATCATGTTAACAAATACAGTAAGAGCATTTGACAGAATTTTAACATACTTTCATGATAGAAATACTAAACAAATTTGGTATAAAAATTGTATCTCAGTGTAACAAAGGCTATATACTAAAAATTCACAGAAAACATACTTGATATGGTAAGACTGAAAAGTTGCTCTCCTAAGATCATCAAGAAGATCAGGATGCCCACTTTCCACTGCAATTCAACATACTACCAAAACTCTTACCAGAGCAATTAGGCAAGCAAAAGAATAAAAGACATCTAAATTGGAAAGAAAGAAGTAAAACTGTCTCTGTTTGGAGATGGTATGAGATACACAAACATATATATAAAACTCTACTGATAACACTAAAAATCTTTTAGAGGTAATTAATAAATTAAGTGAAGTTGCAGAATATAAAAGTCAACATAAAAATCAGTTTGTTTCTATACAATAACCAACTATCTGAAGAAAGTTTCTCTTAAAAAATAGAAATAACTTGAAAAAAAGAGTGAAAGATCTACACAACAGACTGCATTTTGCAACAGCATGAATGCACTCTAAAGAAGTAGAGAAAGTCAAATACCACATGGCGTCACTCATATGTAGAAGATAAAAAAGGCAAACTCATAGAAACAGAGAAAAATGGTAGTATCAGGGGATGGCGGGGTGAGTGATAGAACAGATGTTATTTAAAGGTACAAATTTACAATGAGTAGTAAATAAGTCCTAGAGACCTAATGCATAGTATAGTCAACATAGACAAATATATTATAAGTTATCAAGCTTACCAAGAGACTAGAACTTAATGATTGTAATACCTGAAAACATGATGTAGTTTCTAATTACTGCTACAATGACAATTATATTACAATATATAATTATGTCAAATTAACATGTTTTATACCTGAAGTTTATACAGTACAACATGTCAACTATTTTTCAATAAAAAAGAAAATTACAAGACATTCACTAATGAAAAACTGAAGGCAAATGAATGAAAAAACCCTGTGTTTTGGGGTCAGAAGAGTTAACATTATTCAAATGTCCATGCTACCACAAACCACGTCAGAGCAATCCCTATCAAAACTCCAATGGAATTTTTCCCAGTAAGAGAAAAACAATCATAAAATATGTGTAGAACAAAAAAAACCCTTTTTTTATAGCTAAAGCAATTTTAAGAAAAAAACAAACCTGGAAGCATCATGCTTTCTGATTTTAAACTTCACAATAAAGCTATAGTAACCAAAACAGTATGGTGCTAGCATAAATATATTGTAGATCCATAGACCAACGGAACAGAACCCAGAGCCCAGAAGTAAGTCCTTACATAGAGGGTCAACTAACATTTGACAAGGAAAGCAAAAAGACTTAATGGGGGAAAGACAGTTTCTTCAATAAATGATGTTGGAAAAACTGGGTAATAATACGCAGAAAAATGAAACTGGACTCCTGTCTTAAAGCACTCCCCCAAATTAACTTGAAATGGATTAAATTTCTAAATCTAAAACCCCACACTATAAAAATATTAGAATAATAAAACACAGGGATAAAGCTTCTTGACATTGGTTTTGATGATTTCTTTTTAAGATATGACACCAAAAGCATAAGTAACAAAAGCGAAAATAAACAATTAGGACTACATAGAACCAAAAACCTGATGCAAAGCAAAAGAACTATTAGTAAAATAAAAAGGCAACCTATGGAATGGGAAAAAACACTTGAAAACCACCAAATGAATAAGGAGTTAATATCCAAAATACATAAGGAACTTAAACAACTCAATAACTCAATAGCAAGAAAACAAACATTCAATTGAAAAACAGGCAGAGGAACTGAATAGACATTTTTTTCAAAGGAGGTATACAGATGGACAATAGACACATTAAAAGGTGCTTGACATCACTAATCATCAGAGAAATGCGAATCAAAACCACAATGAAATATTATTTCACACTTGTTAGAATGGCTGTTACCAAAAACACAGACAAGTGTGGGTGAGGTTGTCAAGAAAATGGAGCCCTTGTACACTATTTGGGGAATGTGAACTGATAGAGCTACCATGGAAAACAGTATGGAATCTTTCAAAATATTAAAAACAATATTATCATGTGATCCAGCAAACACACTTCTGGAAAATACGAGCAGTGTCTTGAAGAGATCTCCACATCTCTCATTGCAGCACTATGCACTAAAGCCAAGACATGCAATCTAACTATAGGTACATCAATAGACAAATGGATTTAAAAAAACATGATACACACACACAATGAAGATACACACACTTCTTTCAGCCATGAAAGAAGGAATTCCTGCCTTTTGCAACAATGTGGATGAAACTCTAGAGCATTACACTAAGTAGTGATGGGAACTGCTCTGCCTGGTTTCAGGAGTTGTAACTGCCCCCATGGCTAAAACAGTGATTGGCCTCTGGAATGAAAGACACAAGGAGACAAAACTTGTCCCTGCTTCCTCCCTTGCCCCCAATGCATGGTCGGTTAGTCAGAGATGGATATGACTCCTCAGAGGAGGGGCAACCTAAGCCAGACACGACCACTTGGGAGGCCATCATGGAAGGGCTTGGGGGCTGTAACAAAGAGGGAGTCATGGACCCTTCCCTGCCCCCTGCCCCCCGCTATTTTGACATAGCCTGAGTCCCCATGTCCTCTGGGAGAAGCACTTCCTGGCTCTAATCCAGTTACTCCTGAAAACCTGTGATGAGGGAGGTGGTGCAGCCCCTTGCCTGGCTATAGAGCAGGATCTGGGGTGATCAGGCACAAGAAAGAGTTTCTAAAAGTCCTGTGAAGCCTACTTTGCTAAGAGTGCTTCCATTCATATGTTAAGGGTCTGAGCAGAAAATGAGTGTGTCTCCCAAAGTTTCTGCAGCCCTCTTTCCTGACAGACACTGACTCAGACTAAGCCCTCAGATTTCTTTGAAATGTTATCTACTGTTTGGCCCTTAGAGCCTGTATTCCTGTGTATTACAACTCAATAAAAGCAGTTGAAGAAGGGGCTGTTGGCCTTTCTCCTCTGAGAGATTGGCTACCTCTCCTCCCCAAGAAGATCATGTCTTGGTAGTGTTACTTTCATCTGTGGCTGATGGGGGGACTTGCTGAAAGTTGCTCCCACCAAGTAGAAATAAGTGAGAGAGAGAAAAACAAATACTTTATGTTCTCATTTACATGTGAAACCTAACTAATAGACACAGTGAGTTGAGTGGTGATTGCCTGGGGCTGGAGGTGGGGGAAATGGAAAGAGTTTGGTTAAAGTGTACCCACTTGCGGCTATAAGATCAATAGTTTTGGGGACCTAATGTATAGCATGGTGAATATAATTAACAATATTGTGTTTCATACTTGAAAGAGAATAAATTTTAAATGTTATCTCCCCACCTACCCTCCCTCAAATAGTGAAGAAATGGAGTGTTAATTAACATTACTGTGGTAATCATTCTATAATATATATATATGTATCAAATCATCACATTATGTACCTTAAATTTACATATGCTATATGTTAACATTGTAACAGTTAGAGAAAAATGACCCAAGAAAGATTTAAGAAATAATGAATATAATTAAATCTAAAAGAAGTTATATGAATCATAGGCAGGATAAAAATGAACTATTACACAATGGAAAATAGTCACTAGAAAATTAAAGTTTACTTCCTACTGATTTTGTGGTGTGTCACCTCATTCACATGGGAAACTCCTTCTTCTGGTTTAGTTGACCTCAACTTTTTCTTGATTCTTAGTAATCACTGAGAATAATGAATGAATCCAGCTTCCAAAAGAAATGACTAGTTGATTTGAACACATTGCTGACTTGGACAATGTTGGGGTTTGTTATTAAGGAAAACTAAGATAATTAGTGACAGCCCCAGAAATAATTCCTCTCATTAATTCTTAAAATATTGTGAAGATTTTAACTTTATCAAAACTGACTTTAGAATTTTATGGTGTGAAATGAGTAATTTTACTTTCCTCAAAAAAACGTTTTTTGCATTTGTTCATTTATGTAAAAGAACTATAAAAATTAGTAATTTTCAAGTGATTAAACAAATAATTTCTTAAATATGTAAGTTTTAATTGACTGCACAAATCTTTTCTTTTCTGTGACAAATACTTTTATAAGAAAAAAATTCAGCTAGCAAAGTAATGCCATGCTTAATGTACCTTAATCTCTATTCTCTTTGATGATGCTTCATTGAGCACAAGAACAGTATAATTATATTCCTAAGCTCCAATACAGTGCACTCATTATTTTTCTGAAAATTACCCTGGGATTACTCATTGAATAAGCCCATAATTGCTTGGCCAATGTAATACTAGATGTGCTAAATTATGTCATTTGAATAAATTTGTGGATGATATAACTTAGAGAAATGATTGATTAAATGTACAAGCCACTCAGAAATGCTCCTGGTAAATGTAGGCAACAAATGTTTTGAAAAATGTTAGTACTTATTAAAGTTATATTTTATAGACAACAAATATTTAAGTGACTAGATCTCTGGAAGAGAAGGTCATTGCGATTTGTTTCTAGGTCTTTGACTCCATGTTATTTTACAACTAATTATGTCAAGAAAATTGCATCCAATTATCATTCATTTTATAAGGATGTTACAGATACAATGGCAAAGAGATGTGTAATGAGTGTTGTATTTTAAATAATTTCTAGAACAGTTTGTTATAGTCTATCTTTGTAATTTTTCTTATTCATAAATTGATATAAACAATCTCTGTATTATAAACATTAAAATAAATCAACTTTTTATGTTCATTAAATATTTTTTTGAACATTGGTTACAACAATTTGAACATTTCGTATCAACTACCAAAGATGTGATAATCTTTCTGATTTCTATGGAGATACTTCTAGTACTGGTGCACATCTTAGTTTTGACATTATATGTTTTTTCTCCTAAAATTTTAAGTGCTCTCGTAGTTATTTATTATTCAATGAGTATATATTAAGTAGTTAAAAGTGAGAAATGTCACCAACCATATTATTTTTCTATCATATTACTGCTAGCTTTAAATATTATTTACTTTTCTGACTAGAAATATTTTTAATACTGCTCTGAGTTATCACCCTTAACATATTGTTTTAATATAACTACAATTTTGCTGAACACTCATTATTTTCTCATTTTTACTGAAACATCACAAGTGCTTTAACAGTTCCATGATATCCTATTAGTAATTTTTATTCACACTTTTATTTATTAAACATTTTTAGTTCCTATAATATATCAAGAAATATGTTGATGATAATTTAGAGTAATGAACAGAATATACCAGACTCTCATGTCCACACTGTTTATATTCCAGTAGCAGGAGTCAGATAAGAAATAAATATATCTGTCTGACAATTTCAAAGTGTAAACAGGAATAAAGATAATGAAATGAATAATATGAGAGTAACTGGGGCGCAGTGACTCTGAGGTAATAATGTTTGGTATCTTCAAGGAACATAAAGCATAAAGAGTATCCATTGAGCTAGCATTTAGTTATCAGGATTGAGGCAGTGTATTTAGCTGGGGCATTACTTTGAGTTTGCAGGCTTTTGCTTCTGATTTTAAAATTTTGACTCTCAAGTAGAAATAGGGCTCATGAGCAAAGGTGATCTTTGCACTTGAATATTTAGTATAGAAATTTAGATATATAATATTAACTTAGTCCTTAATGCTCAACATGTAGTTTACTAGCAATTTTACATTAAATAATATTGAACTTCTTTAGACACACAGCATTATCTGACTCTCTGCATTTTTAAGGTAGAGTTCTATGATAAGAATTACTAGGTCAAAGTTTATAAACATTTGAGTATCCTGACTTATTTTCAGATTGTTCTTTGTGTTCACTTATACTTTCAATAGGAATGTGAAAAAAGCTCAACTCACTGGTCTGGAACTATTTCATTATTTTTAGCATGCTACCTAGTTAACTAAGGAGCATAAAATTGAACCAGAATTTATTATTTCACAGTTATTAAATCTACAACAATCCAGAAACATCATTAACAATAAAGATGTAAACATGTATATTTCCAAGTGAAGCAAAATGTATGTTCATTAAATATTTGTTGAATGAATAGAAAACATTATTTTAAAAAAATATTTAGTTATTTATTTGTAGAGAGAGGGGAAGGGATAGAGAAAGAGAGAGAGAGAAACATCAGTGTGTGGTTGCCTGTTGCGCACCTCCTACTGGGGTCTGACCTGACCCACGACCCAGGCAAGTGTCCTGACTGGGAATTGAATAGGTGACACTTTGGTTGGCAGGCTGGTACTCAATCCACTGAGCCACACCAGCCAGGGCAGAAAACATTATTTTTAGAAGAGAAAGTAGTAGAACAAATTTAGAGATTAAACACCATTTATTTTGCTCTAATCCTTGAATCAATATAAGTGATTCAGAAATCCTGAAAGACATAACTCCCACCTATTTTAATTGCTCAGGCCTGTGAATATTCATTCCTACTTTGATATCAAAAAATAAGAGAAAACTGAATCCCCCTTTATCTACATTATAGATATATAGATATATCTATATATCTACATAATATATAGATTGCTTTAATATAATGTTGGATTTTATAATTTTATAGAGTACTGAACATTGTTCATTAATTTGAAAGGATTACATTCTCTAATTTTGAGATATCTTTTTTACCTCGACTAACTTAAAAATTACAAAGAAGTTTTGCACTGAGCTGATGTATGCCTGAGCAAAGAAAAAATGCATAGAAAAAGCTCTTTGTTTCTTTGTATAAAAATAAGTCAGAAAAATATTTAGAATTATCATACATGAGTATATATATGTGGTTGTCATGGGGAAGGTCATTTTCCAATTGTGTTAGATAAGGAAGGAAGTTCCTAATAGCAAATTGTTGCAGATCTCTCTACCTGGTTTTAGGAATTGTATCTCAACCCCTGTGGCTAAGGGCGAGGGATGACCTCTGGAATATGAGCTGTAGGAGACAAAGCTTGTCTCTGGTAGCAAATGCTGCCTCGGTTTCCTCTCCCTGCCCCCCTGTCGGAAGTCAATGATGGGTAAGACCCCTCAAAGCGGGGAGCAACCTAAGCCAGACTCGATCACTTAGGAGGCCTTCGTGGAAGGACTCAGGGGGCTGCAACAAAGAGCTATGGACTCTCACCCTGGGCTTTGATGAAGCCCCAGTCCCCATGTCCTCTGGGAGAAGCACTTCCTGGCTCTAATCCCCTTAAGCCTGAATACCTGATGGGGAGAGGTGCAGCTCCTTGCCTTGCTAGAGCATGTCCTGGGCAAAAATCTGGTATCACAAAGACTTGCTGATAAACCTGTGAAATCTGCTCTGCTAAGAGTGCTTTCATTCATATGTTAAGGATTCGAACAGGAAACCCTAAAACTCTGTTCCTGACAGACTCTGACTCATAGTAAGCCCTCAGATTTCTTTGAAATGTTATCTACTGTTTGATCCTTGCCACCCTGTATTCCTGTGTATTAGAACCCAATAAAGGGCTATGGAAGAGGGGGCTTGAGGCCTTATTCTCCCGGGAGAAACTGGCCGCTGCCGGCCTTTGTCTCCCCTGAGAAACTGGCCACCAGCCCACGGCTTTTTCCCAGCAGGGAAAATGGCCACCTCTCCTCCCTAAGCAGATCACTTCATGTCTCAGTCATATTTACACACCTCGACCGTGGCACCCACAGCAAATGTTCTTTAAAATTAAAACATCAACATTAAAATACATGGACGCAAATGTGACAATTATATCTGAACAACTTTTTCATACGAATGGCTGATGTTGGCTCATGCTTCGCAACTTTCTAAATTCTATTAAACACGCAACAACTAGGCTCAGTGAGTCCCAGGCTCAGCACTAGCAGTAGCCAGCCTAGATTCACAGCTTGGCTTAGCCTGGAAATCTCCAAGCCCAATGCAAATAGCATCCATCTCAGAATGCTTTATAGCTCAGATTGCTTTATAGGCAGGGTTGCACTGGACAAAATGAAGGTGGAGGTTGACCTTGGCCTACACCACCCAGGAAACCTCAGGGTCAGCACACCCAATGGACAGCTATAGACAACACTGGAGCACTACCACTGTGCCCCTGTGATACAGGGTGCAGCCAAGGGGGGGCCCCCAAAAAAAGATTTGGAATGGTCCAGAACTCAAAGTGTACAGGAATATTGGAGGAAATATTAAGATGTCCTCACTGCCCCCCGCCCCCAAGGTGTCAGTTGGGGGAAGGAACGAATGGAGCAGGGCCATTGAGAGCTGTTTTGCATAGCAACAGTTTTGCAGCTAACCTCTGGAATGGTCATTTAACATATCTATAACCTTTAACTGGTTTCATAGATATGTTAAATAGCTGTGGCCAAGTTTTGGGCCAGGGAGCAGTGAGTGGCGGCTACCCTGGATGGAATTGGGGGCTGCTTCTCTGAGAGAGTGCCTTTGAGAGAGGCATGTGGCTTTAGCAGAGTGAAGACCCCCTCTTGGCCAGGCGAGGGGGAGAGCCACGCTATTTTGGAAAGATGTAGACCCCTGTAGCCATTAGGAGGGAGAGCCACGCGGTTTCAGCAGAGTGCAGACCCCCTCTTGGCCAGGTGAAAGGGAAGACCACGCAGCTTTGCCAGAATGGAGCTCCCTGCGGCTAGGTGAAGAAGAAAGACATGCGCTTTTGGTGGAGTGAGGCTTTGGTAGAAGAGGCCCACGCGGCTTTGGGGTGCTCCCTTTGGCTGAGTGGCCTGGAAAGCAGGAGAGACTTTGACTGGAACTTGGTACAAAGAACTCTTGCCAGTGGAAGGTGCCGCATGACTTTGGATTAGTTGGAGATCCTGCCTAGACAGACGACACAGCCCACAGTGCCAGCGACCTGAAAAACGGATGTGTGCTCTTTTCCTGATTTATGGTACCCGGAGTTGGAACAGTGGGAGAAGGGAGCGCTGTGTGTGGGTGTGTGTAGGTATATACCCTTAAAGACTTNCTGATGTAGTAGGTGTTCTATAGGGTCCAGTGGCACACCCTCCTTTATCTCTCAAGCTGCGTATGCAAAGTACACCTTCCTCTTGTAGTTGAGCCTTGGCTGCTGTTGTTTCATCAATGGGAGAGGTTTACCCAAGCCAGTCAGCTCTAAGGATTGGCTGTAACCACTTACCACCAGCCCCCCCCCCCCCCCCGGACCCTTGTTTGGTAACACCTGCACTGTTGATCCTCTGTAAAGGGTGGAGGCTGGTGGTAAGTGGTTACAGCCAATCCTTAGAGCTGACTGGCTTGGGTAAACCTCTCCCATTGATGAAACAACAGCAGCCAAGGCTCAACTACAAGAGGAAGGTGTACTTTGCATACGCAGCTTGAGAGATAAAGGAGGGTGTGCCACTGGACCCTATAGAACACCTACTACATCAGGCCACACTACCAAGATACGGAGTCAAAGCAGCTGTATCTAATACATAAAAACCAACAAAGGGAGGCTGCCAAAATGAAGAGACAAAGAAACATGGCCCAAATGAAAGAACAGATCAAAACTCCAGAAAAAGAGCTAAAAGAAATGGAGATAAGCAATCTATCAGATGAAGATTTCAAATCATTGGTTATAAGGATGCTTAAGGACCTTAGTGAGGACCTCAGCAGTCTAAAAAATCTAGTCAGAAAGGCGAGATACACCACTTGGAATAAAGAACAATGTATAGGGAAACAACAGTGGAGTGGATGAAGCTGAGAATCTAATCAATGATATGAAATATATGAAAGCAAAAAAACAATTACTCAGATAAACAAGAAGAAAAAAGAATCCCCCAAAATGAGGATTGCATAAGCAGCCTCTGGGACAATTTCTAGAAGTCCAACATTTGCATTGTAGGGGTGCCAGAAGGACAAAAGAAAGAGCAAGAAATTAGAAATCTATTTAAAAAATAATGAAAGAAAACTTCCATAATTTGTTGAAGGAAATAGACATGGAAGTCCAGGAAGCACAAAAAATCCCACACAACATGGATGCAAAGAGGCCCACAACAAGACACATCATAATGAAAATGCCTAAGGTTAAAGATGAAAAGAGAATCTTAAGAGCAGCAAGAGAAAAGAAAACTCCCTACAGGGGAGTTCTATAAGGCTGATGGCAGATTTCTCAAAAAACACTACAGAATGGAAGGGATTGGTGAGACATATTCAAAGTCACAAAAAGCAGGGACCTATAGCCAAGAATGCTCTACACAGAAAAGATATCATTTAGAATCAAAGGACAGATAAAGAGCTTCTCAGACAATAAAAACTAAAAGAGTTCATCATCACCAAACCATTATTATATGAAACATTAAAAGACTTATTTAAGAAAAAGGAGATCAAATCTACGAACAATAGAATGGCAAAAAATACAAATCTATCAACTATTGAATGTAAAAAAGACAAAGTAAACCAGAAGAACAGAGATAAAATCATGGATACAGAGAGTATTTTAATGGTTGCCAGGTAGGAGGAGGGTATAGGGGAATGGGTAAAGAGGTGAGGGGATTAAGAAGTACAAATAAGTCGTTACAGAATAGCCATGGGGATGTCAAGTACAGTAAAGAAAATGGAGTAGTCAAAAAACTTATATGCATGACCCTGGGACATGAACAATGGTGTGGTATTGTCTGAAGGAGTGGGGGAGGGGGACAATAGTGGAAAGAAGGTGAAGGGACTAGACAAAGAACATGTATGAATGTCCCAGGGACATGGACAACAGTGTGGGAACTGACCGTGAGAGTGGGGGATGGGATGGGTGGAGGAGAGCCAAGGGGGAATAATTGAGACAACTGTTATTGAATAACAGTAAAAAATGATTTTAAAATAAAACAATTAAAAATTGAAGACATACAAATCAGAAAGGAAGTTGTAAGACTGTCTTATTTTGCAGATAATATGATCCTACATATAGAAAATTTTAATCAATCCACCAAAAACTGTTAGAAATAATGTACGGAGTCAATAAAATTGCAGGATAGAAAAATCAACACAGAAATTGTACTCTTAAATACTAACCACAAAATATCTGAAAAGGGAATAAAACAATCTCATTCATAGTCACATAAAAAGTTAAATCATTAAGAATAAATTTAACAGGAGGAGTTGATAGAGCTGCACAATTTAAGGTTGGTAACATAAACCTTTGATTAAATGAGTTAAAGAAGACAAATGGAAAGATACCCCATGTTCATAAATCAGAAGGATTAATATTATAAGGAGTCTATATTATCCAAAGTCATCTATAAATTCATTGCAATCCCCATAATAATTCCAATGCTATTTTTCACAGAAATAGAAAAAAATCCTAAAATTCCTATGAAGCTACAAAAACTCCCAAATAGTCAAAGCAATTCTGAGAAAGAAGAATAAACCTGGAGGCATCACACTTCCTGATTTCAATCTATACTGCAACATTATAATAATCCAAACAGTAAGATACTGTCATAGAAATAGATCAATGGACCTGAACTGAGAGCCGAGAAATAAACCCTCTCATACACAATCTTCTAATATTTGACAAGTGATCAAGAACACTCGGTGGGGAGAGGATAGTCTCTTTAGTAAATGTTGTTGGAAAACGTGTCTAATCACATTCAGAACAGTACATTTTAACTCCTGTCTTACACTACTACAAAATTAACGCAAAGTGGATTAAAGTGTAAAACCTGAAACTGTAAAACTCCTAGAAGAAAGCATAGGGAGGGTGCTACTTGACATTGGCAACACTCTTTTTTGGATATCACATCAAAAAACACAACCAACAAAAGCAAAAATTAGGAAGAGCACATCTAACTTAAAACGTTCTGAAAAAAAAATCAACCAAATGAAAAGACAATCTACATAAACTACCAGATAGTCTGCTCCAATTTTCAGGTGTTTCTACTGACTTATCAAGTGGTCTATAACAGTGGTTCTTAGTCTGACTAGGGTCTAGCCATCACCCCTACCCTTCACACTGCCCAAGAGATAATTTTGGTTATCAAAACTGTCATAGTGCAACTTGCATACAATGGGTACACTAAGGAGGCTGCTAAGTTTCTCCTAATACACAGGACCAGTCCCTTCAAAAAAGAATTATTTGACCCAAAATGTCTTCAGTGCTATAGTTAATAAGTCACTAACCTTTGTAGAGGAAATACAGCATTGCATATAGTACTCACATTTTGGGGCATTTCTTCTTTGTAGGATCATGACCTGTCAAGTCTTTTCTGCTTCAATAGTTTCAAGATTATATTTTTTATTTTTCAATCTTGTCCAGATTTCCAAGCTTTTTTTTTTTTTTTTGTAAAGTGTTACTTTCAATCAAGTGAATGTGCCTTGTGCCATGGCTGGAAGATAAAAATCACAAATTCAGTTTAGCATCCTGTATTTCTCCATAATTTATTTGCAAAATAGGAGTAAAGACTCGTGTTGCACAAGGAAGGGGTGACATTTAATCCAGAGCTAAGCTTATTAGATATTAAGGAATAATTTATGAAAGAAAGAGTCTATGATTGTTCAGTTGATCAAGATGACTTTGGCTTGTAGGATAAGGAAAATCATTTATCACAATTAATGGAATGGTCTTTGGTTTTAGCAAAAAAGTCAGGATTGAAACTAGAAATACCTTTGAAGGCAAAGATAAGGTTTTATATCCCCACACTATTTGATTCTTAGATGCAACTCCACAATATTTTTACAGCACTTATTTTAAATGAAAAGTGTCTGACTTATAAAGTGTGAGTTATCCCTCAATAATGGTGGGCACTAGCTAAAAGCCCATCAGGGAGATTTTAAGTGCTGAAACACAAGAAATCTGATTTATTTTTTGTTGGCACTCAAATTTAAATTTAGTTATTTTGCATTCTTTTCAAAAGAACACCATTAAAAATTAGTCTCGAGGATAGTACCATGACAATTTTGTTTCCTGTGATGCCCACGGATTCACGGCTCACTGGAAAATGGAATGGTCGGTGCCAATGCTATAGCTCCCACAATTTCCTTCCCATTTTTCAGGACTGTGCATACCAGGACACTAAAGCTAATGAATCAAAAAGATCTACAAATGTTGGGTTCATATGAATCCAGTCTTAAAAATGGCTTTAGAATTGTAGATGGTCAATATCAGAAAGAGCTGATGCATCTTGAAACAAGCACAGGTATGAATATATCTAATATCAGTATCTTCAAGAAAATCTTCAGCAATCTATAGTGAGACAAATAAAATTAAATAAACCAACATTATCTATGAAAAAGTTTACCCAATAAAAATCTCAGTTTGAAATCAAGTGAAGGATCCTATTATAAACATTTGCCATCTACTTAATTTTGTTGGTAGATAATGAGAAAATTGTAATAACTACTATTGGCCTTAGTGTTAATAAGAATAAAGTAGTATATTAAAATACAATATGAATATTGTATACTCTCATGAATAATATGAGAATATACAATAAAGTAGGGAGCAATTCTTCTGTTTAATGATGTGTCATATTCTATAGAAGATGTCAAATTTGAGAGCAACGGGGATTGCAGGGAGAGAAGGTTATAATGAGATTAAACGGTAATGAAAAAATACAATAAACACAAAAATAAAACTTGGTATATAGTACAAAACAGTGCTTTTGGAAAGGGACACAAAATAGCAAAGCTCGAATTGCTTTTTCTTTAAATCACTTTATAATGTTAATTGGGAAGCTGACATTATCAGTGTAGGTGGGAATGTTATTTAGGCATTTCTAATCTGCATTGAGGGAAGCCATTCAAACCAACCTGACCAAAACAGGAAATTTCTACCAACTCATGAGCCAAACTAGGAAACAGTCTGGATCTAGACCAACTCTGAATCCCCTGTCATTTATCACAACGTTAGAGTTTTTAATAGTGTTTGATTTGGTCCCTGATAGTGTCCTTCATTTACAGTCTAATGTTCCATATAACTTTCATTTAGTTGACTAGTTATGGTATATAAAATTAGGATATTAACAGGATGGATTGCTATTTGACATTAAATATAACTTTTCTAAAAAATATTTAGTGATAAGAAGTAATACTCAGGATATGCACTTAAGTGAAAAATGTTGCTTACCAAACAGATAATAGAGAATGGCAACAATGGCCAAGACCTATAGCACCTATATTATGTGCATTGTAATTTATTAAATGTATATCTATACATTTCTGTACCATGTCATGGGATTATTTTGGGGGTAATATTGCAGGTGACTTTTAATCTCCTGTTTGTGATTTTTTTTCCTTTTCAAAAATTTTCTGCAAGATTAGAGTTACCTTTAAAATTAAGACTTTTGGCTAAAAATGGGTGAGAGTATAATTAATATACATTTTATTAGAAATTATGGTTTAAAATATATGTAGAAGGAAGGTTAAAACAAAGGTTAACATGAATTTCTTCTTTCTTTCACTTTTATTGATATCAGGCTCTCGTATAGATGTAGATTACCAAGTAAAAGATATAGGCTATAAACTACATTATTCTTGTTCATGATAAATTAAGTGAGGGTTAAAAAATAAAAGAGCCCCTCATTTAATGTAACACTCAGCATCAAAATCTCTGTCACTGAAAGTAGCCCCTCATTCTTTTTTGTCAGCCCTTCCTTCAGTGATTAGTTCTAGTTTAACTATTATTAATTTCCTTTTTCATACCTTTGCAGTTAATTTTACCCCCATACAGAAAAATGCTCTATATTAAGGAAATAAATCAATGTAAAAAGATCAGCTATCAAGCTATTTTCTCTATATATCTGAACATAATTTAGATATTACCATTTTCTAAATTAAATAAGGTATTAGCGATTGACGAAAAGTCTCAGAGAGAGCCAAAAATTTACTGAGCCAGGCATTGTGTTCAGTGCTGTGATGTGAAGCGGACTGCAGTGGTCTGTGCTCACGTATCTGTGCTCACGTTTTCTGTTTGTATGAGCCTCAGCCTGGTACAAATGATTGTGAGGTGGTTGTTTTCCCTCTAACCACTGAAGCATCCACTGCCCTTGTTTTGTTACAGGCCTGCCTCTCCTGTCCTCACTTTGAACAATTACTGGCTGTGTATGCTTCTACTTGAATACCACACACCAAAGACAACCATAACTACTAGCAAAAGGTAGACTTTCTGGATTTTATTCTTTGGACAGCTGCCTTTGTCACAACAGTTTTTCTGGTGTGTATTGCTATTAATGACTGAGGGCTTCTCAACATTCAGTTTTAAAAGTAAAGGATCCAGAAACCTCTTACTCGGGCATAGGTGTTTTCAAGTGTCCAATTTCTTCAGGTTGCCCATGACAGCAAGCTACCTGGTAGGCAGAGATAGAGTTCACAGGAATATACCTACATTAAGTGCACTTAACTGCTCAACGTCACAGAAAAGAAGCACAATGGAGGTTTTGCTTAATCTTTTATTACTATTGCTTTTGTGTAAGTATTTCAGTAGGAGTAGGCAGAATACCAACAGGTATATATTTTTCATTTGAATACCAGTGTGCTAAATTTAATACCTTTGTATTTAGTGAGAGAGATGTCCTGGCCTAATTTGTTCAGCAAGTACACTTCCCACTTGATTTCCTTTTCTGAATAGGAAGATCCCATTGTTGAGGGAAGTGGATGTTAATTAATCATATTCTACCAAGCTTTTTATTGTGTAGCTCAGTTTTATTTGAAAAGAATAATTGGGGTTGCGGAAGGGGCAGAGTGAACATTGAAAACGAAGCTTGTTATTTATGACAATATTGAATAATTATGCAAACTATCCTAAGGTTTTAGTCTATTTTCTGCTGGTAACGTTTTATGGTTTATTAAAGCTGTCAGAACAACATTCAAATTAAATGCAGTGGGTGGTCATTCAGCAATTGAGAAGGATGTGCAGTCAGCCTGCTATGGAAGGCAGGAGTGCTACTCATTTTAGTCCTTACTGAAGCTTGGCAAAGTGCATATTCTTATATACCAAGAGTCGATGAATATATATTTTCTTTGATTTTAATAATCCAAATATCGTATTTGAGACTTACTTTAGCTTTTAATGGATAGACAAATAATTCAAGGTAAAAAAGAAATGCATTTTCTTTACTAATTCCTAATTTATGAAAGTTAAAATAATTTAACATAAATGGTCATTATTAATAGTTCCCATACAATTAATTCCACTGAACTTTCCACATCATTCTAAACATAACTATAATTTTTAATAATGCACATATTTTATTTTTTCTTGGAAACTAAAGGGGACTTCATTGTTTTCCATGGCATTTTTACTCAAGGATGTGTCTTTACTGAAATCCTCACAATGCAAATACTTAAAGGGCTATCCTATAGTAGGAATTGTCCCTAGAATATATGAGACCTAGTACTGGAATCAGCACTTCTTCCATATATGTTTCTTTGAGATCAGGGTAAATGTGCACCTTGGAGATCCCCAGAGACTCCACCCCATCTAAGTTATGGGCCAACCCAAGCTGCTTTACCATGTGAATGGCTGGTCTTGGTTTATGCTTCACAACTTTCTAAAGCCTATCAAATAAGCAACAGCTGAACTCAGTGAGACTCAGGTATAGCATTGATTCACAGCTTGTTTTGCCCAGGAATCTCCAAGCCCAGCACAAGTAGAAGCCATCTCAGATTGGTTTATAGCTCAGGAAAGGCGGTTCCAGGCAAAACACACTTGGGGGCTGACTTTGGCCTGCATCACCTGGGAAACCCCAGGGTCGGCCCACCCAGTGGACAGCTACAGGCCATATTGGAGCACCACCACCTTGCCCCTGCACAGCTAATATTCCAGGGAGGGTGGAGGTTTGTGGTATTAGGTCACAGCTAATCCTTACAGCTGACTGGCCTGGGTAAATTCCGTCCATTGATTTGCCAACAACAACCAAGGCTCAGCTACAAGAGGACCATGTACTCAGCCCACACAAAGTACCCAGCTTGGGTGATAGGGAAGGCTGTGCCACAGGACCATACAGAACAACTACTACATTAGGCCACATGGCCAGGTCACAGAGTCAAATCAGCTCTACCTAGTACAAGACAAATACAGGGAGGTTCCCAAAAAGAGAAGACAAAGAAACACGGCCCAAATGAAAGAATAGATCAAAACTCCAGAAAATGAGCTAAACAAAATGGAAATAAGCAATCTATCAGATGCAGATTTCAAATTACTGGTTATAAGGATGCTCAAGGAACTTAGCGAGGACCTCAGCAGCATAAAAAAATCTAGTCACAAATGAAGAATACACTAATTGGAATGAAGAACAATTTAGAGGGAAACGATGGTAGGGTGGATGAAGACAAGATTCAAGTCAATGCTGTGGAGCATAGAAAAGTGAAAAACAACCAATCAGAATAACAATAAGAAAAAAAACACCACAAAATGAGGATAGTGTAAACAACCTCTTGGACAATTTCAAGAGGTCCTAGGGGTATCAGAAGGTGAATAGAAAGAGCAAGAAATTAGAAATCTATTTGAAAAAACAGTGGAAGAAAAATTCTCTAATTTGGTGAAGGAAATAGACATGAAAGTCCAGGAAGCACAGAAAGTCCCAAACAAGATGGTTGCAGAGAGGTCCACTCCAAGGCACGTAATTAAAATGCCAAAGAGTGGGACGTGGGGATGGCTAGGTTTGGGGGCGTTGTGGGGGAAAATGGAGACTACTGTACTGGAACAACAATAAAAAAGGGAGGAACAAAATAATTCTAAAGCAAAAAAAGAGAGAGAGAGAAGATCTTAAAAGCAGCAAGAGAAAAAAAGTTCCCATAAGGGGAGCTTCCATAAGACTCAGCTGGTTTCTCAAAAGAAACTTTGCAGGCTAGACAGGATTGGCAAGAAATATCCAAAGTCATAAAAAGCAGGGACCTATAGCCAAGATTGCTCTGCCCAGCAAAGATATTATTTAGAATCATTTATCATTTTAGATAAAGAGCTTCCCCAACAAGGAAAAACTAAAGAAATTCATCATTACCAAACCATTTGTATCTGAAATGTGAAAGGAACTTACTTGAAAAAAAAGATGATCAAAACTATGAACAATGAAATGGAAAAAAATACAAATCTATCAATAGTTGAATCTAAAAAAAAAAAACTAAGCAAACAAGAAGAATAGAAACAGAATCATGACTACAAAGAACATTTAGATGGTCGCCTGGTGGGAGGGGGTTGAGGAGGAGTGAGTGAAGAGCTGAGGAGATTCAGAAGTACAAAGAGGTAGTTACTGAATAGCCATGGGGATGTAAAGTACAGCATAGGAAATGGAGTAGCCAAAGAACATACACGTGACCCGTGGGCATGAACAATGGTGGGGTATTGCCTGAAAGAGAGGGGGATGCTGGGTGGAATGGGGGCAAAGGGGGAAAAATCAGGACAACTGTAATAGCATGATCAATAAAATACAATTTAAAAATCAATTAGGTTCAACAATAAAAACATAAAAAATCCAGTTTAAAATGGGCAAAGATTTTGAGTAGATACTATAGACTGAAATTCATGTCTTCCTAAAATTCATAAAAGATAAATAAATAGAACAAATAAAATTAGGGTAAGTATGTTATTGCTACAGGGCAATGAATTTTATACCTATAATGCAAGAAAATAGGACTATCTGAAGATCAGATAGATTGTCCCCCAGGGATCAGAGTATCAAGTGAGAAATCTTCAGTCAATTACAGCTCAATACCTTTATCAAATATCAAATACACTGTTGATATAGATAACTTCAGAAGTCTCTATTACTGAGGAGATCTAAACACACTTGCACATTAAATGATTTATTTCTAAAATTAAATAAATTCATCATTTCAATTTATTTGCTTTCCCTGGCATTTTGAAAGGTCATTCAGAATCCATTTCCTATCCCCTGCCTTCTCTCTTTTCCTTTTGTTTAGCAGTATCTATAAATGTCTGTGCTTCCTTGACAAAATTCACAGGATGTTTAGATATATGTTTACCATAATATACTAATGATTTATTTAGCCCCAACTGGTGTGGCTCAGTGGGTTGGGCATCATCCTGAAAATGAAGAACTTCTGGTTTGATTCCCCCTCAGGGCACATGTCTGGGTTGCAGGCTAGGTCCCTGGTTGGTGACAAGCAAAAGGCAACCAGCCTATCGTTTCTCTTGAACATTGATGCTTGTCTCCCTCTCTTGCTGTCTCCTTTTTGCTCTCTCTAAAAATAAATAAATAAAATATTAATAGAGGACTTACTTCGTAAAGTCACAATTTCAAACTCTTAAAACAGGAGTTTTTCATGATAATTTCAGGGTTAGGTATGTAGAATGCAAATTAGTGCCTAAAATTTGAATAAATGGCAAGTGATTTCTATCAAACTTATAAGCTGACTTTGTACTCGGAGCTGCTTTGGTGTTCTGGTCTCAGCACTGGCATATTGTATAAGACTGTATACCCATCTCCCAGTGCCCTCCCACATGGACAGACGTATCCAGAGACTACCTCCTGAACCAGCTCTCCGACGGCTCTCTGCAGATTTTGCCCCTGTACTTAATCACTGTAACTGTGACATAAGTAAAAAAAATCTGCTCAAATTAAGTAATAAATGAAGAAATGATACAATTAGGAAAATTACCATTTTACCATTTCTACTATAATAATTAATTCAGGAAAGGATTTTCAGAAAAATATTATGGGAAACAATATTTCCACAGTGCTAAAGTATGACACAGACATATTACTTACATTTGCCAAGGGAAAATTTTTGCCTTTACTAGAGAGACAGCTGGCAGGGACTATGTTAATCATCAAAGGATTACTGACATTACTCTCTATATGATTCAGTAAGAAATACATATGAACATGTAAAAATTATTTTTACCCCCAAATGTTTAACTTAAATCTAACAAAAGCTCTAATCATATATCCATGTTTAGGGGAAAAAAGGATATAGGGACAGTTAATGCGCACAATTGGAAAACAATTAGCCAAATCTAGAGTGCAGAATAAATAAAATACCAAAATTAATGACCTAAATGCAGAGATTGAATAAAAACATGCTGGTTTTTTAGGAGTTTTAAAACCTGAAAATGGACCAGCTAGTGGTGAGATATCCTCTTATGTGGACTGAAATTGAAGGTAAACAGTGATTCATGATGGCCACAGAAGCGATGCTGGAAATCCCACTGTGCTTCTGGCATGAGGGTTGGAAAAAAGACTTTATGAATGTCACAGCTGCAACCAAGGGAGGGGACTGGGAATCCTGGAAGTGGGAAAGACCAAAGACTGGAGCCCCAAGTTCTGTGTTCAATGAGCACCAAAGTCTCCCCTGCTTTCTGAACCATGTGTGGGGTGATTATAGATGAATATTTATAGCAGTTTGATTCATAGTAGCCCCAAACAGGAAATAAACTTAACTCCCATCTATGAGGAAATGGTCTAAAAATATGGTACATTCATTCTCCTGGCTGATGTAGCTCAGCGGATTGAGTGCGGGCCTGTGAACCACACGATCGAGGTTCGATTCCCAGTCAGGGCACATGCCTGGGTTGCAGGACAGTTCCCAGCAGGGGACTCACGAGAGGCAACCATACATTGATATTCCTCTCCCTCTCTCCTTCCCTTCCCCTCTAAAGATAAATAAATAAAAAATCTTTTTAAAAATATGGTACATTCATTCAATAAATTGCTACCCAGCAATTAAAAAATAACAAGCTACTCATATATGCACTACCATGGATAAACCTCAAAATCACTATTTTCAAGAAAGTCAAACATAAAATATACTTAATCTATAATTTCATTTATAGGGAACTTTAGAAAATGAAAACTTATCAATAGTGACAGAAAGCAGACTAGTGGTTGTCTGGATCTGGGTGTAGAGGGAGGGAAAGACCACTGAACAATAGGAGACATTTTATGAGGATCATGGAAGTATTCTGTATCTTGATTATGGCTTTGTTTCAGTTCTTTCCCCAGTATGACCAAACAGACTCTTCCCAAGCATCTCTAGTCCATTCTGCCTTGTCTCTGTCAGAGACTAAGGTAAATGGCTACAAATGAAATTTTGTGCATTGGCCCTTTAGAGTCTGAGTCTCCAGCTACCTCTCCCTGCTGGATAGAAACCCTGCGACTTTTCACAGTTGGATGGTATCTGGGTTTCTTTCAGGTATAGTGCTGTGTAGGCTAGGGAGCTCAGCTTGGGGTTTAGACCCCATACTTCTCAGGGGCAACCCACCCAGCTGCTGAAGTAGCTCTCTGGAACTTCAGCTGCTGTTAGTGGGAGCCCAACCAGCCCTCTCGTTGGGTGCCTACCAGTCTTGTTGTGGTGAAGTGATTTCTTCTGTCCTTCCGTGGTTATGAGGCTTCTCTCCAGTGACTGGTCAGTTGGTTATTCAGGATGATTTCTCTGCATTTTTGTTGTAATTCAAGATTGTTCCTGGGAGGATGTTAGTGTAGCTTCCACTTACTCCCCCTTCATCTTGGATTCAACCTGTCTGTGTATTGTGAACTATGATGAGACTCTTTAAATCATCTTGCTTTTAAATCACTTATACTATGTTATTGTTGAAACTAATGGTCCCATACTGTTAGAAGGAAGATTTGAAAGATACATATGTTTTGTTTAAGTATATAAATTTTGTTGTTTTAAATTTTTTAATAAAATTTACAATTTTTATTTATATGAAAAAAGTCATTGTCATGAAAAAATAAATAAGCGAGGGAGGGGAAATGTTCTATGTTAAAGAAGAATAAATTAGACAAAGACAAATGTGTGATTTAATATGAATGCTTTCACAGAACATATTGGGAAAATTTGAATATACATTGTGTTAATTTTCATAAGGCTAAAAATTATACTGTGGTTAATGGAGAAAAAGACCTCATTACTACTATGGATAGATATCATGATATTACAACTTATTTTGAAATATTTCAGGGGGTAGATCAAGATAAATGTTGGAACATTTTGACTATACTTAAATTTGTGAATAGTATAAATGTTTTCTCTTTTTTAACTTCTATATATTTGAACATTTTTATAATAAAACATTGAAAAAGTAGAAATGATTCTTACTATGCAAATAAATAAAAACTCCTTATAATAAAGTGACTCACCAAGAAGTCAAAAACTAATTTTCAAGTTAATTATGGCTGACTTTTCACCGACTAAGTAAATTATTATTTTCAAGAAGGAATAATTATTGTATAAGTAGCTGGAATCAGCTATAATGAGGCATAAAAAAACTGTTAAAATGCTATGGCTCACCATAAATATGGTATAATTTTGCTACTAAACACCATCATCCAGAATTTCAAAATGTATTAAAATATCAACAGAAAAAAGAATTATATTCATTACCTTTCATAATTTTACTCAGCTATAAAGTTAGATAAGCCATAGATATCTATAAATCTATCATGAAGATATTTTGAGAGTTTTATTTTTAAATCACTGACTTTTAAATAAAGAAGTATTAGGAACAATTATGATAGGAACCAACCCCAAAACCTCTAAAAAATATTGTCATGTAATGTAATTGCTTAGTTGTTTCTAACAAATCTTTAAACATTAAGGGCTTGAAAATAAAATTATTGTAATTATATTTTCTAAATATATTTTTTAAGTGGCCACAACAACCTCTTCCATCTTTCATTCCTACCATTAAGAAGAGAGGTTTATGTTCCTTCCTTTTGAATCTAGGCAACATTGTGACTCCTGTAGACACAATACTATACGGCCTTTCAGAAAAGATCATAAAAGTTGACAGAGCTTTTCTGTCTTTCTTGTAACTTTCGCTCTTTGGCATTAGTCTCCATTTTGTAAGGAAGCTCAAGCAGAGGCCCAGTGGAAGGGAATGGCACAACTGACCCGCTGCCCTCATGGAATTCCTAGCTGACAGCCAGCACCAACATGCAGCTATGTCAGTCATCAGGACAGTAAATTCAAGCATCACGGCAGCATCAGAAAACCTCCCGGTCTACCCTCTTAAAGTTATAAGTTGGGCAACTATAATTCAACAAAGGATTCCATGCTTAACAGACAAATACATCTGAGAGATCTGTGCGTTGAAACATCTAAAGGTGGGCATGTGGAATCGAGCCAGGGAGGCAGGATGGGAGGAAGAACAGAGAGGAGAGCTCAAGGTGCAGTCTGGTACCCACCACAGCCGATGTGGTAGCAGAGGACTGCCGGGTAGAACCCTGACTGGGCTAGACCAGAGGACAGAAGCAGCAATCTGGCACAAATGGCCAGTACATAATGAGGCTGAACCCAGGATCCTCAGTAGAGAAAGGGTGAAAAGGATGGCAGTGGTGGAGCACACTCCATCCTCCATCACCAGGAAAACAAAGCCAGAGATTGGGAAATCTAACCCCACCCCTTTCCACCATCCTTCCATTGGCTCAGCATTACAGATCTCATTTGGTAGATGACATAGAGGCAGAAGCAACATTTCAGCCTAAATGATCGATACCTATTAGGGTTAAATGCAGTGATAAAAACGAAGCCACAGATGCCAGAACCCAACTTCCCTGCTCGTCTCTCTCCTATGATGGTGGGGGAACTAGCAGAGGCAGCTGCAATGCCTCAGACACTGAGGCCCCCTTGGTGGTTCCTGGTTATAGGAAAGCAGCACTGAGAACACAGAGGCCAGGAGCTCCATCACCTGCCACATCCATCACGGAAGGTTATACCCTGAGACCAAGGAACCCCAGACACAAAAAGGACACCCGGTTCCTAGGGGGATATTGGGTATTTTCCATGCCAGAAGAGAAATTGCTCCCCCAAAAGATCCCCAAAGTACTAGTAGTGCAGGTAAGAGAAAACAAAAACTTCCACTATAGCACCATCTACTGGAAAGTGAAACACCTCTCCTAATCAACTTGCTAAACAATGAAAAGAAACAAACAAGTACATTAAAAAAGGAGATTTTGTTCTTTCAAATGCCCAGGCAGAGAAAAAAAATCCATCAAGTGCCATGAATACCCAAGGTAACAAGGCAGTTCAGAAAGGAAATTTAAAAATCTCCAAAAAATAACGTATGGAAGTCTGTAATTTATTTATTTTTATTTTTATTTTTTTATAATTGCATTTTAGTAGGGTTATTTTTTTCCTTTTTTAAATTTAATTCTTGTTGAAGTACAGTTTTCTGTCTTTAATTTAAATGACTGAGAATTCAGGACCATAGGTCTCAAAATATACAGTGAGATACATGAGAACTCAGAAAGGCAGTTTGGTGAGCTCAGGAATAAAATCAGTGAACAAAGGGAGAACTGTATCAAAGACACTGAAACAATAAAAAAGAAACAAACAGAATTCTGGAGCTGAAAAGTTCACTAATTCAGATTAAGGATGTATTACAGAGATCTTAGGACCAGATCAGATGAAGGAAAGAAATAGTGACATTAAAGCAAGAAATCTAGAAATGGCTCAGATGAAAAAAGAGAAGATGAAGAGTAAAAAAAAACAAAAAAACAAAAAAAACCCCTAAGAACTATCTGACCCCTTTAGAAAGAACAGTATAAGAGTAATGGGTACAACAGAAGAAAAAGAGAGGGAAAAGGGAACTGAGAGCCTATTGAAACAAATAATTGATGAGAACTTCACAACTCTATGGAAAGAGCTAGATCCCTGAATGTTGGGGACTGTCCTGTCTGGTTTCAGGAATTGTAAACCATCTCCCACATCTAAGGCTGTGAGCAACCTCTGAATGCGAGCCACTGAGGAGACAAGGTTTGTCTCTGGCAGCAGATACTGCCCCTGCTTCATCTCCCTGTCCCCAAAGTATGGTCGGATGGTCAGAGACAGGTAAGACCCCTCAGAGTAGGAGCAACCTAGGTTAGACCCGATCACTTGGGAGGCCATCATGGAAGGACTGGGGGGGAGGGGCTGTGACAAAGAGGGAGTGATGGACCCTTCCCCCCAGCTATGATGAAGCCAGAGTCCCCATGTCCTCTGAAAGAAGTGCTTCCCAGCTCTAATCCACTTAAGCCTAAAAACCTATGATGGGGAAAGGGGTGCAAGCCCTGTGCTGGGAATGGTGGGCTCCCTCAGGGCTTCCTCCTGAGAAGGAATATGTGAAACCCTGTGGGACCTGGTTTGTTTAAGAATGCTTCTAGTTAGATGATAAGGGCCCGAGCAGAAGAAGAGTTTATGTCCCCAAAGTTCCGTAGCCTTTTAGCTGACGGGCCCTGATTTAGAAGAAGCCCTAATGGTTCTTTGTGTACTTTCTACTATTTACTGCTTGACAAGTAAATTAATAAGGAGTTCAGTTGTACCTGAACTCCTGTGCAAAAATCCCAATAAAGGCCTGACTAGGCAAGGGTCTGGGCGCTCTCTCTCCCTTTGAGAGAGTTGCCTGGCCACTCCAAGTCGCTCTCCCATTGAGAGGGTGGCAAGGCTGTTCTGAGGCTCTTCCTCCATGAAGGAATAGCCGTGCTGTCCCTTCTCCTCCACAGGACTCTGCAGCCCATGTGAATTTGTCTCATGTCTCATCCATGACTCCACAGGCACTGCTGGTCAGTGCATGTGTCACCTGAACAAGGAGGAAACAGAACACCTAATTATCTATGTGCAAAAAGACCTTATCCAAAGCATGTTATATTAAATCTGTAAAAAGTTAATGACAGAGAAAGAGTGCTTAAGACAGCCAGGGAAAATAAAACACTAACTTATAAAGAAAATCCCATTAGATTATGATCAAACTCTTCATTAGAAACCAACAAGCTAGTAGAAAGTGGAATCACATATTCAAAATATTGAAAAAAAGAAAATATCAGCCAAAAATAATATATCCAGCAGTTATCCTTCAGATAGGAAGAAGAAATAAAGACTTTTTCAGACAAACAAAAGCTGAGACAATTTACCAACACAGACTTATATTACAAGATATGTTGAAAGGATCTCTTTTAACTTAAACAATAAGAAAAAAGATTCAAAACTATGAGTAAGATGACCAACAGACAGAAGAAGGAAACTGTAACTCTTGTTCAGAATAGGGTATTAAACACTTAAATATAACATTAAGGTTAAAGGGGTAGAAGGTAAAAGCATTTTTTAAAAATATAACTACTGCAATTTGAAAATAAACAAAAGGCATAAAAAAGGAATAATTTGTGATGAAAAAGGAGGGAAGAGAGAAAAGGTTTGAACTTGTACAGGTGAATGGAGATAAGATGCAAGCACAAGAAACAGACTATTGTATGTCTGAAAATTTTTTTTGGCATAAACCTAATAATGGTAACCATACTACGAAGATCTAGAACAGAGGTACATAACATAAAAAAAAGTGGAAACAGTAAAAATCAAAATACCACTAAAGAAAAACAGCAGACAGAAACAAAAAGAAAGAGAAACAGTTGAAACACAGAACAAACAGGGAAAAAAGCATAAAATGGTTATAGGTAGTCCTCATATGTCAGTAATCACCCTAAATGTAAATGAACTGAACTCATTAATTAAAAGGCTCAGAGTAGCAAAGTTGATTAAAATATATGACTCAACTATATGTTGTCCTTAGGAGACACATCTCAGCTACAAAGATGAATGTAGACAAACTGAAGGGGTCAAAGGTAATACTCTAAGGAGATGGCATCCGGAGAAAAGCAGGGGTAGCCATATTTATATCAGACAAAATGGACTTCAAGATAAAATAGGTAACAAGAGACAAAGATGGATATTTATTATAATAAAGTAGATACTACATCAAGAAGACATAACACTTGAAAAAATATTGTACTGTTTATACTATTACAGTTGTCTCAATTTTCCCCTTTTGCTCCCTCCACCCAACCTGCACCCCATTCCCACAGTCCGTCCCCTCACCATTTTCTATGTCCATGGATCATGGACATGTGTTCTTTAATTATTCCCTACACCTCTTCCAACCAGTCCCCACTTTCACCCTCCCCTCTTATAGCTGTCAGTCTGTTCCATGTTTTTATGTCTCTGATTCCATTTCTGTCATTAGTTTATTTTGTTCATTAGATTCCACTTATAAGTGAGATCATATGGTACTTGTCTTGCATTGACTAGCTTATTTCACTGAGCATGATAGTCTCCAGTTCCTCCATGCTGCTGTAAAAAAGTGAGAAGGAAAGACAGATGGTCCATAGACATATGAAAATATGCTCAGCATCACTAGCCATCAGAGAGATGAGAATTAAAACCACAATGAGACATCACCCCACATCTGTCAAAATGGCTACCATCAATAAATTAATAAACAACAGGTGCTGGTGAGAATGTGGAGGAAAGGAAACTCTAGTGCACTGTTGGTGAGAATGCAGACTGGTACAACCACTCTGGAAAACAGTATGATTTTAAAAAATTAAAAATAGAAATTCCTTGGACAGTGATTCTACTTCTGGGAATATACCTAAGAATTCCAAAACACCAATTGGAAAGAATATGTGTACCCCTGTGTTCAAAGCAGTAATAATCACAATAGCCAAGATTTAGAAACAGCTTAAGTGCCTATCAGTGATGAATGAATAAAAAAATGTGTGGTACATTTACCACACATCTTAATGTATGTGCACCCAATCAGGGAGCACCAAAGTATATAAAGCAACTACTAATAGAACTAAAGGGAGAAACTGACAAAATACAATTAAAGTAGGGGGCCTAAATACCACATTGATAGCAATGTGGTTTTTTTTTAAAAATATTTTATTTATTTATCTTTTTTTAGAGGGGAAGGGAAGGAGAGAGGAAAGAAACATCAATGTATGGTTGCTTCTCGTGCACCCCCTGCAGGGAACTGGCTCCTGCCGGAAAGTGGCCTGCAACCCAAGCATGTGCCCTGACTGGGAATCGAACCGCGATCGTCTGGTTCGCAGGCCCGCGCTCAATCCACTGAGCTACACCAGCCAGGGCCAGCAATGTGGTATTTTTGATCATCCAAACAAAATCAATAAAGAAAGATTGGCCTTAAATAACACATTATACCAAAAAAACTCGATATTTACACTGCTTTCTATCCCAGAACATCAGAATACACATTCTTCTCTAGTGTACACAGAACATTTTCAAAGATAGACAATGTGTTGGTACTCAAAAGTAGTCTCAAGATATTTAAGACAAATCATACCAAGCATGTTCTCCAACCACAACAGTCTGAAGCTGGAAATTAATTGCAGAAAGAAGCTGGAGAAGCCACAGCACATGAAGATTAAAGAATATGCTACCAGACAACTATAGTGACAAACAATAAAGAAATCAGAGATCAACAGATACACCAAGACATGTGAAAATGACAAGACAATGTAAGAAAATCTTGGGGATGTAGGAAAAGTAGGACTAAAGCAGAATTTTCTAGCATTACAAGCCAACCTCAAGAAACAAGGAAGATTTTAAATAAACAATTTAACATTTTATCTTAGAAATGTAGAAAGAGGAAAACATGAAGCCCAAAATTAATAGAAGCAAATAAATAATAAAAATTAGAACAGAATCAAATGAAATAGAAAACAAAAAGACAATAGAAAAAATTCTTGAAAAAAAAAACCACACTGGTTCTTTGAAATAAAATTGACAAATCCTGGCTAGACTCACCAAGAAAAAGAAAGAAAAAACTCAAAATCAGAAATGAGAGAAGTTACAATGAACACCACAGAAATACAAATAATTATATTAAAAAAATACTGTAAAAGGCTATCCAACACCAAATTCAATAGCCTAGATGAAATGGGCAAATTCTCAGTAATATATAACTTTCCCACACTAAAGCATGAAGAATTAGAAAATCTAAATATATTTAACAGCAGTAAGGGAATTAAAACAGTCATCAAATACCTCTTAGAAAACAAAAGTCTAGGACCATATGACTTCACTAGTATATTCTACTGAACATTCAAAGAATATTTAATACCTATCCTTCTCAAACTCTTCCAAGAAATCATAAAAGAAGCAATAATTCCTATCTTATTTTAAGAGGCCAACATTACCCTAAATCCAAAACTTGGCAAGGACAACACACAAAAAGACCAGTATCATTGATGAATATAGATGCACAAATCCTGAAAAAAATAACAGCAAACTGAATACAACAATACATGAAATGGATTGATCCATCACGATCAAGTGGGGTTCAGTCCAGAGACACAAGTATGATTCAACATATGCAAACCAATCCATGCGATTCACCATATTAACAAAATAATGGATGAAAACATGATTATATCAAAAATACAGAAAAAGCATTGGACAAGATACAACATTTATTTGATTAAGACACTCAATAATATGGGTATAGAAAGAAAGGACATCAACATACTAAAGGCCATATATGACAAACCCTCAGCTAATATCAGACTCAATGGTAAAAACCTGAAAGCTTTTACTCTAAGCTGAGGAGCAATACAAGGATGCTCACTCTCACCACTGTTATTTAACATCTTACTGGCAGTCCTAGCCAGAGAAATCAGGCAAAATAAAGAAATAAAAGGCATCCAAATTGGGAATGAAGAAGTAAAATTGTCACTTTTCACAGATGACATGATACTATACATCAAGATCCCTAAAGATTCCACCAAAAGAGTAATAGAAATAATAAACAAGTAGAGGAAATTTTGCAGGACACAACCACTGTACAAAAATCTGATGCATTCCTATATACTATCAATGAAATATTAGAAATAAAAACAATTCACTTGCAATCGCAACAAGTAGGATAAAACAACTAGAAATAAACTTAATAAAAGAACTTACTGGTATGCCTCAGTGGCTTTGGCATCCTCCAGCAACCCAAAAGGTCAGAGGTTTGATTCCTAGTTAGGTGACAAGCCTGGGTTACAGGCCAGGTCCCTGTAACCCAGGGTCAGGGATGTATGTGCAAGAGGCAACTGATTGGTGTTTCACACACTGATGTTTTTCTTCCTCTCTTTCTCCCTCCCTTCCCCTCTCTCTAAAAAAATAAGTAAATCAAGTATTTTTAAAGAAGTGAAGGAACAACAGCAAAAAAAATTTAAAAATAAAGAAGTGAAGGACCTATGCACTGAAAACAACAAGATATTTTTGAAAGAAATTAAAAAAAGATACAAAGATATGGGAAGATAGTCTGTGTTCATGGATTGAAAGAATGAACAGTTAAAATGGCCATATTACCTAAAACAGTAAACAGATTTAATGCAATCCCCAACCAAATCCCAGTGGCCTTTTTTTCAAAGAAATGGAACAAAAGAAATTATCAAATTTATATGGAACCACAAAAAACCCAAATAGGCAAAGCGATCCTGAGAAAATAAAAACGAAGCTGGAGGTAGCACAATCCCTGACTTCGTTATATTATAGAATTAATATAAACAAAACAGTTTGGTATTGGCAGAACAAGAGACACGCAGACCAACTGAACAGAATTAAGAGGCCACGAATAAACTCACACATATAAAGGCAACTGATTTTCGACAAAGGAGCCAAAAACATACAATGGAGAAAAGAAAGCCTCTTCAATAAATGTTGCTGGAAAAATTGTAAAGCCACATGGAAGAGAATGAAACCAGATTGCTATTTGGCACCATGTGCAAAGATTAACTCAAAATGCATCAAAGTCCTAACTATAAGTTTGGAAGCAATAAAATACATAAAAGAAAATATAGGCTCTAGTCTTACGGACCTTGGCCTCAGAGAGGATTTTGTGAATTTGATCTCAAAAGCAAGAGACGTAAAAGGAAAATTAAATAAATGGGACTATATGAAGCTTTAAAAAATCTGCACAGCAAAAAAAGAAAAACAACAAAATAAGGCAACCAACTGAATGGGAGAACACATTTGTAAACAATATCTTCAAAGAGGGGTGGGTTAATATCACATATATATAATATGTAATTATAATATATAATTATTTATAATAATATATTTATAATTATATATTTACATTATAATTACACATAATTAAAATATTTAAATTATATATTATACATATAATTTATACAACTCAATGAAAAAACAAATAGTCCAATTAAAAGAAATGGGCAGAAGACCTGAGCAGACACTTCTCTTAAGAAAACATACAATACAAATATCTTCTAACAGATATTTGAAAAGATGCTCAACTTCACTATCTATTAGGGAAATGCAAATCAAAACTATGAGATACCACTTCACACCTGTTAGAATGGCTATTATCAGCAAGACAAGTAAGTAATAAATTTTGGATGGGTTGTGGAGAAAAAGGAACCCTCATACACTGCTTGTAGGGCTTGTAGGAATGTAAATTGGTATAGCTCATTTGGAAAGCAGTGTGTAGGTTCCTCAAAAAAATTAAGAATAGAGCTATTGACCTTGGCTAGGTATATCAGTTGATTAGAGCATTGTCCCCATATACCAAGGTTGCAGGTTCCATCCTTAGTCAGGGCACATACAAGAAGCAACCAATGAGTGCATCAATAAGTGTGACAATAAATTGATGTATTCATGTTTCTCTCTCTCTCTCTCTCTTAAAAAAAAGAAGTAGAGCTCTCACATGACCCAGGAGTTCCTCTTTTGCATATCTACCTGGCAAGTTTGAAAACATTTGTTTGTAAAGATACATGTACCCCTATGTTCATTGCAGCATTAATCACGGTAACTAAGACATGCAAACCAGCTAAGACAAAGAAACCAGTCCTTTGCTGGATGATTGAATAAAGATGTGGCACAGACATACAACAAAACACTACTCAGCTATAAGAAAGAATAATTTTCTGCCATTTGTGACAACATGGATGGTTCTTAAGAGTGTCATGCTAAGTGAAATAAGTGATATGGAAAAGAACAAGAGCCATATGATTTCACTTATTTGGGGATATTAAAGAAAAGAAACAAATGCGCAAAACAAAAAACCTCATAGATACAACAGTAACCCTCATAGCATGGTGGTTACCAGTGGGGCAGGGGTGTCAAGGGAGGATGAAGAGGGTAAAGGGTGTCAGATAGATGGGAAAGGAAGGGGATTAGTCTTTGGGTGGTGAGCATACAATGCCATACAATGCTGATGTATTATGAAATTTTACACTTGAAAGTTATATAATGTTTTTAACCAATGTCACCAATAAATTTCCTTTAAAAAGTGTAAATTCTCCAGTCCCCAGGTGAGTTACCTCACCAGAACCTCCTAAAGCAGAAACAATACGTCACATCACAACCTGACAACATTGCAGACTACTGAGCAAAAGAAGCCAATATTGTTTTTTTTAAGCAACTACGTTTTCAGGTGGTTTGTTATACAGCAATAAATAACCAATTTAATTGTCAAAGAATGAATCAAATATTAATTAGTATAAAAAGTACCTTCAAAAGCACAACCATTCCTATAGATATAGCTTATTATGTAATGCCATGAAAAAATGCCATTTTCTCTCATAGTGAATGCATAACAATTGGCAATATTTATTACTCATGATTTGCACATTCACATATACAGGGTATTTTGTGTTGTAAAGATCTTTCTATGAAAGTTTCATAACGCCCTGGCTGGTGTGGCTCAGTGGATGGCACATGGGCCTGCAAACCAAAGAGTTGTGAGTTCAATTCCCAGTGAGGGCACATGCCTGGGTTGCCGTCCAGGTCAGGTGTCCAGTTGGGGGTGCACAGCAGGCAACCACACATTGATGTTCCACTCCCTCTCTCCCCCTCTGCCTAAAATAAATAAAACCTTTTTTAAAAAGTTCATAAAATCTTATACTTAAAAACTGAAACAGCAATGAGTCATTTGCCCCTGGCTGTCAAAGGGGTCCATTTTTGTGCCTTTCAGAGACTGTTCAGAAGTTCATATTAGATAAAGTATAGGAAAGCGCTTCCTGAATTCTAAAGAGCTCTATAAATAAAATTTTCTATTAAGATTATTGGTATGCTACTAGATCATTTTAGTTTTTATTCTGCCTTTTTAAAAGCTCAGGCTGAGAGAACTGCTTTGGGAGTCTGAGTGAATTAGGTGCAGACCAGAGCAGTCTGTGGTTGTTCATAGGCAGGTGCAAAAAATTTTAGTTTTTCATTTCCACAGAAATTTCTCTTTTGAAAACCTTATGTGCTACCTTGGGTATATCCCGAAAATAAAAAGCCTGGGGTTCAAAGGGCCTTCTGAGTTCTGTTGTGCTCAGTTTAATCCTACTCCAGTATTCCAAACAACTTCCTTCTTGTATCTTAAAAACAGTCAGTCACGAAATAACATTTTTATATGTTTCAGTAATATTCTCTGCTTACTTTATTTCCCAAGATAACTGTAAAAGAACCAGCTTCTTAGTAAAAAAGTTGCTTCTAAAAATACATCTTATCTTTTAGAAAATACACATAGTTCATAAATTTTCCAAATGGAAAGGGAAAAAAGCATGAATTTGCATGAGAAGATAATGAATACTATGAATATTTAAATATTTTTGAAGATACTTGATTGCTACCCTAGTTAGGTGATTTTATTCCCACTGGGAAATTGCAGGATTTTAAAAGTTATATATTGAAAATATTTATTTTATTTAGCACATTTCGGGAATGTAAGATAAGAGCATACAGCTATTTTAAGGCAGTTTCACGCCTTCAGTCTGGGGTGATATTCAAACCGCCGAGTTATCAGAACCTGGCATGTTCCACATGACGAGTATTTGCAAAGGGATAGAATATTCAACTCTGCAGTTTCCTCTGGATTTTGCAAATGAGTATCCGAAGGGCATTTATTATTTTATTATATTCTCAAGAATATAAGTAACTTCAAATTGACAATCTCTTAAATTTGGTAGGAGCTAAATGATCCGTTTACTGATTTATTCATATACTCATTAATTCTGGCATGTTATCTTTTATTAATACCTTTGCCGTGCCAGTCACTAAGTGAAGTGTGGAGGCTGTGAAGATGCCCTGTCTCAAGGAGCTTTCAATATTGAGGGAACGACAGATGGGATAGTAGTGAGCTGGAGGTGTGAGGCCATTTGTGTGCCCAGATCTGCCTGCAATGAGGAGTCAGCAGGCCTTCCCTTCCTTGATTGACTGAATTTCTGTCGCCTAGAATATGTTGGTCTGAAGAGTCAATGCCAGAGGGTTTTTATCTCATGACTTTCTAAGGATCTCTTTAAATGATCAGATGATTTGAAAAACTTTGTAACACATAATTCTGTGGCTTCAGTTGGGGAAGGTACCTGATCTTCGTTATTAGCTATATATATATATATATATCTGTATAACAGCTTCGCCTTATTCCCAGTGAGGTTTTTTTTTTAAACTGGCAAATTCCTTTCACTGTTCTCCCATTCCTGTATCTATCTACCCATTTGCATCTACAAAGTTCATGTAATTTTTTGTGGGAGTAGGGGAAGCTGTTTAATCTCAAACATAACAAGCAAATTTGCACTTTGCATTCACTTCACAGGGAATCTTCTAAAACCTTAACACGTATTTGTTTTAATCTTGCATGTTGCCTTTAGTAATAAACATAATCTTCTTCGGACACTTAATAGTATTTCATATAAAGCACAGGGACTAATGACTGATAATGTCTTAGTTGTATGTAGAAATGAATCCACCCATAGTGGTTTTGGCTAAAAGGTTATTATTTACTGATTGACATAACTGGAAGTCCAGGGATAAGACTGGGTCTAAATGATGTTATCTATCTTTCCTTCTACGTGTACTAATTTGGGAGTGGAGTGTAAAATTTGGTGATTATTTTATATTAATCAGGCCCACTTCTGGACTTGAGAGGATTATCTCCTCTAAAAGAGACTAAGGATTGAGGGTGGGAAACAGGTGGGTCTCTTTTGTAAGGAAAAGTGGGACTATTATATGTTGTCAGGCAAAAACATCGCATAATTTTGCACCCACTTGGCAGCTTTCGCTACCTCTTTTTTTATTTTGTAAGTTAGTGGATGGACAGGTTAAATTCATGGAACGATAAGTTAAACCCTAAATATAAATTAGTACAACTACTAACATACTCATTTTTTGTTTTGTTTGTAACATTCAATCTATATACGTGGAAATTCATGTCTGAATTTGTCTTTGACAGTAGATCAGCTTTTGTATTATTTCGCATGATGTACTGGTACTTAAGGGAATGAAAATACTCATTTAGGAAAACATACCAAATGTAATCTTGCCACTGGTTTAAATCCTAGAAGGAAACAATTAGGAACTTTTCATAGCATTCTTTAGCGAGAGGTACAATAGCGTATCTCAACTAATGTATGAAAATCTCTTGTAGGTCAATTAATCTCCTTCATTTGCCTGAGTCAATTGCTACCATTTCTGTCAGAGAAAATTTCAAAAGGAAAGACAATTTTTTCCTTCTATCTTGTCCCATTATGAAAGTTAAAGAACATCTGCAAAGTTAACACTCTTGTTAGTTAGGCCATGTTCATAGGGAAGATAGACCCGTATGACATTCTTTCACAATCAGTAATAGAACTGCATTCCAAGGTCCTTTGAGAGCAATGATTTCTGTTTTGTTTTGTTTTTTCCTTCAAATTTGCCAGTCTCCAGGAAACCTCTTGTCTCTAAAAGACGTTAGAGAGTTTCCAATCTTGGAGACATAACTGTCAGATAGTATGCAATCATAAAATTCCAATACCCTAAAAAGTAATTTTACTTCTATCAAATACTTTTGGGTATTTCATTTACTCAGGTATTTATTAGGGACCTAGATAAACTGGTTCAGGTATAGATGTCTCTGTTTTCATGGAGCATATATACTATGAAAAGACACCATAATGAATAGGTAATTTTGGAGAAACAAGTATTATGCAGAAAGTACAATAGGGTGATGTTACAGAGAGTAACTGGGTAGGAAATACTAATTTATAAAGCTATTCATGAATTGCTTCTTTTAGCAGCTGGCATCAAAGTCAGGAATTGAATAATGAAAAGTAGCTAACCATGTAAAATCTCAGAATTTAATATCCCAGGATATATTTCACAGTAAATAAATGGCATGCCCAGAAATGAAGCAATACAAAGATACAGTGTGGATGTCTACTCAGCCATTAGCACTTCAAATAAAAACTTGCTTTAGAAAAATCATTTCTATTTCCAATATTCTAAGCTCTTTTTAAATATAATAATATAATAAAATGACTTAAATAAACACCAGTATGGGATAGCAAATCATGTTTATGGTCAAAACCAGGATTTTTTCCTTAGCTGTAGTAATGTTTTTGGTTGAAACTCTGGTCTAGGCCTCCAATAATAAGTTGATATGTCTCAATCAGTGTCTGCCACTAACTAGAAAGCATTTTGTTTCTCAAATGCCTGTACCAATTTGACAGCTTTCTCTACTTGAGATATTCTGAAAAAGCTTTATCTATTTTGATAACTTACAGAGACCTTGAGACACATAATTTAGACTGGTTTAAAAGAGACAGTTATCCTTTACTTACTCTGTCAGTATTATTTTCCCTAAGTCTGTTTCTACATATAATCAAAGAGATGACTTGGCTGATAAGGTTAAGATAGAACAAGGATGTCTGCAATTCCAATGGTAAAATCTAGATAATTCTCATCAATCCAGTCAAAATAAATTTTTGGAATGTTAAGAGTTATGATAGCATTTGCCTTTGTGGTTTTATGCCTGGGCAATCAGTAATTTGATTAGCTTTTCTAATATTCTAAAAAACCTCCCCAAACCCAAAATACCAAAGTAGAAAAAGTCAGAGAAGTAGCATACTTCAAAGAGCAATTGATACAGTAACATGCAAATATGGTAAATGAATTTTCTTTTATTAAAAAAACCCAAAACTTTCTTTTGAAAAACTATGATATAGAAAGTATCAAGAAAAAAATTTATATTAAATTATAAAGCTAATGATAAGCGTAAATTAGAAGATGATATAATTGCCCCTGATATGACAATGTTAATTTATTTCATTTGGTTCTCAGAATACCTTGATTAGCCCCATTTTATTGACGAAACAGAGATTCAGAGGCTATACAAAATCTTTGTGGAAGGCTGACTAATCTATGGGCAGATCCGAACCTCCCCAGGAACTAATCTGTCGAGAAGCTGTAGAGCACAAAGGAACAGATTATCCTCTGGAAACAGAGGCCTGCAGTCCTGCTGAGACCTTGACTTAGACTTGGGGAAACTGATTTCGGACTTCAGATATTAAGAGACTGGCTGTTATTCTAAGCCATCAAGTTGTGGTCATTTGTTAAAACAGCCATAGGAAACTAAACCAGTCATAATGTTAAATACGTTGAGTCCCAGATTAGACCCAGTCTATCCCGTCACTTTCCTCCTAATATACCACCTTGTAATGTTGCTTTCTAGAAGAGACTTTATAGTGACAAATTTATAGCAAATGACTGCATAAATTCTTCATCTGAATCCACAATTTCATGAAAATATCTTAATTTGTAGACCCAGTAAATATATCCACTTTAAAATAGTGGCTCCTTTAACTAAATTTGAATTACTTATACACAATGTATTTTGAAAGATGGAACCCAAGCCCTGGTAAATGATAAACATTAGTTATCTCCTTAGAGAAGTTCTTTTTTTAAGGAAAAATTTTGAGAAATACATACCTTTTAATTTGTTAGGTAGGCGTAATTTTCAACCTATTCAGTTTCTCTTGAATAAATAGTGGCCTAACATTTTATATATGAAAAAAGCAGTTTAGTAGCATAATCATGTCATGAACAATCACTGTTCTGTTCTATTCTTGAATAGATGAGCAGTTGTAAAAAATGACATCTGTTTACTCCTGTGAAAATTTCTGCAAAGACAGAGAGGGAGTTCAAAGGCAAAGCTGGAGGAATAAAGGGCACATCACAAATAAATTAAATTAGGGGTTTTATCCAGTCAGTGATTGCTATTTTGGAACTGAGTCAAAGGTCATGCCTCTTTTGGAAGTAATGACCTTGATTCTCCAAGAGGGAGTAACAAAACAACACAGAACATCACAGGTAGGTAAAGATCTACTTATTGGGGAGATTCCAGCAAATCAAGAAGAAAAGAGGATTGTAATCTGAAGAACTAAAATAAGATTGGGTATTTAGATGAGGTGGACAGATAGGGATGTGAGCAGGAATAAAGGACAGGAAGGATAGGGATGGGGAATTTGAAACTGAGAGCTCATTAAGAACAAAGATTGTATCTTATCATTAAAAAATAGTGCCTGTGATGTGCCAAGAATTTTTCAAAACAAAACTGTGAATGGAATGATCAGAACTGTAATAGCATCATGTTTCAAGGAGCAGCAATGATAAGGCTGAGAACAAGAATGTAAGGTGATTAAGTTTCTTCTGTTTAAGGTCAATTTTGCTTTTGTCCTATCAATTGAGGTCAAACTCAGCCTGAGGAGATAGATAGATACTCAAGAGCATAATACTAATATGAAATGCAAGGTGCAATTCCAAAGGTCAGGAGCATGGCTGATTCAGAAGTACTATCCTGTTTTATTGTACCAAGAAATGGTAATGGAATTAAACATTTATTGAATACATGGATAATTCAGTTTTATAAGCTAAACTATAAATTTCCAATATAAAAATCAATGTCACACTACTTCTTCCAAACTTGTAAAGCAAGCACTTGATGTGTGTTATAACGGTCAGAAAGCCTGTGTGAACTGAACAAAGAGCATGAGGTCAGGTTGAAGAGATAGGCCAGAACCAAACTGTTTAGGGCTCTTCAGTCCATGGAAAGAGTTGGAACACTATTCTAAGTATAAATGGAAGCTACCAGAGAATTTTAGTTAGCAGAGGTAGGTTACATAAGCACATTGTTAAAGATCAGTTTAATAACCTTTGATAAACAATTTGAGGGGTCAGGAGTAAACAGAGAACACTTTCACAGGGCCACTGTGGTATTCTAAGTGGAAAACGATGATGACTGAGGTGATGTGAGTGGAGTTAAAGAAGAAAAATTCTGATATATTATTAAGTTGAGATCGGAATTTACCACTGACAAATTACACAAATGTGCTTGTATGAATATGATTGGTAAAGAGAGGGGAAAATTCAAATTAAGATAAATGACTGACTGGCATGCTTAGGAATTCACTAAAATGAGAAAGATTAGTGGACAAACAATATTATTAACTGATTGACTGGGTTGGAAAAGAGGGAAAAATGAGATTTTTTGGCTAAATTTGTCATGCTTCTGAGAGATACCAGTGGAAATACTTAGCAACCAAAGAGATGAACAAGGCTAAAGCTCAGTAAGGTATATATTGGAAATTATTCTCCTATATATGGTATTTAAAGGCACGCGAATTTATTGGGCTGGCCAAAAAGTTTTTCCCCCCCCTGTAACATGGCTCTAGTAGCACTTAGTGTGTGTTTTACTTCATTCAAAACAAGTTTGTTAGATTGCATTGTGGCAGCTGTCATATATCAGCATGCATCTAAAAAAACATCAAAATTGGTGAATTTTTGTGTAGCTATTTTAATATTGAAGATGGAAGAAAATAAGCAACATTTGTAGCATAGTATGCTTTGTTATTTCAAGAAAGGTAAAAACACAACTGAAATGCAAAAATAGATTTGTGCAGTGTATGGAGAAAGTACTGTGACTGATCGAATGTCTCAAAAGTTGTTTGTGAAGCTTCGTGCTTGAGATTTCCCACTAGATGATGCTCCATGGTTGGGTAAACCAGTTGGAGTTGATAGCAACCAAATTGAGACATTAATTGATAACAATCAATGCTATACCACATGGGAGATGGCCAACATACTCAAAATATCCAAATCAATACAGTTATGAGTGAAAATAAAAATACATCTCATTTTATGGAAAAAAACTAAACAGACTCTTTGGCCAACCCAATATAAGATCACTAAAGGAAAGGATATAGCAGGAAGAAAATAGAGGCCAGCAACGAATCCTAAATTTAGCATCCCTCTGAGAAGGAAACAGCAAGTACAAACTGAGAAAGCAAAATGAACTAGAAAAAGAAAAAAGAATTCAGTGGTCAAGTGTAGAATATAATACGTGGTTGCTTAAGATGAGCCCAGGGAAATGTCTACTGGAATTGTCCAGTGGAAAGTTGTTAATCATGTTGCCAAATGAAGCTTCAATGGAGTATGAAGTTTACCAGCTACACTGAAGTAAGTAAAAGAGCAAATGTGACCCTGGCTGGCATAGGTCAGTGGATTGAGTGCAGGCCTCGAACCAAAGGGTGGCCAGTTCAATTCCCAGTCTATGGCACATGCCTGGGTTGCAGGCCAGGTCCCCAGTGCAGGCCATGTGAGAGGCAACCACACATTGATGTTTCTCTCCCTCTCTTTCTCCTTCCCTTGCCCTCTAAAAATAAATAAAATCTTTTAAAAAAGAGTGAATTTGAAGTAATGTGCTGGAAGAATGTATGTGTGTGTGTGTGTGTGTGTGTGTGTGTGTATATATATATATATTGAGGAGTTTTGAGGAGTTCTGCTTAAATGAGGAGTATAGAAATGAGTGTTCATTGAGAAAATATACATCTGTTAATAGAGAATGTGTGTTCAGGAGGGGTATCTTATAAATTGCTTATGTTCTGATAGAGTAAATTGTTAGAGGGGAGGGGATTGCTGATGTGGGAGAAAGGTATACCTGCAAGAAGAAAGACATTGTGATGGCAAGAGTGATATAATCATGGATCTGAAGAGTTGTTTTATAAAATTATATATAAATATATAATATAGTTATATATTATATAATATATAAGGGTTGTTTTATAAAATCAGATATAATATATATAAAATAATATGTATATGATTTTATAAAACAACTTTTCAGTCTTTCCCATCTTGCAAGATGGTGGATGAAAAAACTGAGAAGCTAGATACTAAGGAGAAGAAACCCAAAGCCAGGAAGGCTGATGCTGGTGGCAAGGTTAAGAAGGGTAACGACCTCAAGGCCAAGACATCTAAGAAGGGGAAACCCCACTGCAGCCGAAACTCTGTCCTAGTCAGAGGAATTTGCAGGTATTCCTGGTCAGCTATATATTCCCAAAAGCCCATGTCCAAGAGGAAGTATTCTGCAGCTAAATCCAGCATTGGAAAGGAAAAGGAGAAAGTTGTGGCTACTGTCACTAAACCAGTTGGTAGTGAAAAGAATAGTGGTACCTGAGGGGCTAAATGTCACGAAATGCCGGATACTATCCTACTGAGGATGTGCCTAGAAAGCTGTTGAGCCATGGCAGGAAACCCTTCAGTCAGCACGTGAGAAGACCATGGGCCAGCATCACTCCTGGGACCATTCTGATCATCCTCACTGGGCACCACAGAGGCAAGAGGGTGGTTTTCCTGAAGCCACTGAGCAGTGGCTTGCCACTTGTGACTGGACCTCTGGCCTGGAATTGAGTTTCTCTGCATAGAACACACCAGAAATTTGCCATCTCAACCTCCACCAAAATTGATATCAGTGGTGTGAAAATCCCCAAACATCTCACTGATGGTGTGAAAATCCCCAAACATCTCATCTCCTTACTTCAAGAAGAAGAAGCTGAGCAAGCCCAGACACCGGGAGGGAAAGACCTTCAACTCTGAGAAAGAGAAATACAAGATTACAGAGCAATACAAGGTTGATCAGAAAGCCACGGACTTGCAAATTCTGCCAAAAATCAAAGCCGTTCCTTAGCCGCACGGCTACCTCCTCTCTGTGTTTGCTGTCACAAATGGGCCTTATCCCCACAAAATGAAGTTCTAAATTTCTTTTGAAAAACCTTATTAAGTAACTGATATGTTAAAGAAATGAAACAATTCTTCAGATCCATGATTATATAAAATTATATATATACATATAGCCTATCCAGAAGAAGTCCAGCTATTATTAATACACAAGAACAGATGACACAACATTGATGTAACCTGGAAGCCAAGGAGAGTAGACAGGAATGCATGTGCATGAACAATGATGACTTCACTTTCCTAGTCAGTGGGGGTGGTAGACACCATTGAGTGAGCATGTGTACTAAGTGGCCGTCACGTTCAAAATGACTGAGCAAGTAGAGCAACGAATCTGCATCAAAATTTGCATTAAGCTTGAACATTCCTCCTTTGAAACTATTGGAATGATTCAGAAGGCCAAAGCTATGGGCAACTGCGGATTGGCAGCTTCATCATGACAATATGCCTGCTCATGTTTCATGTCTCATGTATAGTGCCGAGGTTTATTGCAAAACGTCAAATCACCCAGGTGACTTAGCATCCCTAGAGGCCAGCTTTGTTGCCCTGGGACTTCTGGCATTTTCCCAAAATGAAAATCATCTTTGAAAGGGAAGAGATTTCAGACCATTGATAAGATTCAGAAAAATACAATGAGGCAGCTGATGGCATTTGGGAGAACTGTGTGAGGTTCCAAGGTGCCTACTCTGAAAGGGACTGAGGTGTCATTGTCCTACATACAGTGTTTCTTGTATCTGGTATTTTCTTCAACAAATGTCTCTGTGTTTCATATGATATTGCTGGATACCTTCTGGACAAACTATATTTCATATGTATATGTGTGTATACATATATATATATACACACACACATATATATGTAAATTTTCTGTACTTATCATGGAAGACAGATGTGAAAATTTAAGCAAACACAGATTTTTGTGATGGGAAAGTGAATTCTTTCCATCTTATTACTTCTGTTTTTTTATTTAGTAATAGAATGAAGTCATCAATTGATTTAGAAAAAGAAGGAAGGGATTACGTAAGTTTTATAGAGAAAGTTTATCTGATGACATATCTACAACATCAAGACTAATTCCTGGCACGTAGAAAATCTTCACAATTCTGTGTTGAAGGAATGAATGGAAAGAAAGAAAGTGAGAGGAAATGGTTATCTTGGAAAGTAGAGAAGTTGGCTTCCAAGGGATGTGTAATAAGACTGTGTTGCAAGCTACATTTTTAGTCTGAATCTGTTCACTCCTTTCCTATAAAACTTGGGTTATAACTGTTCTACACTAGCAACGAGGTTAAGGTTTCTCTTGTCAATGACTCATTTTGACATACAAATGCAACCAGTTTCTGGGCCAACGAGGCACAAAAGGACTTTTACAGGCTTAGGCTAAAACTTTCTTTGCTTTGAAAGAAAAGATACATGTGAAGAAAATGATCCTTTTCTGCCTCTGGATAGAAGCGGTATATTGGAGGATAATAATGGGAACTGGCCCAAAGTTAGGAAAGGCAGAGTACTAAACAGAAAGGACCTGGCAGAGCGCCACCGTTAGACCAGGACAGGAAGTGCCCTGCTGCAGATCTGGCAATTTGGCCCCTTTGAGGACCTGGAACACTCCAATCAGCCAAAAAATACATTTGTTAAAAAAAGCACACTGGTGAATTTGTCAGTGGAGTTTCGTGCTTAACAAGAACAGTTTTTAACCCATAGCCTAAACACCGCCTTTAACGGCTAATGTAGGATTGTCAGATAAGATACTGAACGCATACTTAGATTTTAATTCCACCCAGACAATTGTGCTCCTTGCAATCTTTGGGAAATACTCACATAAAAATGTGGTGTTAAACTGAGAAACCTAAACTTTTATTAGCTAAACCTGGAAATCTTAGTCCCATGGGCCTCCTTGCATCCTTTGTCCTGTGTCTTACCAGGATGCTTGAGGGCGTCCCAATGCTGTGAGCTCTGGGTTGTGCTTGAACTGAAAGACAGACAAAAAATGTATTTGTCTTTCAGTTTTGTCTGAAAAAATGTCTGAAAGACAGACTTTTTTTTGTAGTACAGAGAACATTAGAACAGAAAGTGTCTAGGTGGGAAACGACAAATACATTTTTGTTTTCATTTTTAACATACAAAATCCTTTTCATATAGTAAACACTGAATAGATGGATTACTGCAGGCAATATCATTACCAAGTAGTGTCAAGAATCCGTTTGTTTTATTCCTTTGCTGTTTGAAATTATGGCTCTTAAAGTACTTATGATTTAATGTAGTGTTACATTCGCAGATGATAGCTGCAGAATATTTGTCTACATTAAACAATCTATATTGTAGAACCATTTATAACATGAATGGATCATGACACTGATTATCTTGATTACTAGATGTTCAATGAAAACTAGAACTTCAAATACTTTAACTTATTAAATTTATATGGTTGGATTTTGCTAATTTTATTAAAAAGTAGAACATGTAATTTTAATAAAGTATATTTATTTAACCATTAATTATACTTTGTAATTAAATAATTATAAAGTGTAATTTATACTTTTATAATTTTTAATTATACTTTGTTCTCACATTTTCCAAGCATGGTGCTTAACTAGTACCATTCTAGATGCATAGAAGAAAAGTTAACTCACTACATCCAACAGATTCCTTAAGGCATTGAACTTAATTCACTCCTGTGATCCTAGCTGAAAAAGGCTGAAAAAAATATAGGTTTTCACTTAATGAACAGAATAGTGTGTTAGCCCTTTAAACCATAAATTGACTTCAACAATCAGTAAAATACAGGGTCCAGCAGAAATAAGGCTTGCTTGACTGTGGTTCATAGGGTAATAATATGGGTGTAATTATTTGAACATTTCACTTAAACTGTCATATGTTGTGCTTGAGTGTGATATTATCTTACAGAATTACATGCTTATGATTTTATAATAAAATTTTGTAATAAAAAGGGGCATTATTTATGCTGGACCCTGTACATAGTTGAGATGCATGGTATTTAAATCTTTGAAGAAATATATACATACATATATATATTCACACATATAACTATGCTATTATATATGACATACATATTTAAAGTAGAAGATATATAAAGTGTCATCAAAATTATAAACTTGGGTTGTGATATTTTAGTCCTTATAGAAATATCTTTACTCCTTTATGATGTACAGTTTTCTCTATTTAGCTCTTCCAGCATCCATGCCTTCATAATATCATTTTGCAACTTCTTACATCAATAAAAATCTATTTGCCTTACCCTTAAAACAGGGCTAGCCTTGTGATTTGGTTTGGTTAACAGGATATAGCAGAAGGGATAACTAATTATTCAATACAAATTAAAGCTCGTTTTTATATGTGTCCTATAACTGGAAGCCAGTTATAAGAATTAAGTAGTGGATTTTATTTTTGAAAAAGAACCAGAATTCAGTGGCTTTGATCTTTATCTGATAAGTATTTTTATAGCAAGTGGTTATTTTTCCTATTTCTTCATCCCTTTCTACTACATTGTACTATGTCTCAAGCAAAACACATTTAGAGTTAAAATATCTTGCCCTGCTTTGTCTTAAAATACATTTTTATTGTAACTTTTCCATCTAAATTTTTCACTAGAAGCTTTTCAAAAATTTCTCAAGTCAGCAACTGAACTACATGTGTAAAAACCTGATAAACTTGGGAAACTGAAACTCTTGATCTGTTAAAACGATATCTTGAGAAGTTTTGGCTGAAGCCAATTACCAAGTAAGAAGATTACTTTTCTCAGTGATGCCCTTTAAAAAATCTTTTAGGCATTTTTCAGGTTACAACCTGAAAATTTCTGAGTTTTAAAATAAAAGCTTATTCTTTGTGCTATGGAAAAGCCTACTGTGTCACTGAAACATTGTCCGGAGATAGTGAGGACTGTGTTTATTTGAAAACTAATTCAAAGTTTATTTTCATGATTAACACATATCTTCACTTTACAGAATGACCTTATCTGTACAACATAACAACACTGCTTTAAATATTTAGTGTTCTCTTCATTTAAACATCAAAAAAATCAATATTTTAAGATTATAGCAAACATTTGTTTATTTAGAAAGGGGAAATGTTTATTTCACAAATAAACATCTAATCTATTTTTTGCAGTCATTTTAGATGTCTCTTTGGGTGCAGATAAATAATTGCATCATATGTTCACAGAATTCGAAGCTCATAATTTGGTTGGGAATCTGTATTCTGCCCTTCAGAAAGGTATAGTGGCAAGATGGTTAAAGAATATTACAGTGTTGGAAATGGGGAAATACGTTTTGCTTTCAAGAATGTTTATGGATAGCTGAGAACCAAGAATTCAAGGAACCCAGAAGACCTACTTCATCCCTCATACATGGTCAGCTCCTAAACTTATAACTGCTCCAAAATTCAATGAAAAGTTTAAGGTAACTGGAAGGAAATACCTAATACAATTTTTGCAACTTCTCAACTTTGTTGCACAGGACAAGGAGTCAGGCAGAGGGATTTTTCTGGAATTAAAACAACCATCTACTTCCACCTGTGGTCTGAGATGACCTAGGTAGTAATTCAATTGAGAACTTACACATACAAAAGTAGATACATTTACACATTCAGAAAGGAGATATGCCTTTAGCCATGGTTTTTCAAGCCCATACCTCAGTGAGCTTTGTTAAGCTTTTTATGGAAAAGGTTGTGCTTTTACAGGTTTAATTCCTACTCAGAGCCTTTCTGTTTTCTTTAATCTTCAACAAGTAGGTGAACACATACATTGTTTTTTCTTGAAAAACTGATTTATTATTTTGTGTTGAAGATCTACCTAAAGTATCTGACAAATACTAACAAATATAAAACCATAAGACTTATTTCAAATAACTAGATTAATCATCTCAGGTTAATTATGTTAGAAATATACATAGATAAATATACCTGTATATCATATATATGTTTATATGTAAATATATGTGTATACATACATACATACAGGTTTAATGTATGTATGTGACCATGTAAGAATGCATACATATATTCCTTAAACATTTTTCTGAATTGCTATTGGTAAACTTTTCAGTTTTGTAATATATTTTAATCCAGATGAAGTATTGTCTTGTTTTTTGGTTGTTTATATTTCCTAGTAACTCATAAAGTGTAATTCTCTTTTGCTTAAAATGGAACAACAGTTCTCAATTGCTTTTCCCCTTTATCTCATTACAGAATGCACTTACAGTAGTAACATTCCTTAGTAATGAGAGTGGTTCATTTAGGGGCAGAAAATGATTGTTCTCCAGATGGGAATATCAGAAATTCTAGGGATTGCGACTCAAAACTGAAGGATATACTCATTTTTCTTTTTTACATCCTTACAACCAATAATATATCACTAGAGTATTAAAACTGAAAAAAAAAGAGAGAATGATTCTTGCGATTTTTCATATAGACAATTCTATCATCTATAAACATGAACAGTTTTCTTTCTCAATGTGTATACCTGTATTTCTTTTTGTTCTCTTATTGTATGATGTGGAACTTCCAGTATAAACTTAAATAGGTGAAATGAGACATCTTTAGCTCATTTTAATACTTGCCTTGTAATATATGGTTTCCTGGAAGATATTGCAGAAAATTGTTATTGTTTCTTAAATGTTTGGTAAAATTCATTGCTAAATCCATCTGAGCCTGGTGCTTTCCTATTCAGTTATGACAGAGATGAAGTATTTTGAACAAATATTTAAAAAAATTTATATGGAACTACAAAAGGTCCTGCATAGCAATAGAGATCCTGAGAAAGAAGAACAAAGCTGGAGGAAGCATGCTACCTAATATTTAACCATATTATAAGTCCATAGTAATCAAACAGCTTGGTACTGTCATAAAAACAGACACATGGATCGATGGAACATAATAGAGAGCCCAGAAATAAATCCACACCCCTATGGACAATTTAAAACTTGATAGAGGAAGCAAGCACATACAATGGGCTAGTGATAGCTTATTCAGTAAATGGCGTTGGGAAAATTGGATAGATATGTGTAGAAAAATGAAACAATGAATATGTTTCATTTTTTTCAATGAATGTTTCATTTATTTTTATTCATTTATGTTTATTCATTTTTTTCAATGAATATGTTTCACCTTCTTAACACCACACACAAGAATAAATTCAAAATGGACCACAGACTTAAATGTTAGACCTGAAACCATAAAAATTCTATAAGAAAACATATGCAGCAAAATCTTGGACACTGCTCATATAAAATTTTTACTGGATTTATCTCTTCAGGCAAGGGAAACAAAAGAAAAAATAAACAAATGGGACTTCACCAAACTAAAATGTTTTTTGCACAGCAAAGGAAATTATCAGCGAAGTAAAAAGACAACCCACAGAATGGGAGAACATATTCATTGATACATGTGATAAGGGGTTAATATCCAGAATTTATAAAGTACTTATAGAACTCAACACCAAACAACACCAAACCCAATTAAAAAATGGGCAAATGACCTGAATAGACATTTCTCCAAAGAAGGCACACAGATGGCTATGAAAAGATGCTCAATGTCACTAATCATCAGAGATGTGCAAATCAAAACCACCATGAGATACCATCTCACATCTGTCAGAATGGCCATCGTCAATAAATCAACAAACAAGTGCTGGTAGGATGTGGAGAGAGAAGAACACTTTTGCACTGTTGGTGGGAATGCAGAGTGGAGCAGCCACTGTGGAAAGCAGTATGGAGATACCTCAAAAAATTAAAAATGGATCTGCCTTGAACCAGGAATCCCACTTCTGGGAATATAACTGAAGGAGCCCAAAACAATAATTGGAAAGGACATAAGCACCCCTATGTTCACTGGAGCATTATTTACAATCGTGAAGATATAGAAACTGCCCAAGTACCCATCAATAGATGAGTGGGTAAAACTATTGGACACTTACACAATAGAATTCTACTTCACCATAAAAAAGACAAAAATTTTACCCTTTGCAACAATATGGATGGATCTGGAGAACATTATGCTAAATGAAATAAGCCGGTCAGAAAGACAAATACCATATAATTTCACTTACATGTGGAATCTAATGAAAAGTTGGAACAAACAAACAAAACAGACAGACTCATAGATGGAGAATAGATGAGAGCTACTGGGAGGGGGTGAAGGGATTGAGCAAAATAGAAAAAGGACTCATGGACATGGACAATGGGGTGGTGAATGCTGGGGGGTGTATAAGGTGACTAAATGATAGTGGAAAATATAATAAAGATTTATATTTTAAAAAAGCACAGAATCACACTCAATTATGACATAGATGTAATTATCAGATAAGGAATTTAAAGCTAATATAATTAAATTAAAGGTTTTAATAGGAAAAAATAGAATAGAAAATATCATAAGCAGAGAAATGGAAGTTCAGATCAAAAAACACTTCCAAAACTGAAGTTAAAAAAAATTGGGGAAAATTCCAGAGTAAAAAAAAAAAATATATATATGTATAAGCCAGAAACTTAAATTTCCCTAAAGAAGGAAAGAAATATCATACTAACACTAATCAGAAGAAAATTGGAGTAGCTATAATAATTTCTGATGAATGTGACTTCAGGGCAAAGAAAATATTAGGAGTATGCAGGGCACTATATAATTATGTCTACATCTCTCAAAAATTACAGAAATTTTCCTTCTTTAACACGCTACACTTATTATACTTATCTAAGACATTTAGCAATAATTTTTTTAACTTTAATATTATTCTCAGTTCATAGTTCCTCAATTTTTTTAAAATGTCAGCTTAAAATCAAATTGTTCAAATTAGTACTCAAGTTACATCTACTGAGTTCTTTGTTATATTTTCAGGGTCTCTGTTAATCCAGAATAATCTATTTTTCTCCAAATCCTGCTATTTCTTATTTCGTGTTCTTGCTACATTGCAAAAGCCATGTAAGTTGTCCAAAGGTATGAATTGCATTCTTGATTTCTCTATCTTCTTTTGGCGACTTTAAGGTGTCATAGGAACAATTTTTCTTTAAAAATGTGAATCCTTAGTTAGACGTTTGCCTAAATTCAGGTTCAGTGTTGGACATGGTCCTAAGAAGTACAAAATATCTGGTCATTTCACTTCTGATAATGAGATTGACCATGGGGACTGGAGGCAATAGCCTAATTTTTCCTTAGTAAAGTTCCCATCAATCTTTGATCTAATTGTTTACTCCTTTGCCTGGAATAATTGTATCATTGCAAACTGCAAAATGGCAATGTTCTAATTCTAGTGTTTCTACTTAATTTGTTAGCTAAATTATTCTTTTAAGAAACTTTTCATCATTAGGTAGAACTATTGGGTTATACCAAAACACGGTTAATATGAGATCAGAAAGGAAGATATTAGGTTTTACTTTAATTGCTAATTTTAGGACAAGGAAGTAGCACTCTAGATACATAGATGGTGATCAATAAAGCATTTTATTGTTATTTGTTGTTATTGTTCTTGTTTAAATATATTTCCTCTTTAAGTACCCTTATTAACTCGCTGTTTCAAAATACATATACTTCATGTATATTAATCAATAGTGTATCCACACAAACTGGGGCTCAGACATTTGGCACTTTGGATCTATCTACATGATTCAACAATCAGTGTTAAAGGAAACAGATTTTTATTAACAGGGTTCCAACCTTGGGGGGGCACTGAGAGCACTCCTGCCCAGAGCTCTCTTCTTCCACAAGACCCAGAACTTCCCTTGCTCCATAAAAGGCTACAAGCCAAAACCACATCCAGAATTTCCCCATGTCTTTATCTGTCCATCAGCTGGTCACACAAACAGATCCCCATCCTCTCTGGAGGGTGCACTTATGGGTTTCAGAGTTGCCATCCTCAAGAAGCAGCTCTTTCAGGATAAGGGATGCTCTGTTCTCAGCCTCCATAGAGGAGTGCGCTCCCATTTTCTGTGGGGTCTAAGCCCCCAGTGGGCCCTGTATCTCCTGGTCCCACGAGCACTTCCATCCATGAGGACAGCAGGACCAGAGCCCAGAACATCCAAATGCCAGAAACCCCAGAAGGAAAGAGCTTATACCAAGCTCTAAAGTCCTGTACCAGGAGTCCCCATAACAAGAGAGTGACTTCATATATCCTTCAGTAAAGCAGAAGTCTGAAGCTCAGCATTCTTGGTTATAGCTCAGCTCCAAGCATCTCTCTCATCACTGGGTGCTCATCCTGGTGGGTGCCCTGCAGTACTGCCAGTTCTCCTGCTGTCTTCTCCAGGCAGATCCCTGAGGCAGACAAACCTTGGGACTGCCTTCTCTGCAGACCTCTCTACATACCTCGTGGCTGACCTACCGATGGGCAGACCCACAGACAGACCTACAGGAAGACCTCCCTGTGTCTAATTTTAGGCCCATTGTAATTTAAGTGCTTGGCTCGGAATTCCCTATGTGACTTCATATCTGGCTCTTTCTATGGTGCATTAGTGTCCACCCCTTTGTTAGTTCCCTAGTTTCGTTAACAAATTTTTAGCAGCCATCTTTAGTCAGGGCAAGAGTTCCCAGTGACACACAGGCATCTGGGGAGGACATGTGCCCCATACCCCAACCCAGGCTATATCACAAGTTAACACATTCTCAAGTAAACAATTCAGCCTTGGCAGCATCTTTCTTCCTTTCAGGAAGGCATGGCTGTTAACTTGCCTTTGTTATGCAATGTGCCTTAAATTATGTACTTCCCACTCTGTGAGCATCCTGCCCCTCAATCCTGCCTGAAGACAGGATTGTGGGGGTTGTCCCTTTATTATCAGGGGACCCATGTTCTGCACCCCATTACAGTAGTACCTGACTTTACTTTTGTTGCACATATTTTCTTGTGTTTGTTCAGTGGAAGTTTTTTATTTTACTCTCAATGTCCTTCTAATCCGACACTATCAGACTTCTATTTTCCCTTTGCTTTCATACATACAGATATCACAGACTTACTCTGACCATTTCTTATACTAGTCCTGAAATCAGCCAGTAATTCAAGATGCACTAGTTACTATAGCATTTCAGAGTTCAAAGTTTTGAGTATAGAGATGCTTATTCCCATTGGACTGTTATTATTTCTGGGCTGTTTCAGAGAACAGAGATAGGAAGCGTGCCAGAAAGGCAGGCAGGCAGGCAGGCAGGAAGGAAGGAAGGAAATAGATAAATGTATAGTATTTTTTTCAGACGTAGACTCATAAAAAGATTGCAGTTTTTGCAGCTTAATGTATTAACATAACTGAAAAGTAACTTAAAATTATAAAAAGCCTATTTTGAGGGCTTCAAAGACAAAAAAGGGGGAAAGCACATCAACAAAGAGGACAACTTTGGAGGAGATCTCTGTGTGTTGTTCTCAGGAAAGGAAGTCTTAGCTAACGCATTTCAGTTTGCACCAGTGTCAATGACAAAGCTAAACCTCAGGTAGCTACAGGCAATTTTAGTCAATAGACTGATTCCAGAACCAGTAGCAAAATTATACTGCACCTATTACCATTAAAATTTGGGTTGTAGAGGGCCTTTTGTTCTGAGTCAGTATCTTTTTGAGTGCCTTCTTATTCCTATGTGTTCAAATTACAGGTTTCTGGGACTTATTTCAATGAATACAGTTTTTATTTCAAATAAAAATTGCTGCCTTTTAATGTACTTGGCTTCTTTATAGCCTAAGAGAAAAAAATCTGCTGATCATGCCAATATGAGTATTCACATTTGCTTTGACATTTATTTTTTTAAGTCTAAAATTAATGACTTGGCATTCTGGTATCTTAATCTGAAGTGGATTTTAGTTAGCATTAGTCATTTTCCTGGCCATGGTCAGTCCCAGGTCTTTACAACAGCACTTCTTCAAACAAAGGCCTAGATAATAGCAAACGCTAATAATAGCCAGACTTCAAAGAAAGAAAGAAAGGGCTAGTTAATAGCAGTGTTCTCAAGGGGAAAAAAATAGAAAAAACCTTTCTTCCCTCAGGTCAGAGCTTCCTAAACCTTCCAGGGAAGTGCGAATACAGACAGAGCAGACTGAAGCATAGCAAGAAAAGACCAGCTTCATATAAAATATTTCCTCAAAATAGCTTTTATGACAAAAATAGACACTTATTATAAATTCTACCTAGTAATATGTGTATTTGGTATGCTTTTCCATAATAATAATAGTGGCCTATAGTTATTAAATGTTTAGTATGTGCCAGATGCTGTATGTTCTGGTAAAATGCAGCTTAGGGAACTGAGACTCTAAGAAGTTAGGTAAGGGGCACCTTTAAGTGTCGGGGTTGTGATTTGAACTCAGGCCAAGCTGACGGAATATATTCTTAAACACTTTTTTTTGGACATAATGTGCCAAGTTTATATTGTACCATAGTTTTCCATACCCTCTAAATCACTATCATTTAAAAAAGGTATATGAATACCTCATTTAAGAGGATTACCATAAGCCTTTAAATGATTGATTCCTCTCCTCCATCCAGAGAGATTTAGAACGGCTTATCCAGTGTGGTCCCAAATAAATATTTTTCACAAAGAAGCCTGGTGATAATAATGCAGGGATTCAAGAATTCACTTTAAGGAACCATATGCTTATATGTTTTTCTTCCATTTATTTCTGTATCAACTTAGCTTTCATATGGCTTTTCTTTTTAAAGAAGAAGTCAAGCTGCTCCACCCAGAAGGTGGCTGAGGCACTAAGAAAAGAAGAGACTGAATAACAATGAGGCAAAGCCCAGGGTATCCTACTTGCTCCTCCAGCAAAACCAGTGATATGTGGCTGGTGGTAAATTTATTTTCAAACTTTGCCTATCTTGGCAAGCACAAATGCCTTCTGCTTACTATGTGAAGATATTTGTATAAAAAATGGTTTCTTTTCATGAAATTTTGGTGACTGTGTTGGGAAGGCAATTTTAGTAGTTAGAGGAGAGTTGGGAAGTTGAGAATATATGAAATAGTGAATGAAATACATTTTTCTCCAATTTCTTTTGCTAAGTAGCACTGATCATTTCTTAAATGAACTTACAAAGCTATCTTTGTTTTTATATCTGTGTGTAGGGATTTCATATCTACATCGACCCTGAAAAAACTCCTAGTTTGTAAATGTTTTTATCTGGCAGCTTTCACCATAATATACTCATGTTAAAATGATTTAACCTTTCAGTAGATATGAAGGAAATCAGTCAGAAAGTTATACATATTTTGGCAGCATTAGCAGTTAAAAAAGTCAACTTCTGCTTGAAAAATGTAAAAATATCTTTATAAATTTAGTTTAAAAACTCTCTAATTTTTTTGACCACTGAGCTGCAGCAGCTTTTATACAAATATATTCCTCTGAGAGCCCAGAATAGGAATTGAGTTATTACAGTGAAATTTACTTAAAAAATTCTCACCTGCAACACTCATAGGACACACAGGTTTTGAAGAGTGACAGGGAGCCCTGACTGATGTGGCTCAGTGGATTGATTACCAGCCTGCGAATCAAAGTGTTGCTGGTTCAATTCCCAGTCAGGACACATGCCTGGGTTGCAGGCCAGGTCCCCAGTATGGAGTGCGCTAGATGCAAGCACATATTGGTGTTTCTCTCCTTCTCTTCCCCTCTCTCTAAAAATAAATAAATAAAATTTTTAATAAAAATAAGAGAGTGACAGGGAAAAAATCTAACTTATGTATTAGGGTGACCAACCAAAAAGGGTTGTAAGATTTTCATGCAAGTTTTCTTCTCTTTCTTCCTAAGTGAATTAATAGCGTTATGGGGATCCTCAGTAAACGAAAAGGGCTCTGAGGAACATTTTGTACCTCAGGGTGGAAAAGAGTATTTGGACTGAGCCCTGAAGTTCTGGGAGTCCAAGTATGGAGAACCAGTGGTTCATTTAAATTCTTCTGTGGAAGCACTGAGTTATGTGCATGAATGCAGACCAGTAGACGGCTATGCAACAGTGTAAAACATCTGACTCCAGTTTGAGGACTGGTCTTCTGCAGTGACAAAAGGTGACAGCAAGGAGCACAAGTTATGGAGTTTGGTAAGACAAGTTCTCTGAGGTAAAGCTAGATTGCTCTCTGTTTAGTAGATCATTTGGGAACAAGAGAGTTCCTGGATGTAATGTTAATAGGGGAAATGGGTCTTGTTAATTTAACAATTAATAGTACTGCGTTTGGAATTCAAGTACATGGAGCAGATCATATAATTTGCAAGTAAAGCACTAGAAAGCTGGCTATGAAAACACACGTAGAGAAATAAAAGTTTGATCTTCATCAGAATGCCTATGTTAACTTGCCCTGCAGTGCAATAGAGATGACAGCATTAAAAGAATTACCCGTAAGAGAGGTCTCTGCAGCCACACACCTGGGCCTAATCCTGGCTCCATCCTTGCTGACTGTTTCACATCCACCAACTTATTTAAATTCTCTGTGCTCCAATTTCCTTACTGTAAAATAAAGATAATAAAATTATTTACTTCCAAGGTTTTTACGAGATTCTTAAATTATTGCACAGTTTTGAATAATTCTTGGCACATAGGATATGCCATTCTTGCCATATACTATGTAGTTTATTAGCTCAATACTCTTTTATTTATGAATATTACTTTAGGACAAGCATATCAACATATCTGGAAAGATTATCATATTTTCCCGTATGTAATGCACACCTTTTGCCCACATTTTTAAAGGGAGAAGGGTGTGCATTATGCATGGAAAGTACCTGAAATACCTTGTATCTTTTGTGCTTTGTATTTATTTGTTACATAAAATTTCTTGTACTATAATCTGTTTGAAAATAAATGCTAAAAATCCTTTACAATACAAAAAAACAAGCATCTAAATATAAATAAATGAAAATTAAATTAAAATTTTAAATGGAAGATTTTTTTCCTTGAAAGTATGGTCCAAAAATGTGGGTGTGCATTATATGCAGCAAAATGTGGTAATTTATTATATAAGCAAATAACATCTTGAGTAAAGTTGCCAGATTTAGCAAATAAAAATATGGAACATTCAGTTAAATTTGAGTTTTAGATAAATAATGAATTTTCTCAGTGTAAGTAGTTTCAAGTATTTCATGACTACCTATGCAATATTCTAACCGGTTTCCAAACTCTCAGTAAGTATTGATTCTTTTCTCCCATAGTTTCTGTAATGGTTCTGGATTATTTCTCACTGACCACCTTGAGAGGTAATCTTGAAAGTGAGCCAGATACTATGATTAGGGATGAAAAGTGTTTTTTTTTTCCTTTCCTCCAAATCCCATGCTAACGTCACAGTATGGTTTGTCTAATTTAGAAGTCATAGAATGAGGTATAAGCTTATCTCCCTAACCAGGTCAAAAACAACCACCTACCTCTGCAATAACTACTAGAACCACTATGGGTGGTTTTAGTAGTGGTTGAAGGGTTAGAATGCAACCAGGAGTTGCCAAAAGGGAGACAATGCAATAAAAAATAAAAACAAAATGGAAGAAAGAAGAGCAAGATGAGAGATGACAGAAGGATAAAATTGGGTTCTCAAAAATGTTTTGAATTCCTGGAGCCAACTGACCTGATCCTTATATACCTGCTTTGATATTTCTATTTAGCTAACATCAGTTTGCATTACATTCTTCACACTTACAGCTGGAAGATTTCTAGCTCATAAAGTAAAGGCCATCTATAGGGCCTAGCAAGCAGCAAATCCAAGTTTTAGAATGTTACAATTCATCTTAATATGAGTCCTTGCATATGATTTGTGTTCAAAAATAATGGCCATTGTTAATAGCATAATTATTACTTAGTAAATGCCTAAGGAATGGCATGTAACTAGTTTGGTACAAGAGGTCAAGTTGCAAACATAAAGACTTTCTGAAAAAAGCACTTAAACCAACTCATGTTATTTCAGTTTTTCTTGGAGTGAACACACTTTTATTTTCTCCAAGAATCATCATAGATATTATACAACAGCACAAAGCCCTTAGACACATTTTGAAAGGTTGAATTAGACAAGTGAAACTTTTAGTTAGAAATGCACTTATTCTTACTTCAAAGAATAAGTTGATAAAAATCACTGGGGCACTTTGGGTTTTGGTTTTGTCAGATTTTCAGTGTTTTCAAAATTGTTCAAGGCATCAAATGTCCTTGAACATAGGACATTGACATTTGTCAAAGGACATTTCATAGGACATTTGTCCTTGAAAAAAAAGAACAGACTTTTTTTTCCTGTCATTTATTTGGTAGTACAAGAGTATTAGAGTACAATTGCAGGATCAATGTGTAATCGTCTCTTATTTATCTAATACTTTTTAAAAATAATGTAAGGAGGGGCTCATTGATGGTTGGTATCATTCTCTGCAACATCACAACTGCTGAGACCTCATGCAATAAGAAAATAATGGGGCTTTACATAGACCACCATGATTTCATCATAAAAATTTTTTATCATAAAATTAATTCCCACAGTTCTGAAGCCAAATGGCCGCAGGTCTGAAATTTAACTCTGCTACTTAATATTGGAATGATCTTAGGCAAGTTACTCTACCTTTCCAGAATTTAACTTTGGTGTGTGAAAACTGCACCTTGTGAGAGCACCTGCTTCACATGGTGGTTGGAAAGGTTAAACACCTTAACATGTGGACAGTACTTAGAACAGCCTGTGGCACAAAGGAAATGGTATGTTAATTGTTAGCTGTTATGATTATGACTTTAGTCCATTGATCCTAGTCTGCATTATCCTAAAGGAGTTAGCGCGTTTTATTACTTATTACTATGCCCCTCACCCCTGACTAGGTAAAATCAGATTTAGAGAAAAGGAAGGGACCAGTCACAATCATACAGCTTCTTAGTGGCAAATAGTCTGAAGAAACAGGATTTGTGTGTGTGTGTGTGAGTAATGCAAAGTATTTTTTCAGCATACTCAGAATACATGGTCAGTGTAACTAAGAATATAGTACAATATGAAATACTTGGTTTTAAATCAGTAAATCCATCTGTGTAAGTCATTTTCGTTTTAGTGAAAGTGTAATTAGTCACAACACATCTTTTTAATTGTGGACTTTTAACTTGGTGCTCCCAAGTTAGCGAGATTTTCTAAATAAATTTTCAGTTTTTCTAAGTTTGAATTTTGAGATGTAAGCTATTTTTGTTGTTTCTTCTTTTATTTTTTGGTTTCTTTTCTGCTTTGGTTTGGTTTTGTGGTAGTGGTTGAATTTTAGTTTTATCTCCTACCAGTAATTATTCATACTGACCTAGATAAAATTTTTGTCTGTAGGTAGGCAGACTAGCAGGCAGTAATTAGTTACCTGACTGTTATTATGAACTACTTATATCAAAATGTAATTTACTATACTTTTCAGATAAGGGTTCCCCTTTGGTCTCTCACAAGGTAGCAAATACCACATAATCTCCAAACTTCAATAGTTTATATATGGAATTTACGAGTATGAGATATGCAAGCACAAATTTGATGCCTATGTTTAAAGAGACTTTTTATGACCAAGTTGGTCACAAATTCTAAGGCGGCATAACATTCAGTGGAAAGTAAAGATATAATACAGGCATTGTGATACAGGGTGCAGCCAAGATGGGGGGGGGGCAAGTAAGGATTTGGAATGGGGTCCAGAACTCAAGGTACCTAGGAAATATTGGAGATATGTATGGGATGTCCTCACCCCTTCCCCAATAGGTATTAGCTGAGGGAAGGGACACATGGAGCAGGAATATGCAGGGCTGTTTTGTATAGCCACAGCCTTGCGGCTAATTCATGGCATGGTCATTTAACATATCTATAGCATTTGGCAGGTCATTTGGATATGTTAAATAGCTGTAGCCATTCTTGGAGCCAGGGGATGGAAGTCACTTCCCCCCACGATATAACTGGGATGCAGGTCCCCTGAGCTACAGCTCTTGCATGGGAGCTTGGAAAGGACTGGCTCCATGACATAGGGCCATACCTGCCCAGACTCACGATGGCCGCCCAGTAAACTTGGAATAACACAGAAATGCTGGCAGGTGTAACTGATTGTGGGAGGAGTTGGAAATGGGGGTACAGAGGAAGACTGGTGTGGGGATTTAGACCCAGGCATGGCAGCCATTGAGAGAGAGCCACATACTTTTGGCCGAGTGAGGACCCCCTCTTAGCTCTGGTGGAAAAGGGGAGAACCACAAGGCTTAGCCAGAGTGCAGACCCCTGCAGATCTGGTGGAAGAAAGAACCATGTGGTTTTGGTCAGAGGGCAGACACCTGCAGCTTTGGTAGAAGAGGCCTATGTGGCTTTGGGGTGATCCCTTTGGCCACGTGGCCTGGGAAGCAGGAGAGACTTTGCCTGGAAAAATGGGTACAAAGAACTCTTTCCAGTAGACCATGAGAAGGTGTCACATGACTTTGGATTAATTAGAGATCCTGCCTGGACAGTGACACAGCCGATGGAGTCAGTGACCTGGAAACACAGATGTGTGCTCTTTTCCTGAGATATGGTACCCTGAATTAGGGCAGGGGGAGAAGGGAGCCCCGTGCGTGTGTGTGTGTGTGTGTGTGTGTTTGTGTGTGTGTCTGTGGGTATCTTAAAGGGCTTTGATATTTTAATGAAGACATTAGGTCACTACTTTAAGTCTGTATAGCTTTAACTAAACATTTCCTTTCGTTTTCACAAATCTCAGGCATTGAGAGATGTCTTTCTGATTGCGGTGGACAATGGAGCCCAGTGGGTGTCCGAGCCCTGTGTGTCTGTTCTGTAACAATTGCACAAAGAAACTACATAGGTGGTGTCTTACCCTAATTCTTTTTTAAATTGGGTTGACATTGATTAATAAAACTATACAGGTTTCAAGTGTACAATGCTATAACACATCATGTGCGTACATTATGTGCACCCTGCATTGTGTGCTCACCACCCAAAGTCAAGTCTCTTTCTGCCACCATTTGGCCCTCTTTGTCCTCTCCTACCTCTCACACCCGCCATTCCCTCTGGCAATCATCATGTGCTATACTGTGTTGTCTGTGCCTGTTTTTTTTTTTGCTTAATACCTTTTCAACCCAGCCCCACCCTCCCCATATCTGACTCCTCCCCTTCTGATAGCTGCCACACTGTCCTATGTTACCCTAATTCTTTACTTGACCCCTAAGAGATACATATCTTTAGCTCTATGAAACAAACTCTAGTGAAAAAGGAAGACACTAATGTATATGATAAGATTATTTATTACAATATTAGAGGTTAGTAATGTGTAAACGATATGCAAATGTGCTTATGAATAGTTGTTAAAAAATTAACTGTTAGTTGCTTTTACCTCTTTCTGTTTTCTTAGCAGTAGATAAGTGCTGGACCATGTTGCACAATTAATTCCTACTGACTAATTAATAAAGTTTATGAAAATACCTGGAAGTATATGAAATAAAATATTTTAATATTATACATCAATGGTTGAGGACATACTTCCAACAAGGAAAAAATACTTATACATTGTAACCAATAAAAATATATTTTAACATTGCTTCCCTGTATTTAAATATTAGTGGGTTTTTTTTCAGTATATGTATGTATGTGTGTATGTATATATACATACATATATATATATATAGATAGATAGATACCAAAGTTCAATTTTATTCATGTACTATTAGAAATTTTCACTTGCCATGGACTAAGTTTACAGTTGTATGAAATAGAGTTTATTCTTATATTCTTATAATTATTTTATTAATTTCCATTCAAACACATGTAAACCTATTTTTATCCTACCCTGTATATTACCCATATTTTTTCAAAGAAGACACAAATACAAATTATAATATTTTTACTAAAAAAGCAATCATTTTAACTTTGACTATTACACACTGTAAAGTGAATTTTAGTCCACCAATATCTACCTTATACAAAATACTTTAAATTTGCCTGGCTTCAGAGGCACAGTGACATATAAACCTATAAGATTTTACGTGGATTTTGTAGGTAGGATCCTAACGTTATTCCAAAATGGAATAGATTCACAGAGATTATGGTAAACAGCATCAGAGATAATTTAAACGTAAAGAGTGTGGCAAATTTTTATCATGCAAACGTTGCCAAAAAGTCCTTAATTTCCTTCTTACCCAATTCGTATTCCAGCACCCTTCATTGGATTCTATATTCACACTCTGAAAAATATCCTTAACAACCCCATCCGCTCTTCCCTCCATTGTTAGTTAACTTGAGCACAAACCCAGCCAAAGTGAATTCTTACTACTGAATAAGATGAAATCACAACTAAAAAGACTCACCTCCTAATGTCAATGATTACAAGTTTCAAGTGGAAACAGTGCTCTCTTTAAATCCTACAAGATAGCCTCACCTTTTCAACATTTTCACTGTCCTAAAGAGAACATAGGTAGGTAGGTGTAGATATGTAGATATAGATATATCTGTTTGTGATCTTATCTGAATCCAAAACCAACACTTGTACATAAGAGCCCAGCTGTTCTCTCTTTCTTAAACACATAGCTCCAGCAACAATGCTTGCTGTCCTGAATCTAAAAAATCTTTTAAACCTGCTGGGTCTTTCCCATGAGAATATAAAACTATATAGTTTCTCATATTTAAAAAAAATCTCTTGATATTTAATTTTTCCCCGCTTAACACTCAGTTTCTTTGCTTAGCCAAACTGCTGATAATTTTTGGTTTATACTTAGTTTTTTCTAGTTTCCTTCCCCAAAGTTTCTCTTAAATTGGTTCAAGCAGGGATTTCCTCCTGTATGATTAGAAATCTTCACTTGACAAGGAGACAGTGAGAGAGCCCCGTCACTAAAACAGCACTAGTAAAGGTGAAATGCTACTGAAACTCATACTAAGTTGTCCATCCTCACCTTAGTTTTCATTTTCACACCTTATATTTTGAAGTTAAGATTCACTTAAAAGTTGCAAAAATACTGGGTTGGTCAAAATTTCATTTGTTTTTTCCCATTAGTTGTCTTTAACTTCACTCAAAATAATGTTGTTAGATTGTATTGTGACAGGTGTCATATCAGCATGAATTTTTTAAAAATGGTGAATTTTTGTGTAGCCATTTTAATATTGAAGATGAAAAAATTAAGTGACAGTTTTGGCATATTATGCTTTATTATTTCAAGAAAAGTAAAAATGCAACTGAAATGCAAAGACTTGTGCAGTATATGGAGAACATGCTCTGACTGACCAAATGTGTTAAAAGTGGTTTGTGAAGTTTCATTGTTGGAGATGTCTCTCTGGATAATATTCCATGGTTGGGTATACCAGTAGAATTTGATAGTGATCAAATTGAGATATTAATTGAGAACAATCAATTGTTATACCATGTGGGAGATGGCTGACATACTCAAAATATCCAAATCAATCAAGTTATTGGTGAAAATGAAAAATGTGTCTTTTATTTTACAGAAAAAAAAACACACAAACTTTTTGTCCAGCCTTATAGTATAGAGAGTTCTCCTACTTTTCAACCAGATTTCCCAAGGATTCTGTCCACACAGTCTTCATGTAATCATGAAAAGCAGGGAATTTACATTGAAATAAAACTTATTAACTAAACCACAGATCTTATTTGAGTTTTATCAGTTTTTACATGCACTCATTTTGTTTCTTGGTGCATAATGTTTTCACATTTTATCATCTGTATGGATTCATATAACCACCACAATAAGAATATAAAAGTGTTCCATTACCCCCAATAAATTACATCATTATATCTCTTCTTAATGAGAATCATTGACTTGCCTACTCAATCTATCTACTCAGCATCTCTTGGGGGTCTAATAGGTGACTCAAATTAATGGCTCCAAAATAAAATATATGATCATTCTCCCCATATTTGTTCTAACTTTTCCTTCCACATCACATGCTGTAACAAATATATTCTTTCAGTGGCTCAAAGTCAAAAACTTTGGAAACATCCCTGATTCCTCTTATTTTCAAATACCCCATCTCCACCCCATCAGATAATCCAGTTGGCTCAATCTTCAATGTATACCTATAACCTGATTTTTTCTTACTGCTTCCAATGTCACTCTTCCAGTCTCAGATATCACCATTTAGGTTTAGATGATTATCTAACCTAAAAAATGCTGAATTATCTTGCTTCTTCTAATTTTGCTCTTCTTATTGGGCTACATACAACTTTAAAACATGTCAAATGATATTATTTTTAATTCAAAATCTTCAAAGACTTCCTAGACAACTATGTGTAAATTTAAAACTCCTTGCAATGCCTCGCATGTTCTGACCTGACATGACTTCTCTATCTTCATTCCTACTACATTCTTCTTATTCGTATCTAGGTACACTGAGGTCCTTTAGCAAATCCTAAAATAATAAAACAAAAATAATAAATAATAAAATAACCCTAAAATAATAAAACAAAAATCAAACATACCTGTATATTTGGGCTAAAGTATATGATGCTCAACCTGTTGGGCATACTTTAAGCCCAGATCATGGACAATTCTCCTTTCTTTTTCTTACTGTTTTTTAATCTCCCCCCTAGGACATTTTTTCTTTGCTTTTATAGAGGGAGAGAAGCTGGAAGAGAGAGAGAGAGAGAAACATTGATGTGAGAGAAAAATATTGATTAATTGTCTTCTTATATGTGCCCCACCCAGGGATGAAACCCGAGACCTTTCTGACTACTGGATGATGCTCCAACCAACTGAGCCACATTGGTCAGGGCTTTTTTCTTATTTTTAAAACTTATTTATTTATTTATTATTTAAAAAATTTTATTTAGACTTCTGGCCAAGATGGAGGCATAGGTGGAAACACTGTGCCTCTTCACACAACCAAATTTAAAGACAAAAAAAGTTTTAGTAACAAGAATGCAGACAAAACACAGAAAACTGAACTGTACAGAAGTCTGACAATAACAAACCATTCAGCCGGACCAGTCAGAGGGGCAGTCAGCAGCTGGTGGAGAGAGTTGGGCAGGCAAAAGTGGCCTGACTGACCCAGGCGTGCAGGCGGTGGTTGGCAGATCTCAGGTGTGGGGTGGTGGCGGGCAGACCCAGTGGGGGAGTAAGGCGGCTGGCTGACCATGGTCACACATTTGCACGCAGATAAACCAGGCAAAGGAGTGAGCAGTGAGACAGACCATGCAGGCTAGGGCCCCAGTGCCAGGAGTTAAAGCCTAAAAGCACCAATTGGAGAAACTTTCGGGGTCGAGGTGCCAGGAGAATGTCCCAGGCTCACAGAGAGTTTGTTGGAGAGACACACAGGCTCCTGGAGGGTGCACAGGCGCACACACCTGGGAGCCAGCACTAGGGGCCTGGTTTGCTTCCAGGAAGCAGCAGAGGGGACCGAGGTCTGAGAGAGAGAGAGTGGAACAAACGCCATTGCCCCTCTCTGACCCCACCCCCACATACAGTGTCACAACGCAGTGACTGGGTCGCTCCACCCTGGTGAACACCTAAGGCTCTGCCTCTCATGCGTAATAGGCGCAACCTGACCAAACATTATGACTCAAGAACAGCTCAAAGCCCCAGAGCCTATAATTCTAAGTGACAAAGAAGTAGTCAATCTTTCAGATGCACAGTTCAAAATACTGGTGATCAGGATGCTCACAGAATTGTATGATTTTAGCCACAAATTAGAGGAACATATGAAGGCTAAACTAATTGAAATGAAGGGAAATACACAGGAAACCAATAGTGATGGAAAGGAAACTGGGACTCAAATCAAACAAGTGGACCAGAAAGAAGAAAAAAATGACCAAACAGAAAAGAATGAAGAAACAAAAATTCAAAAAAATGAGGAGAGGCTTAGGAACCTCCAGGACATCTTTAAATGTTCCAACATCCGAATTATAGGGGTACTGGAAGGGGAAAAGAAACAGCCACAAGTGGAAAACTTATTTGAACAAATAATAAAGGAGAACTTCCCCAGTCTGGCAAAGGAAATAGACTTCCGGGAAATTCAGGAAGCTCAGAGAGTCCCAAAGAAGTTGGACCCAAGAAGGAACACACCAAGGCACATCATAATTACATTAGCCAAGATTAAAATGAAGGAAAGAATCCTAGAAGCAGCAAGAGATAAGGGGACAGTCACCTACAAAGGAGTTCCCATCAGACTGTCAGCAGATTTCTCAAAAGAGACCTTACAGGCAAGAAGGGGCTGGAAAGAAGTATTCCAAGTCATGAAATCCAAAGACCTACAGCCAAGATTGCTTTATCCAGCAAAACTTTCATTTAGAATGGAAGGACAGATAAAGTGCTTCTCAGATAAGGTCAAGTTCAAGGAGTTCATCATCACCAAGCCCTTATTATATGAAATGCTAAAGGGACTTATATAAGAAAAAGAAGATGAAAAATATTAACAGTGAAAGGACAGCAAACACACAGTTATTAACAACTACACCTAAAACAAAAGCAAACCAAGAGGACAGCTAGATCAGGAGTGGAACCATAGAAAGGAAGAACACATGGAGGGTTAGCAACAGGGGGGTGGGAAGAGGAGAAGGGGGGAGAAGGCACAGAAAATAGCATAGATGGTAGGTAGAAAATAGGGGAGATGGCAAGAATAGTGGGGGAAATATAGAATCTAAAGAACTTGAGACACGTGGTTATAAACTAAAGGGGGGGAGAATGGTGGGGAAGGGGTGTGCGGGTGGAGGGGAATGAAGGGGGGGAATAGAACAACTGTAATGGTATAATCAATAAAATATATTTTTAGGAAATAGCAAAATTTTTTTTTATTTATATTATTTTTAGAGAAAGTGAGGGAGAAAGAGAGGGAGAGAAACATCAGTGTGTGGTTGCTTCTTGCACACCCCCAGCTGGGGACCTGGCCTGCAACCCAGGCATGTGCCCTGACAGAGAATCAAACTATTGACGTTTTGTTTCTCAGGCTGGCACTCAATCCACTGAGCAACACCAGCCAGGGCTAAAATTACTTTTAATTGTACATATAGTAAAATTCACTCCTTGTGGTGAAAAACAAATAAAAAAGTGATTTTAATTTATTAATGTCCCTGATTAAACGTCACTTAGTAAGTCAAGTCTTCCTCATCATTCTATATGAAACAAGGCCATCCATAATGCATACACACTATTCACCCCTTTTATCAACATTATTATTTTCTTGTAGCACTTAAAACCATCTAACAAGCTATGCATTTCTACATTGTTCTTTTTAAAGCTCTTTTCTGTACAGTATTTTTTAAAGCTTTTTTATAGAGTGTAAGCATCTTATAGGCAGACTATTTTTTGTTTTATTTTTTTCTGTATATTTTGTTTAGCCCCTAGAACAATGTTTTTCAAAGTGTAAATTTCAAATAATGAGACAAAATATGTACCTAAATCTCAATGATACATTTTCTTGCCTCTATCTTTATACTTTTCAAACTAATTTTTGTTTCCATGTTTGATTTAAAGATAAATAAAATTTATGCCATAGGTATAGAGATTTTATTTCACACTTCTATGCTAACAACATAGAATGCTTTGTTTCACAAAGTATTATGGATAATATTCAAAGCATTGAGATAATACTTTGCTCCATAAAATATTGGTTCTTGATTTTGTACCTAGCCTATATTTTTTTATGTGGGGAATTCTTTTAACTTTTTTCAAGGTTTTAAACTTATTGAGTGTTAAGATTATGCCTTAAAACTCTTTTATAATAGTACCATGTTGGACATGCTGAGTACAGTAAACTATTAGTATGTATTTATTATATCTATTGATTGACAGTATTTATTTTCTGTTTACTCTAAAATAACACACAGACATTCAAATTTTTAGAAGTTGGAACTCTCATAGGAAGTCTTCTGTTTTAATACAATCTCTACCTAGCAGTTTGTGGGTATGTCTTATTTATCTTTGGATTTGTAGGACCTGGCCCAGTACCTGCCATGTACTAGGAGTATAGTATATTATTTCTGAATAAACATAAAAATCAAACTTTCATTACTCTCAACCTCATGTACCAATTTATAGTCAGTAGGATTGAAATCTGAATAAAGTGGTATGCGCACATTTTCTGAAAAAGTACCTTGCTTTTATACTCACTGTTCATTTTTTACCTACTTTTACAATAGTCTTTCATTTCGGCTATGTTCAGGGAGAGGCCCCAAAGTCTAAATTCAGGATCCATCCTGAGGAACTAATAGGTAGCCTTATTCAGATTCATAAGAATTTTAATAGGAGAAATTTATGTGCGTGGGCAAAGCAGCTGCTCCCAGAAGTGGCTAGCGCAGAAGAGTGTACACCCTTTCCAAGACCAAGTCCCTTTTTATAAGGGGGTTGATAGTAAAACCATACAATGAGTAATCAGTAGACCATCAGAAAGAACAATGAATTCCTAAATTAGCAGATAACATCAGGCAGTGATCAAACTCTATACATTCCTTAACCTCCTTCCTGGGGGCACTCCCATTTTCCGGGTGGTCGGCCAAAGCCCGAGGCTGCAAAGAGTTAAACAGAGAGTCTCCCTTCCAAAAATTCCTTAGCAGCTGGAGCCACATTGCATCTAAAGTGAATTCCCTTACAGCTAAGCATTGGCCAACAAAAGCATTTGGCCTCTGACTGATCAGCCAGTCCATGGTGAGACTGATACGTTAGAATCATTTTCACTTCTAGTAACAAGGCAAGATAATCTCCTTTTCCCACTTAAACAAATCCTTGGTTTTCATACTCATTGCCTTTGATCATCACTGTCTTTGCCTGGAGCTATTTGATTTTAATATTCTATTTTGAATAGGAATACCAATTGGGAGAATCTTATTTTGCTTTGAGGTTAAAAATCATTTGAGATTTTAATTTTTTCCCTTTAAGCAAAGAAGTGTTTTCAAATACACTGAATTCTTATGAACACTGCATATGAGAACATTAACAAGCCAGAGAGAAAGCTCTTATTCTTCTCTCAGAGTTCTAAGAAAATAAAAGCCTGGGCTGTGGTTCTAAGTAGTGATGTGGAAAGTGAAAACTTTTATTTACTAAATAGAGATAAATGAGAAGCTGTCAGTTTTTAAAGTTCTGATTTGGTCTTTGATTGGGCTGAGAATATGATTTTGTGGCTATTAGGTAGCCTGACAATAGCACTTTCTTACTGTCACAGGTGAGCACAGGTAACCAGATTCTTAGTGATTATGAACAATGAATTGAAACGAACACACCAAGAGTTTCTAGCAGAAGGAGGGAGCAGATTGAGGTGATAGTACACTCCACAGATTATGGGAGCAGGCCAACTCCATGCAGAGATTGATTGACCTCTGGTGCCTGGAGGCATTCTGTTCTTACAGGGTGTGTATTTACTACCTAGTATTGGCATGCTTTTGTTATGCATGTAAAAGTAGTTCTATTACTTTTAAGCTACTGTCAATGTGGTCTCCCATGATTTTCCTTGATTAGCCACTGGCGGTGAGGGGTAGTTCCAGGATACTAACTTATTATAACTCTATTATAATGAAACAGAGGTCATGTAGCATCTTCTGCGCAGGTGCAGTCATGATTCACCATGATTCAGCACTTTTCCAGAAAGCAGGACAACTGGTTACCATGGGGTCTCTGTCCTGTATCTACGTCACTGTCTCAGCCTGGGAGTGCCTCTGGAGTTTTCTCATTGCCGAGGAACAGGTCTTAGAACACAGTCTCAGTTCTGTATCATTGTCCTTTATCTTCGTCCTGGGTCGCCTCCTGAGTTTCTGCTCTCCTGACTACATCTCTTACCTCATTACAAAGATAGATGTTTTCTCCTTTGGCACAATAGTTCAGCACGGCATAAATAAATCATATTTGCCTTGGAAATCCATATTATTCCTGGACAATTGATAACACATTTAGTGTTCCCATTTTAGTTGCTGACCTAGTGTCATGCCCCTATCCACTAGATTCCTTGAACTTTTTCAACCTCTTTCTCTATTTTTCCTATAAAAATTTATTTCTCTTAAGGGCTTAAGTTTTAGCATTGCTTTATTTGGTAAAGATACATGACTGTTAAAATAAAATTTGTGTCAATAAAATGTTATGGAGCTAAGCCATTTACCTCTAAGTCACTCTCTAGGCATATAGCAAATAGAGGCAGAGACAGATTAAGTTTCCTAGAATTGAAGACATTGCTAAAACTCAAGCAAAAGACATCCTTAGGGGGTTTTTAAGGCATTCATAGTCTTGGAAAACAAATAACACTAAACCTGAAGCATTTTGTTAGTTAAAAAATAAACACTACTGGCAGACGGATTTAGTTATTTACTTACAAAACAAGTGCATCACAAAGAGCACCTAGGCTTGAATGATGAGTCTTCCACAATAAAGAATCTAACTCCTCATAAGTAAGCCATCAGTTGCTGATTAGGATAGATACATTCTTCAATTTTCATTCTTACAACACATCTTACAATATGCACATGTGATTTTATATGCTAATTCAACACTCAAAAGAGAATTTCCTTTCAGATACTTTGTCTTAGGACAAATATTATACCTAAGTAAGTGGTATGTAGCTGCTCAAATTCTACCTATTTCAAACTTTAATGCAAGGTATTTTATAAATTACTCTATTTTTTTCATCCTAGGGACAAATGGAAACTGTGGGATTTTCCAAAATTTCTGCAGTATTTTTAGCTGTGGCATGCTGTTTCACTAATTTATCATAGTTGTAAAATATATTTTTCCATTAAGAAGTTATAACTTCTGTATTAGTGCAGATTAAGGATCTGTCACTTTTAAAAATTATTGAAGAGAGAAGATATAAAGAAAAATAAACACATCCTCAGGAAAAGAATCAATTTTTACAAACTGGACCCTTGCGTTTACCAGCCTCCAGATCTTTTTTTTTTTAAATTTTTAAAAAGATTTTATTTATTTATCTATAGAGGGGAAGGGAAGGAGAGAAGAAGAGAAATATCAATGTATGGTTGCCTCTCGTGAGTCCCCTGCTGGGAACTGGCCTGCAACCCAGGTATGTGCCCTGACTGGGAATTGAACAGTGATCCTGTGGTTCGCAGGCCTGCACTCAGTCCACTGAGCTACACCAGCCAGGGCCTACCAGCCTCCAGATCTTGAGACAGAGCATTGTCAGAATTTTGGAATGAGTCACCAGTCTGCCTAAAAGTAGCAAGGACCATGACTTCTACCTACGTCTTGTTTTCAGCTTTAACTATACTCACTCTCTTTTGTTTCCTCAACATTATTTTTGTAAAGTTTATTCATTCTATTGCATGTAGCAATATTCTTTCATTATTATACTTATTAACTATAAAGACTATACTTTCAGGGATCATCTCTACAGTTTGTTCCTTATTAACTTTAACACAATATTCTAGTCTATAAATATATTTACACATATATGGTATCATACATACCAAAATAGATTTATCAAAGTGAACATCTATTATGAATATCATTAATGAAGACCTATTAATGAACATCTATTATGAATATCCTTAATGAACAAGTATTAATGAACATCTATTTCTGGTGTTCCTATATTGATAATGCAGCAATAAACATTTCATACATCGATTTTGTTAAAAAATGTAAACATTGAGTTGGGTTGATAACAAAGAATGAAGCTGCTGACCAGACGGTACATATTTGTTCAGCTCTAGTAAAACTTGCCAAACAATTTAATCATTTTCTGTAATGGGTACACCAATATATGTTTCTGCCAGCACAGTATGAGAAATTCTGTTGTTCTACATTCTTGTGAATGCTTGATAGTGTTGTTCATTTTAAAAATTAGGTATTTTGGTTGTGATATCCTATTGAAATTTTTTTTATATCCCTGATGACTAATGAAATTGAACAGCTTTCACATATGTGCTAGATTTATAGATGAACTAATTAGCAACATCTTGTTCAATTCTTTGCCACATTTGTTATGCTCATCTGATTTTTTTATTGATCTGTAGTTTATTTTATGATATAGCTACTAGTCTCTGTCAAATATAATGTATTGATTGACTATTCTTTCTCCCACCCTGTTCCAGGATGAAGTCATAATATACATAATTTTTAAATTTTAACCTAGTCTATATCTTATTTATCAACTTTGTTTTAAGACTTGACATTTATTCATTCATTTATTTAGGTAAATTAAAAAGTATTTGTGTACAAAAGCCTAGCATAACTTTCCATTATTTTCAAATCTATTTCTGAATTTCTAAGGACTCTAGAGCCTTCTTCATTTAATACTTGGATGTTTCCTGTAATTTCATGACCATGTTTTTTTTTTCACTGTCATAAATCAATATTCTCTTCTATTATGCATCTTATCTGATGTTCCTTTATTTGTAGGAAGGCTATAGATTTTATGATCTGATATTTTACTAAGCTCTCCTCATGTTTCTACTTTTTTCATTTAGTCTTTTGATTTTCAAAATATGACTTATTTGGGCTGAGTCTATATTAAAGAAATATCTAACAATTCACATTACATTTAGCATTTTTACATGAATAAATTCTTTCAATCACCTTTTCTCCATCAATGGAGATGCTCACAATGATTAGTCTTTCTGATTTTAACTGCATGAAGGATTTTATTAATAAATTTCCAAATATAAAATATTACCCTCGCTTTCTTGGAAATAATGAACTTAATAATAATATGCTTTTCATTTAATATGCTGAAGACATTTTTTTCAAGTCTACATAGATACCAAATAAGTATGGTTTATACTTTCTGGTTTTGATGCATTTTTCCCCCCAGATTTGGTATCTATGTTGCATTGATGCCATACAAACACATTTTGTAAACTGTTTTCTTTTATTATTCACTTTTAGAGAGAGGGGAAGGGAAGGAGAGAAGGAAAGAAATACCAATGTATGGTTGCCTCTCGTGTGTCTCCTGCTGGGAACTGGCCTGCAACCCAGGCATGTGCCCTGACTGAGAATCGAACCACAATCCTGTGGTTCGCAGGCCTGTGCTCAACCCACTGAACTATACCAGCCAGGGCACATTTTGTAAACTTTTAAAAATGTCTTATACTAATTTATGTAGTTTGGAATTATCCATTCCTTAAAGGAAAGGTTTAGTTCTCCTGTAAAGTTTCCTGGGAAATACTCTGGTGTCTTTCTGTGAGATTCTTTCAAACTACATTTTTTCCTAGATATTAATTTGTTTGAACTTTCTCCCTCTTAAGAGGATAAATTTTAATGAGGAGCATTTTACAAAAAGTAGTTTATACATGTTAACTTAGGAAAAAACTTCTAAATACATCTATTATCTGTTTCATCTAGGTTTTCAAATTTATCTTCACAAAACTAGACAAATTATAAATTGGTCAATTTTATTTAAATTATTTAATTTACACTTGGAATGAGTAAATTATATCATATATAAAGTAAACCTCAATAAAGTTACACAAATATTGTGGAAAGTAAATTATATGAATATTTTAAAAATTATTTTCTCATTGTAAAGTCATTTCTATTTTTTCAATTATACATAGCTATTGATCTATTCTGATTTATTTTTTAAAAATTAAATATTCTATTATTGTCAGTTATATATTTTCTATGTTATAACATATTAATTTTGTTATTTTACTTTTATTTTCTCATTTATTTTGGTTTGTTATTTTTGCATTTCAATCATTTTAACATATGCATATACTTTATTTTTGCTTTTGAAGTTTTCATTGGTATATATATTTAATACTATAAAATAGCTCAAGACTTTGACGGTATGTGTGTTAATTGCCAACCTTTGAAAGAAAATTTTAAAAAATTATCTTTAACAAAGAGTCAAATATGTCATCTAGTAAATATTAACCTTTTAAATATTTTCAGGTAAAATAATTTTTCTTTATTATTTTTCAATTTCAGTATTATTTCTGCAGCCTTATATAGTTTTTAGATCTTCTATTGGTTTAATGTATAACCAATGTTCAAAAAATACTTTGTGTTTGAAAGTAAGTTGTATTTTTAATATTTATATCAGAATTTAGTTTAAATTTAAATTTGAAGATAGTCTTAATTTATAATATATTTTTAAATCTTGGTGGCTATTACTCATTTCTGCCCACTTGTTCTTTTTTGAGTTGAGAGAAATGTGCTAAATTTTTAATCTATTTTTTAGATTCAAGCCAGAGAGCAAACATTGGCTGGAAGTAAAATTTTCTCCTAAAGAGAATTTTAAAAGTGAAATATAAAGGTGGCTCAAGAAATCTAATTAGAAAATAATATTTACATGTAAGTAAAAAAAATAGAATCTAAGTTGCTTTCAAGGTTCTCAAAAAAAAAAGAAAAAAACAATGAAAATCATTTTACACTCACTCTATCTACATCTGTAGTCTATTGGGTTAGCCAAAAAGTTTCTTTATTTTTTTCCATAAAGTGAAAGACACATTTTTCATTTTTACCAATAGCTTCATTAATCTGGATATTTTGAGTATGTCAGCTCTCTTCTGCTGTTGGCTTCTAGTGGGTAGAGGCCAGGGGCACTGCTAAACATCTTCCGATGCATTAGACAGCCACATCTCAAGTAATTATTTGGCCGAAATGCCAAGAGTACCAAGAAACTTCCCGAACTTCTGGGAAGTAGTGCACTTTTGATACTTTTGATGTCACGGCACCTTCTCCATACACTAATCTTTGCTTGCATTTCAGGTGCATTTTTACTTTTCTTGAAATAATAAAGCATAAGATGCTGAAAATTTTGCATACCTATTTCTATCTTCAATATTAAAATAGCTGCACAAAAAGTCACCAATTTTGATTTTGTTTTAAATACATGCTGTTATGACAGCTGTCACTGTACGATCTAACAACATTGTGTCAAATGAAGTTAATGACAACTAAGCACTACTAGGACCATTGTATGGGAAAAGAATGAGATTTTTAGCCCACCCAACACTAGGAATTTATTAAACAGTTTGCTTTTAAGAGCATGCTTATAATTATCTATAAATACTGGATTATGAAAGGAATAAAATACAAAGTATGATCATACGGGGGGAAAATGACATTACAAAGTCAAATCTGTATGTTTGATTTTATGGTAAAAAGTACTGAACATTTTTAAAAGATTAATTTTTCAGCTCAGTGCAGAGAATTACCAGGACTGACAAAAAATATTTTGAAAAAGCTGTTTATAATTACTAAAAATTAGCTTTATTGAAATATGGTGAAGTCATTTCAGGAAGAAAATAGTTGAGAAAGTACCAAGTGATTGAAGTACTATAAAACAATAGTCCTTGACTTTACATTTGTAATTCTTCAAAGTCTTATATTTGTAACTAAGAAGAACATAGTTTATTTGAGATAGGAGTTTATATTTGAGCTCATCTGAAGGAACAATGTTCCTAATTATATTTTCTTTCATAAAAATTGAGTGGAATGAGCAGATTAAATTTATTTTCAGATTATGGATACACCCTGGCTGGTGTGGCTCAGTAGATTGAATGCCAGCCTGCAAACCAAAGGCTCATCAGTTGGATTCTCAGTCAGGGCACATGCCTGGGTTGCAGTCCAGGTTCCCTGTGAGGGGTGCATGAGAGGCAACCACACACTGATGTTTCTCTTCCTCTCTTTCTCCCTCCCTTTCCCTGCCTAAAAATAAATAAGTAATCTTTAAAAAACCCCACAATTTTATGGAAATGATTTTTGTTGTTTACTGAAGCCAGAGTGTATTTCTGTATAATCATGTCAATTACTCAATAATAAAGTATTCAGTTGCACATGCAATGTTGAGTTATCAATTTGTAAAGAAGTTTGCCTTACAAACTAAAATAAATCAACAAGAAAAGTAACTTTTTAATCATAGAGTAGATGATGCATTGGTACTGCAGTGTTTTAAAATGTGGAGTATGTATAATATAAGGTATAAACACTATAGCACGGGCTTGAAAAAGTGGGGTTTGAATTCCGACTTTATCACTTACAATTTTTATAATATGGGTAAGTTATAAAATCTGTCTGGACACTGGTTTCTTGTACATAGGGTGGGGCAAAAATAGGTTTATAGTTGCAAGTACACAAAACATAGAGTTTATCCTTGTATTATTATTTATTAATTATTGTGTTATTTCGAATACAAACAACTACAAACCTACTTTTGTCCCACCTTGTATAATTGGGATAGACTGTTTCCTTCAGTGTTGTTTTGAGAAATAAATAAGATAATGCATCTAAGTGCTTACTACAAAGTTTAGAACAGAGTATTCTAATGACAAAGAGGCCTATTCTTAATGTTATTCATCTGTGAATCTGTTTTTCAGTTCTAGAAATATTTTATTAGCTCTCAAAGCTTGGATTTTAAGATAATTCCATTTTAAACAAAACAAGCTTGACAAATAAAAAAATTTCCTAAACACTGTTTACTTCCCTGATACTTTACCACGACTCTTCCCATTAGCTTGTGAAATGGTCACACTGCATATTCTTACACCTAGTTGATTACTTAATTATTTCTGAAAAGATGAATAAGCCATAAAGATTAAAAAATTCATATTTTGAGAACAGAATTATGGTAATGCATATTTTCTTCATTTTAATTTTAATGACTAATGCTAATAGAAATAAATGATATAAATGGTTTATAGACACCTTTCACATGTAAGACTTATGGAAGATTACCATATCATATATCATTAATCATTAACTGGAAAAAATCTTTCCCATGTAAACTAAAACAGTTATGAAATATTTGTTCTCCATCATTATTTTTGTGGTAGAATGCTATTTTCATGTGTACCTCACTGCTAAATTTGAGGATGAGAGGCCTATTTTAGGTAACTGGGGTTGAACTTTGCCAAAAAGTGGATAATTTAAACACCAAGATTGATGGATAGTATGTAGTAAATGAAAATTTCATGAATAGTTTCATCTTGAATCTATTTTATTAACCCCAAATTAAAAAATATTCTATAATATATTCTCATTTATAAAAAGAATTATAGAATGTCATTGACAGTAAGGTGTGTCAGTGCAGGAAAAAAAGTAACAAATGTTTGATAACACAGGATGCTGAATTTCATTAACATTGCTAGAAGATAATACTCTAAATATTTTTATGTTTCTGAAGAAATCAGGATTTGTCAGTGAAAATTACAGGCAACCTGGGCTCAAATATAGTTGAATGACAAACATACTTCAGGAATCAATGAATCACTTCAGAAAGATTTACACATTTTCTTACATTTGACATGATAATAAATTTTATAATCTTGATGAAATGGATCAATTCTTTGAAAGATATAATTTACTAAACTTAATAGAGTAATTAATCCCCTAAACATACATATAAGATCAAGAAAGTGAATCAATGATTAATAATCTTCTGGAACAAAAAGCACCAGTACCAGAAGGACTCACTAGTGAATTCTACTACACATTTAATGAGGAAATTATGTAAAGTCTCTATAATGTCTTCTAGCAAATAGTAGCAGAAGAATAATTCCTAACTAATCCTGTAAATCCAGCATGACCTTAATATAAAAACCAGACAAAGACATTGAAGGAAAGAAAAATTACAGACAACACCTCTCATGAACAAACATGCAAAACCCCTCAGGAAAATATTAGCAAATCAAAGCAACAATGTATAAAAATAATTATATACCATGACCAAATGGGATTCATGCTAGCTAAGAAAACATGTGTTAACATTTGAAAACCAATGAACATAATACATCATATCAACAGATCAGGGAAGAAATAATACATGATCATATCAATAGATGTAGGAAGTGACAAAAACTCTCAGCAAACTAAGAATACAAGGTAACTTCATCTACTTGATAAAGAACATCTATCAAAAATCTACACCTCTCATCATAGGGGAAAAGGGGAGGGACTCACATGAACAAGTATAAAGGACACATGGACAATAACTAAGGTGGGGGGCGGAAATGGGAGGGAGTTGGGGAGCACTGGGAGGGGGGGTGCAGGGCTGGGAATATAAGACAGAAAACTGTACTTGAACAAGAATTAAATAAAAATAAAAATTAAAAAAAATCTACACCTAACATCACACTTAGAAGCTTTGCCACTAAGATCAGAACATGTCAATATCATACTGGAAATCTTCACTAGCGCAATGTCAATAAAAAGAAATAAAAGATATACAGATTGGAAAGGAAAAAAATAAAACCATCATTGTTCAGAGATGACATGATTTTCTGCAGACAATTTTAAATCATCTACCAGATAACTCCTTGAACAAACCATTATAGCAAGTTTGTGAAATACAAAATTTACATATAAAAGTCAAATGCCTTCTTATATACCAGCAATGAACCACTGGAATTTAAGATTAAAAACACAAAGGATAATATAAAAACCCAGGGTTCTCTTTTCTTTCTCTACTCCTTTCTAGAGCAAAAGTCATTCTCTCATTCTCTCTTTCTTTCTCTTGCTCCAACCCCTAGAAGGAGGAGGGACAGATGTTATATAAGCTTGAAATTTCATAATTTTAAGATTCCACTCATGCATTACAATCCCTAAAAATGGTGGGAGACCTGGCCCACATTATATTGCCTTGTGGGAAACTGGAACACAGGGAAACAAAACAAAATTCTCTGTCAGTAAGCACATAGTCTTCTCCTTACTCCAATTTTTTTTTACCTTGCAAATAAGGCCACATATTGCACTGTTCAAAATACAGACGTAAGTATTTTGAGTCTAGAATAAACTCACAGGAACACAGGCCTGTTGAAGAAAAGATGGCGGCCCTGCAGGCCAATTGGAGTTAGCTGTGGATGTGCAGACATGTTTCATGGCAACCTTGCTTGGTCTAGAAGGAAAGGATTAGAGCAAGTAAGCAGTGTCCTGTATTTACAATAAACAAAGTATCCTATATTTATCTGGTGTAATCCTTTTCTTTTATGGATAAACTAGAACACAAAGAGCTCAATTATCTAATTAATTTAGTTAAGACATTCAAGTCTAATGAATGCTCCCTGACTTCCAAGCACTGACTACAAGCTTTTGCATATTTGATATAATTCTCTGCAGAATGAAGCCAGGACTTGAACCCCAAACCCCTCACTCAGGGTTTGGATTGCTTTCTTCCATTTAAAACTACTTCTCCTTCAGACTCTAGATTAAAATTTATCATAAAAACAATGTCTTATATTGTATGTCCTAAATTTTAATCAAATGGCTCATTTTCCATCATTTTAAAAGGAAACTTTAATAATTCCCCATGTTGATACAGGGGCTGCAGAGAGTAGTGACCATGGAAAACACCCATGCTGACCTGGCAAAGGACCCTCAGGCTGCTCCTCTCTCTACCTTTGAGCTACCCACTAATTATTTTTTAATTAAAGTATAGTTGGCATAATATTATATTAGTTTCTTTTCAGATGTACAACATAGTGATTCAACATTTATATACCCTACAATGTGATCATTATGATAAGTCTAGCAATATTCGTCACTGTACAAGTTTGTTAAGAGAGCATTCACAATAAATGTGAAGCCTTGAAGAGTTTTGCCCCTTGCTGTTCTTGGGTTATGACATAAGGATAGTTGCTTTAAAAAATAAAATAAAATAAAATAAAGCTTAACTCTTTCAATATCATTACTAGATAAACTTTCTTTGCATTCCACAGAAATGCCAATGTTTTAAGGTATACGCACTGGTCTAGCTAGTGCTTATGTTTAATTAAATGTAAAAGCACTTTGAAGACAAACATTGTTCAGAAAAGTATAGTATTTAAAACCTTCCCCAATGGTTCACATTTCATTCCTATTCCCAATGATTTTGAAGGGAAATACTTATGACTCTCTTAACTTGCCTCTTTAAGTTTTAGATATTAGCTCATATGATTTTCCTTTGTTCATTCTTTCATTACCCTTCTTTGCAAAGTATTTTTCCTTAATTATTTTTGTTAGTAGTGTAGTTCAAATTGATCTCTTTTTAAGGATGTTTTATATTCACAAACAAATAATCTAAAACAAAGTGTTGTTACCGTCCCTGTCATTCTTCGATCCTCTCTCATCCCACAGCCTGTGGTTACCATTCATACCTTTTGGGGTAGCCATTCCCTAACATCCCATCAATCCCCTACCTGCAGCAGCAGTTCTGAAAGTTATACAAGATCTTTCAGGGAGATAAAAGTAATGATACCTAAAACTATTAAGTGCTTTATCCATGACACATCTTAATTTACTTACTCCTCAGAATAGTCCTTTAATGTGCATATTCGTTGTCTTCAAATCTATGGATGAGGAAACTGAGGCAAAAATAAGGTTAAGTAAACAATTTAAGGTAAAACAAAAGGCACGTGAAGGATATGGGATTCAAACTCCTCGGGTCATCTTCCACTTTCTGAGGTCTTGACCTCTGTTAGTAGGAGGTTGTGGAGTAGTTATTGTAACCATGGGAAACCGATCTAGGTCCTTCTCCTGGTGCTTTATGCTGATAGAGACATTTACAATCTCTAAATTCAGCTTCCACAATTTATTTAAGATCACATATTTTAGATTAAAATCTGGAGTCTTGCTGCCCTCTTTATTATCCTTGCCTCACTACTTTATCTCTCAAATAGGTGTGATGATACTTACCTAGTACAGAGTTGTTATAAGATTTACCTGAGATAACAAATGCAGAGGTCTACGAACAGCATTTGATTCTGCATGAGATTCTCAAGTAAAATGTATCTGTATGGATGGAAATGTCACAGGTGTTCTTTGGAATGTGACTTTATAGCTTTCTAAATCTGGAAAGGTTTATTTTGGGACTTGAGTTGAATACTACAAACTTTTGAGATGAACCCTTTTTATTTGCTCTGAGACTGGCTTTTTCTTTGGTCTGAGAGAAGTCATTTTCATAGGCCCTTTGTTGATGCATATTGTTTTACCCATATATTTTCTTTATATAAATTGTATTTATGCCTGTTTTTTGGGGGGGCGGGGGGAAGCCCTGGATTCTGAGAAGTAACTCCAACGCAGATAGTTCCAATGGTGTTGCTAATTTAGGGAAGGAAAAATATATATTTTTCCATTTTCCATTTTAGGTTCTTTCACTAAAAGTACCTAAAGTAAATTTTAGCCCTCTAAAGTAAACTAGTAATAGACTAACAAGAAGAAAACATAAGTTCATTAACATGTACTTGAACATACACAAAGAAGTATTTGAGATGAGTAACTCAAAGCAGTGATTAGAATGTGAACTTGTTTAGCATCTTAAGAGAAAATATATATATTTACAAAATGACAAAAATAGGATAAGCATTTTGAGCTTTTGGGGACAGCAAATTATGGAAAAGCAAATATATGGGAAAATAAATATAGAGTTGGGAAGGGCTAGTTCTAGTAAGTCTGGGTATATAGATTCCTCTTGTGCAGTTTCTGAGCAGATACGATCTAAACTTGTTCCCAGCAACTAACTTCTGTCCTACCTGGTAGAGAATGGAGAGGGAACAGCGTTACAGATTTGTGTCCTGGTTTAAGGCAAATGGGGTGGGGAGTAGAGAGCTTTTCTGGCATCTGATTTTTCTCAGATGCCTTCAGCTCAAAATAATCCTTGTGTCAAAGCGGCATATTTTGGGGTGGCAGATTTTGCTCTTCCTCACTAGGAATTCTATTAATACAGATTGAGATGGTTAGCGGAACTGTGCTTTTCTTGTCAAGAGTAAAATGAGTAGTCAGGAAATAGTTGGAATGGGTTAGACTTTTCCCAATAACTTCCACACAATTGGACGCATAGCATGAGCTAAAAATGCTAAGGCTGGTAATTTCTCACAAGGGATCTGCAGCAGAAAATAGAGCCTTACAGAAGGAGGCATAGGGAGGCCTCATTTCCTTATCGAACACTGGAAGAAAAAAACGGTGAGAAAGAACCGAACAGGGCTGGTGCTAGTGCAGTCTGGACTGATCTGCATGGGATTTTATAGAATTGAATGAATAAGATTCGGTAGATGTCTTGTCAGCTACGGAGACAGGCAGGACAGGAGTGGTCAGGAATAAGGATTCTTCTCCTCACCTCTCAAGCCTTCAGCAAGTCCTGGGAAATACACAACCTGCCAGGTCCTATACTGGTGGTTTGGGGAGAAGAGTATATTTCCCCCCAGGATAAAATGGGAATATCAGTAGTAATTGTAAGAGGAGGACAGCTATGGCCAGTGGTTTGGCTACTTCACTGAGGCCCACCAGCAAGAAAGATAGTAAAGTGGCAGAAAGATGAGGTGAATTGTTCCTGATTAATTATCACTAAATTGATACTTGCCTAAAGATACATCACAAAAGACCCAGAATGAGAGAAACAGGACAAAAACAAAATAAATCCTACTTGTATTTTATTTCCTTGAGTAGAGAACAGACGGCAGTAAATTACATTGCCGTAGCTTGAGTCATTCTAATGTTACACTGAGGTTTGAAAAAGTCAATTGGTGATATCCCACGTTTGCAAAAGAAAAACTATATTGATGTAACACTGTGTCCGCACAAAAGATCTTGAATCTAATTAAAAACAGTGTATTGTGATAACAAACCAGAAATAAATTTTTCAGAAATAGAATTTTCATGCTTTACTTAGAAATCTGTGATTAGGATATGAATACATGAAATGACAGAATATTAAAATGAATGGCAAGTAGTTAAGATGGTATGTCAGAATGAAAAAACATATATATTTCCTCCAGTTTGGCTGTATACTTAGGCAGTTTCAGAGTAAAACCTAGTCGCAGGATAGGGATAGAAAAAAAACCTTAGATTAGTAGTTCTAAAACCTTAAAATTTTTTTTAAAATCACATGATAGTCCAAATATAAAACAACTAAAAGAAAGCTTTTACTAAAATAGGGGCACTTCCTGCTCTTGTTATCCCCCTTGTCCCTCTAAAATCATATCATTAGAATCTCACCGTTAACAGGGATCTAAACAAACCAAACAAGCAAGCAAAATATGACCAATGACACTCAAATACGGAACAGGCTGACAGGGTCCAGAGGGGAGAGGGGAGAGAATCATAGGGGAAAAGGGAATGGACTCACATGAACAAGTATAAAGGACACATGGACAATAACTAAGGGTGGGGGGTGGAAAGGGGAGGGAGGCGGGGAGCATGGGGCGGGGGGCGGGCAGGGTTGGGAATATAAGACAGAAACCTGTACTTGAACAAGAATTAAAAATTATATTAAAAAAATAAAATCATATCATTAGAGCCTTCAGGAAAGCTCCAAGAATCCTGCAGGTTTGACAATTATGATTTGGTGCAAGGCTTCATTTTAGACATGGAATGAATCCTGGGGCTACTGAGCAGAAGAGCAGGCATGAAAATGGTGTGACTGAAGGAGATTTGACTTCGGGTGGTAAACACACAATGCTATTCACGGAAATATTATTCAATATAATTGTACCCTTGAAACCTATGTAATTTTATTAACCAATGTTACCCCAATAAGTGTAATAAAACATTTTTTAAAAGGGCACAAAACCAACCAACCAAACCAAACAAAAACAAAACAAAACAAACAAAGAAAAAGTGGTGTGTTCCCTTGGCTCTGCTCATCAGCCACCCCAGTTGACTCTGATGCTTCCCCGTTCCCCACAGCTCCCCCAGTTTTTACTAATTCTCTCCATATGTGTACTCTGGCTGTATCAAGGTAAGGGAACTCAAGAAAACTCAAGGGGAAGGATTTTCATGCTGGGAAAGCAGGAGCTAAAAAAAGAAGAGAAATTTCAACAAGTATTTCTGTGCACAAAGTCTGTTAGTTTGATTCTCAGTGGCAATGGCATCCTGGTATATCCAGAAGCTCTGCTTGTCTAGTTATGGTTGTATTGTTTTTTTAGTGCAAAAGTGTATGAAGCGGTTATTGATATAGGCAACATACAAATTTTCTTTGGATTTGTTAGAATGAGAAAATGGCTATTTTCTCAAACTACTATGCATGTTAATGTTTTCCTTCTATATTAAAAAGAATATTTTCTCTGAAATAGTGTTTATTTTTTGATCTTGTCATTTAATATGGAGAGTCATTCATGATAGAATTACTTTATAATAGAAAAGAATGCTTTCTCAAACTCTAGTATCTATTTTGTGCAGGTGAAACCTATAAAACTTATTTTTCTTTGTATGTCTTAACATATGTAAGTGTGCCAGCACACTCCTCGCATACAGGCACAATCAAAATCTTTTGGCCCTTGAAAATCAATAGAAATGTTGAAGTATTTTGAAAGACTGTTTTAGCAATACATGTGTAAGGTGCAATGAACAAAGAAAACTCATTAGAGGGAACTTGAGATAATTTGACAACTGATTAATTTATTCTGCTTATAAGAATTCTAGCAATGTTAATGTTTAATGTATCCTAGTGGTTTCATAAGGAAGGGAGAAGGAACAGATACTTCTGTTCTATAGATTGATACCTCAATCTATAATGTACCACAATAGGTTCTAAAATCATTCTTATGCTAAATTTTTGAGTGTGTATTTTTTACATAAAGGAAATATGAGTCACATAAAATAGATTGAGAAGTATTTTTTTCCTTTTCACTTTTTTTGGAAATATTTTTATACAATTGGTATTATTTTTCCTTAAAAGTTTGGGAGAATTCATCAGTAAGGTAATAGAAACCAGAAAAGTTAGAACTCGTTCTGCCTGTCACTACCAGAACAAGTAAGTAGAGACAGGAATTGAATTTTGTTTTAAAGATTTAATATATTTATCTTTAGAGGGGAAGGGAAGGGGAGAGGGAGAGAAATATCAATGTATGGTTGCCTCTCATGCGTCTCCTGCTGGGAACTGGCCTGCAACCCAGGCATGTGCCCTGACTGGGAATCGAACCGCAATCCTGTGGTTCGCCAGCCCACGCTCAATCCACTGAGCTAAAAACCAGCCAGGGCAGGAATTGAATTTTTATGGACATTTTATTCAGATGCCAGTGGTCTGAGAAGGCTGTGGGTGTGCCCTAAAGACCATCTCACCTCTAATCTCAAACAGACCCTTTATACAAGGAGAAGAGAAGTGTTTAGAATCCAAGGAAAAGCTAAATCAGGTAAAAGCTGCAGTCTGGCAATTTCCCTCAAATCCTTTCATGATTCTTTATCTTTGTCCTGGGAGGGGACATCCCTCTCTGGAGCCCAATGTCTCTGATACCACCTTGATTGCTTGCAGTCCTGCTGGGGACACAAAGGTTGAATTGCTAAGGGATGTCCTGGAGTCATGGTGGGTCACACCTCCAGTTCCTGGAACAACTGCTTTTCACCTGCATTAATTAGTAAGCTTATTAACTATAACCTAAAGCTAAAATGTTTTTTCAGCTCTTGAGCTCCTCCATCACTATCTGTTCTGTGAAAGATTTTAAACTATAAATTGGATTTATTTAATAGAGATACTCAGATTATGTCTTCTTCAGTAAGCTTTGGTTGTTTATGGTTTCAGTGAGTATTTCCATTTCATATAAATTATCAACTTTGTCTGCAGTTGCTCAAATAATCCTTTAGTTCACTTTTATAGTTAGTGGAATTCACAGTGCTATCTCATGTGTTGTAGAATCATTGGACTAGTACTTTCCTTTTTGAAAGATTATTCTTTGTTCACTCAATTTCTTTATTAGGCATAGGGCTATGCCAACTATCTAAACAAAATTTAAATAAATGCTTATATGTTTTTTCCCTTGTAGCTGCCAATTGAATTGCTCTGCATTTTTCTGTGGCAATCCATATTTCCGACTGGTATCATTTTCCTTCTTCTTGCAGGACTTCCTTTAATATTTCTAGAACTGTGAATCTGCTGGTAATAAACACTTTCAGCTTTATATATTAAAAAGTTTTTGTTTTTTTGTCTTTTTTCAAAAACTATTATAGAATTTAAGATCAACAAGTATTTTTCCTTTTTTAAATTTTTATTTATTTATCTTTAGAGGGGAAGGGAAGGAGAAAGAGAGAGAAATATCAATGTATGGTTGCCTCTCGTGCATCCCATGCTGGGAACTGGCCTGCAACCCAGGCATGTGCCCTGACTGGGAATTGAACTGTGATCCTCTGGTTCACAGGTCTGCACTCAATCCACTGAGCTACACCAGCCAGGGTCAGTATTTTTTTCACTACATTAAATATATTTTTCTACTCCTTTCTTGCTTTCTTTTCCCAATTAAAAAAATCTGTTGTCTTCTTTATTTTTGTTCCTCTGTATGTGGTATTTTTCCATCTCTGGCTGCTTTTTATATATATATTCCCAGTTTTGAATAATTTGATCACAATGTATTTTGTTGCAGTTTTCTTCAAATTTCTTGTTTTAGAATATCAGTCATATTTTTGTTGAGTTTATTATTTTTCTTCATCATGTTTTGAATTTTTTCTTCAAATATGTTTTTCTGCACTCTTGTCTCTTTTCCTCTATGGGGATTTCTAGTATACCTAGTTAGGCTGATAAATTTGTCCCACAGGTCACTGAGTCTGTGGTCATTGCATAATTGTTTTCCCCTCTTCTGTATTTTGTTTTGGTTTCTATTGCTATTCCTTTCAGATTACTAATTATTTCTTTGGCAATGTCAACTCTGTCATTAATTCTATCCAGTGTAGTTCATGTCAGATGTTGTATTGATTTCTAGAATCAGAAATGATTTGGGTCTATCCAAATGTGTTTTGTGACGCTACTTAACTTTTTTTGACATATGAGCTCAAGTTATAATAATTTTCTTAATGTTGTCTCAGCTAATTTTCAGTATCTTTGTCATTTATGGGTCATTTTTAATTGCATGATATTTCCCCTTATCAAAGGTTATATATTTTTTCATATCTTGCTTTGACAAGTACTGAATATTTTTGAATTTCTGTTAATATTCTCAATTTTTTTGAACACAGTTTTGCAGAAACACATTGATAATTTGGGGTCTTGCTTTTAAGATTTGTTAGGAAGTCCAGAGCAGTGTTTAATCTGTGGGTAATTATATCCTACAACTGAATTTGTGTACTTCTATGTGTTTTACTTAATGTTCTGTGAATCATGAGGTTTTCCACTATCACCGATAGGAAGAGGTAGTATTCCCAGTGCTGTGTAAGTATTTACCACCGTTACTTGTAGTTTTTTAGTCGTTTTTTCACTGGCCTCAATTAGTTTCCTTACATGTATTCCTTGGTAAGTACTCAGTGGCACACTCAAGGGAACCCTCTACTGATCTCCAAAATTCTCTCTCTTGGAATTCTTTCCTTACTAATATTTTGTGCTATAAACTCTTGATACTCTGATCTCCTAGGATTCTTCACTTTACATTACTAAGGCAGGTATCTAGAGGACTAACCTGGGTTTGTCTTTATTATGTCCCAGACTCAAAACTCCCTTAGTTCAGTGAGTTTGGGTCTTACTAGGGCTCATCCTTTTCCTCTATTTCTTAGGGGTCCCCTTTTTTATCCTGTGATGTCTAGGGTCTTGGAAACCATTTTTACATGATCTTGTTAATTTATTATTTCATTTAGAAGTATAAATCTAGTTTCTGTTATTCCAGTGTAGCCAGAAATATATTTCCCCCCCAGTTCTTATTGACACCTCATTTATTTTTTAGTGGAGCCACTATTTACTCCATTTAAAGGCCCTTTGTAAGTACTATTGTCTCTCACACTTAGAATGTTTTCATTTGCTTTCATGCTTAATGTATTCCTGAGCTAAATATAGAAAATTCATTAACAAATTTTATTTTTCTCTTAAAAAATGTAAGAGAAAAATGTAATGTAATGTAATGTAATGTATTTAAATGTAATACATTTAAATTGAATCAACTTTTTATTTATTGCTCTAGGCATCTACTTGTCATTCTTTTGGGGTTTTGCTATTATATTTCTAGGTGTTTTATCTGTTTAGATCTTGTAATTCTCCAATTTATACATTTGTTTTTTTTAATATTTTGTTTACACTTATTTGGAAGGAAAGTACAAAGATCTAAGCAGAAATAAACAAAATAGAATGTAATAATACATGGAAAGAATGAATAAAAACATGAATTGGTTCTTTGAAAAAATAAGCAAAATTAATAAACCTTTAGCCAGATGACAAAGAGAGAGAGAGAGAGAGGGAGAGAGAGAGAGAGAAAACCCAAATAAATAAAATAAAAAATGAAAGAGAATTGACTAGTGACACCACAGAAATACAAAGGATCATAAGAAAAGATAATTTTATGCTAACAAATTAGACCACCTAAAAGAAACGGGTAAGTTCCTAAGAATATTAAGATCTTCTAAGATGACTTAGGAAGAAAAAAATCTGAACATTATAATAATTACTCAGAAAATCAAATTGGTAGTTTAAAAACTCCCTACAAGTCCTGGAGTAGATGGTTCCATAGATAAATTTTACCAAACATTGAAAGAAGAATTCATATCTATTTTTCTCAAACGATTTCAAAAATTGTAGAGAAAAACACTCAAATTCATTTTCAGAGGCCAGCATTTCCTTGATATCAAATTCAGACAGAGATACCACAAAAAAATTATAGGCCAATATCTCTGATTAACATAGATGGAAACAATGCATAACAAAATATTAGCAAACTGAATTCAGCAGTAGATTAAAAGATGACATGTCATAACCAAGTAGGATTTATTCGTATTAGGCACGTTTGGTTCAACATCTGCAAAACAACTGACATGATACACCTCATAAAGAGAATAAAGAAAAAATTATATGATCTTATCAATTATGGAGAAAAAGCATTTAACAAAATCCAACATTCATTTATGATAAAAAAGTTTAGCAAAGTTAGAATGAGGGAACATACCTCAACATGATAACAGTCATATATGATATGCCCACAGTTAAATTCATATTCAATGATGAAAACCTGAAAGTTTTTTCTTTAAGATCAAGAAGAAGACAAGGATATTCACTTTCGCCACTTTCATTTAACATAGTTATGGAAGTCCTAGCCATACCAACCATACATAAGGAAGCAAAAGTCATCCAAGGTGGAAAGGTAGAAGTAAAACTGTCATTCCACATGACATGATACTAAATATAAAGAACTCCAAAGATTTCTCCAAAACACTACTAAACTGATAAATAAATTCAGTAAAGTAGAATACAAAATTAATATTCAGAAATTGGTTTCATCTTCATACAACCATAACAATTATAAAAATTATCCCTGGCCATTGTAGCTCAGTTGGTTGGAGCATCGTTCCATAAAACAAAAAGTCCTGGGTTTGATTCTTGGTCAGGGTACATGCCCGGCTTGAGTGCTAAGTTTCTGTTGGGTATAAACAAGAGGCAACCAATTGATGTTTCTCATATTGATATTTCTCTTTCTCTTTCTCTCTCCTGTTGTCCCTCTCTGTCTCTCTCTCTTTCTCCTCTTCTCTCTCTCTATAAAATCAATAAGCATGTCCTCAGGCAAGGATAAAAAAAGAGAGATATGAAGAAAACAATCCCATTTACAAAAGCATCAAAAAATAAAATCCTAGGAGTAAATTTAACCATACAAGTGAAAATAAAAGACAATCAACAAAATAAAAGACAATCTACTGAGTGGAAAAAGATATTTTCCAATAATACATCTAATATAGTTTAATATTAAAAACATATATTTTTGATACAACTGATACAACTTAACTCCCAAAATCCAAACAATCCAATTAAGACTGGCTGAAGAAGGTGAAGGGATTAGCATAGATGCATAACATATATGCATAATGACTATGATGTGGTGATGACCAGAGAGAAGGGGGATGGGGGCTAAATGGAGGTGGGAAAAGGAGGGAGCAGTGGGGACATCTGTAATAGTGTCAGCAATAAATATAAAGTAAAAAAAAAATGAATGACTAACTAATGGACATTTTTTCAAAGAGGATGACCAATAGACATATGAAAAAAAGCTCAATATCACTAATCGCGAGAGTAATGCAAATAAAAACCAGAATGAGATATCACTTCCCACCTGTCAGAATGGCTATCATCAAAAGATCAACAAATAAAAAGTATTGGCAAGGATGTGGAGTAAAGGGGACCCTCATGCATTGTTGATGGGATTGCAAACTGATGAGCTATTATGGAAAATAGTATGGTGGTTTCTTAAAAAATTAAAAATGAAACTACCATATGACTCAGTAATTCCACTTTTGTGCATTTATTCTAAAACACTAATTCAAAAAAGCTTATGCACCCCTATCTTTATTGCTACATTATAGACAATAACCAAGACACGGAAGCAACCTAAGTGTCCATCAACAGACAAACAGATAAACAAAGTGGTACCATATATACTATAAAATATTACTGAGCTATAAAAAAGATTAAAATCTTACCATTTGTGGCCACATGGATGGACCTAGAGGGTATTATACTAAGTGAAATAAGTCAGACAGAAGACAAATACCATATACTTTTCCTTATATGTGGACTCTATTAAGCAAAATAAATGAACATAAGAACTTTCACAGAGCATTTGATAGTCATTTGTTCAGGGTGTAAACCATGTTGTGAAGGACAGCACCTCAAACCCCAGGTTGCTGACCTTGGTTAAGCTCATCTGAATCTTTAGTGACTGGTGCATTCTGCGTAATGGGATATGCAATAAGACCAGGGAATCCTTTGAACATTAGCCGGTTGACTATTTTTTTTTAAAGAAAATGAGTTCCTTTAACTGAATCCATTTCACATGGGATACCATGGCCTTGCATAAGGTGATCAATTAATCTATAGATAGTGTAATGACAAAGAAAAATGACCAGAGACAGCAAAAACTTTTTTCACAGATGTTTTTTTTTCCACCCATAACATAAGGAGAGGAAAGATTTTTCTCTTTCTGCATTTTCATTCTGAGATTTTCTGCAGAAGGAAAATCTCACTCTGCAGATTTATGCCTACTTTTCAAAGATTATATGTTATATCAAGTGCCTTGGCTTTATGAGTGGTCTTATTTACAGCTTCCCTTGGTACACTTAAAGCCACATCGCTTTTATCCATATTCTAGACGAAACCAAACCATTAGTTTGGTTACTATCTTTGATGCCTGGCAAGAATCACCAGTGTCAACTTGAGTTCTCTATTTGAGATCCTTTTGTTCCTTTAATTTCAGGAAAAAATTTCCTTTTTCCATTTTTTTTTGAAGTTAGATATGTAATAATTTTTGGTCACCATTTATCAATAGTTCTTATGAATTTTTGCTTGGATAGTAATCTACACTAAATCCATATGCTAAGGTTGGTCAGGAAACTTCATATACATTTGAAGATATGATACCTTATTTAATTTATTCTTCATAATCATTTAAGGAATATACCTTAATAAAGAAAAAATACCTGAGGCTCAGGAATATTCAATGATTTGAATGTAATCAGTAAATGTTTTAAGTATGATTCAAATCCAGGCCAATGGACTCTCTTGGCTCTGCATTTAGCCATTAATTTCTATATTAATAACTTTAAGAAAAAGGGTATTTGGACATCTTATAGAGTTTTTTTCTAAAGGGAAAAAGAGCCTCAATTATGAGACCTCTACTTGACAGTTGAGTCTGAATATATTGTACATTCTCAGCAGTTTAAGTATTTTGTGAAATCTGTTCAAATTATTGGTTTGGAGAGAAAGGAGTTGCTCTAAATGAAAAGAAGGAAGAATAATTTTATAATATTAGATACTGCCAGAGGATCACGCTATGTCTTTTACTTCATTTAAAATACAGTATTTTAGGTTCCAGGGATTTCTAGTGATGGCTAATGGAGAGCTTCCTCTCATGAAAATTCTTTAAGTTTAATTTAATTTGTATTGTGCTAAGATCAGACTATTTCAAGTTACCCAGGGTCAGTCCTTGATATTGATTGTACTATAGCTATTAATCTTCAATTAAATGAGCTTCCTTTGGGATTTGGTCTCTTCTTGATTCAGTTTGCTATCTAAGCACCACTTCTGTCATTTTCATTAAAAAATCCTTAAAGCTTTCTTGAGTTTATTCTTTTATTAGCAAAAGGGTCAGTTGCTCAATGAGTGAGGTTAAGTAGATACATGTTAATGGTTTATTATGTTGATAATGTCTTACACCAGAAAATAAAATTCAAATTATCCTTCTCAAATATTGATATTGTTTATTATAGTGTTTCTCCTTTTATCTATAGAATTTTCCAAAGAGTTTCTCAAAACCACATAAATTTCAGAAACCCCACTGAGGTTACACAGACCTAAGCATTCATGGCTCTGATTCACACTGATTACTACACTGATTTACTTTATGAAGTAAAGTTCAAAGTTTGAAGAAATCTTTCTCTTACTTTCTCATCTATTCCAAATTAATTCAGAAGATAACACCCATTCTTTTTAGAAACAAAACCCAATGAAGAGAAACTATTCCCTAAAAATTAATCCTAAGTATTTTCCAATTCTCTTACAACCATTGCTAGAGTTGCCTGGTATATATTACTTGCATAATTATCAACAAGAATTATGTTGTTGATAGACAATGAAGGATGCGGGGATGGAACTTTGTGACCAAAGTTACAAAAGGTTATGGAGACGGTACACGAAATATCCCACTTTGGGTATATGAACTGTAAGTGGAATGTAAGGTCTAAATGATTCTACTTATGCATGGTGAGGATTTGGTCTGATTTTCAAAGTCTGTCTTGATATCTTTTTATTCTCCAGTCCTCTGTCACTCATCTCCAATCATCTCCACTCATCTCCACTCCTGCCTGACTCTGTCCTAACCTCTGGTGGTTTCAGCATGTGTCTGTCTATTTCATCAGATGTTGGGCACAAGACAGTCCAAGCCAATTATTGAGTTTTTTGATTGAGACTGAAGTGAAAGTCAATCACCCAAAAGCACTGCTCAGTGGGTCCTGGCTTTAGATCTTTCTGAGGTCTATTCCTGTACCATTGTATGAGATGGAAAACTTTAATCAATCAATTCTAGTGCTATTTGCAAACAAAATCCTGACTACTTTTTGAGAAATTATCCTAAATCTTGATTAGTCTAGGCAATCACTGCAATACCATAATTCTTACCAGCCTAAGGTTCATTGGCAGATAAGAACACATGGCTAAGAATTTGAGAATTAAATTTGAATTCTTTATTTTAAATTGTGTTTATTTTTAGAGAGATGTGAAGGGGTGGAGAGATGGAGAGAAACATCAATGTGAGGGAGAAACATCAATTGGTTACCTCTCATTTGTGCCCCACCCAGGGACCAAACCCACTACCCAGGCATGTGTCTTCACTGGGAATCAAACCAGCAGCCTTTCCCTTTGTGAGATGATACCCAGTCAACTGAGCCACACTGGTCAGGGCTAAATTGTAATGTTTAATAAAATGATTGAACCATTAAATTAACTGATACTATCTCTCCCTATTTAATAGATTTAATTTGAAATAAGTAATTCTATAATTCAGAAACTTTCCACTGCATCCTTTGTTATTTGTACCTAACTAAACTTAAGTGATTTACTTTCTCAATATTGGCCTTTAATTATCCTATTCTTCAATATATTTTTGGTGGTATTCTTATAATTTCCTAATGATAAATTTCTACAGGTAGACTTTATATGCATCTCTGTTTAAGTGATATTTATATTGTGAAAGCTCTTGGCATTTACTAAATAAATGTCCTCAAGGACGGTTGTATTAAATTCTTTCCCAGAAGCACTCTGTAATCACTAACACTGAGATGATGAGGATGATGGTGATTACTAATGCTTTTTAGTAATCTTGGTCAGTGGTTATGTTCTAGGTCCCTTAAAAAAAAGCATTTACATATTAAGTTCAATAATTCAAAGGCCTATATTTTCTCTAACCATATTGAATCTAAACACATGGTTGACAAAATTATTTTTTAAACTAAAATAAATAAGAGAATTAAAAAGTTACCTAAATAAGCCCTGGATGGTGTAGCTCAGTAGATTAAGCACTGGCCTGCAAACTAAAGGGTCATGGTTTGACTCCCAGTCAGGGTACATGTGTGGGTTGCAGGCCTGGTCCCCAGTAGGGGGCACACGAGAAGCAACCACACATTGATGTTTCTCTCCCTCTCTCCTTCCTTTACCCTCTAAAAATAAATAAATAAAATCTTTTAAAAAGTTACCTATATATTGTAGAATGTATATATAAAAGAGAAAGTGACAACAAAAATGAAAGGGCTTGATTGAGAATCTAATATGATATATTATATATATATATAAATATATATAAACAGCCCTTTCATCATGAAACTTGAGAACAGTTGTAATAAATTGAGTAAAGTAAAATTAAAGAAGAAACAGAGTCCTTTATACACAAATGATTCAAAATGAGTAATATCAATTATTTTAAAAATCTATTAAAATGCTTCAACACACACCTTTATGTTGTCAAATTGTTAATTATATAAGTAGTAGAATAAAGACATATTTAAACAAAAAAGGCTAAAAATGAACCTTTTTTATACCCTTCTAGGAAGAAATTCTTTGAAGTTATGCTCCAGAAAATTTAAAAGATAATCTAAGAAGCAATAGGGCATGGTGTCCAAGAGACATGATTACAAGGAAACAGTGGATCCCAATCAAGAGATGAAGGATGAGACGTTCCAAGTGATTAGTTAAAAATAAGCATATGCAGCCCTGGCTGGTGTAGCTCAGTGGATTGAGCGCGGGCCTGCGAACTACACAATCTCGGTTCGATTCCCAGTCAGGGCACATGCCTGGGTTGCAGGCCAGTCCCAAGCAGGGGACTCACGAGAGGCAACCATACATTGATATTTCTCTCCTTCCCTTCCCCTCTTAGGACAAATAAATAAAATATTAAGAAAATAAGCATATGCATATTATTTTGAGACATTACAAATTAAGTTTGTAGATCACTTATGGGAAGCAGTGAGGATGGAGTGAGGGGTGCCTCATTTTAAAATTAATCTGCCAGCACTATTTAATTTTAGCTTAGTAGGAATATACATTATTTTTATATGAATTAAGTAAAAAAGGGTTTTAGGAGTAAACCTTAATTCTGTAATAATTTATTTGACCAATTTCAGTTTTTAAAATCATTTTAGGTTTACAATTATGCTTATAATTATGAACATGAAAAATGCACATTGTAGAAAATGTGTGTATCCTAAATCATAAACAAAAGTGTGTGCCCGTATATATAACACCTACTCCCTGTTTTCTTTGTCAACAAACATAGTAGGAACTCAAACAATATGTGGAATAAGTGAGTAAATCTTCTTATTTATTAACAACTTTACAGTTTATTACCTCAGTGAATCCCAGTATTTCTGAAATCTTGTTGGTTAGAAGAGACTTGTTAGTCAACATTTCATGAGAACACAGCGTGACCTGAGGAAAGAGGTACCTGATGCCATGCTGGTTCTTTACTATGGCCCCACGAAACTGTGCTCATGCACTCTAGACAGGAGATTTAAATAAGGTTCAGACCACTACACTCCTCTATTTCCCAGACTCTCTTTTACTTTTGTTTGACCTGCATTTTCATCAGCCTTTTGCATAGTAGACAAAACCAGCAATTTCCTCACTATAATGAGGCAGAGAGGGTGGCTGCATCTATACTGTGATTTAAATTATGGTAGAAAGTCCTGCCTGTTCCTAAACGTCTGGCTTCAACAAGTTCTATCCAAGTTTATATTTTAAGGGAAGAACAGTATTAAAGGGAAGGCATCCATTTTAGGAAGGCACAATTGCTACTTTGGTGACTTCTCATGACTCCAAATGTAAATATTTGGTTCTTAGGTTACATTAGAACTCAGTCTACTGATCTGAAATACATAAAAGAGGGATGATAAGTAGATTTTTTGGCTGCCTAAAAAGGAGGTTGAGGAGGGTGTCCAATCAAGGCTCGTGGCAGTGGGGCAGAGATAGGGTGGGGTGGGGAGTGCAGGAGTCGTCAGATATGTCCACCTTAACAAAGTTATTTGACAAGATAAGAGAGGAGAGAGACATAGACATGAGTGACACCTAATTTTCAATCCCCCCCAGGGCTCTAGTGCCTGCACAGGGACTTGAAGTGGAAAATTAAGAATCTATGTGAAAGGAACAGCAATAACTGGAATTCCCTAGAAATGTGGACAAAAGTAGTCCAAGGGTTCATTCTGGGAGAGATGCACTGGTTTTAGTTCACAAAAATTAAAGATTCTTTGTTTATTGGTACAGAGATTCTATGAATCTGACCTTCCCACATCTGGAGAGTTTAAGATACACCTTGCTTTGCTAAAATAAACTCTGTGGGAGGTCAGATTGCAACGGCATTAGATGCTGAAATGGGGATGTCTAGAGAGCCTCTTACCGTTTAGCCAGAAAAGCATACTGGATGGAAAGGTTAAACATAAATGTTCGTGGAGGAAAACCACTCTGTGCCACTTTGCTTATCAAAAGAAAATGTCCTCAATTAAATAAACATTTTTTCTACCAAAAACTAATATTTATTCAGCAGAATAAGCTGTTTGAGCATTTTACCAAAGTTACATGGGATGTCACCCTCTGCATGCTTCCGTACTTAATACTAAACGTCCTTCTATTTTTGCCAAAGGTACTATTTTTGCCTATTTAGACAGTAGAATGTGATTTTAAAGTCAGAAACAAGAAAAATTTTGTTGTGTTCTTTATATAATTCTTTTTTTGTTCTGTTTAATAATACTGCATTGTGTATTTTTACAAAGCACACCTTGATACTGTCTACGTGTAAGCAATCTGATAAATTAAATTTGTTAGAGATTTTTTATAGAGCAATTAAACAACCTTTTACCACATGTGTACATATTTTATCATTTGTAATAAATAAGCGTTATACAACATGATAGGTATTACAGAGAAAATTGCCTGGAGTCAAACAAGTCAATAAACATTTACTATTAGAACCCTGTTAAAAATATGACATGAGTCATTCTATCTCATAAAAGCCATAAAGACAACATTTGCAGTCTTGAAACACCTTTGAACAGTTGCTGCTATTTCTTTTTATACTTTCCTGTATACCATAGGAGAATGGGAGTCATATGAAGTCACTGGTAATTACTGGCAAACATATTCAGAGGAAAATGCAATTCTTCTTTATAACACTTGTAATATATACAGGAAACATTTATTTTCTAAAAATAGTTCATTTTACAGTGATATAAAAGTGATCTACAGTTTTTGACCAGTCTAAATATTATCAAAATCCCAAACAAAAAAAAATAGTTTCATGAAGAAACTTCAATGTAAAATTTTCCAAGAAATTAAGAAACAAAAATCATCCTTATATACACCAGTCATTAACAGAAAGTCATAACATTCTAGACAAAGTAAACCAGAAATGTTAAATTTAATTCTCTACTCCTGACACCATGCAGCTTTACTAAGCATTAAGGGACATGTCCTACTCCATCAAAGGCANACATGAGTCATTCTATCCCATAAAAGCCATAAAGACAACATTTGCAGTCTTGAAACACCTTTGAACAGTTGCTGCTATTTCTTTTTATACTTTCCTGTATACCATAGGAGAATGGGAGTCATATGAAGTCACTGGTAATTACTGGCAAACATATTCAGAGGAAAATGCAATTCTTCTTTATAACACTTGTAATATATACAGGAAACATTTATTTTCTAAAAATAGTTCATTTTAGAGTGATATAAAAGTGATCTACAGTTTTTGGCCGGTCTAAATATTATCAAAATCCCAAACAAAAAAAAAATAGTCTCATGAAGAAACTTCAATGTAAAATTTTCCAAGAAATTAAGAAACAAAAATCATCCTTATATACACCAGTCATTAACAGAAAATCATAACATTCTAGACAAAGTAAACCAGAAATGTTAAATTTAATTCTCTACTCCTGACACTATGCAGCTTTACTAAGCATTAAGGGACATGTCCTACTCCACCAAGGGCAAGAGCCTAATGACATCTCTCTCTTCCATGATAACCTCTTCCTTCCCATGACGTCTGATGGTTAGATGCTGATATAAAGCCTACTAGTTATAATTTAACAAGTTTGGGGGTGTTATAATAAGCTAAGAAGGTACTATATTAAATGTTAATTAATTCTTTCTGCTAAAAATAACATCTTCATATAATTACATGCCATATATTTCAGAGTTACAAAGTTTTTGTTTAAGCTTTATCAAATTTAGCCTAAATATACTTTTAAATCACTTCTTTGTCATTGATAGTTTCTTATGGAATCAACTGACTGATATTTATGAAACATCAGAAATGATCTATAAGATTTTATTATCTTTTATTTTAAGAGTAAAACACTGAGACATATTGCTGAAAATCCCAAGGTTTCATCTTTGTTTCCTATTTGATTGCAATTGCAATGTTTTCATCATCTCGATTTCCTTTACCTCAAGTAAATTATATGTCATTTTACCACTATACCTTAAAAGCATTTTATAAAATTTACTCAGAAGCAAATATGGGGCTTATTAACTCACATAAAAATCCACTCAGTATCTACTATGTACCAAGCATTTTTCTTGCTCTGGGGATTCAGTGGTGAGAAAGACAAGCAGATTTCTCTTGGGACTTATAATTTTGCCTTTTCAATCTGCATATTCATTTTCTCTTTAGCTCCAGAAAATTGCCTTCACTTGTTTGTTTAATGATAGCTTATCCTTCAGTTTTTTTCTTTTTCTGAAAATTCTAATAGTACTACATTAGGCATTTGGAATGTTTTTTTTCCAAGGCTCATATTTTCCTTCATGCCTTTTATATCATTTTATTTTTACTCGATACTTTGAAATATTATTTCTGCTTGGTTTTCTGGGCCAAGACGTTATTTCTCAACATTTATGGACTTGTATTCATTTGTCTGAAAAAAAAACCAAACAATTTTCCACCCCAGAATGTGTGTTGGTGTGATACGATGTATTTCATTTTCCACGAGACAGACAAAGAATTCGAAGGCTGGTTGGGCAGTAGAGGCATGTGGAAGAAGTCTTTTCCTAGAACTCTCCCAGACTCAGCAGTGGGAACAGGACCAGCCCAGGCAATTGGTTGCTCTTCAGCTTCCAGAGAGCTAAGAATAACAGACATGCGTACACCTGGCCCAGTCTATATTCCTTAGACAGCAGCGCTCTCCAGCCTCTTGGTGGGTCTCTGGAAGAAAGGCCAGCAACAGCTCTCTACGGGGCCATGCACAGAGTTCCCATCCTCCCCAGCTCCCTCTCCTTGGCTCAAGAGAGGTGATGCAGGAATATGTGTGCAGCTGGATGAGTATTGCGTTTGCCACATCTACCAAGAAACACTCCAGTGAAAACCAGAGTCGTGTTTTCTGAAAGGGACATCTGATCACCTAACTTCCCTGTCTAAAGCACATCAGTAAAACTATAAAAATTGACTTTTGATTCCTTACACCATAGGAGTACTAATTATTTCCAAACCATCTTTTCTATCATTTCCTGCTCAGTCAGTCACACTGGACAGACTATCCGGTCTCCATACCACATTCCTTCTCAGTTCAGAACCTATTTTTCTGGTTCTCCCCTAGCTAAAATCTCTCTCCCCTCCTTTCATTTAGTTACTTATCACTCATTATCTCCTTTCCTCCTTCTTCCCTTTAGCTTGTATTTATTGAGTTCCTATTGTATGGTAAGAGCTAGTTACATGTTAGCAATCAAAGACAATAAATGGTCTATGTTTTTGTGGACCTTTCAGTTTACCAGGAGTGGCAGGTCAAAAACTAAAAACTAGATAAATATGTAAAATCCAAACTATCATAAATTACATAAAGAGAGAGAAGATACATTTGTCCAAGGACACATAGTTAATTGAGGGAAGGGGTTGAGATATGAACTCATGTCGGACTTTTTCAAAAACTCTGTTCTCAGTCACAATATTACTTTATGTATAATAATTTAAATTATACTGGCTTAACTGCTTTAAATACTATTTTATTTGTAATCTCATTACTCAGAATATATACTGAACTGTGCATTGTTATCAGTCAGAGAATTTAGCAAGCAGCCATAGCAGGGTAGAAAGAAAGTAGATTGCACTTTTGTTCACGATTTTCACACTTCCCTATATTTACTCTCCCTGCAAAGTGGCTTTGCAGTCCTGCCTGCTAACAGTGCACTGTGTTTCTCCACCCCGAGGTGTACTGGGTACATATGTCAGTGAGTGGTTTACTATGTGGCATTGCTTGTGTCAATAGCTGACCAATACAACAGGCGTTGCAAAATACTTTCCGAACTTCCGAAAACCTATAGATATATTCTCATTTTCAGTTTTTAGCCTCTAATGTAGCTAGAAGTTCACATAAATACATTTATTGAGGACCCATTACTTCAGAAACATTTATTTTGCTGTGTATTTAAAATATATAAATTACTTGTTTGAAATAATTATAGATCCACATTTTTAGTCAGTAGCACTCTCCATTGAAACACTCCCCCCCCCATATCCCAAAAGTAAGATTTATTGATAAATAGAAGCAAAAATATTGGTTAAAAAGATGCAGACATCCTGGCTTGTACTAATTTTAGTGTTTGTTGTTGTTGTAGAAAAATGGAATTTATATTTATGCATTTAGAAAGAATAACCGCTTTTTTTTAACCCTGATTAGATAGTCACTTTTTCAATGTTGACTGTTTTTAATGTTAAGACTACTATACTCTAACGGAAGTGGGGTTTGGAACCCAGACTTTTATTGATGGTTTAGCAACAGGGGTGAAAAGATAACTGAGCAAAGTTCCCAGTTCAAAAAAATTACATAAAAGAGTCGGCGGTAAGAAAGCTTAGTGGATGATGAAAATAAAGTGTAGAAGTCAAAAGACATCAAAAATGGCTTGTGCTGATTTTGATGCATTACCATCCTCATGTAGTATAATCCTTTGTTACATTTTTTCTTGAAACACACATACAAACTGCCCCCATTTTTTCTAGTTATCACTCTTTCTCTGCCCTATCTAACAGAAAATTGTCTCCAAGTAATTGCTAATACTTACTATCTGGAGTTCTTCTGTTCTCAGTGGAGATATTGCAATGAGACTCCCATTGTAACTACTTCTATGTAGTTAAAAATCACTTGCAATGCCCACATTGCTAAAACAAATAGCAATCTTCATCATCCTTTAGTTTTAGGTTTTCATCATCCTTTAGTTGTCAGCAGTATTTTACATATTAACCATTCTTACTTTTTAAAAAAATTAAGATATATTTAGCATATAGGATTATATTGGTTTTAGGTGTAGCCACTTTCTAAAAAATAGTTCTTCAATTGTATTCCAGATTATTCATTCTTCTGGCGGTTTTTCTTTGGTATCAACAGTTACTCTTTTTAGCTTCAAATATTTCAACATTGTAGGAACTCTGGACACAATGTTATATATTCTTTCTTACTTAAATTCATTCCCCGATGATCATGGTTTTAAATATTTCCCTAACATCAATGAATTATAGAAGTCTTTTCCAGCCTGGACTTCTCTCCTAAATCCCTGAATTCCAGACCCATATAATACCACCTACTCAATAGCTCTACCTAAGTATTCAAAAGGCATCTCAAACTTAACATTTCCAAAACAGACTTGTTTGGTCATCCAAAGGCTGCTTCTCTTGAAACCTTCATCTTGATTATGGCTGCACTATTCTTTAGCTGCTAAGACTAAAAATCTTGTTGTTATCTTTGATTCTTTTTCTTTTGTAACAAATACTCAATTTGGCAGCAAATCCTATCAGCTCTACTTTCAAAATGTTTAAAATTCAACTAATAGTTAATGACCTCCTCCACAGTGACATGGTCCAAAGCAACATTATTTCTAGTCTGGATAATTGCAAAGGACTCCTAGTTTGTTCCTTGCTACTGATCTTGACCCAACTGTCTAAATTCCACACAACAGCTGGGGAAAATTTATCCATATCAGTACATATCTATATCTATATTGACTTCAATATACTGATATATAGATGTAGCTTTTAAAATGACAATCATATAATGCTGCTCTCATGCTTCAAAATGAATTAATGGCCTCCCATTCCATTCACAGAGAGAGCAAAAAGCCTACAGTGTCCTACACCATCAATATCTTTATCTTTCATTCTGCTTTAGCCCTATACCTGGCAATATACACCCAAGAGTTTTTCTTTATTTTCTTTTATTTTTTTTAAATTCTCATCTTTAGTTTTTTTTCTTTTTTTGAGACTTTATTTATTTCATAGAGAGAGGGGAAGGGAGGGAGCATGAGAGGGAGAGAAACATCAATATGTGGCTGCTTCTTACATGCCCCCTACTGGGGACCTGGCCCACAACCCAGGTATGTGCCTGGACTGGGAATTGAACTAGTGACCCTTTGATTCACAGGCCTGCACTCAATCAACTGAGCTATACCAGCCAGGTTCATAGGTGTTTGTTTTCAGTCTGCATATTTTGCCTACAAATAACTCCTGCACTCCCCTCCTTAATCTGTTCTCCAGAAACTTCCTCAGTGAGGCCTTTCCTAATGATCTTATTTAAAAATACACTCCATTGTTCTCTGCTGCAATTTCTTTCCCTGATTTTTGCTCTGTTTTCACCTACGGCACTTATTGATATCTAACATCCTATCTTCTTACTTCATTATTTCTGGTTTTTATCTTTTTCTCCCTCTGGAATGTAAAATTCATGAGAGCTCAGAATTTAGCATTTTCAATGAGCGAATAAATAAATGAGTGAATTTTATGAGGCCTTTTTGCTGAAATCATTGATGAATAAATTAGCCAATTAGCTAAAACTGTCAAAACAGATTCTCACAAGAAACAGAAGTAAGGATATAAGTTTCCTACTCTTTAGACATTCTTATACCTTAATGTTTTATGCTTTTTGTGGAGATAGTGTATATATTTGGTAAGAGGGAGAAATTATAGACATGCTTACTTTCTCTTTTTTTCCCCTTCAGGTGGTGACAGTGTAGGAGATATAGTTGATATTGTAGAAAAACGTGCCTGTCTCATCCCAGTGGACCATAGGAAACCTGGCACAATACAGCATGAGGCGTGTCTTCCCAAAGACTACTAACCATCCATGGGACCAATTGGAGGCCTATGATTGCCTTTAAAAAGCATGGTAGGCCACTGGTAACTAAATTGATTAATTTCATATATATTACCTGTAAAGTGTGGCAGGACGGTTTGGCCTTGCTGGTGGTATTTACGAAGAGAATGCCTCGTATCACTGAGTGGCACCATTAAAATTCTTCTCCTGTCAAAAGCTCTGCCCACATACATTTCACGAAACACCGTAGGGATTCATAATGTTCTCAGCTTCAATGCAGTTTTCATCGGCTGTGCATAGGGGAGGATTTGAAGCAGCAGGAATAAGTAGTCTATGGGCACTAAAGAATAAAAGCAGCAAAGAAAGCTTGTGTGTGTGTGTGAATGCCTGCATTAAAGGGAACAACAAAGAGAAAAATATGCTTAACTTCTTACTCATTTTCAGTCAAAGATGTATAGTATTTGATTATCTATGGAGAGATTTTACATTCCCAGATTCTCACATTCTTTTGACTTTTAAAAGTACTGCTAGTACTTTGTTAAAAAATTGAAAAAATATCCAATTTCCTGTTAAGTCATGGAAACTAAGTAAGCAGATAAAAACTATGTCATTGAGTAAATGAATTTAATGGAAATGGGAATTCCCAGAAGTGAATAATAAATATTTTCACTCCCATGCACTGGCAAATTACACATTATGAAGGGAAGATAGCTGGTGCATAGGTAGCTAGGTCTGGCTTATGCGATAAATCTTATTCCTGTTTTGATACCATAAAATACCTAATTTCGCAATACTTAAAATAAATTAGTAGATGAGGCTATTAAATATCAATTGAAAGAAGCTGATCTAAAATTTGAGTGGTCATGAACAAGAACAAAGTGTAATATTTGCTGTGCCTAGCCTGCTGCTCAAATTGAAAGGTGCACATAAAAGGTGCACATAACTAACCACAGGCAGGTTAAATTGGGGATTTCAGTAGATAATAGAGGAGGATGTCCAGATGTTGAAGTGCTTGGCACAAGGTAAACAAAAACCAAGGTCAAGAGAGCACAAAGTACTCCCAAACAGACTTGAAGGACTAAAGTGGGGAGAGGTTGTATATATGTAATTTAGAACACAGCAGAAAACAGTACAATATGAAGTAATTAAAAATGAATGTGCCCAGCAGAAAAAAACACCACTGTGGCTCAGAACACAGAAATGGTGACACAGTGGTTGTTAAGATCAGTAGATGACTGAGACTTCATTACATTCCTCAGAAAGATGCAAAATTCAAAAGTTATGAATAGTTTATTTCTAAAGTTTTCTATTTAATATTTCTGAGTGTCAGCTGACTGTAGAGTAACCAGTAGCATGGAAAACATAACTGGGTAAGAGGTGGTACGCTACTGTACTAACCAAATTATTTGTAACGTAATGGAGTTAAAATAAAATAAAGCAAATATAGTGAAATCTCTCTTGAGGAGCTGTTATGTTCTTCTTTAATGGAGTTTAAGTGTATGTGGCATTCTTTAACTGCATTGTTAAATAATATGCAAGACAAACTCATGGTCAGTCCTTGAACTGGGACAGATCTTTCATTTCTGAGCATAGCCTGTAATTTGCTTTTGATCTTATAATTCTAGGATGAGGTAATTATAGCCTGTTGCATTCAATTAAGGCTGCAGAATAATTTTATTTTACATACTAGTATCGTATGGATAGAAAAAGATGTCAAAGCCACAATGAGAAAGTTAATGACAAGTTGGCATGAAAAAGTATTTTATATCTGAGGTAGAGCATGATTTCAGTTTGAAGATGATGCTAGATTTTCGAGGTGGGAGGGAGAAAATGAAAAATAGTAAAAAGTTTATATATTGTATCATAGCTTTAAATAGAAAGCTTAATATCTTATTTCAGTGCCACTAATCTACATGAACACATCATATAAACTCATTGTCCAATACTTTGTTTTTATATGTAAAATGAAGGGAAAATACATCCTTACTTAACTCATAGGGAAATTGTTGGACTCAAAAAAATCTCTAGGAAGAATTTCTAAGCAGAAAATTTTATATGAATAATAAACTTAAAAGGGATTAGGATAATTTCAATGAAGGACAGGAAAGAGAAGGATCAATCCTTCTAGATTAAAAGGAAAGAATCATTTGGAGGGTTATAAGTTGGGTGGGAGAAGGGGGAGAATGGGAGTAAAGGTGAAGGGATTAAGAAGTACAAATTGGTAGGTACAAAATAGATGAAGGGATGTTAAGAACATGTATAGGAAATGGAGTAGCCAAAGAACTTACATGCCTGACACATAGACATGAACTAAGGGTGGGATGCTTGAGGGAGGAAGGGGAGTACCAGGTGGAAGAGGGCAAGGGGGAAAATTAGAACAACTGTAATAGCATAATCAATAAAATATATTTGAAAAAAAGAAAGACATAGAAACTAATTTTTCTATAAAATCTTAGAAATTAACTTCTGAGCTACAGAAGATTACAGTTTAGAACTTTTAGAAGCACAACTTTCATGTTAGTGCTTCAGAGTCCAGAGAATCATTAGAATAAAAGATGTTGCCCACTTATTTTTTATATATTGTGCATTTCAGGACTTTGATGGTAAATAAACTGTGACTCCATTTACCTAGAAATTTTGAATTCACTTCTATTTATTAAAGACATTTTTCATGGTTTAGTTGATGAACAATAGTTAACATATTTATTGAATATGGTATATGTTTTGGGTCAGCAAAAATAAAATTTATTAATTCATTAGCCCTTCACTTACAAAAGCAAAATAATGAACGTGGCAGCACTAATCACAGCACAGGTGCATGTGCTTACCCCTCAAACAAGTCTGTGCCATATGGAGATATTCTTGAGTTATCTGAGATACCTTATCATGAGTCACGAGGAATCTGGCCACACAGAAACTGGGACCTTCACTGCTGCAGAGTGGTTGGCCTTCCAATAGTCCCACCAACACACTTTGTTTATCATTTGTTTTCCTTCCCATGCCACTATCAATTTCATCCCACTATTAATTTCCTCCTGTTCTTTTGCTTCCTTCATAGTATTTACCAGAGGAAAACTCTGCCCGTCTTATGCCTTATTCAATGCTTGCACCACTATTCTGTTCACTGAAACTTTCCTTTCTCTTTCAGCTTTTTTCCTGGAGAGTTCTGTTTTCCAAAGTTCCCAGCTTTAAAGAAGACTCGATGGAATTCCATGCTAATCGCAGTCCATGCTTCCACCAGTACCCATTGTTGCAGGCATTGTGGTTCTTAAGTTTCAAAAGATAGAAATTGAGAGGAAACTCCAAGGAAGTTTTCAGATGGATTTTATTAAGTTTATGCTCAAGCACAAGGGGGCAGCACAGAGGAAAGAAGGGTCCTCTGAATTGGCTCTGGGACTGGCTCTGCTTGGCTGCTTTTATGAGACTGACGCGCTGCCCACTGCGCCAAGAGGGCCGCCTGCTTGGCTGCTTTTAAAAGCTGGGAAGAAGACAGGCTTGCATACAACAATGGGCTTTTTGAAAATGGTGGGTTTGTGTGAATCTCCATGTCAGGATAAGGAAAAAGCAAGCAGTTAGGAGACAGAGAAACTTTTGTTTTTTTTTTTGTTTGTTCGTTTGTTTTTTGCAGGGATTGGAGGGTTGGTGACATTCCTGTAGTCAGTTTATCATTCTGGCTACCTGGTCTTAACTTGGCTACCTGGCTACTTGGTATTTTTCCATTCACAGGCCCATGTCCCTAAACTGTTTCACAATGAACAATTACCTGTTGAAAATCTTCACTGTAACTTAACACCAGTCTCTTCACAGGGCGTGTCAGCCACAGACGCTCAAAATTCAATCCGTCTCCTGAAAGACTTCATCAGCAAGCTCACAGCTTCCATGGCTGTCTCCTTATCTTGCCAAAATTCTTTACAATTTCGCTATCAGCAGCAGTGACCCTAATGCTACCTGAGTTCAGACTCCCTAGATCACTTCAACATATGTCAAGGTCATTTTTATAGGGCTTAAGTCTTCTTCCACTAGAGATGAAATATGCTTTTCATTGTATTTGGATATGATCCATCTCAATGAGCTCATGTGTGGCACACAACAAAATCATGCATTTGTTATTTATTTTCTTTACCTTTACTTTGATGTCCCATTGTGATATTGTAATTTATAAGACATATATATGCATTTGGCCTTGGCCTGTCCAGACAGAGATCCTAAAACTCTCAGAATTCTATAAGAAGAACAATAAAAATGGCTTTTGTTATGTTAATTAGGAAACTTTCTGAAACCTCTTAGGTAACCTAAGAATGGGTGCTGGTTTTCAGAGAAATCAATGCTGTGATTAGAGGGTTGAAATTTTTGTAGCCCCCTCCCAACCTCTAAGGAGGGACAAGGAGTTGGAGGTTGAGTGAATCACCAATGGGCAATGATTTAATCAGTCTTGATTGTGTAAGAAGTCTACATAAAAACCCAAAGGACACTGCTAGAGAGCTTCTGGGTTGATGAACAGGTAATTTGGGGAGAGTGACATATTATGGAAGGGCATAGAAGCTCCAAATCCTTTCCCCTTACCCTGCTCTACGTATCTCTTCCATTTGGCTGCTTCTGAGTTATGTCATTTCTATCCTTTCATAGTAAACTGGTAATGTAGTAAGTAGTATGTTTCTGAGTTCTATGAGCCACTCTGGCAAATTAATTGAACCCCAGGAGGAGATCATTGACATATCTGGTTTGCAATCAAGAGGTCAGAAGCACAGGTAATGACTTGGGCTATGCCTGTCTTCTGAATTTTAGGGAAAGTGGGAGTGGGTACTTTTTTAGGACTGAATCCTTAACCGATGGGATCTGATACTATCTTCAGTAGATAGAGTCAGAATTGGGTTGATTGTAGGATACTCAGTTGGTGTCCAGAGAACTGCTCGTTGGCATGGGGACCCTCCCGCACATTGGAACTGGTAGCAGAACCTATTCATCCATCCTACATCTCTTTCCATTCTTCACTTAATTAGCTTCGCCACTGCATTAGTTGATTTACTACTTGGTATATTTAATGTTATTAATTGATTGTTGCTGAGAGATACTGTCCTAGGTTATTAGAATTTGAGGAATTTATAATAGAAACAAAAACTGACAATAAATAGAAAATAATTTTCATTGGCTGGCTATCTGGCATGTTGCCAAAGGAAAAAAAATGCAACAAAACCAGTGGAGATAGCTCAGCAGGTAAACCTAACACCACTTTCCTGAATCCCAGAAAGGTATGTGTGTAGAAGATGGAATAAGCAATCCAGAAGTACCAGTGTGGGAATGGAAAGGTTAATATATTTGCAGACAGGCTGAAACAGATTAAAAGGATTTCATTATTAGAGACAATGCACCATGGCATCCAGAAGTAGATTCAAAATATAGTCCCTGTTCCCCCTCTAAAGACAACCAGGAAGTCACAGCTCAATAATCACCTGCAGAGGATGTGGGCTATACCAGATACAGCAGGGGTCCCCAATACCCGGGCCTGGGACCTATACCTGTCCACGGTCTGTTAGGAACAGGGTGCGAGGGAAGCTCACCTGAGCTCCTGTACGAGACCGTTCTGCGTGGCATGGGCCCAGCTCCCACTGGGAGAGGCACAGGACCCACGCCATGGATAGGTTCTCCCTTGGGGAATCAGGCCTGCAATATGCCTACGCCACTTTGAGTCTTGCTTTTTGCTAAAAACTCCTTCACCTGGATTTGTGGCAAACATTTACTGCAAAGTAACTTCCTAAAATCCATGGTAAACCTTCCAAGGATTAGTAAAGGATCAACCACTTTTGCCTTTTCATTCGCAAAGATCCCTCTTCTGTGATGTGATTAGCTGCATTGGCTCCTTTGTTTTCTGTAAAAGGTAACCACCTAAAGTGAACCTGTGCATAGTAAATGAGGAGCATCTTGTGATGTGCCCAGAAACCCAATAAAGGCTGGTCATGGCAAGGGCCTCGGCTTTTGCTCCCCTTGTGAGAAAAAGCCATGCTGTCCCTTTTCTTCCACCGGATTCAGCAGTCCCTGTGAATGTCTCATTTCATCCATAATGATGCAGTTGCTGCGGCAGGTGTCTGCACCAAGCCCCGCCTCCTTTCTCCGCCCTTCTCCACCCCGCCCCCCTCCCACCACCACCTACCCAGTGCACAGCAGGAGGTGAGGGGTAGCAAACAAGTGGAGCTCTGCTCCCTGAACCCCTCGCCCAGGCCTGAGCTCTGCCTCCTGTCCCCTACCATCCGTGAAAAAACAGTCCCTGGTCCTAAAAAGGTTGGGGGCAGCTAAGCCACAGCCTAGCACAGATGAGAACAGAGCTAAAAAACAAAAGAAGTTCAAAGCCTTTTTATCTTTTATCACTAGGAGAACACTGAAGGACTTTGTACATCATGAGGTCACTTTGACGAAGATAGAACAAAACAGACGCTTGAAAGGCAAACTAGCTGAAAATGACTTAAATTATTAAAAATAGATTTTTAGGTAACTATGACATCATATATTGGCAGGTTAAACTGTATTTTACTTACCCACTTAAAGCCTAGCAAGGGCGGGGGAGTTGTAAATAAATCTGGATCTTTTATAGACAACAAAAATGCTGAATTTCCTATGCATGTACCTTAGACCTCCTTATCTGCAGTTTCACTTTTTTGTGGTGTCCATCACCCACCATGAACCACTGGCGTGAAAGCATCACATGAAAGAGTCTGGAAATAAACAATTCATAGTTTTTAAGTTGTGCACTGTTGAGTGGTGTGATGGAATCTCCGTCCATCACCCTCTGTCATGCCCAGGACATGAGTCATCCCTTTGTCCTGTCAGTCACTTAGCAACTGTCTTGGTTTTCACGATGCTGTGCTATTAAAGTGCTTGTGTTCAAGTCATTCTAATTTACTTAATAATGGCCTCAAAGATTAAGAATAGATACTCTGGCAATTCAGGTATGAGAAATAGAAGCCAGCAAGTGCTTCCTGTAAGTGAAAAGGCGTGTATGCATGTTTGGGGGAAAAACCTAGTATATATACCGTCTGGTACTATGCATGGTTTCAATTAGCCATTGGGGGGTCTTGGAACACATCCACAATGGATAGGGGTAAGTACTATAGAAGGAGGGGTATGAGTAAATTTATAATTCTGCTACTATATATTTTTTCTTTAATATGTAATACCTCTGTATTATATTGACAGTAGTAAAATATGAGTATAAAATAAACTTCTAACACATACCAGAACTCACACAATCAAATCTGTATTATCTTTCTAGGTCATCTACTGGGCAGTATTCTCTCAATGACGGATATCTCTTTAGAGGAGCAGTGTACCTGGAAGTAGCTATAAAAGCATTTTGTAAGTGCCATAAGGAATGTAGTTCCATTTCTCTATGGCCATACCTTGAATTACTCATAATGTCATCTCTTTCAGCATATCTATCTATTTACTGGTGACATTTCTGCAGCCATGTGTATTTTTAGCTTGAGGGGAGAATTAGTGATATCCCATCTGTCGAATAACACTCAGAAAAAGACAAGAAGCTCAGTCGGGAAGACTGGGGTTTGCCGGGATGGTGATAGTTGATCAGAAGCTCAGCAGCAGCAGTTACGACACTGCCTGCCATGAATGACAGAGTTAATTTTTGCCAGGAACAGTGCAAAACCATTTACATGAAACTTCACCATATACACAAGTTGTAGAAGTACTTAATACTGTGTTCCCCACAAGGAAACCAGAAACGGTCCAATGTAGTAGGTGACAAGTGAACTTCAGGGCTAATTCAGGCTGATTTTGGTCTTTCATTTGGGAATTCAATTTTTAAAGTTGCTCTTGGAATTGAACAGAAGCCCGAGTTTGATTAATGCACTCTAGAAAAGTGCTAGAAAGTTTGAGAGGCTGATGCACATGAAATAGCATTGTTTTTGTTAGATTATCTTCTAAAATTTTAAATAGATGCTATTGCCTTCATTTTTCAAGGAAATCTTGAATGTTCCAGAAGGAAATGCTATGGCTCTGTACCTTCAGGACTGTTAGTGCCTTCTAGCTTGAAGTTTAAGTGACATAAAATGTTTTATAATGAGTTTCTTAAAAACCAAACTGAAACATTACAACAGCTGGCATTTATGTCCTAAGGAATCAGGCAAAAAAAGGTTTTAAATATAGCAAAATAAAGTCATTTGGGTTTTGTAAAGAGTACAAGAAGTGATTCAGAGAGTTATTCTGTGTGTTTTCCTTATTGATATTACAGTGATAACTGATATCAACTATTGTAAGTAGGAGTGTGAGAAGCTTGTTATAAAATGAGAAAATGCAAATTCACTGTTAATGATTGCTGCATGAGAAAATTTGGTTTGATGAATTATTAAAATAATCTTACAAATGATTTAAAAGATGCAGCAAGACTTTCCATAAAGACCAAAATTCCCTCCTTTGTGCTCCTTTTAATACTATATATAAAAACTAAATGCATGATTACCCAGTTTGGGTGCACTATTTTTTTCTAATACAATAAATGTCTATTTAATTTCCTCAACACCCTGACCCATTTTCCAAGTTTAATTATGTCACTATTTTAGTTAAGTCATGACAACATGTTTACTTTGATGTGCTAATACAAATTTGTTTTCTCCACCAATTCAGACAGAGTTCTGTAACTACTGCTCATGTCCTGCATAGCCTTTTCTTCCTGTGATTACTCTCTGTACCTCGCTCTCTGTCTCTTTCTCTCAACTGGCATTGCCTGTCTCCGATTGTTCTAAAAACTCAAAAGACATACGGAATCTCTCATGTAGCCTTTTTATTTATCAAACACAGACCTCTCCTTTGGAAACCGCAGTCCTCTTTTCTCAGTCTAGAACGATTGCCATCTTTCGGTTGGCTTATTCAAGGGGACTGGAACTCTGATGTCGTTTCCTTTGAAGCCTTCCCATTATGATTTATTTGCTTATGTTGCTAAACATATAACTAACTTCCTCACATAAGGCGTGAGGCAGTAAATTTTCTGATTCATTACATGTCTGAAAATGTTTCTTACTCTGGTTAAACTTCATTTGCCCTTTACCCAGTGGGTTTGCAGCAATCATGGTTTCATTTATATTCACTTTCTAGTACCCCTATGTCTCTCTGTCTCTCATGTCCTTTTTTGGATATCATGACACTTTCCATGAGTAGCTTAGCTCTTCTCAATCTTCTGTGAAGATGCTCTTAGAGGAAAATTTTTATTTTATACATCTTGTTCTCTCTATACCATGTTTCAGGCTTTGCTCACATGCATGGTGATCGTGACCTTCTGTTCATATTCAACAATGGGACGATGAAAGAATGACCTGGGAGCACTGGACCCTTTGGTATGTTGCGTTGATGGGATTTAGTGCTGTAGCGTGCACCTAGAAGACTGGGCTGGCTTTTACACAGGGGTTGTCAAAATGCCAGTGGAAGGGAATTTTTTCCTCTGGGCCATTTACTTTATTGCTCTTCACCAGAGTAGCAGAAGTCAGGGCATTGTGTGAAAGGCTTTACAACAGTGTTGGAGCGGAGAGGTCTGTGGTTACGAGTAATGTTTGTTTTATCCATATTTACATATTCCTTCCTGTCTCACATTTGTCAGGACAAATACTGATACTTATTCCCGAATACCGATCTTTTCCATGGTTATCCAGAGGAGATTACCTTATTTTTGGTTTAAACCTTCTCTATAAAAACTTATATCTTCCTCTGCCCTCAGTCTGTGGTCAACTCAATTGATCTGCTCTTCGGGATTTTCAAACCTGTTGGGAATGTTTTGTCTTTTTGCAATACCTCATTTTTTCTTTTGTTGTGGAAGTATACCCTTTCACTTAATTTACTTTAATGCCATTGCATCTTTAGAGAAAGGAAAAGAGATATATATGATCAATTTATCTTCTTAGATAAGAATTTTCAACCCTGTCACTTGGAAAATTACTATAAAATTTGGTATAAAAAGAATGTTTACCTTACAACTTTTCAGATTTAATACTATGATGATAGACATTATTGTTCTTTAACTAAATATCCTTGGAATTCTTAGAGAAATCTCAAACAGTGCAATTATTACTTGAATATGACTGGCATTGAAACACAGTAGATTATTTAAAAAAATTAAGGTATGATTATGTGAGCAGGTGCACATGTTTATTTCCAGTGCTTTAGGTTCTTCCGAGAATATTTAGAGTAAAATATTTTAGAATTCATAGGAGTCTTTATGATTATTTAGCTCTATCTCCTCATACAGGAGATAAAGGAATAGAGGACGTTAGAGAAAATAGCTACTCCAATATGAGACATCAATAACAGTCTCAAAACTATGACTTCTTACTTTTAGTTATTTCCTCTATTCTATAAGAGCTCACTTCATATAAAGATAAAGTGAACTTCATATAAATAGCTCAGTTTTATCACGCTTTAATTAATTAATAAAATTAATAAGTCATCTTTGGTCCAAATTTAGATAAAGACAAGCTAATTAATTTTAATTACTTCTTTTTTAGTTCTGAAGCAATTTTTTATAATAAATGCATCAATGAATAGGTTGTTTAATTAAATAAATATTGTGCATTTACTGTAATTCAGACTCAGTGCTTGGCAATGATATATAATGACAATGTCTGACTTTAGATATGTAAAAAGTGTTAGAAAACATTAGAGGGTATAAAAATATCTGTTATAGGTACTAAAGGGAATAATAGACCAGTTAACTCTACGTTTTTCATAAAGGTGACCTTTATCTGATTAACTCAAAAATACTTACGGGACTGTATCAAACTAAAAAGCTTCCGCACTGGAAAAGCCATCAAGAAAATAAAAAGGCAACCAATTGAATGGGAGATGAATTTGCAAACTACAGCTCCAGAAAGGGACTAATATCCAAAATATATAAACAACTCATGCAACTCAACACCAAACAAACAAACAATCCAATTAAAAAATGGGAAGAGGACCTGAACAGACACCTCTCCCAACAAGACATACAAGCAAATAACAGATACATGAAAAGATATTCAATGTCACTAGCTATTAGGGAAATACAAATGAAGACTATAATGAGATACTACCTCATGCCTGTTAGAATGGCTATTATCCACAAGACAGATAATAACAAGTGTTGGAGAGGTTGTGGAACCCTTACTCACTGCTAGTGGGAATAGAAACTGGTACGGCCACTACTGAAAACAGTCAGGCAGTTCCTAAAAAAATTTAAGAATGGAGTTAATATATGACCCAGCAATCCCTCTCTTGGGTATCTACCCCCAAAAGCCAAAAACATTTATTCACAAAGACATATGTACCCTTATGTTTACTGCAGCCTTATTCACAGTGCCCAGACATGGAAATGACCAAAGTGAGCTTTGATATAGGACTAGACAAAGAGGTGGTACATATATACTATGGACTACTACTCAGCCATAAAAAAGATGAAATACTGCCACTTGGGACAATAAGGATAGACCTTGAGAATATTATACTAAGCAAAATAAGTTAATCAGAAAAAGCTAAGAACCATATGACTTCACTCGTGTGGAATATAAAGTTGAAACTCATAGACACAGACAGACAACAGCATGGTGGTTACTAGAGAGCAGTGGGTGGGTGGTTAGTAAATGGTAAAGGGGGGCGGATACATGAAGATGAAAAATTATTTGAGTTTGGGTAACTGGCATATAATGTAATATACAGACCATGTATCATAGAAATGTACACTTGAAACTTATATGACTCTATGAACCAATAAACTTAATAAAATAAAATTTAAAATTCAAATAGAAAAATTTGCAGGGAATTTTCATATCTTTATTATTTCCTAATTTAATTACATATTTAATTTAGGAAGCAATATAGTAACACACAGGAATACTTCAAAAATGATGTATATGTGAACTTTTCATTCCTTGTGAATTTTATTATTGTTTATGTTTCTTATGAATTGGATTTATTTTTTAACAGATTTTTTTGAAGCAGTTGTAGGTTCACAGTAATATTGAGCAGATGGTAAAGAGTTTTCCCATCTAACCCCTGTCAACACACATAAAGAACTTCCCCCATTATCAATAGCCCCCACCAAAGTGGTACATTTGTTATAACTGATGAACCTACATTGATATTGTTGCTATCTAAAGTCCATAGTTTACATTAGGGTTAATGTTAGGTATTATCCATTCTAAGTAAATTTTATTTTATTTTTATAGAAGTATTCCAAAAGTAATATAAGGAATATAAGTTATATAAATATATANGGAATAGAAACTGGTACAGCCACTACTGAAAACAGTTAGGCAGTTCCTAAAAAATTTAAGAATGGAGTTAATATATGACCCAGCAATCCCTCTCTTGGGTATCTACCCTCAAAAGCCAAAAACATTTATTCACAAAGACATATGTACCCTTATGTTTACTGCAGCCTTATTCACAGTGCCCAGACATGGAAATGACCAAAGTGGGCTTTGATATAGGACTAGACAAAGAGGTGGTACATATATACTATGGACTACTACTCAGCCATAAAAAAGATGAAATACTGCCACTTGGGACAATAAGGATAGACCTTGAGAATATTATACTAAGCAAAATAAGTTAATCAGAAAAAGCTAAGAACCATATGACTTCACTCGTGTGGAATATAAAGTTGAAACTCATAGACACAGACAGACAACAGCATGGTGGTTACTAGAGAGCAGTGGGTGGGTGGTTAGTAAATGGTAAAGGGGGCCGAATACATGAAGCTGAAAAATTATTTGAGTTTGGTAACTGGCATATAATGTAATATACAGACCATGTATCATAGAAATGTACACTTGAAACTTATATGACTCTATGAACCCATAAACTTAATAAAATAAAACTTAAAATTCAAATAGAAAAATTTGCAGGGAATTTTCATATCTTTATTATTTCCTAATTTAATTACATATTTAATTTAGGAAGCAATATAGTAACACACAGGAATACTTCAAAAATGATGTATATGTGAACTTTTCATTCCTTGTGAATTTTATTATTGTTTATGTTTCTTATGAATTGGATTTATTTTTTAACAGATTTTTTTGAAGCAGTTGTAGGTTCACAGTAATATTGAGCAGATGGTAAAGAGTTTTCCCATCTAACCCCTGTCAACACACATAAAGAACTTCCCCCATTATCAATAGCCCCCACCAAAGTGGTACATTTGTTATAACTGATGAACCTACATTGATATTGTTGCTATCTAAAGTCCATAGTTTACATTAGGGTTAATGTTAGGTATTATCCATTCTAAGTAAATTTTATTTTATTTTTATAGAAGTATTCCAAAAGTAATATAAGGAATATAAGTTATATAAATATATACATTCCTCTAGCTTTCCCAACTATTTACATTTGCCTATTGGATTTAGTATTCCTTTCTCAAATCATTGGAAGATGGAAAATATCACTTTCCATTAACTCCTAAATTCTAGATATTTTCTTACATAATTACCTACTATTATAAAAATATAAAAATAATGAAATTTAACAATGATGCAATATTATCAGATTCATGGGTTTTCCCTGAGTGTATGCATACATATATATATGTAATATATATAGTAATATTTAATTTTATATATACAAATAGTTTTCAAACAGAGTTTTGTAGAAATTTAGGATGTCCTGAAATGTTACTGTAAGTCCTATGAAAGTTAGTGATAGTGGAAAAGAATCTTACGTAGTTCTTTCTAATGGAGCACCATGTGATATTAAATCTTGTCCTGATGGACAATGACGAAGCAGTTCTGTTAGCAAATTAATAGATGATCTTATACTCCGCATGGAAATGCAGTGTTCATGCAGTTGACTCGATTCTCGGTGTTTAATATGAGATGAGAATCTCAGAGACAATTGGTAAACTGTGAACTGCATAAGTTTTTCTTTTTAATTACCGTTCTCAGTTTTCTCTTAATTCATTCAAATCAAATTTATTTGTGGGGAGAACAATACCTACAAGTTAATAAACAATAGGAAGAAACTTATTTTACATAAAATATTTTTATATGCTACAGCTCACTTGCCTTTTCCTATACCACCGTAATATTTTTTTGTTTCATTTTGAACAATGCATTGCAAAACATGGATTGTGGATGTCAGGTATGGATTATATTGTAATTCTTTTATGTATTTTTTCTTTGCAATTTATGCCTTTCTGTGTTGTATTTTATGAGTGAGTTTACATTGCTTTGACAATCCAATATAACAATTAAAAAATTTTGTTTTGATATAGAAGAGAACTCAAGGCTTAGATCTATGGTAAATTCTGATAAGGTCAATGTGAATAATTACAAGTTTCTGAGTTTTGTACATATTCACTATAGTGCACACATACAATTGCAACAAAAGACACAAAAGAATTTGCCCATGTAAGAAAAGGAATGGAAACCTTTTTTAAACATGAGTAGCTATTCAAATTTATCTTATTTTTTATAGCCTGCAATGAATAATTTACAAATAAAGCAGTGACTTCACTTGAAAAGAAACAGCTAAAGATGACATTTATTTCATAAGAAAAGGTACTGATTATTTTAGTTTTCTTGGAATCTCAAAACATAAAAATGAAGTTTTTATTGTAAAATGATACATTTACTAATAATTATCAGGAAACAAGTTATTTAGTCAGAGTAATTAATGTCCTAGGAAAAGAAAAGTCATGCCATTGAAGATAATCTAACAATACTAGCATCTAAAATGGTAGTGAGTAAAATTCTGGGACAAGCCTCAGTGTGCAAAATTTGAAAGATCAGAGTCTGAAACAGCAGGAAAAGTCAATATGCTGAAAAGTTTTTTTATAATAACTGAAAAATAGCAGTCTTTCTATTCAGACGATGAGTAAACAGATTTCAGCAATAAGTATCATGCTCTAGCATTTTCAAGATTTGTAAATGATGATGAAATTAAAAAAAACATTTTCTTTGTTGCAAAATACTGCTTGAGACAAGCAAAGGTAAAGGCATAATTAGTATTTTGTCTTTGTACCTAGAAACAAAAGGCCTATTTGAAGAAAGTATACCAGTATCTGTATTAATCATGTCCCATCAATAATTTGTTTAAGTAAAGTTTTGGCTATTGATGAAACACAATGAAAGAATAAAAACCCTGACACTCAATGTAGAATTGTTTTATTCACAGAGAACTGTGTTCACAATTCTTAATGTTAAAATGGAAAAAATATGGATAATTTACAAAAATCATAACTTTATAATGTGAGAGCCAGTTCACATGAGTATATTTAGAAATTATGTAAAAATATGGACCAAGGGCAAATAAATCCTTTGCTAAGTAAAGATTATTATGATGGTTTAGTAGAGGAAGATTGAGATAAGATGCTTTAGCCAAAAGGTGAATCTTGAGAATTCCTTCAAGAAAATTGTAGGCCAGATTTTGCTTAGTGCTGTGAAGCTAAAGAATGAGTTAAAAAACTAGTCTGTTTAAGGGATGGTTTTCAACACATCAAGCAGTTTAAGAAGTTTCTGCAAGGTCTTGGAAAAAATATTTTGACTTTGGGTGACAAGATTCCTGGATTTAAAAGGAGACTAAGGAACACATATGAAGGACCCATAGGATTGAATGTAGGAGGTGGGGGTGAGTGGGGCAGGGGAGAGTGGTTGGGGGAAAATGGAGACAACTGTACTTGAACAACAATAAATAAATAAAGGAGACCAAAACTTTCAAAATATCAGGAAGGAAGGAAGAAAGGAAGGGAGGGAGGGAGGGAGGGAGGGAAGGAAGGAAGGAAGGGAGGAAGGGAAAGGAAGGAATGGAGGGAGTAGAAAGAGAACATTTTCCACTGTTGGTTAGGCTTGAAAGAGACAAAGAAAATCAAAAAGTCTTGCTCTTGAAAGACTGGAAAAACTGCAGAATGAAATTTAACAGCATTTGGCCCTGGCTGTGTGGCTCAATCGATTTGAGTGCTGGCCTGCAAACCAAAGGGTTGACAGTTCGATTCACAGTCAAGGCACATACCTGGGTTGCAGAACAGGATCCCAGTATGGGGTGTGCGAGAGGCATCCGCACATTGATGTTTCTCTCCCTCTTTATCTCCTTCCCTTCCCATCTCTCTAACAATAAAAAATAAAATCTTTTAAAAATTTTAACAGCATTTGCCTTGCCTTTCTAGATTAAAGTCAGTAACTCAGCTCCTTTTTCTGAGACTTCTGTTTGGCAGAGAATTAGACTTTGAGAGAAGACCAAGTTGGTGAGTTGCACAATAACTACACTCTAGTTGAGATTTACTGTTCTAAAGAAAGCAGTTCATTTCTTTCACAATTTCTATGAAAAAAAAGTTCAGGCCATTCATAGCAAAGCAGGGAATACTTTTCTACTCTTTTCAACTTCTTACATGTGTGAGCAAGCTGCATTGTGTAACAAGCATGTTGAGCAAGAATAGAATTCATTTAATTTCAACTGAAAATAAATCACTTTGTACTTATCTCCATTTTGACTAAGAACTGAATACTTTGTATAACAAAATCTAAGTTCAGGTTTCACATTGAAGAAGTTACAATTTTTTTTATTTCTAAGCATTAACAATAGTACTTTTTAAACAAAGATAGGCCTATAAAAAGAGTTCAAGAAACCAACAACTTTCTACAATAATTTTGTATTACTATGCTTCTATGTTAGTCTTTATAATACCACTCAGTAAAATAATGTTTTTAAGAGTTATATAAACTTGTGTGTTAGACATTTATTGTGTAAATTTGCTATTTAACATTCTTAATAACATTAATAAATATTAACTTACAACTTTTAATTAAAAAAATATATTTACCCTACCTTTATAAATTAAATCCCATTTTACCTTAGACCACAATTTAACAAAATCTTGAGTTTGCCCTATGGTTTTACAAATTTATACAAAGAAACAAAATTAAATTAAAAAAATGGTGAGCTATGTCTAACCACCTTTTCTTTTTTGCCAAGAAAGTTTGTCTTTAGTTTTGAAAAGGAGAAAACTTTTAAAAAAAAAGTGGAGGAGAAACTGCCCTTAAATAAAGTATGCACCATATTTCTATACTAGTAGCAGCTTTTGTAACAGGAATTTCAAATAAGAATGTAAGCCCTTCTTGGATAGAAAAATATGGAAAAACTGAAATTTTCTTTACCTACCTTGCTGGCTTATATTAAGGTGAATATAATTCATGGGAAAGGGCAACCACACAAAAACATTATGGTAATAAACTGGCGAAAATAAGCACATTTACAGGAAAATATCACTTTCTACTTAAAATAGCACTAAAATTATTATCGTAATATTCTATCTATAACTCATAGACCTATTCAGTTACTAAGAACCATGGATATAAATTTTTGTTTATGGGAAATTTAAAAATTATTTTAAGGATTTCCACAGAATAAAAAGATATAGAAATATTGTTGTACTTTATAGATTACATAGATAAACAAAAAGAAAGACATTAAAACAGAAAGACAAATAGAAGGACACATGGACAAAGCCGAAGGGGGTGGGCTCCGGGGCGGAAGGTGGGGATGGGTGGGGAGAGGAGGTGTGGTGGGGTGAAAATTGAGAAAATTGTCCTTGAACAACAATGAAAAAGGAAGAAAGACATAAAGAAAAATAAAAAGAAATAAAGATAGATAGTATTTTTTTCTTTTATGATGTCCCTTCACTTTTAGAATACTCCAGTGTGTTTTTTCTATTAAAAAATGAGGAACTCTCCTATATTACCACCATATAACACTTCAACTTAGGAAACCAAGATTCATACAATGTTATCTTCTAATCCACAAACTCATTTTTAATTTTGCCAACCATCACATCAATGTATCATTTTCATTTTTGGTCCAGATAGCTGTCCAGAAAATAGTGCTGCTTCTAATCTGTATGTCTCATAAATCTTTAATATGGAAGTAACTTAATTTGTCCCTGTCTCTTATGTCATTAATAGCCTTGAAAGTATACAAGCCTTTCACACTGGGAGAGGATGCCTGCTTGGGTCTGGAGAATGTTCTTTTCCTCATAACCACACTCAGTTTTCTGTATGCGAAAGTCATCACTGTGTAGAGAGAGATGCAAATATTACAGCAACATACTGTTTCTTAGCAAAATGTTAGCCACCATTATAATTTTTCCAAATTATAATCACCTATTATTCCTTCCTTACTATTAGTTTTTTTTAATTAAAGAGTGCTCTTTTCTTCCTATTTTATTCAATTTGTTATAATATATAATAATATTGTCATTTCTTTTCATGCTCCATTTGTTCTAGGTCTGCTCAGTGAGAGGACCATCAAAACAGACTCCTACATACTTTTGACATGATTTTACCCTTATTTGAGCATGTTCTTACTTTCTGGCATAGGGTATTCCTGGACGGTACTCTTTACCATAGATGCCATTTAGAAACCAAGAACTTCAAATTCCAAATGAGGAATTATTGAACCATTTTCCCTGGGAATACAGGGTTAGGTTCTATAAGCCTCTGGTCACAGTTCATCAATTGATTCTGTTTAAAGACACTGGACTGAATATACATTAATGGGGTTATTAACATTGAACTCTTGGCCAACAACACTATAACTCTTATTTGAATAAAGCATATCAGACACATAGATTTTCTCCATAAGGTTCTTCATGGTTGTGTTTTGCTTAGGAACACTAGTCAGAACTTCAGTACTATGTTTGCAGGACATTTTAAATAGCCAAAACACCAACAAAAAGTACAAAAATGTGAAAATCATGGCAGGAAATAGACTGGGAAAAGAAAAGTTCTTTACAATAGGAGAGTGAAACAGAATGCAGAGCACTGGCTTGTTTGACCTTGGTTGGGCACATGCAAGCCAGGCAACTCAAACTTTTACTATTCTGTCCATGTCCGTGAATGATTGTGAGTGCGGCATTGATTTTGGTGTTACAGACAAATTTCAGCAAGGAAGTGAGTTCTCAAATATGGAATCTATGTATAATCAGGAAGAGACTGCACATTTAAAAAATAACTGTTCATCCCTATACTTCCAATTCCAATGCAAAACCTCAGGTTCTAACAAGCCTTCCCCTTTTCCATGTTTGTAAATAATTTCTCAATTAATAAGATAATTGTAAATCCAATTATTCTCAATGTATTGACTTATTTGCCTAATCAACAAACTTATTTGCTCAATGTAACCAAAGTCCCAAACTGACTTTCACCACCACACCCCCTAGGCTGCCAGGATATACCTCCTTCCGACCCTGGCTCCCTATCACAGCCTTGCACTCTCCCTGGAGAAGGGACACTCCAGTCGACGTTTTGCTCTCTTAGCCTGAGATTACTGTCTCCACCCAGAAGTCTAGGAAGCACTCCCTCCCTCTTACCACCTACTTCCTGGAACATAGGTGATTTAAGTCGAGTTAATAACTAAGAATAAAATTACTGGGTAGTACAGCAGTTATATTTTTAATCCTATTAAACAACTGCCAATTACTTTATGTAAACACTTTACTTTGTACTTCCATGTTGTCATTTTTTTTAGCCATTCTGGTGTGAGTGAGGTCTTATTGTGATTTTAATTTTTCTTTCTCTGGTAACTATAAATGGTGAATCTTTTTATAAGGTTTTTGTATAAGTCTTTTACAAGTAATTTCTGTTTGTATTAAACTATAACTTATATACAACAATATATTCAAATCTTAAAATTACATGATAGTTGGACTTTGAAAATCTATATGCTCATCAAAAAACTCCCATCATGCAAAAGCCCTGGACCAGATAGTTTCACAGGAGAATTTTACAAAGCATTTAAGGAAGAGCTAACCCCTAAAGAATACTTCACAGACTATTCAAAAAAATCCAAAATTATGGAAGACTCCCAAACTCTTTTAATGAAGCCAGCATCATTCTAATTCCAAACCAGATAAAGACACAACAAAGAAAGAAAACTTCAGGCCAATATCACTGATGAGCATAGACACTAAAATCCTCAACAAAATATTGGGAAATTGCATCCAACAATACATTAAAAAAATCATACACCATGACCAAGTGGGATTCATCCCAGGGATGCAAGGATGGTTCAATATTCACAAATCAGTAAATGTAATACGTCACATAAAAAAAAGCATAAATGTAATACGTCACATAAAAAAGCAAAGTGTTGGAGAGGTTGTGGGGAAAATGGTACCCTAGTTCACTGTTGGTGGGACTGCACACTGGTACAACCACTATGGAAAACAGTATGGAATCAGAAAACTAAAAATGGATCTGCCTTTTGACCCAGCAATTCTACTACTGGGATTATACCCTAAGAACCCTAAAACACCAATCCAAAAGAACCTATGCACATCAATGTTCATAGCAGCACAATTTACAATAGCCAAGAGTTGAAAGCAACCTAGGTGCCCATCAGTAAATGAATGGATCAAAAAATTATGGTACATTTACACAATGGAATTCTATGCAGCAGAAAGAAAGAAGGAGCTCCTACTCTTTGCAACAGCATGGATGGAACTGGAAAGCATTAGGCTGGGTGAAATAAGCCAGGCGGTGAAAGACAAATACCATATGATCTCACCTTTAACAGGAACCTAAACAACAAAGACAAATAAGCAAGCAAAATATAACCAAAGACACTGAAATAGAGAATGGGCTGACAGTGACCAGAGGGGAGAGGAGAGAGAATTTTAGGGGAAAAGGGGAAGGATTTACAGGAACTAGTATAAAGGACACATAGACAAAAACTAAGGGGGGTGGAAATGGGAGGGAGGTGGGGAGTACTGGGGGGGGTGGGCTGGGATGGGAGTAAAAGACAGAAAACTGTACTTGAACAACAACTAAATAAATTTAAAAAATAAATAAAAACTGAAAAAAAAAATCTATATGCTCATGTAGCCCACACCAGTATAAAGGTATAGATCATTGCCATAACTCTGAAATATTTCTTTCTAAAAATTTTAAAAATATTTATTTACTTATTTATGTTTTTATCAAGTACTATTTTATTCTTCATATATTTAGATAATATATTTCCCCTTAGTGGGTAAGCTATATTAATTTATCAATATAATCCACTCCTGTGGGGTTTTAGGCATTAACCCACTGTCATTATCTGTGATCTTTTCCCTATATTTCTGAAAGTATTTGTTAATTTTTTAAATCTTTTTAATTTTTGTTTTTTATTGTTGTTTAAGTAAATGAAAACAGTTGTCTCCATTTTCTCGACATCACTTTCCCCCACCCCACCCACCCTTGTCTCCTACCTTCAATCCTACCCCTCTTTGGCTTGTCCATGGATCCTTTATACATGTTCCTTGGCAACCCTTTCCCTTCTTTTTCACATTATCTCTCTCCTTCCTCCCCTCAGTTACTGTCAGTCTGTTCTTTGTTTCAATGTCTGTGGTTATAGAGACATTGCCTCTCATACACCCCCGATTGAGGATCTGGTCCGCATTCCAGGCATGTCCCTGTGGGGATTGGAGATTGGAGATCTGTGTGGTTTTGGAGATTGTAGCCCCAGGAAAGCAAGCCCTGAAAGGGGCTAGTAAATCTCCCTGGAAAACCAAGTAACGCAGGGGGCAGGGGGCAGGGGACAGGGGGCAGGGGGCAGGGGGCAGGGGGCAGGGGGCAGGCACGACTGGACTCTAACATCAAAGGTTCTTGTGGGAATCAGGCCTGAAATGCACATTTTATCCTTTGAAGCTTGCTCTGCCTAGCAATAGTGTCATCAATATAAACCAGATGTCTAAGCTCCAGGCCTAACGAGTAAACTCCTCCATATCTCATGAAACACATCTTGAAGATGATCTGTCATCAGCATGACTAACAGACCCTGACCTAAAGCAAATCTCTGTGTTCCTTCAGTTGTTATCTATAGATAATACCTGTTTTTTGTATGACTATAGCCTTTTGACGTTGATTGATGAGCTATGCCTGTGTGCTGTATACGCTATACCTACCATTCCCCAAAAAACCCATTTGGGAGAAGGGCTTGGAACATTCTCCATTAGAGGGAATCGTCATGCCCTTTTGAGATGGAGCAACAAGATTGTGTCTGGGATGGCTCATGTCTCATCCATGGCAGCTGGGAAAGCTCCACGGGATGGAGTTCTATAGGTGTCCCGACTGGGAATCTAACTGGTGACCCGGGTGTTTCTGAGCTGTACTCAATCCACTCTGCCACACCAGCCAGGGACTCTGGAATATTTCTTTGTGTCTCTCCTCAGCCAATCATTTTCCCACCCTCAAACGCCCAGAGGTAAAGGCTGATATTATTTCTATCACCATAGTTTATTTTTATCCATTTTGGAAGTTCGTATGCATATGTGTGTATGTGTGTATAAAACTTCTTTAACTGAATATAACTATATTTGAGATTCACCTATGTTGCTGTGTGCATCAGTAGCTCATTCTTTTCTATAACTGAGTGGTGTTTAATTTTATGATTATACTGCACTTTATCCATTTCCCCATTTCTAGACATCTGTGTTATTTCCACTTTTGAGCAACTATGCATAAATATACTATAAACCTTGCTGTACAAGACTTTTAAGACTTACTTTTCCAGTTCTCTGCCTATGTATAAAGCAACTGGCAAAGAGTTTTTTCAAATATGTTCCACCGTTTGTCTACTTTGATTAGATTGTCTGCCATTTTACTTTTGCATTATAAAAAGCTTTATTTTTTATTTATTTTTGGAAAATCCTTACCAAAACTGCTGCTTCTCATAATGCAAACAAAAAACATGATCATTTCAGAGCCTTAATCCAGTCTAATCTGTCTTTCTTAAATGAAGAAAAAAAGGACAAAGGAGCAACTAAACACTTGCCCTTCTAGAAAACTATGATAAAAAAACTTAAGGTCTTGTTCTAACAAGATTTGCATATTGCCCTGTACTTATAAAATACTAAAATGTAAAAACTATATTCATTAAATTTTTCATCTCTGTTGGGGACCGCCCTGCCTGGTTTCAGGAATTGTAAACCGTCTCCCATGTCTAAGGCTCTGAGTGACCTCCGGAATGCTAGCCACTGAGGAGATAAAGCTTGTCTCTGGCAGCAGATGCCACCCCTGCTTCATCTCCCTGCCCCCAAAGTATGGTTGGATGGTCAGAGATGGGTGAGATCCCTCAGAGGAGGGGCAACCTAGTCCAGACACAATCACTAGGGAGGCCGTTGTGGAAGGACTGGGGGGGGGGGCTTCAACAAAGAGGGTGTGATGGACTCTCTCCCCCCAGCTGTGATGAAGCCCAAGTCTCCATGTCCTCTGGGTGAAGAGCTTCCTAGCTCTAATTTAGGCTTAAGTGAAGCCTAAAACCTATGATGGGGAAGGTGGTGCAAGCCTTGTGCTGGGAACGGCAGGCTCCCTGGGTAATTAGGCCTGAGAAGGAATATGTGAAACCCTGTGAGACCTGCTTTGTTTAAAAATGTTTCTAGTTAGATAAGGGCCCGAGCAGAAAAAGAGTTTCTGTTCCCAAAGTTCTGTAGCCTTTTAGCTGATAGGCCCTGACTTAGAAGAAGCCCTAATGATTCTTTGTATACTATCTACTGTTTACTGCTTGACAATGATTAATAAGCTGTACCTGAACTCCTGTGCAAAAATCCCAATTAATCCCCCCTGGTGAGAGAGTTGCCCGGCCCCTCCAAGCCACTCTCCCCTTGAGAAGGTGGCGAGGCCCTTCTGAGGCTCTCCCCCCTTGAGGGAGTAGCCCTGCAGGCCCTTTTCCTCCACAGGACTGGGTAGTCCGTGTGAATTTGTCTCATGTCTCATCCATGACTCCACAGGCACTGCTGGGCAGTGCACTCGTCACATTCCCATATGCATAAACCATGAAAGCCTAAAAGAAGGTCGTGACTTTCGCTACTGTGGATGATTTCTAACTTAGAACATCTGGGTTCCATTGTCGGGGAAGAAAGACTTGCCCTCTGCCCTCTGTGGTTTAATAGTTGAGTCTATAATAAAAGAAACTGAATCAGACAGATCAAAAGGACAAAGGTATACAAATTTATTGCTTTTTAATAAATTCATGGACAGGATTACCACTGGGGGGAAAAAGTGAATGCCTAACAAGGTGGAGAGATTTGAGAGGTTACATACTGTCTTAACAAGGAAAAGTGGTAGTGGGATGTAGGCACTTCAGGTGAAAGTAAATACTTTTTAGGAACGGTGAATGGGACCGAATAGTTTGTGACAAAGCATGACTAGGTGAGGTGTTGCCTTGTAGATTTTATTCTGTAACAAGAATCTATCTACCCTGGTTGATGGAAGTCCCAGAGAAAAGGTTTGTAATGACTGAGTTCCTTTTGGAGGATCTCTCTTTAGGCAAATGAGGGGGGTTCAGCTCAAATTACTCAATACAACAAAAGGACATTTTGGGGGATGGCATGTCCTGAATTTCTTCACTGTAAACACAAAGTAGTTAATTTAGATTAATGTTCTGAGGGAAAATCTACTTAAAGAGGATGGAAACTAAGCACACAACAGTGCAGTGATACCGAAGAGGAGTTTAGAATCACAAGACAGAAACTACAGTTGCAAAAACAACACATTTGTGCATCTTTGTTCGGTGACAATCTCTAACCCATGCGCTGTTTGGGGAGAGAGAAAGCTACAGCCTTCCAGGCTCCATGTGCCACAGAGCACAGGAGTAAGTGGAAAACACTGGCAGGAGGAAACTGGGGGACGCGAGCACCCAAATCTGCAGGAAAAATCTATCCAAATCCTTCACTGACAACTGGGGAAGTCCAGAGGGGACTGACAGAGAAAAAGCAGCTTTTGGAAACTAAAATTCTAAGCAGAGATTTTAGTTGTTGTCTTCTTCGGAGAAATTTAGTCTGGAGTTTGAGTCCATTTAAATTAACTTTCTGCTAGCAAAAAATCACTCTTTAGAGATATTACAGACCCAGACTTTTAAAATATATTGTTCAAAATGTACAATATGCATTGTACAATACACTAGTAAAAACTTCAAATAAAAATAATCAGTATCAATATATGAGCATACAGGAAATTTGATCAATATTCACAAAATGAATTAATAGAAATAGAACTTAAGGGCATCACAATGTTATATCCAGTTGAAAAAAAATTGGAATTAATTCTAATTCTAATTCTAATTGGAATTAATTTTAATTTGTATGAATTAAACTATGTAAATAAGTATATACAAGTTGTCTCAAGAAAAATAATAATTTGAAAAAACAAAAGAAAATTCTAAAATAGAAAATTTTAATATATATTTTAAAATCCATATTTGGGCTTAACAAATTAGAAAAAAAATATTGATGCAGTCAAAGACAGATTGGTACAAAGCATTCATTTAAAGATAGCAATTAAAAAGAAAAGATTGTCAACAATGAACAAGTGGAGTTTGAAATTACAAATACCATTTACATTAACACTCCAAAATAAAATATTTAAAAAATATATATACAATAAAAACCATAAAATTTTAATGAATAAAATAAAAAAGAACTGAAGAAATTAAAATATATCCAATGTTCATACATAGGAAGGCTCAATATTATCAAGACCTTGATTCTTCTCCAGTTCCTATATAGTTTCACTGCAATCCCAACCTAAATCATAGCAAATTATTTTATGAATATTGATAATCTAGTTCTAAAGTTCATATGAAGAGATGAAAGACTCAGAGTATTGAAGCAGAAGAACAAAGTTGGAGTACTGAGACTACCCAACTTCAAGACTTTTTATGAGGCTACAGTAACCTCAGGGCAAATGTGGTACTGGCACACACGTGCACACACACACACACACACACACACAACCAATGGAACAGAACAGAGAGCCCAGAAACAGATTCACATAAATACAGCCAACTGACTTTTGACAAAGGAACAAAGGCCAAATAATGGAGCAAAGAGCCTCTTCAACAAATGGTGCTGGAACAACTGGACAACCACATCCAAAAAATGAATCTAGCCCCAGATCTTGAGCATTTCACAAAAATTCACTCAAAATGGATCATAGACTGAATAGATGACACTAAACTATAAAACTCAGATGACAACATAAAAGAAAATATAGGTGAGTTTGGTAATGAGTTTTTGTTACAATGTGAAATGCATGGTCCTTGAAATGAAAATTGACACATTGGACTTATTTAAAACTAAAAATGCTTGCTCTTCAAAAGTTACTGTCATGTGAATAAAAAGACCAGCCATGAATGGGAAGAAAATATTTGCAAAATACATATACAATAAAAGAATTGGTATCCAACAGAAGGAATTCTTAAAACTCTACAGTAAGAAAACAAACAACCTAATTAAATATGCATAAAATATCTGAATAGACACCTCACCAAAAAAAGATACAGATTTGGCGAGTAAGCATAGCAGACACTGAATATGAAATTTGACCAGAGAATTGCAAATTGAAACAATGAAATACCAATTGACTTTCTAGAATGGCTAAAATAAAAAGCACAGACAAGACCAAATGCTAGAGATGACATGGAACAACAGAAACACACATTCATTTTTGACAGGAATGGGAAATGGTACAGTCACTTTGGAAGATGGTTTGAGTTTCTTATCAAACTGAACATACTGTTGCTTTACAATCTAGCAATTACACTACTTATGTCCACACACAGAAACATGCACATGAATTTTCTCAGCAGCTTTAATTACCAAAACTTGGAAGCAACTGTGATGTCCTTCAATATGTAAATGAATAAACAAACTGCTAAATCCAGATAATGGGATATTGTTCATTGCTAAAACAAAATGAACTATCAAGCCATGAAAAAACATGGAAAAAAAAACTCTTGGATACACATTGCTAATTGAAAGAAGCGAATATGAAAAAAAGTAAATAGTATATTATTACAACTATATGACATTCTGGAAAAGACAATTCAATGGAGAGGCTAAAATAATCAGTGGTTTCCAGGGATCTGTTGGGATGGTGGGGTGGAAGAATGAATAGGTAGAGAACAGGGCATTTTTAGGGCATGACAACTCTTCTGCATGATACTATAATACTGGATACATCTGTCAAAACCCATAGAATGTACAACACCAAGAACAAATTCTACTATAAATTAAGGGTTTTAGTTACTTGCAATGTAACAGTACCCAGTACCGGCTCACTCATTGTAACAAATGCAGCCACACTAATGTAAAATACTTATAATAGGGGAAATTGTATGTGTGGAAGGATGAGGGGTTACAAGAGAACTCTTGCTACTTTCAGCTCCTTTTCTATAAATTTAAAACTGCTCTAAAATATAGTCTATTAATAAAATGACAAAGCAAATAAAAATTTAACCATTTAAATAATCTCAGTGTAAGTGAACTGAGAACTCATTTAAAAGACTGCAATTTTCATTCTAGATAGAAAATAAGTTCAGGTATATGCTTTCTGAACAGAGATCGCCAGGTGGAATCACTCATGTTAGGGGCACTGAACGGTGCCAGAGGGCCATAAAGAAGTTTGTCTCGCAGAGGTTCCACCCAGCTTGCTTCTCCATGAACTTTTGAACTGCTCGGTTGTGCCTGGATCTTAATCTCTTCCTCACCAGGACCACCTGGTCATTGACATTCTTTATTTTGGAAGGTGCCAACCCATTTCACCAACCAGATTCTCTCATTTGCATGTCAAATTCAGCTCCTAATTAACCAACCAGATTTGTTCCTTTACATAAAGAGGGCCAAACTAGAAGGACACATGGAACTGAAGCCTTTATAAACTCTGCCTTTGTCCCGTCTGGAGCGCTCTTCAGACTGCTACCTGAGTCTGTTGTAACTGCTGACACCAAAAAAATTTTATTTTGGTTTCTCTTTAAAGCTGAAGCCTCTTTCTTGACTTATAGTATTTACTAAAGATACAGGTTGAATATGAAAATACAAAGACACAAAAACTAAAGAGGAAGAAAATTGTATACTATGCATATTGAATCATAATGGACATGAAGTGACTAGACTAATTGTCTAAATATAGGAATACGGAGACATCAAGACAAGGAGTATTACCAGCGGGCACAGTGACATTTCGTAATGACAAGAGGCTCAATACATCAGGAAAACATGGCATTTATAAACATGCATTCCCAAAATAATGAAAAAATGGAACTGCAAAGTACATGAAGTATGATCTGGCAAAACTATATGGCAAATCCATAATCATAATTGTAATCTGTAATACCACTCACTAATTGAAAGACCAGCTAGACAAAAACATCAATATAGATAGGAAAGACCTAAATATCACCATCGATTACTTTATTCCAAATGATATTTATAGAACACGACAACCAACACCTAGGGAATACAAATTCTTCTCAAGTGTACATGGGACATTTACCAATATAGACCCTGAGCTGGGCCATCAAACAAGTGTTAATTCAATTTTGAGAGAGCACTCTTATAGGTGACGTTCTCTGACTACAGCAGAAGAAAAGTGTGAATCAATAAAATTAGATACCTAACAAAGTCCTTAGTATTTGGAAATAAAAACAATGGCAACAACAACTCACTTTTTAATAACATAGGACAAAATTATGTAGCAGGAAAAATAGCAAATATTTTAAATAAGTCACAATCAACATATTACAAGTCCAATATTTGTGGAAGCTACCTAAAATTAAGTAGACATATATAATTTTAAATTCTAATAGAAAGGATTAAAGGTCTAGCATTAATTATGTGAATGTTCATCTTACAAAGCTAGAAAAGAATAAGCAAATTATATTCAAAGGATGTAGAAAAGTAATTAAGAAAAAAATCAGTAATACAAAAAACAAAAAGGAAGTTAAAAAAGCCAAAAGTTTGTTCTTTTAAACAATCAGTAAAATTGTAAAAATGACCTGTAACAACACTGATACAGAGAGAGAAAAGAGACAGAAGACGGAGAGAAGACCAATGACCATCATTAGAATGTAGAAAGGGTCTACCATTATAAATGGAAAGATATCAAAACCAAGAAAATATTATGAATATATTTATTTAATACTTTGTTCAGTTAGAAAAATTATCCTGAACTCTGTCTCATTCTTAATGTTTTGGGACAACTAATTTCATATAAAAATTAGCAACTGAAAATAGTGAATTTAGCCCTGTGGAAGTCATAGTTAAAAAAATTACAATTTAGGTTGTGCATACCCAAGAGATATATTTATTACTAGTATGTGCTGAAATGCAAAAAATAAAAACCCTGCAAGTGTGTATTTCTTATATTTACATAATAAAATGCATGCTTTTAAATTTTATTTTATGTTATAATGTAGAAAACATTAAACAGAGAAATATAAAAACAAAGAATAAATATTTTTTTTCAAATAACAGAAACATGAATGTTGCTAAAAATATAATAAAAATGTCTTCAAACTTAATTAATCAGAATCTTCAGTATTTGGCTTTGCAAAACATCTGTATCAGTTATCACAAAGAATATCACTATGCTCAAGGCATAAGTACTTTTCACCACACCTGCCAAAATATTTTGATAAGCGACTTATTTTGGATGCATAGCACCTAACACATCTTTTCTTTTCTTTTTCTGTTTGAGGGAGCCATATCTATATTGTTGTTAGAATTTTCTTCAGTTTGTGTTAGTCACATACAAATGCACAGCTAGCTGTGACCTTGAATATATACACCTGATACATGTAACAATATTTAGGAAAAGTGTTTGTATCTCTCAGGTCAACCATGACCTTCATCAGGTTAAACCTCATGTAAACTTGTTATAAAAAAAGTAATAAAGAGAAGAATAATATTCTCACACACAATGAAAGTTTGAGTGAGATGCATACTCAAAGCAAATAAAATATAAATTCCAATTTTAAAATCAAATCTCAGAAATTAGGTGACTATTAAGGAAAGGGTTAATAAAATAAAATCACTTTCATAAATGAAAAATAAATGAAAAGAAAATAATGTATAAACACACTTACAATTCCTTAAAGCAAATTTAAGTTTCACAATCTTTTGTCCTAATTTTAAAAGGTTGTATATTTTTTAAAAATTAAATAAAAGGTTGTATATTTAATTAAAAATTAAAAACAAATATATAATAGGAACTTTCAGCAAAGTCAAAAGCTTGCTTTTTAAGTAATATATTTTGTGAGCCCCTTGAAAATTTGTTGAAGAAAAACAAAGAGGCCCTGGCTAGGTAATTTGGTTGGTTAGAGTGCCCTGATACACCAAAATTGTGGGTTCGATCTCTTGTCAGGGCACATTAAAGAATAAGCTAATGAATACATAAATAAGTAGAACGACAAATCAATGTTTTTCTTTTTTTTCCTCCCTCTCTAAAATCAATAAAAATAAAAATAAGAAAAAGAAAAAGAGGGTGAGAATAAATTATAAATATGACAAAATGGGAATGGCACTACAGATAAAAAGAAAAGAAAATACAGTAGTTATCAATATTTATATTTGCCAATAAACTGGAAAATTATGATGAATTGGACATCTATACAGGTGTGCAAACTTTTGGCATATCTGAGCCACACTGCAAGAAGAAGAGTTGTCTTGGGCCACACATTAAAGACATTGTGACACATAATCACAAAAATATCTCATGTTTTAAGTAAATTTATGATTTTGTGTTGGGCTACACCCATAGCAATCTTGAGCTACGTGCAGCCATAGGCCTCAGGTTGGACACCCCTGGGAGGTAGCAATTACAGGAGGAGAGTTTCGAAGTGGCTGTGGAGTAGGTGAAGCTACACCCTGTTCTTCCTGGTGCCAAACTGAATTATCAGCTAAATTGTAGAGCAATTGACCTGGATAACTAACTAAAATTTAACTGAATAGAAGTATTATAACAAAGATTCACAGAAGAAGCCATATAGAGACTGGTAGGAAGGGCAAAGATATGGAAAAATCTGGTCCCTTAACCCATGTGCAGTAGTTGAGAATCCAGAAGAATTACTTGGCTGAAAAGGAGTCCTCTGAGGAGTGTGGGGTCTTAACTTCACATTGGGCTCCACAATCTAAAAAACAGAACTGGGGAAAGGAGCCCACACAGCATCTGACTTTAAAGATCAGTGGGGATTCTGTCTGCCTGGGAGAAAAGGGTCTCTGCTAGAAACCCAGGTGCTCACTCTCACAAAGGGCCAATGCACAGGACTTTGTTCTCAGACACGGACCTGTGGCTCTGGCAGAGGGAAGGAGACTTAGGCTACATGAGAGTCATACAGAAAAGATCTGGGTGGCGTGGCCCTGAGGAGAGATCTGGAAGTTCAACCACCAAGGTCTCTGCTACGACTCTACCCCATACTGTTCAAATGCCATCTTCCTTATGACAAACACTCATTCTTAAAGCAGCAGCCTAGGGAGTGCACTAATTTAGTCCTCCAATTACTGCCAGCAAGGCCCTGCCAAGCTCAAACCCTGCAGAAAGGTCTGTTAGCAACAACCAACAAGAACCTTTGGTGAGCTCTTCTTCTGGAGAAGCTCTTGGCAGAGATTAAGACAGACATTGAGCAGCATAACTTTGGAATGGGGTCATTTTTTACACTTTGTGTACAGAGTCAGCCCCTTCCCCCACATGGAGACTCACTTGGACTGTCCTTCTAATTCCTGGTGGCCCTGACCTGGTGAGCTGAGTCCTACAAGCGGTCAGAGTGCATTTGAGCACTTCTCTTTCAAAGGCTCTTAGCAGGGGCTCAGATGGGTGCTAGGTTGTGTGGCTTCAGAGCCTGGTCACATTCGTTACCCTTCTCCCTAATCAAGATGAACCCATAGAGATCCACACAAAGACACATCATAATTAAAATGCAAGTTTGAAGCTAAAGGGAGAATCTTAAGAGTAGCAAAAGAAAGTTACCTGCAAGGGAACTGCCATAAGACTGTCAGCTGATTTCTCAACCAGAAGGGATTGACATGAAATATTCAAAATGGTGAAAAGCAAGGATCTACAACCAAGAGTACTTTATCCACCAAGGCTATCATTTAAAATTGAAAAGACAATAAGGAGTTTCCCAGAAAACAAAAGCTAAAGGAATTCATTACTGCCAACCGGTATTAGAAGAAATGTTAAAGGGTCTTTAAGAAGAAAAAAAAAAGAAAACAGAGAGGATCATTAATATAAGGATAAAATGGCACTACATAAGTTCCTACTAATAAATATTTTAAATGTAAACAGATTAAATAATCTAATCAAAATGTATAGGGTAGCTATATGGATAAGAAAACAAAACTCATATATAACAAAATAAAACAAAACCCATATATATATATACACATATATACATATACACACATATATAATAAGATATATTTTTTAGTTTTCTTATCCATTTGTTTTCTTATCCATATATATATATATGGATAAGAAAGCACTTGATGTGATTTCAATTTGCTTGGATTGAAGAAAATATATATACGTATATATATTGAAAAATACACACACACACACACACACACACACACACACACAGTTGTCCCAACTGTTACAGTTGTCCCAGTTCTTTCTCCTTGGTCCCCACTCCACCCAGGTCACACCTCACTTCCATAGGCAATCCCCACACTGTTGCTCACACATGGATCTTTCATATACATTCTTTAACAATCCCTTCACCTTCTTTCAGTCATTTCTCAGATCTTATAGCTGTCAGTCTATCCCATGTTTCTTTGCCTGTGGTTCAATTTTGATCATTAGTTTATTTTGTTCATAGATTCCAATTACAGGTGAGATCATATAGTATTTGTTATTCACTAAGTGGCTTATTTTACTTAGCATAATAGTCTCCAGTTCCAGCCATGCTGTTGCAAAGGTAAGAATTCTCTCTTTTTTACTAGTGCATAATATTTCATTGTGTTAATGTACCATGGTTTTTCTTTAATCCACTCATCTGCTGATAGGCATTTAGGCTGTTTCCAAATCATGGCTATTGTAAATAGTGCTGATATGAACATAAAGAGTCCATAAATTCTTCTGAATTGTTGTTTTGGGATTTTTAGAGTCTATTCCCAGCAGGAGAATCACTGGGTAAAAGGGCAGTTCCATTTTTAATTTTTGGAGGAAATTTCACACTGTTTTCCACAGTGGCTTCACCAATCTGCATGCTCACCAACAGGGAACTAGGGCTCCCTTTTTTCCATACCCTGGCCAGCACTTATTGTTTGTTGACTTACTAATGATAAGCATTCTGACTGGGGTGAGGTGATAGCTCATTGTTGTTATAATTTTCATCTCTCTGATGGCTAGTGATGTAGAGCTTTTTTTATATATCTATGGGCCCTTTGTATGTCCTCCTTAAAGAAGTATCTATTCAGATTCTTTGTCCATTTTGAATTAGAGTGTTTGTCTTCGTTGAGTTGTACAGGTTTTTAAATTTATTTTTGGAAATTAAACCCTTGTCCCATGTAGCATTGGCAAATATGTTCTCTCTTACAGTGTTTCCTTTTCATTTTGATGACAGCTTTTTAAGCTGTGCAGAAGCTCTTAAATTTAATATAACCTCATTTATTTACTTTTTAACTTTTTTTCTTTTCCCTGGGAGGTCTATTGACAAAAATATTGCTATAAGAGATATCTGAAATTTTACTGCATAGGTTTTCCTCTAAGATTTTTATGGTATTACAACTTGTATTTAAGTCTCTTATCCATTTTTAGTTTATTTTGGTGTATGGTGTAAGATAGTGATCTAGTTCCTTTTTTTTTGCATGTACCAGTCTAGCTCACTCAACATTTATTGATGAGATTGTCTTTACTCCATTTTATGTTCTTCCCTCATTTGTCAACTATTAATTGACCATAAAGATGTAGGTTTATTTCTGGGCTTTCTATTCTGTTTCATTAATCTATATGTCTGCTCTTATGACAGTACCAGACTGATAGTTTAAGAGAGCTATGGAGCAACATAAAATGTAACAATATTCACATTATAAGGATACCAGAATTAGAAGACAGGGAGCAAGGGATAGAAAACCTGTTTGATGAAATAATGACAGAAAACTTCCCTAACTTGGTGAAGGAAAATCATACAAGTTCAGGAAGCCAGAGAGTCCCAATCAAGATGTACCCAAAAGACTCACACAAAGACAAATCACAATTAAAATGCAAAGTTTAAAGACAAAAAACAATCTTAAAAGCAGCAATAGAGAAACAGTTAATTACGTACAAGGGAGTGCCAATAAGGCTGTTAGCTGGTTTCTCAACAGAAACACTACAGGCCATAGGGATTGGATGAAGTATTCCAACTAAGTAATGAAAAGTAAGGACCTGCAACCAAGACTGTTCTAGCCAGAAAGGCTCTCGTTTAAAATGGAAGATGAAATAAAGATCTTCCCAGATAACAAAAAGCAGCTAAAGGAGTACAACTCCACCAAAGAAACACTGCAAGAAATGCTAAAGGAACTACTTTAAAAGAAGATAAATAGAAGAACACAGGAACAAAGTGGGGGAAAGGCAATGGACAAGTATCTACCAAAAATAACCATAAATGTAAATGGATTAAATGTTCCAATCAAAAGACATAAGATAGCTGAAAGACATAGGGTAAGAAAAGATGACCTGCATACATGCTGTCAATAAAAGACTCACCTCAGAACAAAAGATTTGCACAGGCTGAAAACAAAGGAATGGAAAAAATATTCCATGCAAATGGAGGCAAAAAGAAAAAGCTGGGGTAGCAATACTTCTATCTGACAAAATAGATTTCATAACAAAGACCATATCAAGGGACGAAGAAGGTTACTACATAATAAAGGGATCATTCTAATAATAGGATATAACCCTTGTACACATATATGCATCTGAGACAGGAGCATCTAAATATACAAAGAAACTCCTGGAGGACTTTAAGGAAGAGATCAACACCAATACAGTCATTGTATGGGATTTTAACAGTGTTATCAAGGGACAGATCTTCCAGAGGAAAAAATGAAGAAGGATATAGCAGCATTAAACAACACATGAGACCAAATGGATTTAGTTGATTTTTACAGAACATTTCATCCAAAGAAGCAGAATATATATTCTTCTCAAGTGCACATAAATCGGTGTGAAAGACAGACCACATGGCAGGACACAAAATAAGCCTTAATAAATTCAAGAAAAATTGAAATCACATCAAGTGCTTTCTTGTATCACAATGGCTTCAAACTAAAAATCAAACTCAAGAAAAAACCCCACAAACATTCAAATCCATGGAGGGAAAAAAACAATGTCATTAAATCATAAATGGGTTAACAGTAAGATCAAGGAAGAAATCAAAAAGTGCCTGGGAACAAATGAAAATGAATGCAAAACAACCCAAACCCTATGGGACACAGTGAAAGTAGTCCTGAGGGGGAAGCTCATAACTTTATACACCTACACACAGAAAATAAAAAAATATGTCAGATAAGCAACCTAACCCTAACCTAAAACAACTAGAAAAAACATCAACAAACAAATCCCAGGGTAAGTAGAAGGAAGGAAATAATCAAGATCAGAGCAGAAATAAGTGATATAGAGACTAAAAGAACAATTCAAAAGATCAATGAATCCAGGAGCTGGTTCTTTGAAAAGATAAGCAAAATTGAAAAACCTTTAACCAGACTCATAAAAAAAAAACAAAGAGAAGACCCCCCCCAAAAATCAGAAGTTAAAGAAGAGAAATGACAGCAAAGCTTTCATTTACTCTATTTACTCTATCCAGCAAAGCTTTCATTTAGAATGGAAGGGCAAATAAAGTGCTTCTCAGATAAAGTCAAATTCAAGGAGTTCATCATCACCAAGCCCTTATTATATGAAATGTCAAAGGGACTTATCTAAGAAAAAGAAGATAAAAATATGAACAGTGAAAGGACAGCAAACTCACAGTTATTAACAACCAAACCTAAAACAAAAGCAAACTAAGAGGACAGCTAAATCAGGAGCAGAACCATAGAAATGGAGATCACATGGAGGGTTAGCAACAGGGGAGTGGGAGGAGGAGAAGGGGGGAGAAGTTTCAGAAAATAAGTAGCATAGACGGTAGGTAGAAAATAGACAAGGGGGGGCAAGAATACTATGGGAAATACAGAATCTAAAGAACTTGTGTCATATGGACGTAAACTAAAGGGGGGGAATGGTGGGGGAGGGGTTTGCAGGGTGGAGAGGAATGAAGGGGGGAATAGGACAACTGTAATAGCATAATCAATAAAATATATGAAAAAAATTTTAAAAGAGGGAGCATATTTCAACATATCAAAGGCCAATCACAAAAAATCTCCTGCCAACATCATACACAATGGGCAAAAATTAAAAATATTTCCCTTAAGATCAGGAACAACATAGTGGTGTCTGCTTTCACCACTCTTATTCAACATAGCACGGGAAGTCCTTGCTACAGTGATCATACAAGAAGAATAAAAGGCATGCAAAGTGAAAAAAAGAAAGTAAAACTGTCATTATTTGCAAATGAGATGATACTGCACATAGAAAACCCTATAGGCTCCACCTAAAACTACTCAACCTACTAAATTACTAGGCAAAGTGGCAGGATACAAATTCAATATTCAGAAATCAATGGCATTTTTACACCAATCATGAGCTACTGGGAAGAGAAATTAATAAAACAATCCCATTTACTATTGCAAAATAAATAAATAAGAAAATAAAGTACCTAGGCATACATTTAATCAAGGAAGTAAAAGACTTGTACTTGGAACACTATAGGACAGTAAAGATAGAAATTGGGGAAGATACAAGTAAGCTGAAGCATATACCATGTTCATGAATTGGAAGAATTAAGCATCAAAATGTCCATACTACCCTAAGAAATCTATAGATTCAATGCAATTCCTATTAAAATACCAATGGTATATTTCACAGATCTAGCACAAATATTCAAACATTTTATATGGAAGTAAAAGAGGCCCCACATAGCCTCAGCAATCTTGAGAAAGAAGAACAAAGTTGAAGAAATCCCAATACCTGGTAAACAACACTAAAGCCACTGTAATCAGCACAATATATTATAAATATACTTCGGAGAGAAGTGAAAAACAACTCTGAGAGGAAAATTCAGGTGAATATCATTATGACTCTAGAGAAACCAAAATTTATGCATTAAATGCAGAAAAGTGTTAATTAATGGATTATAGTGAACATGAAAACTTTTACTGATAGTTAAGAGAGTAAAAAGTCAGTAGAGTGGAGAAATATGTCCTCAATAGTATTCTAAGAAAGTAAACAGAACGAACAGAATATGTAGATACACACAATAGAAAATTTGACAAATTTTTCGGATCCTTTGATAAATGTAAATTAAAACCACCATGATATGCCACCACAAAGTCATCAGAATGGCAAAATAATAATAATAATAAGAAGAAGAAGAAAAATGCTAATATTTGGAGAGGACATGGAGAATAACGCTTTCGCATTGCTGCCAGGAGTAGAAATTGATGTGACTCCTGTGATCATCTGTGTTTCAGTGTCTGCTACACTGGACATACACATACTTCCTATGCTTGAGAAATTCTCCTGGGAATATACCTAAAATAATATGTACAAAAGCTTACCAGAATTGGCACAACTGTAATAGATCAAAAATTAAAAAATAAAATAAAAACATAAAAATAACAGACTCCATGTTGTCTCATTAAAAAAGAGACATGTTGGTGTTGTTATTGCTATTTTTAAAGACAGCCAAAGTCCTAATTTTTCTGTAGAATTTCTGTTTGTTACTACATTAGACAACCAGCTATTTTGATATGCCAAATGGCAATTTTCTTAAATCCAACGGGGGGGTTCCACAGATGTCTGGGCTCTAAATTTAGGACTGCCGTCATCTCAAGTCTTTTATTTTTATTTTTTAATTGAATTTATTGGGGTGACACTGGTTAACAAAATTATATAGCTGTCGGGTGTAAAAAAAAAAAAGGCTTCCCAGAAAGTACTACTAGAATGTTAATACCAGCAGCACTTTTTGAAACTGTCCAAACTCTGGAAACTAAATATTTATGAACAATAGACTAGATCCATAAAGTGTTTTAGTTGCATAAAGTTTAGCATGTTATAGTCACACAAACTTTACAGCAATGAGGTGAAGTATCTAAATTATGCAATGGTGTAACTGAATCCCATGAATTTAATGTTGAGTGAAAAATGAACACAAAATATACATTGCATGTTATTCTATTCATAAGAGTGCAAATCAGGCCGATGTTTTAAAAGTCAGGATTGTGGTCGTCCTTTTGCAGGATAGTTACTGAAAGAATGCCTGAGAGGTAACTTTGAGGTAGACGAGATCCCCTTTCTTTCGCCCGCTGTTGTTTACACAGGCATGTGCAGTTTGTGAGAATTCATCCCCATCTCTCCCTCCCTCTCAGTCCTCTCCCTTGCTCTCAAAGGAAACCATCTGCAATTCGATCCTCATCACCTCAATGCTCTCCCCTCAAGATAGATGTTTGCTCACAGTGTTTCTTTTGAGGTCATCCACACCTGACTCAGTTTTACTCCTTAAGACTCAGCTGAAGTCTCCACACTCTCATGGATATCTAGGTGATCATTCATGCCCAGAGGGGACCTTGTGCTCACCTCTGCCCTATCACACTGAATACTAAAATTCCAGGTTTCAGGTAAAAAAAAAATTGACTTTCTTTTAACCTTATTTGTAACACACATATCCAAAGGTAAAAACATGTTTCATTAAGTCTACTTATTTACCGAAGGTCTGTCTTTGAATCTGATACCCATAGTTTTGGGGGTGTCCGACCTGTGCCCTGTGGGCTGCATGAAACTCAGGATGGCTATGAATGTGGCCCAACACAAAACTGTAAATTTACTTAAAACATTGTGAGATATTTTGGTGATTACATGGTACATTGTATTTAATGTGTGGCCAAAACAACTCTTCTTCTGGTGTGTCTCAGAGATGGCAAAAAGCTGGACAACCCAGGTTTAAGTAGTTAGAAATAGTATGAATATTATTTTGCTCTATTCTTTTACCAGAAGGATGATTCAATATTCTGTAGTCTTGCTTGCTTTTGCTGGTTATGTATTTTCTTTAAACTCAATTTAACTGCAGGGTCTGTTTCTTATAAATGCAATGCTTCTGTGTTTTTGGTGGCTTATTGGGAGTAATATGTGCTCATAAAGTGATTCCAAATGGATTTATTTTGAATCTTAGTTTCATGCTCTTTGATGTGTTTTGAAGTTCACTTATGGCAATAAAAATTGGTGCCCACATACAAAACCTTTGGAAGGTCTGCTTCAAATTCCTCAAAAGGAAGAAATCTTAGTATATCTAAAATGGAGGAGAAAAGTGTTTCATTCCTGAGTCCAAATTTGGAGTGTAACAATAAGATATCTGCAATGTAGAGGGCAGTTGTCTGCTTGTGTGCAATCTTGTTAAAGACTTATTTGTTTCCATTTCTATCTGTAAAATAATTCAACAAATACCTATTGGTTGGCTTCTATGGTAGAGTCCATGTTAATTTATGGAATACAACTGTGTGTAAAACACTGTGGTCTTTGCCTTAATGGACATTACACCTTAACAACAAAAGAAAGAAATCAAATATATGGAGGGGTTAAAAGAGACAAAATAAATGATGCTATGAGGGAATTTAATAAGGATATTTCTTTACCCGTTAAATCAATGCTGACTAGAAGGTAAACAATTTTTCTTTATCAATCTGTGCTCACCGTTTTCTTTAAACTATTGGTTTAAGAATTTATTTCTCCAAGAAGTCTGTCTTGGTTAATTCTATTTTACTTTGAATATTCCTTTAACTTGAATGTCCTTAGGTACTTGTACAATATTAGGATGTATTTACTTACATATAATTTTTTAAATGGTGGCTTAGCATATACTTTTATGACATCTAGTTGATCATCAACTTTCTGAGATACTCTGTGTTACTTATCATAATACCTGCCAGTTTCCATAGATACAGAAGGCTCTCCTTAGTGCTCACTAATAGTGTTTAATAAATATGGATTAAGTTAAGGAGGTTAAAAAAGAGTAACAGAAAAACCTTTTACCTGTGAAATGTCAATTCTAGAAGTATAACAGTAAAGTATCAGGGAGCAAAATCCCTTGGAATCATCACACGGGAACAATCATTCTTATTTGTTCAGTTCAAAATTCACTCTGTGTGTTCCTGGCGATGATAAACACTTTAGAGCTAGGTAAAATCTTCTGAATGAGCATAAGAAACTATAACCTCTAAGTTATTCAGATTTTATGCTTATAATGAGGCCAATCTGCAGGTGTTAAATTAGTCAACAGGGAGCCTATTTTCTGGCCCATGAATGTCGGAGAAGCATATTGAAACAGATAAAAGTAAAAAGAATTTCTAGAGGTGATATGAAGCACAAACCTCATTCCACAGATGAACACTGCCTTAATCTATAGAAGAATAAAAAGGGGAGAGAAAGGGCATATTTTCTGCAACTTTTCCAAAGAATAATAAAAGGAAGTTTTATCATTTTTATGTTGCTCTACACAATTCTCACTATGAAAAAGTATGATGCATACATTTAACTACATTTTTCAATGCCATACACTAGCACTGACAGGACTCTATCTACATGTACTTGATGAATGCAATTTTAAGTGTGAGATTCTTTTCAGTTGTTCATCTTCACTTGGTGCCTCAGTCTCATGGTGGTTCCATGTGCAATGGGGCACCCCCCACCCCAGAATTTATTTATAAAGGAGTGTGTACTTTTTCTTACATACTTAAATTTCAGTCACCTTCAAAGTACTCTCCATGTGATGCAATATACCTATCATGATGTTTTTCCCCTGCTCAAAACAGTTATTGAACTTGTCAGTTTTGATGCTTTTTAGTGCTACTGCCATTTTTGGCTTTACCTCCTCCACATCGGCAAAAATGTTTCACTTTTTGAGGACTTTTTTCATCCATGGAAACAACAACAAAAAATCCTTGGGGAGAGACCAGGTGAATAGAGAGGGGAAGGCACTGAGTCATGTTTTCGGTCAAAAACTGCATGTTTTGGGCAAGTGCTGTAATAAATCACCCATTATGAAATGGACAAATGTATCAAAAGAGTCTTCAAAAAAATTCACTGAAGCTGAACACAGGCTCTCACAAAAACACCAGCTTGTACACAGATACAGGGTTCCTAGAACCCGAACCCAGTGGGGAAAGCCTGTTACTACAAGGGGCCTGGCCTCCAGAAGATAATTGTGGGTTTTTAGAAAAAATAATTAAATTGTAAACTTTCTTTGCTGATCTTACTATAATATTTTTAAAAGATTACTCCCATTAGGAACAGAATTTTATACATTATAAAATTTCAGAAGATGAGTTCTGTGGTGTTTTACAGTTAATCATGGCACTATAGAAAAAAGAAGAAACTATTATTTTGTGATAAATGTATCCTTATTTTTAGATACGTTTAATATGTTAGTGAATCATTTTGGCAAAGTTAGTGCTTTAAGAGCACAAGAAGTAATGTTCAGGAAGATATTAACAATATGTGCTCTCTGACATTGAAAGGGGAAAACCTACTTTTAGTACATTCTAAAGCGGAAAAGTAGTAAATTACATGGCTACCATTCTTTTTCAAGCTTGAAAATTTTCTAATGATTCTTATGAGATTGTGAAGGAAGGATAATGATATCAGAATATATGAGGTATAGAAATTTGTACCTATCACAGGAACAAATGTCTTTCCCTCCCTTTCTCCCTTATTTCTCCTCTCTCTAAAAAAAATAAATAAAGTTTAAAATAAATAAATAAGTAAATAAATAAATCTAAATAAAACAATCATCTGCTCTGATAGAATGAAACATCATATTCATGATAATTGATTATTGGTGACTAGTTAAGTCATAATATTATTACAAATTTGAAAACATAGTGATTTGTAGGGGGAGAAAAAAATAAGACAACTCAAAAAATGAGCAAAACCTAAGAGAAATTAAACCTCTTTTCTTCTCCTTCAATCAGTATGAATAAACAAAGTATCAATCATCTCCCTTGTTTTTGTCAAATTATTTCAATATATTTTGTCAAAATACTTACCATTAGCAGCAGATAGCAAGAATATGAAATATATTTTTAGCATCTCTAAATGTGTAAAGTGCTAGTTAAATTAAAGTTATGTTTAGGTTTTACATTGTTTATTTGACCTTATGTCATCTTTCTTGGTGCTTACATTGCTTTAAGCTAGGTAAGAAAGCAGGATTGGGAGAGTAGAAATAGAAACATGCTAAAAGTTCTATAAGTCTAAATATGTAGCCTGCCAAGAATGCTGACTGATCTTTAGTACAGAACAGCCTGTACAGGCACCTAAATGCATTAAAAAAACCCATAAATAATAAAAGCAAAGCCAGCTTTTAAAAATCCAAACAAAAATAGTTTTTAATAAAATGCAAGATTTTTATGATTTCAGAAGCTCTCGGCTAGAATTTGTTTGCTCTGCACTACCAGTATTCATGAGAATTGAACACGGATTAGTGCATTTTGCTAGTTTTTGGCTGCACCTAAATCAAATAAGAAATAAGTGACTGTTAAATTTCACCTTCTGGTGATGATCTTTCCCCTTGTCATTAAACTTAATTAGCTCAGGTTTTACAGTTTTAAATGTTACTTTTTATTTTCAAATGAAATTAGAAATTTAGGATTTCTTCTTTAAAAAACAGTTAAAGTCCTGTCATCTGATAAATCCACCGCAGATAAAAGCAGAATAAACCGTTTGCCGTCAGCAGAAGACCGTGTCATCCAACACTGATTTCTTTTCTCCTAGTTCATAATTTCCTATACTGATTTATACTAAAGTTGCATTCAATTTTTACTTAAATTTTGGAACTTCTACTAGCACAAAAAGTGTACCAATGAAGTTATTTTCAAATTGTGGTCTCTTACATCGTGAAAGACAAGGCTGATGTTTTGAGTACCGCCCACACCCTCCAAAATGAAAACTGGACTGGCATTAATTTTTTATCCATTTTACATAATGGGCTTCCCTTTAAGTGTTATTTACTTCAGCAGATTTTTGATCTAACCTAGATTTAAAAATCAATGGAATTAGATATAGCACGCAGTCATTTAGCTGTCAAATTTCATATGATTATTTTGGATTCAATGTACAATATCATGAATTAAAACATTAAGAGCTTAAAATAGTACCAGTCAGTCATCAGATTCATTGGTGCATTTGCGTCCATAGACAGAGAAGTTAGACAGGAATTTTTCTCTTTTTAAAATTACACTTAAAGATCACATAGTGCTTTTTTGGCAACATATTTTTAATTTATATCTTTAAGACTCTCTTGGGAAACAAACGAGAGAATGCGGACATCTCTGAAGTGAAAACCGATCTTCGTCAGCCAAAACTACAGATGTCATGTTTGGTGCTGGTAATTCATCTTGCAGTTCTCTCTTTCATAAGTATGCACTTTATTAACAGACAACTTAGCCAGGTTTTAGAGATTTTTGGATATTGTTAAGATGAACTAGGATTAAGTTCAGGCCTGGAAACCCACACTTAAATATACCAAAGTTAACACCCCACACACCAGCTAATTACCACAGTAGAACACAGATCCTCTTCCCTCTAGCTTCTTTGTCCTTTCTCTTCTCATTGTTCCCTCTCTCTGTTTTAACCCTCTGTCATGTTAGATACGATAAATTATGAGAACACAGAATTTTATAGCTTAATATCACAAAGTATGTGTTTAACCTAGACACTTAAGAGAATGTGATCAGCACAGCACAGTCCATCTCAAAATCTCTTTCAGTTGTGATCTCCTATTTAATGTTCTCATTATCTTGACATTTATAACAATTATTTCTTTGCATTTATTTATAGCTCTTAAAACACCTAAACACCATTGCTTAGCTTTTCACTTTATTTCATGTGGTCATACAAGATATATACTTTTGGGTCTGGATTCTTTTATTCAAACTTATGTTTGCTTCTTTTATTCAAGATTATGCTTGTCAGATTCATTTATGTTGGTGAATGTAGCTACAGTTCCTGAGTTTATGTGATGCATTCACTGTATTCCATTCTATAAATAAAATATAGTTTATTATGCACCCTACTGCTAAGGGGAATTTGAGTTGTTTTAAATTTTTTATTAACAGATGCAGTTATGAATTGTTTGAGACCCATGTCTTCCAGACAGGTCAATTAATATTTTTACCATGATATTCAGTGCTTACTTTCAATGTTTATTTAATAAATTTTTGCCTACTTACAGACCATAAAGATATTCTAAAAAGGAACACTTTTAAACTTAACCTATTTTTCATTTTGTATATTGATCTACATTTTACATATTGATCTAACTTATTTCCTGTGTGATATAAGGTATAAATCATTCCATTTACTTCCTTAAGGTTATTCAGTTGATTTAGCACCATTTGCTGAAAAGGACCATTTTTTTCCAGTATGTTGTAGCGTCAAGTTTTTCCTAAATCAGGTCCTGCGCTTATCTCTAAATTCTCTTTTGAGTTCCACTAGTCTATTTCTCTCTCTCTCTCTCTTTTTGGTCCAAAATACAACATTATTGATGAGTGGATTTTTATCAAAACTTTTAATATCCAATAAAGCAAATCCTCCTTCATTTTCTTCTATTTACCAAATATCTATTCTTGGCCCTTAAATTTTCATATATACACCTAAAATCATGTGTCAAGTTCTTTATGAATCAATAAAGTTCATAATATTCATTATGATTACAGTTAATATCCAGAGTAATTTGGGGAATATTTACATATTTATAGTGTCAAATAATGTATAGGTATCAAGTTTATGCTGGCCTCATCAAACTTCATTCTCTTTTATACTCAATGTATGTCTGGCATCACTTACTCATTATTCATTCAGGTATAGCTATCTTAGTTCACAACTTCCTTTGAGAAGATTTTGAATTATGGATTAAATTTCTTTCATAGTTATAGAAATATTAAATTTCAAATATTCTTGGTTTAATTTTGCTAAGATAAATTTTTCTCGGGATTTGTACATGGCATACTTTGACAGTTATTGGCATAAAGTTATTTCTTTAAATTTTTAAAATATATTTAAGGTATAGGTAGCAAATATATCTTTGAAAATTTATAATATTTTGGTGTGCTCAGTAGTTTATTCTCAGTTTTATTAGTACTTTTGAAAAATGAAGTACCTAATTAACTTATCCATTATTTATATTTTTATTCTCAATATCATTAAATGCCATAAAGATCTTTAATTTTAAGCTTTTTACCTTTTGGATTTCTTTTCTTTTTTATTTTTTTATAATCTTTATTACATCTTCTTCATTACCACTTAGTGCCCTTACACCCCCCTCCCCTCAGCCATCACTGCACTGTGGTCTATGTCCAGGAGTCTTCTTTCTTTTTTAGTCAATCACTCCACCCACTAATCTCCCCTTCTCCCCACCTCCAGCTGTCATCTGCTCTCCACCTAGGAGTCTGTCTCCGAGATGGATACTTAGCATTTATGTTCAGTATTTTTGTAATATATTACTTTCAAATTACCTTTCAAGTTTAGCTACATTTTATAGTTTTGATAAAATGTTAACATATTTCATACATTAATTTTACATTAGTAAATTTGAAAGTATAAATGTAAAATATACCATTATAAATAAAGATATAAATTGCCAAAACTCATTCAAGGATTACCAGTTTGATTATTTCAATACTGTACTATAATGATAAAATAAAGAAAAATATAAAAGATAAGCAAAGTCAAAAGCAAATATAAAACCATCACTACAATCTGAAGAACTAGCTTAGAGACATGTAGAGGAAGCTGTCGGAAGACTCAGTGAGGACAAAAGAGCCCACGCTATGTACTTTGTAGGGCGTGTAGTCCTCAGTGCAGGAACACTTCTACAAATACATATGGTGTTTCTAAAATCCAGACTGGATTTGTATTAATATTTTGCTTTTACAATGTGCCCCAATATGGCAACTTTACATGATTAAAGTTGGAACTAGTTCAGTTACCAGGCAGCTTGACAGTTTTTAAGAGAAATCTTCCCGGAAGCCCACGCATAAAGGGAAGCATATTGATTTTCTCAGCTTAATATGCAGTAGAAGAAGTGACAGTGATTTATTTATGAAACTACTGGAGGGATGCACAGTAGTGTTGGACAGGACGCGATGCTGTCAACCAAAGCAGACTGATTATCACGATGTATTTAGCAAATGATCATGAAGACGAAAGACAAACATTCCCTGAAGGTGAGGGTCAATGGCGCGAGCCTGACCGAGAAGAATGTACTGTAGACTACCGATTCTTTAGCCTGAATTTCTTAGGAACGTGGGAAACACTGACGCTGTTGTAATACCTGTAAAAGTTCCTTTTCGTAATTCAGCAATCAAATGAAAATTAGCTTTAGACTTCAACAACATAATTACTTGGTGGTGAGGGGAAGCCAATTCTTTTTTAATGCATTATTTTAGAAAAGAAAAATAATGTATTAAAGAAAAGACAAGTGTGTGTATATTACATAATATTCTGAATATATAATATTCTGAAGAATATTAACTCCCTACTGCATATTATAATCAAATTTCTTTCTGTCACACAGTTTTAATAATTGAGTCACTAACATAGAAAGGAGAATTAAGTATTTCTTATTGTGGTGAAGTAATTGGGCATTCTGGGAATATAGTAATAGAAATAAAGAACCAATTTTTATTTTGAAAAAGTTATAATACAAATTTATTAATTATGTTCATGATATCTGACTCTCTTCAACAACTCAAAAGTCACATTCTTATATTGTCATAAACACTGCATTCTGTTACACCAAATAGAAACAATGTTTTTTTCTAATTATGTAGAAACTAGCAGTAAATGCTAATTTGAAAGAAATATTATGCTTAGGTAATGTGAATACTTAGAAATGTATCTACACACTTTATCCAACATTTGTTATCTAAAATATAGAATCACTAAATCACCATGAATTAAGTGAATTTTTTCAGATATTACTGAGGTAGATTTGAATTTAAAAACTTAGTCCGGTGGTTAATAGGGAATATAGGTAGAAATTATGTTTCCAATACTGTTTCCTTAATTAGTCATGTTTAACATACAACAAGAGGAAAGAGGAAAGAACACAAAGTACAGCTCCAAGTCATAAATAAATTAGACCGGTGACCTTCAGATGTTTTTTGTTGTTGTTGAAGATGCTTGCCTTCCTTAAACTGCTAAGCTGTTAGCTCAGTGAGCTCTTTGGCCGGATCCAGTACACAACAGAAAAAAGCAGCACTACTCTGGATGAAGCAGGTCAGGGCTTCTTGGGTGGCTCCACACAGTCAAGGCCATGCACATATTCAGAGTCCAACAGATAATGTCACAAAAAGTGCATTCTGACTCAAAACAACTTTTCCATTAACCTTTAGTATTTAATGCAAATAATGACAATTCCCTTTGGTTATATCTTGACACTTGTTAAAACACAAATGTCCTTGAAGTGGTAATTAATTCAATCTGTTATCAATTATTTCTACCATAGAACAAGTTACTTTTCATATCCCTTCTTAAGGCAAGAAAATATGTAGTAAAACATATTATAAAGAAGTTAATAGCAGCCAAGATCTGGAAACAGCCCATATGTTCATCAGTAGATGCATGGGTAAGAAATGCTGTGGTGCATTTCCACAAGAGAATACTAGGGGACCATAAAATAGAAGCCAATTTTACTTTTTGTGACAGCATGGATGGACCTGGAGAGCATTGTGCTAAGTGAAATGAGTAAGTCAGAGAAAGACAAGTACCACATGATCTCACTAATATGTGCAATCTAAAGAACAAAATAAATGAACCAACAAAACAGAACAAAATAAATGAACCAACAAAACAGAAATAGAGGCATTGATACACTTAACAGACTGACGGCTATCAGAAGGGAGAGGTGTTGGGGGCCTGGATAAAAGAAGGTGAAGGGTTTATCCAAAGAACATATATGCACAACCCATAGACACGGACAACAGTGTGGTGATGGCCAGCAGGAAGGGGGTGTAGAGGCTGAGTGGACGTGGGGAAAGGGGGACAAAATGGGGACATCTGCAGTAGTGTTAACAATAAAAATAAAGTTAAAAGATTAATGTTGTGATGTGAAATGTGTATATAAATAATAAAAAGGTGTTACAGTAGATGATTGTCTTCTACTGCAATACAGAAGGGATATACTGTATTACTGTAATACATATAGTATATTACTGTAATACTGTAATACATTGAGAAGTTAAAATCAAACTTTGCTACTTCAAATTTCTATGACACATGTCATCTGTTACATTTTAATACATTTTTTATCACCTAGAATGCCAGTATCTTTTTTAAAAGATTTTATTTATTTATCTTTAGAGGGGAAAGGAAGGAGAGAGGGAGAGAAATATCAATGTAGGGTTGCCTCTCTTGTGCCCCCTGCTGGGAACTGGCCTGCAACCCCGGAATGTAACCTGACTGGGAATCGAACCATGATACTCTGGTTTGCAGGCCCGTATTTTTTAATATAATTTTAATTAGATTTTATTATAAGAATAACATACATGAAACATTAGATTTGGAAGACGCATAGAAACAGAGAAATGGAGACAGAGATTAAGACACTCTGGCTAAGAGAGAATCGAGTCAGGATCACAAATCTCAATGGTAGCACTTGGCACTTGGACAGGGAGAATCAAGAAGCTTTTGTCAGACAATTCTCCACAGGCCTTTTGTGATTCTACATATCTTAGAAAGAGCAACTGACAGCTTTTGTTCCGGGCTTTTTTTTTTTCCCCAAGGATTTTTGTATACCCTTGGAAGTAGAAATGGTATGTCTCCTTCTGGGGCAGAAGGCAGATGAGAATACTTGCCAGGTTGTTAATGTCTCCTTGTGGGGAAAATAAGGTAAGGCATGTTTCACAGAGGCCTTTTTACAAGACCAGTAGTGTTCTAACCCACCCTAACCACATTGTACTGCCTGCTGGGCCTTAAGTAATAAAGTGCTTTGTCTTTGGCCCAGGAGCCTTACATCTCCTGCCAGAATCTATAAAACTGTGGCAGGCTAAACGTTAGCTTGGAAGTAGGGTGAACTCTCAAACCTTTTATACACTTCACAGTATTCTATCATATGCAAAAGATCAGGAACTGAAAATCTCACACACAGTAAGTACTGTGTTGGGGCTTGTGCTGGCCAGTGACTGACATAAAAACTCTACTATAGCAGAGTTGAACTGGAAAAAGAAAATTAACTCCCATAGGTCACAGGGAAAAGTTGAAAGACTAAAACACAAAGGTGAGCATTCACCAAAGGTGTTTCTCATGTCTTGAAAATGATTATTAGCCTTGAGACTACCAAGTTTATTGGTATGGACCTTATCTCTGTTTCTGTAGGTCTTCACAAAGGAACCTGAATACTCATACCATTCCTCACAGTCTTTGCTGTAACCCCCACATAGATTATCTTGTCTCCCCCAGGGACTGCCTGAACACAGTACCTGAACTTCTTCTTTACTTTGTTTTTCCCCAGAACACCCATGACCATCTGACACATTATGTGTGTATTGTATTACTGCTTTACTTGACTCCTTCCACTAGAATATAAGCTGTAGAATAGTGGATATTTGTGTCTGTTCTATTCATTTATTAATCTTTACTTCTGGTGTAGAGTCTAGCATTGTATAAGTAATAAATAAACCTTAGTCAAGATAAATGAATTAGTTAGATCAATGAATGAACATGAATGGAGGTTTGTGGTAAAATTAAATACTCCAGTTTATTTCAGGTCTTTCAATTCCTTTCTGCCTTTTTTATAAGATAATTTAGTAATGAATATCTTTACTCTGAATTCTTGAATGGACAGACAGGACATTTTTTTCAAATATATCTCAATAGTGAAAGGCACGTTCTCTTCTAATTCCATTTGGCTACCACCTTCCTTATTTTCTATAACCTATAAAATATATGCAGATATAAGGGAAACGTAAAGATAGTATGCTTCTCTTGAGACTTGCAAATTTAAAGCTAGTAATCAGATCATCTTTGCTGAGTGATATCAACATAGAGAATGAAGAAAATGATTTGAAATTCATCTGAAATAGAAGGGTTAATAGTTTCAGTAAAGGCTTTACCCTCAGAATAGAAGTTTAAGTAGATGCTTCATTTAAAGATTTAAAACTTTTATTTCTCTACAGAAAACTAAGTTACAATTAGTTCACAACTCTTCACTTTTTATATTAAAATTATTCACAACTCTCTTCACTTTTTATATTAAAATTATATAAAATAGTTACTACATATTTTTGTGAGTTTTTCCTCCTTGGCTATGGACTGCGCTGTGACTAATAATGTCCTCAGCCATCCAACTAAGCAATACTTGCTTGCTTTTTCATAAAACGTGATAAATGTTGTCAATGTAACTTGGTCTTTTAAATCTGACATTTTATTTCAGACTACATTCTGCTTCTTGGGTTTAACAATACTGTTTGTAGAATTTTGTACATTCAAGCCTTAGATTAATGTGCACTTTAAAAAAATATTTTATTTACTTATCTTTAGAGGGGAAGGGAAGGGGAGAGAGAGAGAGAATATCAATGTATGGTTGCCTCTCGTGAGTTCCTTGCTGGGAACTGGCCTGCAACCCAGGCATGTGCCCTGACTGGGAATTGAACTGCAATCCTGTGGTTTGCAGGCCCACACTCAATCCACTGAGCTATACCAGCCAGGGCTAATGTGTACTTTTTATTAATCTATGTAACACAGGTTCAATGAGAATCAAATTGAATTTTAAATTTTTCCCTTGAAAATAAAACTACATTATCACCTGGGAATTGTTTGCAATTTCTCCACACCATCTAGCTGCAATTAGTAATATATATATATAAATTATACATATAAATTACTATGCATAAATATACACTAGTATTTATTAATATATGTAATAATTTATATATACAGACATATATATCTATGTGTTTATACAAATATATATTTATATATTCTTTTTCAATAAGGAGAACAAAATAAAGTACTCAATCTATTCTAAAATTACTCTAGAAGGAATATTAAAATTAGATGAGCCAGAATTCCAGATTTAGTTCTATTCTTTATTTTTTAAGAAAAAATATTTTATGGCCTATTATATATTAATATAAACAATATGCTTTGGTTGTTATAAAACACTAAAATATGATTCTGAAATCTGTTTTTCTAAGAATATCTTAATTTCTTTATTTTTAAAAAAAGATAATGTTAAAATTGTGATGTGTGATATTGTCGATTTTCAGACAGTTCACCATGGCAGGTTCTTAAACTTTATGAATACCTATTGTTACATGGTACTTAAATATTAGTTTAATATTTCCAACTAGATTTCCAGATGATAGAATCATATAGAACTATTTGTGGTTGTTAATGATCAACTGAAATTCATAGATTTTTAGAATTCATAAAGCATTAAATCATTCCAGAAGCTCAGAAATGAATTGTTAGAACATCATTTATTGACCTTTATTCTATTAGAAACTATTTAGGCCAAAATAACTGCCAGTGATGACCTGCTTCTATTAGCAGGTCATGAACAGAAACTTCGCCTGAAAATGAGAAATAAACATCTGTGTTTACTAGTAGATTTAGTTTAGCCCAGGTGATCATAAAATAAAGAAAAAAAGGGAAGCTTCTATTTTATTCAGAAGGTTAAGCTACGGTTGTACCATTTTTTATTTTTGGAGCCAATAATTAATGACGAAAATAATAGAGTGAGTCCAGATTGGTGGTTTGGCTTCTGCATCCGGAGCTCAACACCAAGTGTAGTTTTGCTGATAGGAGGTTAAAATTAGCAGTTGAAATTAGTGAGAGAGGAAGTATTTTGTTCAATAACTTGACCTTAGTTTCTTTAAATGTCATGGCAGGGTTAGAATTATTCAAAAGGAATGTTGGCATCATGCCTTGTCAACCTGCCTTCCCCATATCTCCCACCTGCTCTCTCGGCCATGTCCCTGCTCACACTAAGGTGAAGAGGGACCCAAAACATTACATTAAAACGCTATTTTAAGTGCGAGAATTATTCTTATGCTGAAAAGGGAATGCATTGTAGAGAAATACCTATCAGGGAGTTCTAGTGTTTTAGAATTTGGGTGTATTTCCATGATTTTATTAATGTTTTTTTAGAGGCTTGGATCTTTCAAACATTTGAAGAAAGATCTGACTTTCCCCAGAGAAAAAATTATACGTGTATGCACATACTCTCACATCAAACACACTTTTACCTACACTCATACAGATACAAATAAGCTTACAAAAATTCTTGAACATTTTAATAATTGTGTCCTAATATTTTAATAATCATTGCAATAATCATACTCTAATATTTCATATTAGAATGAGAGTCTATTATCCAATAGGGTTTAAGAAAATATGAATCTGTGGGCAAAATCTGGACCAACTGGCTATTTTGGTAAATAAAGTTTTATTGGAAAACAGACTTACTCAGTCAGTTGTATATTATTTCTGGTTGCTTTCATGTTCTACTATCAGAGTTAAGGAGCTACAACAGAGACTGTATGATCCACAAGCTTGATGTATTTATAATCTTACTATTTAAAGAAAAAAATAAGCTAAACCTAGAAGCAAAAGTTTTCTTTACATTTGGGGAAACAGATTTAGAAAGGTTAAGTAATTTGCAAGCTACCTAGAAAATGACCTGACAGTATGCTGAACTGAACTAATGAAATCATTTTCTACTCTGAGATCCTAAAATGTTGGATAAAATTATAAAATAAGTCTTTGTTTCTGAACACAGCAGGAAACTTCAAGTGTGATTCCTACACAGATTCTCATGAGTCACAGGAGAATAGAACCTTTTCACTCACTGACCAAGGAGCACTGAGGGATGCCAATCTCCACTGAGGGCCCAGGTTCTCTAGGAGGAGAGTGTAGAAGACAAAAACCACGCCCCAAACCACAACAGCAACGTGTCACTTGTGGGAAAAAAATCAAGCTTCCAACCTATGCTACCAAAAATGTAAGAGTCTGAACCTATACTGCCAAATCAAGATAGTAATATGATAAATTAACCTGCTATGTAGGTTGTTTCCACAGTTTAAATTGTGGGAACAGTTAAAAATTTAAGAATTTCAAACTGTTTTAAAATTCTCACAGTTTTCTACAATTTAAGCAATCTCTCCTGAAGATTAGCTCACGATAAAAATAATCCACAATGAGGCAGAGCCAGAAGATACGCCCAAAAAGGGGGAATAGCTCCCATGAGCTAAAGAAACAGAAAAATTGGAAAAGCACTATAGGTAAGCTTATCTGGCCATAAAATAAAAAAATTCAATTACAAAGGTAGACAAAAGAAAAATTGACAAGTAAATTGGCAATATAGTCAATAGAATTTTACCAAATGAAAATACAGCTATTTTAAGTTAAAAATTCAGAAGAAAAACAGAAAAAAACCCTAAAGAAAGTCCTTGAAAACTTTGAAGAATAAATAAATAAATAATAGTTCTAAATAATTCACCTGAACTCAACCCTTAGGGATTTTCCCCCTAGAGTCTTTGAGATATAGTTAACACATAACATTGAATTTAAGATGTACACATATTGATTTGATACACATACTGAACTATGGTCATCATTGTAGCTCTACCTAACACCGCCATAGCAAGTAGTACTATTTCTAAAAGAAACCAGAACACAAGAAAGGAGATTTAGAGATATCAAAATTAGAATGAACAGGTATAATGCAAGTATAATAGAAATTAAGTAATAAGAGATTTGAGACAGGCAATATTAGAAAAGACATTAAATGGCAATTTTGTAGAATTGTAGAAAGATACTAATCCTCAATTAAGTAAGCATACGTTATTTTTTCTATAAATAGATAATTATATCTCTATATACTTGTATATGTATCTAAGTATAGATATCTCTTCTTAGGTATACATACATTACAGTAAAAGTATAGAAAATGAGAACGAAAAGGGATTTTTTACAACAGAGAGAAAGGTAGATATTACAAATATGACATTATAAAAATTTAGACCAATGGCAGGATTTATATTTGCGATAGAGACCAGATACTGGAAAATATTTTTCATTTGGTCAGTGATAATAACACATAGGTAGTTATATGCCCCTAAGATATTAGCCAGGACTAATAGAAAGGAACATTTACAGATAAAAGAGAATGAATGAGAAAGGTACTACTAGTAAACTGTGGTAGGAAGTATCACAGGGTTTGTGTCAACACAAACCCAGGGCAGAGAAAAAACGTTTAAAAAGAAATGATGACAGAACAAATGATGACTTTTTAGAAAGAGTGCAAATTATTGTGCTGTTTCTAAATAAGCAATGACAGCATAATGAGGGTTATGTAAAACCAACAGAATTAAATGCTTTCTTTGGTAGAGTTAGGAACTCGTATTTTGACTAATTTTAAGAATAATCATGAAAGGGAAGAATTAGAAAATGTAATTTGCAAAGAGGAGTGGATAAAGTAGAATAAAAATTGTTGATAAGGGATATGAGCACACATTTTCTTTTATTCTTCTCTAGATACATTTAAAATGAGGGTAAGCAAATACATGTACTTGTCACTGCCAAGCAATCTGGGGCTGTATGAGTGGCTTGGGAATGGGTAACATATTTAACCCCACTTAATGTCAGAATAAGAGATAGTTGATTTTTCTTTACTGGTGAAGAAATGGAAGAAGTGGTAAAAGGAAACATTCAAGAGATTTAGGCAGATAATGAGCCTACCTGGTTAGCACAGGACCAGAAAGACTTCTGGATCCAGGTCTGTGGGAAAACAATGCATGGCAGAAAACTGTGGAGACGGGGTTAGTGCCGGCTCCCCTCTGCTCATTCTCCTTGGGCTACGGCCCTGTTAGGTAACCCAAGGGCAGAGGTGAAGCAGCACAGACTTTACCCAGGGGCGTGCAGCACCATAGGACTCAGCAAAAATTCACCAAAATCCTTGAAAGAATTAAGGATCCTAGGGTAGATGCTGAATCCAGAGTTTAAAATACTTTTCTATCTGAACTTTCAGGGACTCTCAAGTTAAATTTAGAATTTTGTTCTGTTCATCCTAATAGCTACCTAGAAATTTTTCTGTCCACATGCTTAAAAAGGAATTTCTATTCATGCTGCTACACATATAATGGAAATCAGTGGCACAGTAAGGAAAAGCCAAGAGGAACAAAGAACAATAAAGAGAATGAAGACAGTTAGAATTGTAGACTTCCAGAACAATTTAACCATCTTCAAATTATATTTTTCAGAACTCAAGAATGTATTGATTTCATAAAGACAGACAATATTATGTAAAAAGAACAACAGAAAGGGATGGGTAGGGAAAGAGAGCTTTAAAACGTCATTTATTAGGCAAAGAAAAAAATAAAAGATTAGAAAATGAGGTAAGGAATTCTCCTTATTCATAGAATTAAAAAATTATTAAAGGCAAGAGAGACTGATTTTTATTATTTTATTTATTTATTTATTTATTTTTTAATATTTTATTTATTTGTCTTTAGAGGGGAAGGGAAGGAGGGAGGAAGAGAAACATCAATGTATGGTTGCTTCTCATGCATCCCCTGCTGGGAACTAGCCCCTGTGGGGAACTGGCCTGCAACCCAGGCATGTGCCCTGACTGGGAATTGAACCATGATCGCCTGGTTCACAGGCCCGCACTCAATCCACTGAGCTACACCAGCCAGGGCAAGAGAGACTGATTTTTAGAGAAAAGAGCCATAATGCAGCATCCCAGTAGTGTTAGTGTATAAGTGACATGAATCTGAAAGCGAATGGGGGGGGGATGATAATCAATGTAGAAAGAGATGTATAAATGCTTGGGGAGAATCACAAGTCTCACAATAGAAAGGACCTACTAAATGCCCTTGAGAACAGGTGGGAAATATAAATAAATCTGCACTTTGGTACATTACACTGAAATTGTAGAGCAGTAAGTGTCTAGAGAGAAAGGACAGATCAGTTGAATCAGATGTTCATCAATCACAGCAAAACCTACAAAAATGTGTGATATCTTCAACATTTCTATTACAAAAGATGATTTGGAACCTAGAATTCTATATTTACCACGACCACCAGGCTCAAATTATTTTACCTCCCACGTACTTTCTCTTTTCCTCTGTCTTCTATACTGTCCATTTCTCTCTTCTTCTCACTCTCCCTCATTATCGTTTATCTGAGGATCTTCGAACAATGTTGATTAAAGGTAAAAATAAAGAAGTCTTTAGTGAAACCGACTTTAGTGAAACTCATCTAGGATTCCAGCGACATGGAAATGGCCACTTGATATGTGAGCAAAGAAGATTGAAAGAAACATCTGAATGAGAACATAAGTTGAATGGAATTTAAAAAATAACCTGAAAAGTGACATTAGATACAAAGGAATAGATGGATTAGTCTGTGCTCAAGAAATTTCACATTATTTTACTCGGTAAAGACAAAATGCAAGTGAGTAGAAATTTTGTAAAGAGAAAGACAAATCTGATTCAAATATAAAATAACGCTTGTGAACCACACTTTTGAGCTCTTGATGAAGCACGACAAAATGGAATCCATCTCAACAAGATGTAAGTTACGTTCTTAACGACCTCAAAGCTATGACACTGGACCTACAAGGAAGAAAGTTTTTCATCAGTATACTTGTGGCTACACATATGGCATGGTTAAAACCCCACATTTTAACAGTTATTTATTGGTTTTCCTTTTGATTGAAGTCTTCAGTATTTAACAACATAGATTCTGTCAACCTAAACAACATAAAAGCGAAGGCTAATTGCCAGAAAATGAATTGAATGGTGGCAAGAAGGAACAGTGGAGAAAGAAGTTACCTTTCAGTAACTGACAGGTAAGTCAGGAGGTACTATGTAGACCTCATAAGGCAAGAAAGAGAAATTTTAGTACGTCATTTAAATATACTAAAAGAGACCAGAAAATTAATAGTGAGGAAATGGTGAATTTGATCTCAAGTCTTAGCCATCATGACCGTAAGTCAGGAGATAATTTCTAATAATGATAAGTAAAGAAGAACATAGAAAATGGTATTTAGTGATACAGAGATAGCAATAAAAGGATTTGAATACGAAGTTAAACTGATTCTGTGTTTGAATTAGAGCACTCTACTCAGCTGGCCATTAGAGCTTAAAGGGTTAAAAAGTTGCAAACTGCCTGAGTGGAAGATTATGTTACCAGTCTGGGCTAGAAAGATTAGAGCCAATTACCCAAGTTGTTGACCAAGCCAGAAATCAGAGATGAGAAGAAAATAATTTTTTTTAATTAGAGGTGAGCTATGCCAAATGAATGCACCAAATGACTACACCAAATGTAGAAAGTACCCTAAATATGACCCCTGTAGTTTAAAATTTAGTTTTAGTCTAATTTAAATACCAAGCATACCAAATCCTTTCCTTCGGTCTTGCTACATAGATCTGTTTTGCTAGTCATTCTCAAATCCATTGGTGCTGACTATGCCAAGCAGCTAACAAGATTAATTGTCTGCACTATCTTTCAGATAACTTGTAATGCAAATATGAAATACACTGGTTTAGCATCTTCATTATTTGTTAAGTGATTTTGGGTTTCCAGGATCTCGTTACATGCCTGTAGAACTCTATACTCTGGTAAAAGCTATCATCACACTGTTAATTCCTTTTTTGTTTCTAATCTTTGTTGCCAGCATTTTAAGTTCCATAAAGGCAGTGGTCATATCTGTCTTGCTCATGGGTACTTGTTTATTGTCTGAAAGATTCTAGTACTCAAGAAATAGTTCATATTAATGTTTGATAAAAATATAAATATGTTTTTATATTTTTGTAACTATGGTGAGAAAGGTGTAAGTTGTTTTCCTACACAGTCACATATATCCTTAAAAATGTAATATGTCTTATACATATTGTCATGATATGGAATTTTCCCCCAGTGAATTATATATTAATGCTTACATATCACATTGGGTACCATATGACTAATCATTAGTGAAATCATTTAGAACATTACATTAAGGGAAATTTTTATTTTAAAATATTTATTTATTTTTAGAGAGAGGAGAAGAGAGGGAGAAAAACATCAGTTGGTTGACCAAAGCTACCACCCAGGCATGTGCTCGGACCAGGAATTGAAGCAACCTTTTGGTTTGTGGGACAATACCCAGCCAACTAAGCCACACCAATCTGGGCACAAGGGGAGGTCTTTAGCATCACTTATACTCCAGCTGATTTAGAAACTTTAGAAATAAAAGGGTCCTTGATATTATAAAATAATATTCTGTTGTAGGTATCTTAAATATTTTAATTTTTAAACGAGAGCCCTATATTTTTATTTTGCACTGAAGCCAATTATGACAAATTATGTTGCATGTTTTGCTGCTTTTTTTTTTTTTGCTTAATACAGAGAACTATTTGCTTTTTGCTTGTTTTGTGTTTAGGAGAATTCTATTGCTCTTACTACAAAAAAGTGTGTGTCAGTGTGTATTTATATAAACCACCAAGGTACAGCAAGAAAAGTTCCAATTGTCATGGTAACTATAAGGTATCAGCAGGTTCTCTGATATTATAATTGAAAACCTGACTCAAGAAAAGAAAGGTGTTAGCATTATTCATTAAAAATTTTTATCTGGAAATAGAAGAAGTAATATCTTTGCTCATTTCTCAAACAAACCTCATTCAGCACAATTTTCTCTTATTTGAAATAGCTTCAGATATTATCCGAAAATATATTTCTAGAGAAATTTTTATTTAGCTTGTATTAGACTAAATCTCTTTGCAGGAACTGAAACAAGATGAATTTTTTTGCAAATGTGTTTAAATGTATCAGAGAAAAACAAAGGCAGCTGGGATTTAAGGAGTCTCACGCTTGGCAGTATTTACCATTAAATGAGGCTGAAATTCTGCACAAAATTTATGTTGAGGTATTTCCCAACTCCTAAACAGTACATGCGGTGGGTGAGATGGTGGTAATGTTGAAACAGAATCCAAAAGGCCATGGCACTAACCAGAGTTTCCAGAATGCTCACCTTGCTGGAAGGTGAAAATTTGCTATTACAGCCTGATACCCTCCGCCAGAGTCCAGGGCATGGCGAACATTCAGTCTTTCATTTCAGACCCAGAAAGAGGTAAGTCCAAGGAGTAAAAGGGGGAAAAATAGACAAATCTGAGCTAGAAAATGATGATCTGCCCATATTCCTTCTGCCCAGAGGAAGGAAGTTCAAGTTCAATCTGCTATGGAGAAATAAAATAGCATCCGTAGCCTTTGTCGTCATTCACACGTATTGCATTCAGTACCCATTATCAAGAATGGGAACAAATAGGTTAAATGACAAAAATTACGAAGAATACAAAGCAATACAACCACAAGTGATTCAGACACTGGAATTTTCAAAAATGGGCTTAATATATAACTAACAATTTTATTTGAAAAATAGGAAATTTCACCAGGCAATTGGAAGCCATAAAAAAGGAAGCAAATAATTCTTAGAAATGAAAAATACAGTAAGTAAAAGTAAGTGTTCAGGATATAATAGAAGAGAGGATTAGGGAATTTGAAGGTTAATAATCAGGAAATATCCAAATAGAAATACAATGAAAATATAGCGATGATAATTACAGAAAAGTGAGAAAAAACGTATGGTATGTGGTAGAAAGATGTTAAGCATGTGTAATTACAGACCCAGAAGGAGATAAGAAAGTAAAAGAATGAATGTGTTTAAAAATAGAAGCTGCATAATTTCCTAAGTTTATAAAAACCCATCAACCCACAATTTTAAGAATGGTTATGAATGCAAGACAGTATAAATACAATCCAAAAGCACCACGAGGCATATAATATTAAAACCTTGAAGACCAAAGTGAAGGAGATACTTAAAATAGAAGAATTAAGACCACTTTCCTTCAAAGGAGTATCTATAAGCTTAAAACTGACTTTTAATATAAAATTCTGCTACATTTATTTACTTTATTCAAGTTTTTTATGACAGTTTTTCTAAATTGTAGTTATGCCACAGTGGATTTAAAAAAACTGACAAGAATTGTGGATATATTATATTAGGTGGAAATTTTAAAAAGCACATGTCATGTTAAATGGAGATTAATTCTAAGAAACAGAATAAAGCAGGAAAGGGAATAGGGAGTGGTAGGATGGTTGCTCTTTCAGCATTTGAGGAAAGACTCAATAAGGAAGCCATCTGGACATCTGGGGGAAGAGTTTTCTGGCTAAGGAATAGCCTTTGCAAAGATCCTGGGTTAAGAACATCCTTGATGTATGATCAAGGAAGACCAAGAAAGCCTAGGTAGTCAGGGCCAATGGGCAGGTGGAATGAAGCAAAAATAGGGGACCATTTATTATTATCCTATTTTATGAGATTAAGCATTTTCTAAACTTAAAGTGAGATGCAAAGCCATTGCATGGTTTTGAGGTGAGGAGTTATGTGCTGTCAGAGGTACAGGTGGCTGTGTTAGGGAGGAATCTGGGGGACTGGTTTGAGGAGAGATTTTCTATTATCTTCTGGCTTCCAGAGTAACTGTTGTGAAGTTGGATGTTGATTAACTGTCATTTCTTGGAGAGAATTCTTTTACCAGCTTCTCTAAAATTCTGAACTGTAAGGTTTGGAAAGAATATAGAGCAATTGTAAATCATGTACCATGCGTAGGAATGTAAACTGGGACAACCAGTTTTCAGTACTGTTTGGTGGCATCTATGACCTACTATGGCTGAACGTACATATTCCCTCTGAGCTAACAGACCCACTTTTTTTTTTAATAAATGCTTTTTTTTTAAAGATTTTATTTATTTATCTTCAGAGAGGAAGGAGAGAGGGAGAGAAACATCAATGTATGGTTGCCTTTCATGTGTCCCCTGCTGGGAGTTGGCCTGCAAGGAACCAGCCTGCAACCCAGGCATGTGCCCTGGCTGGGAATCGAACCGCAATCCTCTGGTTCGCAGGCCCGCGCTCAATCCACTGAGCTACACCAGCCAGGGCCCACTTCTAAATAATACTCAGAAGAGATGTATACACATGTTTTTCAAAATACATGTACAAAAACATGCATAGCACCATGGTTCTTAGTAGACCCAAACTGAAAATTTTGATTTTGGTTATCCTTATTTTGATTGTTTTTATTTGTCTAGTACACCAATGGCCACCCTTAAAAATATGCTCTTACAGATCACTTTATTTTAGTTTTGTTGAGCCTGTTGAGTATAACATTATTGGGTTTTGTTTTGTGAGCAAATTAAACATCCTTTTTAAAAAATAGATGAACGAAATCAATTCACATTGACTGTTGTGTCAAATATGTTTGGTCTTATTTCTGTCACTGTTTTGCAACTATACATTTTATGTTACAGTTTTATGCTTCTTTCTCTAGGATACAATTTTATTTTCTTTAGCAAAAAATACATTTTGGAAGGTTTGTATTTTTGTTCTAGTTATTAGCTTTTTACTTACACCCTTTTAATGACCTTGGTTCACAGTCTTCTCACTTAAACCTTTACTACCTGGTTTGTCTGTCTCTGATGACATTTTGTTATTGTTTATACGAGTAGCAATTAATACACTACAAACCAACATAATGTTATATGTCAATAAAAAACAGCACGTTTATGCTCCTTCAAATTTCTTTACATTTTCTTGTTTCTCCATTTTTTAAAAATGTGCTTTGTCACTACATATAAAATTGGTACATCATTCCCACTTTTGTTTTAGCGTTAAATTTAAATAGCATTTATTAAAATGCTCAGTAGTAGTCACTTTGCTGCATTTTTCCCAGATATTTCTTCTTTTAGTGAACTTATTTTAGTTTCCAAAAGAAGGCATTTTTAGTAGAAAATATTCTGTATTAATGTATGTTTAAGACTTTTTCTATACCTTTATGTTTATATATAATTATTAACTAGTTTCAAAATCCTCCATTCACTCTATCTTTTATTGATTTTTTGAATATTCCCCATTATGGCCTTGCTCCAAAAGTTGCCTTTAAAAAATTGAATGTCAGTCTAATTCTTTTTGCCTCATAACCTTCTTGATCTTTTTTCACCGAAGAAGGTGAATATGTTTTTTTAAATCCCTACCTTCAAAGTTTAATAATTTTACTAGGATACTTCTCAGAGTTAATCATTGTTAGTTAATTTTCTTATGTTTACCCTTGCAATTTGTAGGTTCAGATCTTCATTTATTTTAAAAATATATCAGGAATTATTCTTTAGTTATATACCACTATTTTTTCTGCAAAGGATATTTCTCCTCTTCCTTTTTCTCTATCTCAGATGCTACCTGTTTCAAAGACAGTCAGTTCAGATAGTGAGTGATTTGTTTCTTCTATGAAAATCATGCTGCGACAATTCAGAACTCTTTATTGTAAGAGGTACTTTTATAATGATATTTGTCCTATCCCTCAGGGCAGTAGATTTAGAATAACTTTACGTCCATTGTTGGCTCCACTCTTCTCTCTTTCCAGCATTTCTACCCTTGCCCCGCTGCACCCTCCTCCCCTCCCGTCTCTGCCTCTACAACCTGCTCCCTCTTTCCAACACGAAGCCCTGCAGAGGTGCAGAAGCGAGATATCATGTTCACTGAGATTCGGTGACAGCTTTATGTATTTTCTGAACCTATATTTTGGTTAGTTTTAAAATTTGGACATTTTCTATTTTCATCTTATGCTGAAGGCATAGTTTTGCTGCATTTTTATCTTGTTCTATTTTGCTTTAGGAAGAAATATAGGGAGGTACAGACCTGGGAAGCTACCATTGTCTTATCTATCTGGAATTCTGTGAAATATATTCTGGGATAAAAAAGTAAATTTATATACAGATTTATTTAATCTCTTTTGTATAAAATAAAATCACATATGTGATTCTAAATATTATCTTTTCTGAAATACATTTATTTTGAAAATCTACAGCATTTAAGAAATGTTTACCACCTGTATAAAATCATGTATATGTTGTTAACATTTCCGCATGCTGCTAAACTAAACAAAGTTATCAGAAAAAAGTAGAATTAGGAACAGTGTGCTCAAAATTATAGACAATAGTAACAAAAACAATTCCTAAGGAAAAGTACTAGTGAAGTTAAATAACAGAGTATCAAATAATGCAGCATTGTAATAAATGTATGTTCTAAATTAAAAATTGTAAAGATGGCTTAAGAGAGGGGGATGTAAGGGAGAATTTGGAGAGGACCACCCCCATAGCACTTTCCAGTTAGAGCCTGTGGCAGGAAGGAAGAATGTGGAGAGCTGTACATCATGCATAACTACTTCTGTGGCTGGTCCCTTTCAGCTGACACTGTACGTTGCATTCATCTGCTGGTAGTTTGTGGCACAAAATATCAAACTGCTGGAAAAATTCTCATATAAATCAACATGCAGTCCATCTTATAGGGCTATCAATCTTTCATTTATCAATCACATAATATGGCTTTATTTACCTTTCATTAGTAGACTGTATTTAGTAGTTTCTCTCCTTCCCTCCCCTCTCTTCCCACCCTGTCCCCTCATACCCCTACTGTTTCTCTCCCTCTCTCTGCCTTGCCCTCGCCCTTGCCCCGCCCCCTCTCTCTTACACACACACACACTTAGATCTTAAATAGTTATTTCAAAAAATTTTCCTGTGTCAGCTATTTCCAACTCCCACTTGTACAAGTTCCTGATTTAAGAAATTTTGAAGTCTCTTGTGTATACTTCATTGAAATTGGATGTTTTCATGTTCCATTAATAATGTACTTTCTATTTTCTTAAATTGCATGGTTGTCATCATCTCTCCATTTTTTGGTTCATACAATAGTATATTTTTTTTGTTTAAAGGTTGTCTGACATTTTAATTGTTATAGATCTCCTATTGATTATATAAAACCCTTAAATACTCACTGTGCAGTTACTCTTACAATTGATAAAAATGAAAAGAGTTTATCATCCCTTTAAGACTGCTAGGTTATACATTCTGCTAAAAAGAAACAATTTAAAACTACCAAAACAGAACCTGCAATATATTATTTTGCTTACCAATGAAGATATTGAGTGGAACAACCTAGATTTGAATTTTGGCTTTGGTCTTAACTAGCTGTGTGACTTTCGATGGGTAGCTTAATCTTTCTGATCTTCAGTTTTTACATGTACACCACAGAGTTTTGGGGTAAATTGAGTAGAGAGATGACAAGATTTCTCATATGCATATTATGTGCATTACAGAGATGAAACATTTAATATATTAATTATTTTTCCTCTTGTCTATCCTTATAGGATGTGAATACTAGGGTGATTAGACAGTTAACTAGAGAATAACCCCAATGAAATAAAAGGTATGAGTCTGAACCCAGCATGGGCCATTGCTAGAGAAAATAGTCATTATTGGTTATTGCTGTATAGAATTTGAGTTTGGGAGGAAATGGGAACTATTTACATGTGTGCCCACCATCTTATAGACAGTCAGTTACAGTTGTCTTGGATGGAAATTAATGTATTCTAGTACAAAAAAAAGCTGAGTGTGAATAAAACTATGAATGTGAATTGACTTTATGGAGGAATTTTATAAACATTCTCTATGTGCTTCCGAATATACTATATAACCTGAAATTCTTTTGTTAATAACGTTAGCTAACCACCAATCGAAAATCACATTTAGGATATTGAGGGCATCTCTGAAAGGTAAAGAATTTCTTGAGTCAGCAACACTGTCTGTCACTTCATAGGATTGTTTTTCTCTTGAGACTAAGAAAGAGCTTATTGACTGTGTTTGGTCAGCCTTCTGGTACAAGCTTTCTTCTTATCAGCACCCTTTCATATGATTCTTAAACACAGGAATAAGGATTACAGAGTACTGCCTAATTTAGTTTTTAAAAAGATATTTCAATGAGATGCTGACTATGGTAGTTTGGAAGAAAGATTGAAATTTCCTATAGCTTTATCACCAGCAGTAATGGACAAACTTTGAAAACCTTAAACATCATGCCTTAAATTGCTTTCACATCATTACTCATCTGTCCTGAAATGAACGGTCCTGATTTTTTGTGTACTGATTTTTCAAGTAACCTATTTTTCTGTATGTTAATATTTCTACAAAAAAATCTGTACACTTAGGTGACAAAACTCCTACTCCATAATGTCAATAAACTTGGAAGCCTGATTTTTTTATACTTATGAACTTTTTTTCAGAATGCCTGGATTACATAGTTACTTTTTGTTTGTGTTCACAAGACCACAGTATATATATTTAATGATATACACTATACTCATGTTAAGAAAATTTCTAAATTTACAGGGAGTTTGTTAACACATGGTATTTTAGATTGATTAAAAATATATATCTTTGTATACAGTTCAATTAAATTGTGTTATTTTCCAGTAGCATCTATAAATATTATACCAGTTTTGCTGTAAATATTACATCTTTCTAAAAATATAAAAGTTAAACATGTTATATACATATATATATATATATATATATATATATATATGTATATAACATTCCATATCTTGTAAGTAGGTCAGGATACAAGGATACATTTGAAGTATGGAGTACAAATATAAATGTTATTCATACTTATTTTTCATTCATTCAATATATACATATATATATTTTTTCTAAATGCCTTGTATATACCAGGCATGATTTTGGACCCAGCTGATATAGCAAAAGAAAATAGGTAAACAGTTTGCAAAAGATACACAGCTTTCACTTTAAGGGTATTGTAGTGAGATATTACGTTACACATAAATATATTCATGCACAGTCACACACATACACTACCATTAATAAAACTGGAAGAGAAGAAATGTAGAGTAAAAAACAGATGACTAAAACAATTAAACAGGAATTCCCTAAAAAAATAATTGAAAGTGAGTGTTGGAACTCTTAAGTGTTCACACATGAACTAACATTAATCTGTGTGTAAGCACCATCTTTCTAAAATGTTTTTTTGATTAGTAATTCGACACAGTACATTAAAGTTGAGCTTTGATATAAAAATATAGAGTATGTACTTAATTAAATAAATATATACAATAACAGAACCCATGTTGAATTTCACTGTCCTAAATTTCATACATTTAAAGGGATTTTTGATCATTTTAAGAGAACTCAAGAAGTATATACACGCATACACAAGTAAGTGTGCATGTGCATTCACGTGTTAGGTTATATGAAAAAAAGAACATATTATATATTCATCTTGTTTCTCAAAACAAACTTGGGTATAAATTGTGTCTCCAGATAGACACTTATTTCTGTGTAATCCTTTTTTTCTTACATTCATGGTGTTAGCTATATCCAATTAGATTTGTTTTTTATAATGGAACATCTGACTACCCCTGCATTCATTTAAATAATATCAAATAAACAATTATTGTAGTAATTTTTGTAAATTTCAAGATCAGTTTGGCTCAAGTAGAGGGTTATAGGGAACTGGTCCACATGGCAGTGGCAAATGTAGCCCAGCCCATGATTCAGTGGATGGATTCAGAAAATGGATGGGGAGCAAGGTGGCACACAGGATCGGTTTTCCTGTGGGGAATCAGGCCTGCATTGTACATAGGCTGCTTTGAGGCTTGCCTTTTGCTAAAACTCCCTCATCCTGAATTGAGGCAGAAAATGTTCACTGCAGTCTATGTGAATTTGTTCATCACATCCCAACACACAGACCCCACTGGTTGGAGTCCAAATCAAAGGGTCTACTGAATATTTCTACCAAATATATGCCACAGAGATAGGTAGAACATGTGTAAGAGAACATTCTCATGTGTAAGAGAATTGCTCTGGATAATACTTTATAAAATCAAACCAAAAAAATGAAGGTCATTTCTCTGGTACATATATTATATTAATTTAGATAAAAAGATAGAACAGAGTAAAAATATTCTATTTTAAACAAAATTTTGGGTGGTACATATATTTAGAACATAGAACAATAAGTTATTCTTTGCTAACAAAGGAAATCTACATGCTACTATCTACTATTCATTTAATTTTGAAATATCAGTACACTGACTCTCCCCATGTTCTTCCTGCATACTATAGAATATTTTATATCCTTGTTTTATAGATATAGATAAATCCCTTCTTTCCCAAGCAATATAAATAGTGTTTTGAAACTAGTGTTTATTGTTTTATTACAAATTTTTATGCTTTTACTCTGTGTTTATCCATAAAAAGATATATTATCCTGTGTATTCTAAAAATATGTACTAAAGAAACTTAATACTTCTCCAACCATCTCTTTCCATTTGAGATTTTATTTTAGAGATGTAGACATGCTGGTGTGTGTACATGTGACTATTATTCTATTGCACAAATTACCAAAGCTTATTTAGCCACATATAATTAAACAATTCCACTTCCTGATAAGCCACATATAAAAGCATTCTAGTGCTTCATACACTTCATCTTATCACATTATCTCTCAAGGTTAGGTAAGTGAGAAAAGAGTTGAAATGATTACCATCTCATTCAACTGTCTTCTCTGGTTTACAATTTACTAGAAAACAGTAAATTTACTAGTAAATTTGTACTACAACCCATATGGCTATTTTATTTGAGGATAGTTAAAATATGAATCCTACAACTATAAATGGTAGATAGGTAAATCAAGGATTTGCTATGTCTCCTGGTTGTGGATTGCAACGCAGTTTGTAACTTACCTGTCAGAAGTTCACACTGCATTGGATTATAATACTATAATTCAGATCAGATTCAGAAAGCCAATGTGTTATCATCAAATGTTTTAGGTATTATATGGATCTGAAACTTAAGACTCATTCTTTGGCATAAACAATATTCAGTGTAACATCTTTATCACCACTGCACACATCATTTCACTAAGAGAGAGTTAAAACAGGCCTGTGTCTGAGGCAGCCACAAAAGCTGTTCTCTATGGAGGATCTTATAAAGATCCTTTCCTTAAACAAGTAGTCATTATTTTAAAAAGTAACTAAATTGTGATGTATTTTTAAATAAGGCACTTGAGTATATTCTTCATTCCCAAGATACGTGAGGTAAATACTATTATCCAAGAAAATGAATTTTTATTATGTTATCTGATATGCTAAATAGTAAGAAAAGCATTTTTAAAAGTAATAAACTAATATATAATTCAATGTTGCTAGAATGCCATCATGAGTATTCTTTTCTTAAGAAAAATATTCAGCCCTGGCTGGTGTGGCTCAGTGGAATAAGTGCGGGCCTGTCAAGCAGAGTCGCTGGTTTGATTACCAGTCAGGGCACAAGCCTGGGGTGCGGGCCAGTTCTCCAGTAGCGGGTGAGCGAGAGGCAACCACACATTGACATTTCTCCCCTTCTCTTTCTCCCTCCCTTCCCTTCTTGAAATAAATAAATGAAATCTTAAAAACCAAAAAGAATCAAGTTTGATCTTAATGAAACATTAGAGGTCTTTTTAAAGCATGTATAAGGTCAGAGGAAGATAGAAAATGCACTGGGCTTTGCTGAGCTTCTCAGATTTGTTGGTCCTGCCTCTCCCAAATATACCTCCCCTGCTGAAACTGAACCTGGGCTTCAAAAATCTCTTAAAAGTTATGCTTACTAGAGAAGAACTGAGGAATGTATTGAACCATATTAACTATGCATTTTAATGTATGTACATTATATCATTTTAAATGTACACATACATACAATAAACAAAAATTCTGGAAATATATATATATATATATATATATATGAATAAAATTAGCGCTGACCATTGCTGCAGTGTGACTATAGATGCCAATTATTCTTTTATGTTATATGGATAAATTTTTAAACAATTAATATATATTTATTCATCCATAAATGTTAATGGAACAACTACTCCATAAGTTATGGTTTGAGGTTCTGAACAGGAAACAAAACAATTTCTCTAACATGGAACTTGTGAATTTAAAATAATTTTTATTTGAAAATAAAATAATTAAAATATAATGACAATTTTGTAAAATTTTATACTTGAAACCATGATTATTTTCTCATGATAAGAGCAAGAATAATTATCTATTTTTTTAAAAAATATATTTTATTGATTATACCATTACAGTTGTTCTATTCCCCCCTTCATTCCCCTCCACCCGCACACTCCCTCCCCCACCATACTCCACCCCTTAGTTTATAACCACGTGTCTCAAGTTTCTTTAGATTCTATATTTCCCCCACTATTCTTGCCCTCTCCCCTATTTTCTACCTACCCTCTATGCTATTTTCTGTGCCTTCTCCCCCCTTCTCCTCCTCCCACTCCCCTGTTGCTAACCCTCCATGTGTTCTTCCTTTCTATGGTTCTACTACTGATCTAGCTGTCCTCTTGGTTTGCTTTTGTTTTAGGTGTGGTTGTTAATAACTGTGAGTTTGTTGTCCTTTCACTGTTAATATTTTTCATCTCTTTTTCTTATATAAGTCCCTTTAGCATTTCATATAATAAGGGCTTGGTGATGATGAACTCCTTGAATTTGACCTTATCTGAGAAGCACTTTATCTGTCCTTCCATTCTAAATGAAAGCTTTGCTGGATAAAGCGGTCTTGGCTGTAGGTCTTTGGATTTCATACTTGGAATACTTCTTTCCAGCCCCTTCTTGCCTGTAAGGTCTCTTTTGAGAAATCCACTGACAGTCTGATGGGTACTCCTTTGTAGGTGACTGTCCCCTTATCTCTTGCTGCTTCTAGGATTCTCTCCTTCATTTTAGTCTTGGCTAATGTAATTATGATGTGCCTTGGTATGTTCCTTCTTGGGTCCAACTTCTTTGGGACTCTCTGAGCTTCCTGTATTCCCTGGAAGTCTATTTCCTTTTCCAGACTGGGGAAGTTCTCCTTTATTATTTGTTCAAATAAGTTTTCCACTCGTGGCTGTTTCTTTCCCCCTTCTGGTACCCCTATAATCCAGATATTGGAACGTTTAAAGATGTCCTGGAGGTTCCTAAGCCTCTCCTCATTGTTTTGAATTCTCATTTCTTCATTCCTTTCTGGTCGGATGTTTCATTCTTCTTTCTGGTCTATTCCACTGATTTGAGTCCCAGTTTCCTTTCCATCGCTATTGGTTTCCTGTGCATCTCCCTTCATTTCAATTAGTTTAGCCTTCATATGTTCCTCTAATTTGTGACTATAATCAACCAGTTCTGTTAGCATCCTGATAAACAGTGTCTTGAATTGTGCTTCTGAGAGGCTGGCAATTTGTTGGTTGCTTAGAGTTATTGGCTCTGGGACTTTGAGTTCTTCTTGCACCATCTTTTGGGCTGTTTGTGACCGTTCCATAGCAGGATCAGAGCCCTAAGGTGTTCACTAGAGCAGGGCAACTAAGTCACTGGGTTGTGACACTGTATGTGGGGGCGGGGTCAAAGAGGAACAATGGCGTCCTGTCTGGCCTGCCGCTGCGGCCCCCACTGGTGCTGCAGCTGCCACACACCCACTGCACGTGAGTGTGCCACCGCCGTCAGCCCTCACCCCCTAGGGCCTGCGTGGTCCGTCTCACTGTGTGCGAATGTGCGACCTTGGTCAGTCTGCACCACACCCCAACTGGTTCCGGGCTGCCTACACATCTAGATTAGGGGATCTGTCCTGCCCGACCCTGCTCGCTGCTGGCTCTGCTCCTCTTACTGTCCCCGTTGAACGGTTAGATGTAGTTGGACTTCCGTATAATTCAATTTTCTGTCCTTTGGCTGTGTCTTTGTTCTCCAAACCTTAGTTGTATTCAAACTTGGTTGTGGGAGAAGGCATGGTGTTTCCACCTATGCCTCCATCTTGGCGGAAGTCCTATTTTTCTGTATTTTAAAAATTTTTATAAAATGAAGTATGACTTTATTACAAAAATAATCTTAAAACCTTACTGCAATTATTTCAAATGACCAAAGTTATTTCTTAAAGTATGAGTTACATTTTTTGTTCTAATATTTTGCCTTATAACAATGAAGAAACTCTCATCCTGAAAGTAAATCTTTATTTTACTACCTCACATCAACCCTTTTATTTCTCTTTGTTTTTAAGTGTTTATGTGAATTGATTTTTTCAAAGCTAAAATGGTGCTTCCAACTCTTCCCATGCAGACTTTAATAGTTATTTTATTTCTAAATATTTTGAGTTTTGATCTTTTTAATCAACTTCCTTTTTATTTTACATTGTTTGCTTCTCATTCCTTCTCATTCCTCTGTTCTCTTTTTTAATTTTCTGTTTGAATTTCATGGATTAATTTATTTCTGTTCTATCCTAAACTTAAATTCATTTCCAAGTTGGCTTCTTATTATTGTAGCAAATTTCTTTTCCAATATATGGTTTGGCTCTCAATTATCAGACACATGGCTTTTTATTGCTCACACAGATGTAGACTCATTCTTCCTTTAATGTTTTTGTTGATTTTTGTATGATCATTGTTCCTTTTTTACATGTGTAGTATATGTTAATGAGATTAATACATATTTCAAAAAATATAAGGAATGTTAAGTGAGTTTCCATATGCTGATTCATTCTAAATCTCACTTGTAAACAAGAAGTGCTTATTTATGGGAACTAGCCTAATTCTTTCTGTCTATAAGAAAATTTATGAATTTGTCTTGGACTCAGTTGGAACCCACATTTCTCTATTCCCTGGAAAACAAACACCTGTAATTCTCAGTTTACATGCTAGATAGCCTTCTCCTATTTCTTTTCCCCTTTTCCAACAATTTACTCATGAAACTATAACTCTCAGGAAGTAAAAGTCACCCTTATAGTGGATAATTTAGCAAAAAAACTGGCTGACACACTGGTATTCACTGTACTTTCTGGGTCAGCTTCTATTTTTTCTTGTATTTTCATAAATATTTTTATTGCTTGACAAAACAGGATAATTTAAGACCTTATACCCTAATGATATTTTAAAATGGTACCAGGCAGGTATCATTAAAAAATTATTACAGAATGCAATTTAAAACTCAATAAAGAATACAAAAGAAATAATACTCAAAATCATAGTTGTTTTGTGCCACTATAAAGCTGATATTGGATTGTAAACCTAATGAACTAAAATCTAGAAAAGTGACCAGGCTCCTTCTAGATGAGTGAGATCTATGGTGGATTTAATCTTTAATAGAAGGAGAAAAAGCAATGTTAACAGGGTGCAGCCAAGAGGGAGCCCCAAAATAAAGATTTGTAATGGGGTCCAGAACTCACAGTATCCAGGAAATATTAGAAAAATATATATAGGATGTCCTCATCCCTACAAGTCTGAGCTGGGGGAATGAGACGCATGGAGCAGGACCATTCAGTGCTGTGTTGTATAGCAACAGCTTTGCAGCTAACCTCTGGAATGGTCATTTAACATATCTATAACCTTTAACTGGTTTCATGGATGTGTTAAATAGCTGTGGCCATGCTTTGAGCGAGGGAGATGGAAGTAACTTCTACCCAAGATGTAACTGGGAGGCAACCTTCCTTGGTTACAGCGCCTGTGTGAGAGTTTGGAGAAGATTGGCTCTATGCCATGGAAGCACACCTGTCCAGACTTACTACGGCAGCCCAGTAAAGCCAGAAGAATACAGGTGTAACTGAGTGTAGGAGGAGTTGGAAATGGGACTGCAGAGTAAGATTGGTGCAATTTAAGCCCAGGCGCGGCAGCCATATGAGGGGAGGACCCCGTGGCTTTGATGAGAGTCAGGACCATGCAGCTTTGGGGTGCTCCCCTTTGCCATGTGGCTTAGGAAGCAGGAGAGACTCTGCCTAGAGAAAAGGGGGTGAAAGGACTCTTGCTGGTGGGCCATGAGAAGGTGCCACATGGTTTTGGACTAACTGGAGATCATGGTGGCGACAAAGCTGAGGGTGCCCGGAGCCTGAATCATGTTCTTCTACTTCTTTTCCTGAGATATGGTACCCCAGACTAGGGCAGAGAGAGAAGGAAGGACTGTGGGCATCTGTGGGTATTCTAAAGGACTTTAATATTTTAATGAAGACATTAAGTCACTACTCTAAGTCTGTATAGCTTTTAAATAAATAATTCCCTTTCTTTTCACAAATCTCTAGTATTGAGAGATGTCTTTCCTCTAATGGCGGGCATAGTGGCGGGGACCCTGTAGAAAAAGGGGGGTCCTTTCAGTAATAGTACATTGTACATCCCCTCCTTGGGTCTGCTTTGTAGCAGCAACACTAGAAGTTCTACAAACATGAATTGAATCAAACCTGTTTGGTAGAGTTGTTCAAATCTATGTATTGAATAACCAGCAAGAGTAAAACAGCTAACCTTTTAACAAAGGAAACAACTGGGAATTCCTGGAATTGGGTCAGGAGAAGTGAAAGTCACTTGCTGCCCAGGGGCAGCATGGAGCCTGAAGAAGGTGAGGGTATATACACGAGGGAACAACAACAAAAGCAAACAGGGGACCTGAGCCACACACTAGTAAGCAGGGGCCCTTTATCCCTCAGTTCCACACTAAAGACTTGGTAAATAAAATGACCTGACTTTTTAATGGGAAATACTATCCTTGACCTAAGTCTTATTTTCTTTTATACAACATAGCTGATATTCAATAAAATATTATAAAATGCAAGAATAGATTACCTTCAACAAGAGAAAAAAATAATTTGAAAGAATTTATCTCCAGAAGACTTGTCAAATAAAAAATGTTAAAATAATTTTCTTAGCAAGGCCGTATAGAAACCTGATTCTGAGGAAATTAATGGAGATTGCCTGGAAGAATAAATATGTGGTGAATATAACAATCTCTTTTCAAAAGCCCTTTATAAATTAGTAGTTGGACTCTTTAATATCCCTCTTTCAATTAATATAAAAATAGGTTCAAAAGTCATTAAATATATGGATTTGAACAACTCTACCAAATAATTTGATTCAATTGATGTTTATATAACATCACACACAATAGCATCAAAACACATTTTTCTCAAATGTTCATGAAACATTTAAGGATATAAACCATTCATTCAACCATAAGACAAGTCACAAAAATATTGTTAAGCAACAACCTGGTCAAAGTATGTTTAGGAACTACAATAATGTTAAATAATAAATTAATAACTGATATATCTAGGAAACTTCCATTTGATTAAAGATTATACAATTCATATCTAATAGATCATGAGTCAAAGAAAAAAGTCATAACAAAAATAAGCAGATATTTTAATTAATTGATTATGAAACCCAACTTATTAAAATTTATCTCATGTGTTTTGATTTATAGAATTAAATACAATAAAAAGAAAAAAGTTGTAAACTGAATGATATGAAATTCCATATTAAGAAGCTACATAGAGTAGAGAGTAAAACGAAGTTGTTTTGACATAAGAAATCATTCTATTTAAGTACTTCATTAACACAAAAGGAGGAACATTGTATGGTAACTGCAAAAGATACAGAAAAGACATTTGAGAAAATGCAATACTTATTCATAAAACTTCTAAGTAGAAATGACAGTGCATTTTCTCAACATGATAAAATAAATCCAAACAAAATGAAACAAAATATTCTACTGCTAATATTTTACTGAATGATAAAATGTAGACCACCTTCCCTCCAGATTAGGAAGACATCACAGTGTTCCAGCCTCACCATGGCCATTTAACATTGCACTGAAAGCTCTCGTGAAATAAATTAGGCAAGAATAAAAAATAAAAGTACATGGATTGAAAGAAAAGTAAAAATACCTTTACTTTTACATGACAATCATGCTCTTAGAAATTATAAGAAGCTTAAAAAAGAAAATCCACAAATGAAACAACTACTTCTAATAAGTAAATGTTGCAATATCACAGTCAGAATATGAAATTCATTTGAACTTATAAATATAAGATATGAATAATTGGAAAAAATTAACACTCTCATGTTATAGCACCTAAAATAAATCGTATATACATATATGGTTATATGGTTACATTTAACAGAAGTCATTCAACAATTCTATACTGAAAACTTAAAAAACTTTAATGAAAGGAATGAATGAGTATCTAAATAAAATACAATGAAGTATTCTTAAATTTGAAAACTCAGTGTTTAAGTCATATTCTTTCCAAATTAATGTAGAACAAGGGTCAATACCCTTTTCTGTAAAAAGTAAGTGATGTATATTTTAGTTTTTTTTTAATTGTTTTATTGCTGTTCAAGTACAGTTGTCTGCATTCCCCTCCTCCCCACAAGCCGCACGCTCTGTCACAACTACTCAGCATGGCACATCGTAGAACAAAAACAAATAGCATATAGACGAGCACAGGTTTGTTCTGATAAAACCTTAGTTACAAAAATTGGAGCTAAATTTGACTTTGGATTGTTGTTTGACAACACTTGGTAGATCCAAGACTCTTTCAGTAAGTCTTGTAAAAGACTTTGACAATATTTTTGTTGCTAAAAAATATTTGGAAATTCAAGTCACCTAAAGAATCAAATGATCTTAAGAATATGAAATTGGAGACCTAATAAAATCTGACTTCCATGCTGATTTTATAGTTATCATGACAAAGATAAGATGGTTTTAGAGAAAGAAAAGACAAATAGATTAACACCAGAGAGTCAGAACACATACCAAAACAAACAATTATTTTTTTTTACAGGGTTTTGCACAGAAACTCATTAATAAAAGGACCATCTATCAACAAATGTATATTCTTCTAGATTAAACACTAGAAAACACAGAAAAGCTTTGATACCTACCTCATATAATACACAAAAATTAATTTGAAATGATTCATAGTGCTAAATATAAAAGTATACTCATATTTCTATAAAAAAACAGGTATGTTTGCAATTTTGGAATAGACAGAGAAACCATGAAAATGCCACAGAAAAAAAGTTTAAAAATAAACTGATTGATAAATTGTACTTTATCAAAATTAAAAATTTCTGCAAATCAAATCTACCAAAATTAAATAAAAGGCAAATATAAGAAAATATTTTAAATACATATATTAAAAGAGGACCTGATGCTATAATATATAAAGAACTCTTCCAATTCAATAATAAAAAATAAAATATCTAATATAATGTTGGTATTTATTTGTGGACAGAAGCTTCACAAATAATTATACATACACATAAATTATCAATAAGCACAAAATGTTTTGACATTATTAGTCAGTAGGGAAATGCAAATTGAAATCACCAGAGTTGACATTACACAGCCACAATAATGGCCAAGATTAAAATAATTGAGAACATGAAATATTCGTGATAGTGAAGAGAAATTGGAAATATCACATATAGTTTTGGTCAATGTAAAATTTGTAAACAGTACAAATATATTAGGAATTTTCTTAAAGTGTGATGCATTAGTATTCCCTTATTTATGGTTTAGCTTTCCATGGTTTCAGTTACTGGTAGTCTAAAAATACTGAATGAAAAATTCCATAAATATACAAATCATAGGTTTTAAATTACACATTGCTAAGAGGAGCTTGATAACATGCCTCTCCCCTCAACCCAGTTCCTGGCTCCTCTCACCAGGCAACTGGCGCATCTCTCTGTCCATCATTTCCGTGCTGTATTCACTACCCATCCCTTAGACCCTCAGTAGCCTTCTGGGTTGTCAGGTCCACTGTTGTGGTATCACAGTGCTCATGTTCAAGTAACCTTTATTTTCCTTAACAATGACCACAAAGCCAAAGCACAAAAGTAGTGATGCTAGCAATTAGGATATGCTAAAGAGGAGCTGTGAAGTGCTTTCATTAAGTGACAAGCTGAGTACAGTTCAATAACGTCTTTTCAGAGAGAGACAGAGAGAAATGGAGAGATGGAGTCCACTTTGACATAACTTTTATGACAGTATTGTTATAATTGTTCTGTTTTATTATTAGTTATTGTTAATATTTTACTGTGCCTAATTTATAACTTTACCATAAGTGCAAATTTAATATAATATGAGAAAACAGTGTGTATGGGGTTCAGTACTACATTCAGTTTCAGGTGTCCACTGCAGGGACGTGAAATATATTTTCCATGGATAAGGGGGACAACTGTTCGACATTGAACCTATGACTCATCACTTCTACTCCAGTGCAAGGGAAATTATTTATCTCTCTTGCTCTCTCCATATACATAAATGCAAAAGCCTTTATGGAGTAGTATTTATAGAAGACCTGTTTATAATAGCCAAAATTGGAAACAGCCCAGATGTGTATCAACAGGCAAATGGATAAAATGTATGATGCTCGTATAATTTAAAAAATAATTAAAATTGCTAACTAGTGATACATGCAAACACATGGATAACTATAAAAACATTGAGCCGAGAAATAATCCAATCCCCCCCCCAAATACATCCTCTATGATTCCTTTCTGTGAAGTCGTTTAAAGGACAAAAATCAAATAAAAACTAACTCATAGTGATGGAAATCACATTCCATTGCTTCTCCAGATAGGAAAGAATTAACTGGAAAATGGCAGGAGAAACCTTTGAGTAAAGACAACATTCCATGTTCCATGCAAGTTGTGTGCATTCCATCGACTGAATCCATTGTCAAAACATATCACCTCGACACCTAGAATCTGTGCAACTCACTATACATGCAATACATTTCACAAAATAAGATTTTAATAGCGAAGAAAAAAAACAGGAATCAGGTTATTTTTTATAATAAGATATTAAGAAGACTGAGTAACAACAACATAAGAAAAAATAATTTAAAGCACACCCTTGGCAATATTATCTTATGTTTTCCAAAATTAAATATGCCAGCTGATTTCAGAGTTCAGTGTGCCTCCCTTAGTTACAGGAAACTATAGTGCCCATGTGACAGTTTCTAATTCATCTGTAACTAACTATTCATTCCTCTGAACTTTCAAAATAGCTGATGTTTGGTGATTTCATATTTTCTGCCCCCCTCAAAAAAAGAATGAAAAGGAACATAAATACACTTCTTAACCCATTTATTAAATAATGCATGTTATTCTCAGTAAATTTGCTTAAGTCAAATTACATAGCTAAAATTACATAATGCTTGAAGAGAGAAAATAAGGAAGTAAATTGCAATGAAAGTAAATTAGGAGATTTTATATAGATAGCTTCCTAGATTTTCGCTTTGTATATACAATCAGATGATTATAAGTAGCACATGAAGATAAAGATGTACTTTTGTCCAGTTAGTAGTGCCATCCTTTATTCACAGAAAGTAAATGTTTTACTAACTCTGTTATCCCATTACTATAATAAAAATTATTTATTTCCATGTCTCCCCTCTCTCTTATTCCTTTCTCCACTCCCAGGAGAAATTCTCAAAGGGCATTGCTATGCTACTCATCAGAACTGAGCACAGATCCTACCTGGACATATGAATTTTGAATTTAATTAAAATATAAGATAAAGAAAAATTATTAATTTCTAAATTCTAGGTACAGTAGAACAAGTCTCTTTTAGAATAAGAGAAAAATATGGCAAATAGAAAAAGCTGATACACAAGGAGAATTTGGAAATCATGGTGATTTAAGGAAACCCTGGAGAATTTTATAGTAGCCAAGAAAAAAATTATTGAGCAGAGTTCGGTATAATTTTATTAGTTAAAACAATAATGTTAACCTCAAGTGTGAAAACCTGTTTATATGTACACAATTCCATTACGTATTCTGGAGAAGAATTCAGGAAAAATGTTGACTTGATATTTATAAGTACAGATGTCTAATTTTGCGCTTGAAGACATAATCATTTCCGAGTTTCATTAAGTAAACTCTGAGGACACAACCACTATCAAGTGAATTACTACCTTTTGGAACAGGGAGTGATGCGTCGCTCCCTTTCAGAGTGCAGCAATCGATGGTAGAGTGATTTGTAAATGAATTTAAGTGGTGATGGGGAATCACTGAAAATTTATGTACAGGTTTTGACTAAGGATAAATATTTCATGAGGCAAATAGGTAATACATTGCCTCTTAAATTCTGCCAAATGTTAATTTTGTTGTTCTTAACCAGAAATATCAGTATTCATGGTGCAGACTGCACATTTCTAAACCTTGACGTTCATTAGGCTGACAACATTTCTTCATCAACAGTTTTGAACTTTGTGGTTAGCCATGAAATTAAATTTCATGCATGTAAAGCAGTGTAGAAATTACTTAATTTTCACATAATTAACTACTTTTATAATTTAAAAAAATTAAATATATTTTATTGATTATGCCATTACACTTGTCCCATTTCCCCCCTTCATTCCCCTCCACCCTGCACACCCTCTCCCCTACCATTTCCCCCCTTTAATTTATGTCCATGTGTCTCAAGTTTAGATTCTATATTTCCCCTACTATTCTTGCCCTCCCCCCTATCTATTTTCTATCTACCATCTATACTACTTATTTTCTGTACCTTCTCCCCCCTTCTCCTCCTCCTACTCCCCTGTTGCTAACCCTCCATGTGATCTTCATTTCTGTGGTTCTGCTCCTGATCTAGCTGTCCTCTAGGTTTGCTTTTGTTTTAGGTGTGGTTGTTAATAACTGCGAGTTTGCTTATAATTTTAAAAAAAGTTTTGTTAATAATCATAACTGTATACAAGTTTTTAACAAGTAGCATTCTATAACATAAGAAGCCTGAGGCCCAAAATGTTTGTTTTTGTTTGTTTAACAGATATATACATATTGTATATAATATACACTAGGTCCTAAGATAAGTATTTGTTCCACATGGGTTTGCTATATGCTGATGAGATACCCTAGGAAATTAACTCTTACTTATTCCTACTAACCTATGATAAAATTGGTTTACCATATATCATTTTGTTTAAAGCCATAGAATCTCTTGACAACATAAAGACTTACCATATAATGATGCTTAATCCCTGAAAAAGTCAACATAGGACACAAGAATTTATATCTACATTTTTTGCTCAGGAGAAAAGTGTCTATGCACGGAGATAAATATAACTTGTTAGCCTTGGTATAGATTAGTGCTATTGTAACAACAGTAAAAAAAATAATTCTGGCAAGAAAGGTAATGGTCATTGGTAACACATGTCAGAATATATGGTCAATAACATTGTAATAACAGAGCCAGGTAGGGAATAGAAATATCAGGGGAACATTTGGTAAAGTGTATGATTGTCTAACTACTATTCTATCCAGCTGAACCTAAAACAGAATGACATTAAATATAAACTATAAATACAAAAATAAATTTAAAAATTTAAACATTTATTTGACCTTAAATCCATGGTGGATAATAATGATTAAAAGAGGAAACAAAGTTTTTGTCCTCAAGGAGATTTTAATCTATATAAGGATACCAGCTATATGTAAATGTTGGACGTGAAAACAAATGAAAATGAAATCAAGTATTAGAATGTCTGGTATGGAACAGCTAGAAATGCTGGTATTTCATATGTTAAATATCATTTATGGCGCATATCAGGAAGCCAGAGGCAGCTGATAGTTTATAAGAATCAAGCTGATATATGTGCTTTTTATGACCTCATATAGTCTGGCTCCTGAATTATTCACTGCCCTCTCAAACCAATGCAGAATGCTAATAATGCCTTATCTCTCTGAAGAGTGTAATTGTTATTTTTAATTTCTTGCCTTGTCATGTAAATGATTATTCATATGTGTCCTTTAAATGACCATTAAATGACTAGTAAATGGCCATTAATGTAGTAGATGCTTAATATATTTTCAAACAAGTTAATAGAATAAAAATTACAAACAGTAATAGCAAAAGATCTAAGTTTTTTTCTCATCTTTCCCAGGAATGTGAAAGTCACCTTTCCAAACCTCAGTTAGTTTGTATCACACGACGTAGAGGACACACACTAACTCACAACGTTATTATAAAGACCAGGTGCCCCAAGCACGAGAACTTTTTTGACTATGAGCTACAAAATACACATAAAATATTAAGGAGGTTACAATTTTTTATAGAGAATAATTTTAATGATTCCTTGTGTCCCACCCTGTACTACGCAACTTCTCTTCTGTGGGAAAATCAACCATAAATTCTTAGTGGCTTACGAAAATGACATTTTTAACTCATGTGAGTATGATAGGTGGTTGTAGCTCAGAGAGTTGGATCAATAATTCTGAGCCCTGTGGGTTTTGACAGGTTTATATAAAATTTGAATTTTAATCTACAAATAAAAATATTCTCTGGGAGGACATTAATCCAATCAGATACCTTACCAATGAACTTTAGATACTTGCCTCCTTTAATTTCATGTTTTCTTTGCCCCAAGAAGATATTTTGATTAACCAAATATTATTTCATTTCTCAAATTTATCTATTATAAAAGAAATGGTAGCAAGTCTCTGTACTGAACATTCTAGAATGTCTATCTATGTGGTTTCTTCCAGTGAGTCCCTGGTGGCAAACATTCTACTTCTTTTTAAATTAAAGTCTTTTTTGTAGTCATTAATGCCATGAAATTAATAGCACACAATTTGTAATAGTAGCAATTTGTTTCTAAACATCCCCCAAAGCAAGTTTACTACGTGTATTTTCCATACCTACTTCAACCCAGCTGACAGTTTTAGATTGCCAAAGAAAAATATTGGTTACCTCTTTTTCAGTTACTTATAACAATACAATTTATGAGCTGCTAGTCAAGCTAACAAAGAAAAACATTATAAAAGAAAAAAACAAATCGTAAGTATCAGAAGTTAAAGGGTTTCCATCACTACTCATCTCATGGACATTAAAAGGTTAATTAAATAGTATTATATAAATAACTCTCTGCCCACACATTTGATAACTTATATGAAACAGACATTCCATGAAAGGCACAATCTAAGAAAATTCACACAAAGAGCTATAATCTGAATAGGGCTTTATCTATTAAAAATAATTAAAACAATAATTAACTTTCTAAAACAGAAAGTATCAGTCTCAGATGGTATCACCGGTGAATTCTACCAAATATTTAAGAAAAATAACACTGATTCTCTCTGAGTAGTTCCAAAAATAGTAGCATTGAAAACACCCCCTGAGTCATTCTAACAGGCCATCATTACCTGAGTACCAAAACCAGAAGATAACATGACAGAAGCAAAAAGAGAAAGAAAACTACAAATCAGGATCTTACATAACAACAGATACAAAAACCTCCAATAAAATATTAGTAAATAAAATCCAACCACGAGTAAAAATAATTAGATGCTATGAACATGTGGGATTTGCTTCAGGTAGACAAGGCTATTCCAACAGTGAAAAAACAATTAATATAATTAATAATATAACAAGCTAAATAAGAAAAATCATATGATCGTATCAACAGATGCAGAAAAGGTATTTGAAAAAATCCAATAGTAGTAATAGAGGGCAATTTCCTCAACTGGATTAAAAAAACCTACAAAACACCCTGTAGCTAATGTTATGATAAATGGTGAGAAACTAGTTACAGGCACATCACAGAGAAATTGGAGGTTTGGTTCCAGATCACTGCCATAAAGTGAGTGATAATCCTTTTGTTCATGGAGGGTCTTGCTTTTAATTTGTAAAAACTGCAACATCTGTGAAGCACAATAAAGCTAAGCACAATAAAATGAGGTATGCCTTTACTTTCCCCTTACAATTATGGTTAAGGATGTCCTCATTCACGACTTCTATTATACGTTGTGCTAGAAGCCTTTGCAAATGCAGCCAGAACGAGTACACAAAAGGTACATAGAATGAGAGAGGAGAAATACTACCCATGGCAAATAAAACACGTGAGAAGCTGCTCAACCTGACATCAGGGAATTATGAATTAAAAGAATGAGATACCACCTCATATCTAGAATGACTAAATCCCCAAACACTGACAATAAATGTTGATGGGAATATAGAATAGAGGAATTAAATTGGTCAGAAATGCAAAATGGGACAGCCACTTCCAGTTGGAAGAATTTGCCAGTTTATTATAAGGCTAAGCATAGCCTTATTATATGATCCATCAATTACACTTCTAAGTATTTACCCAAATGAGTTGAAAACTTATGTTCACAATAAAACCTGCACATCCATTTTATACAGTTTATTTATCATTGTAAAATAATGGAAGCAGACAAAATATCCTTCAATAGGCAAATGTATAAACAACTTTTGGGACACCTAGACAAAGGATTATTGTTCATCAATAAAAAAAAAATAAACCACCAAGCCACAAGAAAAATAAGTGGAAGAACCCTGAATGCTTATCACTAAGTGAAATAAGCTGGTTGGAATAAGCTAGTTGCGTTATTCCAGCTACATGCCATTCTGAAACAGACAATCTAGTGGTGGTTGTGGGAACTAGGGGTGGGCAGAGGTAAAGAGATGAATAGGTGGAGCACAGGGCATTTTAGGGCAGTGAAACTCTTCTGTATGATACTGTAGTGATACCTATTTGTCATACTCATGGTACATACATACAGTGGGACATATTTGGTACATACCCATTTGTCAAAACTTAGAATACTGTATAACACAAGGAGTAAACCCCAATATGAACCACATATGTACATTAAAAATAACACATTAATAATGATTCATCAATTTTAAGAAAGGTATCAAACTAATGAAAGATGTTAATGAGGAACTAAATAGGGGAACTGTGTGAGGAAGAGGGTATATAGGAACTCTGTAGCTTCTGCTTCATTTTTCTGTACCCAAAACTATTCTAAAAAACAGTATATTATTAAAAACAATTTTGATTTCTATTTCTGCAAGTTAAGATGCTTGGAAACCCCCACACGGTCCTAAAAGTAAATCAAAAACCTAAACAGACTGAAAACTTAAGAACTGTTCTTGGATCCATAGGAGAGGGGAGGATGCTGGGTAGACCAACCGCTGCTCTCAAAATGAGAGAGAGAGGAGTGACTTAACACAGGGAGTCTGGGTGTACCTTACCGGACTCTGGCAGAAACTGCGGCGGAACCACAGGCGGCGTGGGAAAACTGAATTGATGAATTGCTGGAGGCTCAGTGCAGATAACTCTAAGAGTTCAAAACTCCAGAGGCCTCAATCAGAAGAAGGCCCCACAAAATTTACCTTCATGAGCTCAACCAGGTTCCCACAGATATACTGGAGATAAATCTCCAATTGGTTCTGGCAGGGGGTGGGGCAAAGGAACCAGGAGGTTGGCAAATGTTGCTAATTATTGAAGATGAATGCTCAGTACATCAGAGCTCATTATACTATTATTTCTAATACTTTAGTGAATGTTTGAAAATTTCCATAATAAAAATACTATATAATGTAAGAGAAAGAAAAAGGAAGAGAGAAGAGAAGAAAAAAATAACTAGAGCATGCTTTCATTAGTTTGTTACATTTCTAAACAAGGCCTGACCTCAGGGGAAACTCCTTAAGTAGAGCCTAATCTGCTTGGGCATTGTAAACAGCTGAGCTGGTGGAAGGAAAAGGCCCACGTGTAGCCAGCGCTAACTTTCCACATGGGAGAAGGGAGATGGATACATACCCAACTACAGCCAAGTACAGCCATCCAGTCCCCACTAAGGGGGAAGGGATCAACTGAGAAATGCTTGTGGAGTTCACAGCCCAGAGGCATAGGCTGATTAAAAGACTAAAAGACTGGGTATGAGAGTTAATCATAGGACTATAGAATGCTTTCCTTCCTTCCTCACACCTTACCACCACAGTACTAAAGACCTATTTACAGCTATTCCTTTTTGCCTGTACCTCATACATCTTGGTTGCTGTGTTGCCACCCTTCAAGGCCAGGCAGGTTCATGATATTCATGCAGATGGAAAAGTATTCACGGAGCTGTTGGATTGTCATGCATGCCTTTACTCATGGGTGAGTGAGCCACACACGCTGCAAGCTGCGTGCCTATCTGCATGTCCCATGTCGTGGCCCTTGCTCCCCAGCGTGGCACCCATCATGGCACTGGTCCCCTTGCACGGGTCTCTCATCATCGTCCCCAGCAGGGAGTACCTACCTATTGAAGCACTAGAGGGGAACCAGGCCAGAAAGATCCCAGAAATCACATAACATAACAATTCTGCGCATGCGAGCCCACTTCATGTTATGGGAACAGCTTATCGGACCCAGTCTCAAGGCTATGAGAACTGGTTATCAGGCCCCTCCAAGGCTATGGGAACCCTGCTTCCCTTAGCTACCCCGACCTCTGGGTAAGGAAGCCAGATTGCCTCCACTTACCCTAAAGTTGTTTCCATTTTTTAAATAATTATAAAGAAAAATCACAAGTCATACCAAAAGGTAAAAAACTTGATTTAAAGAGACCAAGCAAGCACCAGAACCAGACATGAAAGAGTTGTTGGAATTATCAGACCAGGAATTTAAACCAATTTTAATTATTATGCTAAGTGCTGTAATGGTTAAAATAAATAGCATGTGAATTTCAATGTGCAATGTAAACAACAGAAATAAGAGAAATACTACAGATAAAACACACTGTAACATAAACGGGAATGCCTCAGATTGGCTTGTTAGTAGACTGAACTCAGCTGAGAGAGGATCTCTGAGCTTGAGAGCATGTCACAGAAGTTTCCAAAACTGAAAAAAAACCCCCAAAAAACGAAACCTCAAGACAGACAGTATAATAAGCAGTTATATCATCAATGTAGCTCAGGACTCTTTTACTGATGAATTCTCTAACTTTCAGAAATTTGATGAAAAGTTGGTATGTATAGATTAAATAGAAAAGCTATTCAATTTGCTGTCTTCTAAGATGTTTTATTTTTTATCAAAACAATACTGAGATGCAATAAATTAAAATTTAAAAGAAACTTCCTTGTCTTAAAGGTGATTAAGAATTGTGAGGAAAAAAGAAAAACAGAAATCATTGGTAACTAGTGTGTATTTAAAATAACTTTGTAGTTTAAAATGGTGAAACTAAAATTCCAGAAAACTATAAAAATATATATCTTTTTCTGTGGCTATATAAAGCATTCTAATTTTCTGGCCATATTTATTAGGATGGAAGAATAAAGAAAAATTTGGAATTAGGGACATATTTTGATAGTGAATTACATACCTGGAAAGTTGAAAAGTAACTATAAAGGTAACTATAGTTACTATAGTAACTTTTATAGTAACTATAGTTACTATAAAAGTAACTATAAAGTAACAGGGGGATACAAATGATAAGCATATTAGAATCATTTGTTTAAAGAAAGAGACTATCTAATGAATTAAGAGGGAAAATAAAAGCCATACTGCTTATAAGAGATTTATTTAAGGAAGAATATTTTCAAATTTTGAAATCTAAGGAATGTAAAAATATATAATATCCAAGTGGAAGATGGGCAGTGGGAAATTCATTTATGTAATACAAAATAGAATAGAATTAAGGCTTAAATCCTAGAACTTGGTACTGCTTAATATTAATTACAAAAAGGGGTTTGAGCAAGTTGTATGGTAAATTATAGCTCAATAAAGCCATGTAAGAAAGTGGTCTAGTTTCACTTTTATGCACATATCTATCAAATTTTTCCAACACCATTTATGGAATAATCTATCTTTATCCCATTGTGTGTGCTTGCTTCTTTTGTAGAATGTTGACAAAGGTGTGTGTCTCTTTCTGGGCTCTCTATTCTGTTCCATTGATCTATGTATCTGTTTTAATGCCACTACCATGCTGTTTTGATTACTATGGCCTTATACTGTAGTTAGATATTAGGTAGCATGATTCTTCCAACTTTGTTCTTTTTCAGGATCACTGTTGCTATGTGGGCCCTACTGTGTTTCCATATAGATTTTTGAAATATTTGTTCTACTTCTGTGAAATATGTCATTGGAATCTTGATAGGAATTGTGTTGAACCTATAGATTGCTTTGTGTATTATGGACAATTTAATGGTGTTAATTGTTCCTATCCATGAAACATATATATGCTTCTACGTATTTGTATCTTCTTCAATTTTTCTTCAGTGTCTTATAATTTTCCATGTGCAGGTTTTTTACACCATTGGTTAGGTTTATTCCTAGGTACTTTATTTTTTTTCTAGCAATTGTGAACAGGATTGTTTTCTTAATTCTCTGTTATTTCATTATTGGCATATAAAATGCAACTGACTTCTTGATATTAACACTGTATCCTGCTACTTTACTGAATTCATTTATCAGTTCTAGTAGATTCTTGTTGGAATCTTCCGGGCTTTCTATATACAGTATCTAGTCATCTGCAAATAAACACAGTTTTACTTCTTCCTTTCCAATTTGGATGCCTTTTATTTCTTCTTCTTGCCTGATTGCTGTGGCAAGGACTTCCAGTACTATGTTGAATAAGAGAGGTAACAGAAGACATCTCTGTCTTATTCCAGATTTTAAGGATAACACTTGTAGTTCTTGCTATTGAATGTGATGCTGGCAGTGGGTTTGTCATATGTGGCCTTTATTATGTCTAGGTACATTCCCTGCATTTCCACTTTGCTGAGAGTTTTTATCATAACTGGGAGCTGGACTTTATCGAATGCTTTTTCTTGCATCTATTGATATGATCATGTGTTCTATTCCTTCATTTCTTTATGTGGTGAATCATATTTATTGATTTGTGAATGTTGCACCAATCTTGCACTACCAGAATAAATTCCACTTAGTCATGATGTATGATCTTTTCACTGTATTGCCATATTTGGTTTGCTAATACTTCATTGGGGATTTTAGTAGCATCTTGTTCATTAGTGATATTGGCCTAATAGGTCAATAGTGTCTATCCAGCTTTGGAATTAGGATAATGTCTATCCTAATTTTGCTGTAGTGTCTATTTGGCTTTGGAATTAGGATAATGCTGACCTCATAAAATGAGTTTGGGGGCCTTCCCTCCTTTCGAATTTTATGAAATAGTTTGAGAAGGAGAGGTGTTAGTTCTTGGAATGTTTGGTAAATTCACCTGTGAAGCCACCTGGTCCAGGGCTTTTGTTTGTTGGGAGTTTTTTTGGTTACCGCTTCAATTTTACAAGGTGTAATCTGTCTATTCAGACTCTCTGATTCTTCTTAATATAGTTTTGGAAGATTGTATGTTTCTAGGAAATTATCCATTGCATCCAGGTTGTCCAGTTTGTTGGCATACAGTTGTTCATAGTATTTTCTTAAAATCCTTTGTATTTCTTTGGTGTCAGTTATTATTTCTCCTCTTTCATTTCTGATTTTATTTATTTGGCCCCTTTCTTTTATTTCTTAATGAGTCTGGTTAAAGGTTTGTCAATCTTGTTTATCTTTTCAAAGAAGCAGCTCTTGGATTCATTGAACTTTTGTATCATTTTTTAGCCTCTATTTTGTTTATTTCTGCTCTGATCTTTATTATTTCCTTCATTCTACTCACTTTGGGCTTTGTTTATTGTTCTTTTTCAAGTTTCTTTAAGCATAATGTTAGATTGTTCATTTGAGCTTTTTCTTATTTCTGGAGATAGGCCTGTAATGCTATGAATCTCCCTCTTATGATTGCTTTCCCAATACCCCACAGATTTTGGGATTGTTGTGTCCTCATTTTCATTTGTTTCAAGGGATCTTTTGATTGCTTCCTTGATCTCATTGTTGACCCATTCATTGTTTAATAACATTTCATTTAGCTTCCACATCTTTGCATATTTTTCAGTGTTCTTCTTGTGATTTATTTCTAGTTTCATAGCATGTGGTCAGAGAAGATTCTTGATATGATTTCAATCTTCTTAAATTTATTGATATTTGTTTTGTGCCCTAACATGTGGTCTACTCTAGAACACATTCTATGTGCACTTGAAAAGTATGTCTATTCTGCTGCTTTGGGGTGAAGCACTCTGAGGTTATCACTTAAATTCATTTGATCTAGTGTGTTGTTTAAGGCCACTGTCTCCTTGTTGGTTTTCTGTCTGGAATATGTATTCAATGGGGTTTTAAAATCCTCAATTATGACTATATTTGTATTTATCTCTCCTTTTATGTCCATCAAGATTTCCTTTGCATCTATAGGTGTTCTTATGTTGGGTACACACATGTTTGCTAGGGTTATATTCTCTTATTGGATTGTTCCCTTTATCATCATGTAGTGTCCTTCTTTGTTTCTTACTGTAGCCTTGGTTTTAAAGTCTATTTTGTCAGCTATAAGTACTGCTACCCCAGCTTTTTTCCTTTTCCACTTGCATGAAGTACCTTTATTTATCTCTTTATTTTTAGTCAGGGTGTATCTTTCGATCTGTCGTGGGTCTCTTGGAGGCAGCATATATGTGTGCCTTATTTTCTTATCCATTCAGCTACCTTCTGTCTTTTGGTTGGAACATGTAAGCTCTTTACATTTACGGTGATTATTGTTAGATACNGCTTTGGGGTGAAGTGCTCTGAGGTTATCACTTAAATTCATTTGATCTAGTGTGTTGTTTAAGGCCACTGTCTCCTTGTTGATTTTCTGTCTGGAATATGTATTCAATGGGGTTTTAAAATCCTCAATTATGGCTATATTTGTATTTATCTCTCCTTTTATGGCCATCAAGATTTCCTTTACATCTATAGGTGTTCTTATGTTGGGTACAGAAATGTTTGCTAGGGTTATATTCTCTTATTGGATTGTTCCTTTTATCATCATGTAGTGTCCTTCTTTGTTTCTTACTGTAGCCTTGGTTTTAAAGTCTATTTTGTCAGCTATAAGTACTGCTACCCCAGCTTTTTTTTTTTAAAGATTTTATTTATTTATCTTTAGAGGGGAAAGGAGAGGGGGAGAGAAACATTGATGTATGGTTGCCTTTGGTGTGTCCCCTGCTGGGAGTTGGCTTGCAGGGAACTGGCCTGCAACCCAGGCATGTGCCCTGACTGGGAACTGAACCGCCATCCTCTGGTTCGCAGGCCTGTGCTCAATCCACTGAGCTACACCAGCCAGGGAGCTACCCCAGCTTTTTAAAGCCTTGGTTTTAAAGTCTATTTTGTCAGCTATAAGTACTGCTACCCCAGCTTTTTTCCTTTTCCACTTGCATGAAGTACCTTTATTTATCTCTTTATTTTTAGTCAGGGTGTATCTTTCGATCTGTCGTGGGTCTCTTGGAGGCAGCATATATGTGTGCCTTATTTTCTTATCCATTCAGCTACCTTCTGTCTTTTGGTTGGAACATGTAAGCTCTTTACATTTACGGTGATTATTGTTAGATACACATGTAGTGCCATTTTATCGTTATACTGTTTTCCTTTGTTTTGTTTTTCTTTTCTCTTTTTCTTCTTCTTAAAGCAAGCCCTTTAACATTTGTTGCAGGACTGGTTTGTGTGGGAGCGACTTTCCTCGCAAGTACCCCCCGTGTGCCACAGATGAGAGTAAACATGACAGAGACATGATGTGATCTGCTTGGAGAGAAGTAGACAGTTTCCCAGAAGTAAAAGGCCATGAGCAATGGCCAGTTTCTCAGGGGAAAAAGGTATTGAGCCCCCTCCTCCATGGGCTTTTATTGGGTTGTAATACACAGGAATACAGGGTGGCAAGGATCAAGCAATAGATAACAATCTGAGGGCTTAGTCTGAGTCAGAGTCTGTCAGGAACAGAGTTTTAGGGTTTCCTGCTCAAACCCTTAACATATGAATGAAAGCACTCTTAGCAGAGCAGATTTCACAGGTTTATCAGCAAGTCTTTGTGGTGCCAGATTTTCCCCAGGACACACTCCAGCAAGGCAAGGAGCTGCACCCCTCCCCAACAGGTATTCAGGCTTAAGGGAATTAGAGCCAGGAAGCACTTCTCCCAGAGGACATGGGGACTCGGGCTTTGTCAAAGCTGGGGGGTGAGAGTCCATTGCTCTTTGTTGCAGCCTCCCAAGTCCTTCCATGAAGGCCTCCCAAGTGATCGTGTCTGGCCTAGGTTGCCCCTCTCTGAGGGGTCTGACCTGTCAAGGACTTCTGACCATGCTTTGGGGGCAAGGAGGAAACTGAGGCAGCATTTGCTACCAGAGACAAGCTTTGTCTCCTGCAGCTTGCATTCCAAAGGTCGTTGCTCGCACTTAGCCACAGGGGTAGACTCACAATTCCTAAAACCAGGCAGAGCGGTCCACAACAGGTTGGTGTCAACAAACTCCTTTAGGTTTTTCTGGTCTGGGAAGCACCTGATTTACCTTTGATTTTAAATGGTAGCCCTGCTGTGTAAAGTAGCCTTAATTGTAGGTCCTTGCTTTTCATCATCTTGAATATTTCATACCACTCCCTTCTTGCCTGAAATGATTCTGATGAGTAATCACATGAAAGTCTAATTGCTGCTCTCTTGAAGGTAACTACCTTCTTTTCTTTTGCAGCTTTTAAGATTCTCTCCTTGGTGTTTTAATTATGTTGTTTCTTGGTGTGGGCCTGTTTTAGTCCAACTTGTTTTGGACTCTCTAAGCTTCTGGACTTGTGTGACTTTTTCCTTCACCGGATTAGGGTACTTTTTATCATTATTTCTTCAAAGAGGTTCTCAACCCCCTGGTCACTCTCTTCTCCTTCTGGTATTCCCATAGTGTGGATGTTGTAACACTTCATGTTGTCCAAGATGTTTCTTAAGCTCTTGTCATGTGTTTTAATTCATTTTTCTTTTTGTTTCTCTGTCTTGGTATTTTTTCTACCTCATCTTCCAAATCACTCATTCTATATTCTAACCTACTGCTTATTCCTTCCAGTGTATTATTTACTTCAGATGTTGCATCTTTATTTCTGACTGGTTCTTTTTTATGATTTCTATGTCTTTTTTATGCTGTTAAGCATCTTTATTATCATTACTTTAAACTTTCTGATAAACTGTCTCCATTTCATCTAGTTCTTCTGGAGAACTCTCTTGTTTCTTTTGGGGTCTATTTCTTTGTCTTCTCATTTTGGCTCCTTCTCTGTATTTTCCACCTTAATTTTTAAGCTAATCAGTCACTAGACTGATTGGTTGTTAAACTAATTAAGCTGTAATCAGCTTAAGCACCACAGGGTGAGAGCAGAGTAATTCCTATGGGCAGGGCTATTGCTTCCTCTTAGGTTGATGCCATTTGGAGAGGAGTGCTCCACCTGAGCAAGATGGCTTCTGCAGTATGGGCAATGACTCAGCACAGGGATCCTGGTGGCTCTTCCTTCAGTTCTCTTCCCAGAGCCATCAAACCCAGACTCGCCTCAAGCATCTCTAGTCTACTCTGCCCTCCTTCTGCCAGAGCCCAAGTTAAGTGGCTACAAATGAAATTTTGTGCATTGGATCTTTAGGTGGCTCTCAGAGTCCCAGCTGTCTCTCCCTGGCAGACAGAAAACCTGCTGCTTTTCACAGTTGGATATTATCTGGCTTTCTTTCAGGCTTTGCTGCTGTAGGCTGGGGAGCTCAGCTTTGGGTTTAGACCCCACACTTCCTAGGGGTAACCCACCCGGCCACTGAAATATCCTTCCAGAACTTCAGCTGCCACTTGTGGGAGCCCAGCCAGCCTTCTCGCGCATCCTCCTCACTCCCTACCAGTCTCCTTGTGGTGAAGTGGTTTCTTCCGTCTACCCTTGGTTTTAAGGCTTCACTCTAGCTAGTGTTCAGGTGGTTATTTGTGAAGATTTCTCTACAATTTACTTTCAATTCCAGATTGGTCCTGCAAGAAGGTTAATGTAGCTTCCACTTACTCCACTGCCATTTTGGACCCTCAAGCATAATTGGATTTAAGTGTAATTAATATAGGATAGGTGAAAGGGACTTTGAAATGAGATAGCCACCTGAGCCAGGGTACGTTATCACACTTGAGCTGGTGATTATGTATCACACTATTTAAAAATAACTCTATTAATATCCTCATTCTGATTTTCTTCTTGCTTTTAATTTACCCTGTGAAAACTTGATTCAACTGAGCCATTTTTCTTTTATTTCTTATATTTTCACTCTTGTTTTTCTGTTGGCCATCTTCCTTTAAATGCTTCAACCCTTTTTCTCGTTATCAAAGCAAACACTTGTCACATGCAGTAGCAGGTTGTCATTGCTTCGGTGATCTATACTTCTCTGAACGTGAAATTGCAACAAGGGAGCCCAAGTTGCCTTTTGGCTTGTCATGATGAAACCAATCTATTTGCTTGTATAACTTGCAAGGGCTTTATTTTAAGGGCTCCAGAGGATGTTCTATTATTTTAAAAAGGTAAGAGATTCAAGCAGTAATAGTTTTCAGTATATACTCTCTCTATTCATGCTTTCACTCAGTCCAGATGCAGAAGAATTTAGATTACCTTTAAATTCTGGGGGATTTTCTATGTGGTGGACATTTCTGGAACTCAACTTGAAAAGACCATTCTGTTTAATTATATCCACCATGAAATTATGAGTGACCTGATCATTTATTTAACTAAATCTAAGATAGCCAAGATTCATCAGGCTTGTATTTTCAAGCAAGTTGCCACACTGTTTCAAACTATATTTATAAGCATCCATGGTTACCTCTCTAGTGCCTCAATGACAATATGTTAATAGGATCATAACTGAACACGGTATTTTCCAATACCCCAGAGAACAATTGTTGTGCAATTACACTTTTTCTATGATCACTGTTTTACTTAATATAACTCTTTTTTTCTTTTTTGTTTTCAGAAATTTTACTTATACTAAAAATCAATTAAGCAGTAACAAAGTAATCATCCTCACTCTTTTATTCTCCATTTACCTTCCCTTATGAATTTATTTGGCCCATTAAACAGAAGTCAAAACTTTTCATACATAAACAATAACAAATAAGCAAACAACCCTCTGCCACAAAGGTTTTGCTGCTTCATGCTGCAGGCAGACCAGAAACCACCCTGGCATCAAATCTCAAGTTTCTCTTTTCTCTTCTTTGCCCAACACAAAGGGACCACGCCATATTGAGTCGTAGATCTGAAAGCCAATCCTATTCATCATGCCAATCTTTAGTATCTACAATAGGTTAAGTAGCAGTGGTCTTGGGCTCGGATTGGTAATCAAACTTATCTTGTATAATAGCCTTCAGACAATGCCAAGTTCATTAGATTTAATGAAGGGTAAGGATGAAGGAACAGCAGCACAGTGGCAAGAGAGCAGTTCTTTCTTGACTCCTAAGGGTCAGCATCTGAATGTTCCAGAAACTCCACATGAATTAAGATTATGACAGATTTGATACTAGATTTAATAACACAGAGGTGACTGGTTACTCTGACAGAAGAGTTATAGTGTCAAGTTGGGGTGAAAGTCTAATTAGAGAGGGTTAATGGGAGATGGGCGAGTCACCGTAGACATATAAGACTCAAACAGTTTCCCTATAAAGGGCAGCAGAGTAACAGGCAGAAACTTGAGGCGAAAGTCAAGTCAGAAGTAGTTTTGAAATGAATGAGTTTGCTGATGGTAGTGAACCATTAAAGAAGAAAACATAAAATATGCTGGGAGAAGAGAGAAGCATTTCTAGAATGATGTATTTGTGTGGGCAAGAAGAAATGAGTACTGAACCCTATTGGAACACTGGGAATATTTTCACATTTTTCTTGTGTTTCATTAACTACTTATTGTTAGCTGAGGTCTCAGAAGAAATAAACATGCTAGCGACTCTGTTTCATTGCTTGTTTTTAGTTCCTTTTGAATGTCTGGTATTGGGATTTCTTGTTAAAATGCTGTAGGGAGAATATTAACTCAGAGAACTAGGAATGCCTACTGTTAGGCATGGAATGGGAAATCCATTTCCCATTCCACTGCACCATGAAGAACTATTTTCACAGATTTCAATTTGTCAGAGAAAACTAACAAAATCAGAAACAATGTAAAGTATCCATGCATATTTGATATTTTCTAAACTTTTATTCAGGAAAAATGATCAATTGTAGCTCATACAACTATGGCACTCTAATCAATGATTTTTGCCTCAACACTTAGCAAAATACTGTATGGAATACCAGGTTGTTTAATATTCAGGAGATAGACGTAAGCACAAGGAGGAGGCAAAGGGTTTGCAAATTGAGTGAATGCAGTTTTATGTTCTGGTTTGTGGTCCCCACTGTATTGACTCGGTTTACAGAGTTTTTTCTCCTACTTATTCTTGCCCTTGCTGTTGATGCCCTCAATATATTTGTAGGAGCCAAGTACCTGGATGTAACCAGAGAGATATAACATGCATCACTCAATAGAGACATTATTAGCTGAAAATCTGCTCTCTCAGTCCAGTACTGATCAGAAAGAATAAAATGGAAACCAGAAATGTTCCTTTTCTTATGCTAACTCACTTGCAGTCTTGTTCTTGTTCCAATCAGATTTGTTTATGTCCAAAGCTGTTTAAACATAACCCTATTTATTTGCTGAACACTGAAATATGGCCTCTTTTATTTTGGTGCCTTGATAATAAATGAATAAATACATGACTGAGAATTACACTGACATTAGATTAGAACATAAGCAATATAACCACAATGACCAGCATATAGTACTTATTTAAAGGGAGCTGTTTATTCCAGCACTATTCTCTTTTACTTTCCTACCACCTAGCATAGATTTGATTGCAGGTGGCTGTAGCAGAATGCTTTTGATCCAATTTGAACCAGGACTTTCAAGCAACTGTAACTCATTATGTAAGAACCTTACCAGTGACTGAAGAATAACACTTTCCAACATATTATTTTTCTCTCATAGCATTAGCAAAACCCTTAATCTAACCCCACTATCTAATTACCATCCTTTCAAGATTAAACTCTTATTTTCCTAAATAAAAACAAAATAACTTAGTTTGAAATATCTGTCAAAGTGAAATTCCATCAAAATGGAACATTCTGCAATTTATATCATCAGTATGGTTTTGTCGTTTCTTTTCCAGTTAGCTTGTTTTGCAGATGACACCACAAGGCCCAGACAAGCTAATTAATCTCAGGGTACATAGGTCAGGTAGTTTGCTGTCATGTTAGTGTTTCTACACAGCTACTGGGAAAAGGCAGAATGACAAAAATGTTATGGAACACGAGGCTTTCTAAACAACCCTGCAGTCATTTTTCAAATTGCTGCCAAAGGCCTTCTTCAGAGCTGCAGTAAAACGCCAACAAAGTGCGAAGTCGGGGGTAGAATGACTATTGTTCAAATGGCAAGGCACAGCAGATCACGTGTTGTCTGGTGTTGAAAAAGGAAGAAAAACATGGTTATATCTGTTATTTGGAGGTAATTTCTCTCTTCTCTGAATCACAGACTTCTAAGATCAGTGTGGCACTAGCTTTTCCTAAATTAAGCTATTAGTTCGAGGGAAGAATTTAATGGTGTGTGAGGTTCTCAGCTCATTATTATTCATGTGGCAGGCATCATTATCTTGCTATCATCTGAGCCCCCAAACCCTATTAGCTTTTACAGGTGATGACAGTCCCTTTACCCTTGCAATGTTTAAAGATTTCATGGAACTCAAAACACAAGCCTAGAGCTTGAATGTCTAGTTGACTTATCTTCATGTTTATCTATAAAGCATTTTATAGAAATATTAAAACCTGCATCTTTGGAGGAACCATTGATTTTAAGGTGGATGCTCAGAATACATTTATTACAAAGATAAAATAGTTTAAATCATTTCTGCTCTCACCACTCCTATAATTACTGCAAAAGTGTGTAAGATATAAGTGCCAAGTTTTAACTCTTTGCAGACTAGGAGGAAAGTCGCTCATGTTAAAACAGTGGGTAATGGGGAGAAAAGAGTAGAGAGTGCGATAAAGCTACACCTCACTGCCAACTTCCAGCATCTCATCCCACTTACTCAGCTTTATTTGTTTTCCAGAACAGCAACGACCGCCTGACACTTTAAACAACAACCCCTCTACTGCCCCTCTCCCTTTCGGAGAATGTAAGTGTTGGGCAGAAATTTTGTTTTTCTCACTCATTAGCTCTAGTAAAAGTAGCACATAATAGTCACTCAATAACCATTAGTTGAGTGAATAAAGGTAGACGTTGTTGGGTGCCCCGAAGTGGTGGAGAAAAACAACAAATAATGAAGGCCAGGATTCAAAAAGCGAAGGGAGAACTGCGGTGATTCTGCTTTACACCTTAGGGGTCTACCTCCGTTTGGCGGAGAACACTGTTATGGCTGTATGTACGATACATGTGTGTGCACACACATAGTCCATTGTTCAAAAAGTCTCGGATCAGCTTTTACTGAACATAATAAATATACCTTTAAGAAGAGGAAAAGGTAGAAGATATGTAAACACGAGACAAGAAATATAAGAAGAGCCCTTGCCAGCGTGCTCAGTTGTTTGTAGCATTGTTCCACAAACCGAAAGGTCTCCAGTTTGATTCCTGATCAGGGTATGGGCTGAAGGTTGCTGGTTTGCTCCCCAGTCAGGGCACGTGTGGGAGTCAACAGATTGACCTCTCTCTCTCTCTCTCTCTCCTTTTTCCTCTCTCTGAAATGAGAATAAAATAAACCTTAGAAAAAAAATATAAGAAGAAAAGGAAAAGCTACCTCCATTTGAATCAATTTTCTACCCAACTGTTTTGATTTTAGACACTGTTAACCATCTCCTTTAGTTTCTGTGGTTTGAAATCCTTTTAAAAATATTTATGGCATGCAAGTCAATATAGTAATTGTGAACCCTGGCTTCTGGCAGTTAAAAATTCCCACCTTTCGCCCTGGCTGGGGTAGCTCAGTGGATTGAGCGCGGGCCTACGAACCAGAGGATCGCGGTTCGATTTTCAGTCAGGGCACATGCCTGGGTTGCAGGCGGGTTCCCTGCGGGCCAACTCCCAGCAGGGGATGAACAAAAGGCAGCCATACATTGATGTTTCTCTCCCTCTCTCCTTCCCCTCTAAAGATAAATAAATAAATAAAATATTAAAAAAAATTCCCACCTCTCCTCTATTGCCTTCAGGACCCATCTTTTCTATTCCTTTTAAATTTAAGCTCTGATTGCCTGTCTGGCCATTAGCCCCGGCCTGTAGAAAGCCACCTCTGAACAAAATGGTACCAGTGTCTCTTTCATTGGTGTGTTCCTGATGGCTTTGGTAAGTGAATATTTCCTCTGGCCATTTTTGCAAAATATAATTTTTTGGTGGGAGGTCTCATCTCACATGATACATTGCTTCCTGCAAGGTCACTTTTCTGAGCCATTTTCACACTGTGTACTGTATGTTTGGGAAATTCATTTATTTCCACTTGTTTGGTATGGACAATTGTTACCTCCAGGCGTCTAAGAGCCACTTCAGCTGTGAACTTGACCCCTGGGTCTTTGCTGAGGTGTTAAACTCCATGGTATGAGAACATGACCACAAGTCCATTAACTGTCGTATAACCAGTCTCGGGTTCTATGCCTCCTGCCCAGACATACTTCAGAAAGTACTATCAAAATTCAGTCCTAGTCCTGTTACTCTAATTCCTTCTGGTACATACCAGCTAATTCTTGTACCTCCCTTGGGGTGCATACGACCAGCTGCCAAAGTTCTTGATTAGTTCTTGAAACTCTACTCACTCTTGTATTTGCAATCCCTGTTTTTCACTGATCTGTACATTCCTTCCACTCCTGATTTTGTCTGATAGTAATTGCATTGCAAAATAAATCAGAAAGGTGGAAGAAATTATGCTCTATTTTAATAAATAGATGATAAATAAGGCTGATTGAGACACTTAAAGGCTTTGAGAGAGAAACGTATTGCATGGGATATGACTTGCTTAAAATAGATACAGTTAATATTTATTTTATAAAGGGAGTCGTCCTAAATGAAAATATAGAAAGCTGATGTCACTTTTTGAAGTGCTCAGTTCAATTACATTCCTGTATCTAGAAGAAAATTCTCACTTTTGGATGTAAATTAGAAATGAAATGTCATCTTTAAAAAGAAAAAAAATATTTAGAAATAAAGTGGCCATGAACCTCAGGAACTTAATAAAGGGGAATTTTCTGTTGATGGCATTTCAATAACATACTGTTGAATATTGACCTCTACATTTTCTCTCTGGTATTGCTTTACATTTGAATGCAAACACCCATTACAATGAATTGGGATGTTGTTGGAAATCTGCCTAGGTTTTGGGGAATTAAAAGAGAATGTGGTGCCTATTGAAATATTCATGATTTTCTTTCTCATTTGGAAACAGCATATGGTAAAATGCATTTCAGCAGCTAATTTACAACTTCAAAATACTGTATCACTTCTCCTGATTTCCCTTATATGTTTTCTTATGAAGCAACTTTAAACCTGTGCCCTAGTAATAACAAGACCAACGCATTCGGTGCTTCTGATAGGTGTGCTCATCAACATCACAGGGCCTGATGTAACAAGCAGAGACCATTCCCTGAAAGACAGAATGACGACTGGGGAAACAAAAGGCAACACGAGATTTATGAAACCCATACATACAAAACATTTTGTCAGCCATGCCTGAGTGATGGTACAAATTACCCAATGCAAACTATGTACATTGATGCTTGATTTTTATAGTGTAATCTTGCCACAATTATGAATTGATCTGTGAAAATACTGTTCTTCATGTTTATGTGTGTTACTTGTTTTATGCATAGCTTAGTGATTTTATGTAAAAAGGCTTAAAATATTTTAAATGAACAATGTATTGGTCTCTATAAAGGTAGTTAAATAAATTGATAGGTTGAATTTCTTAAAAAATAGCTATATTATAATCACTATGTCACATTAGTGAGAAAATTAATAACATGTTATTTTATTATTTAATTCATCCTTTGTAAAATTATTTCCCATAGGTTTTTATAAAATTTGGGGGGGTTAAAAAGGCTGTTCACTTGATAAAATAATAGATTTGTGGTGTCCATTTATATAATGTTACAATACTTCCTTTCAAAAAAGGATATTTGAAGTTTTTCATGCCATAACTTAAATAAGGATTATGTGGCTTGGAATTCTGGAGAATAATGAGAGTAAAAATAATTTAATTCATACAATCTACTTTTTCTTAAATTGGAAGTCCATCTATTATTCTAGCTTTGTGTATTTTTCATACTTTATCAAAGTGAGGTATGATAAAAAACATCACTTTTATCCACAGCTACTGAAAGACATCTCTAAATTAAAAAATAAAAAGGTAAATCAATAATTGCTTTCCTTACTGTATAAATATGTGAACAGAATATGTTTATCATGTATCAATTATATCAACTACATGCATGAAAAATCTCTACTTATATGGGTACCCCAGCCATTTTATGTATTTTATTTACAGGGCTTTGATTTTATCTTAGGGTACCATGTCTGACTCCCCCCAAAGAATAGGAAAGAGAAGGTTTATGGTAATCCTAATTTTAACTTCATGTTCTTTTTATTGATAATTCTGAAATGTAAGCTTGCCTTCTAGTACTACAAATGCATTATGCATAAATGAGTCTGTAATGTATTTCTTCAAGGAAGAAAATTTTGAGAATTAAATGGGCACTGTTAGTTATTAAAAATGATGGGAGGAATAACCAAGGATTATTCCAGTTAAACATAGATTTATTGTCACTTTAATTATTAAACATTGTTGACAATTCATCAGTATATCCATTTCTAAATTCAGCAGTCTCCATTAAGCTTCTTTTTTGCATGCATGGTCCCTATTGGAAGGTACAGTTTAGGCAAAATAGAATGGAATAAAGGGACACAGACTCTGTGCCCAGAGTACATGGCTTCAAATCTTAGTTTTTCCACTAACTAGCTGTATTGTCCTGGGCAGACTTGAACTCTCAATGCCTTATTTCTTTAATCTATGGAAGTCAGACTAAAGATTTCAGGAAATACTTTATATTTCTATGAAGGCTGAAGTATGATATTAAAATATTTAAAAGAGTGCCTAACACATAGGCACTGCTTTATAAATAATTAATAATTACAAGTGTCTATTAGTTTCTGACATAATGTTTTCAGTATAAAAATGGAGAATAAAAATTGAGAACTACATTTTTTTTATTTTATCTCATTCGTTTTTAACCCAAGCAATTAAAGGTAAGGTAAGTACATAAAATAAAGAATCAAGTTTGGGTGGCTAGATATGAGGTAGAGTTTAATTTTTGTTGAGCTCACATCTCTACAAATTTGTGTGTGTGTGTTGAAAGAGAAATGTATGTGTGCATGTGTGTGTGTGTGTGTGTGTGTGACTATGTTTTTAGAGCAAATTTAGGTTTACAACAAAATTGAGAGATCACCAACATATACTCTGCCTCCATGCATGCATATGCACCACAGTTACAAATATTACCCACTAGAATAGTTATTTTTAATTCAAATATTAGATTTTTTCTTTATTTTTATTGTTGACACTATTCTATATATCTCTGTTATGGGGGGAGATATAATGGTGCATATATTTACCAAGGACAAACTTGCACTAATATATTATAATTACTCAAAGCTCATAATTTAACTCAGGGTTCATTCTTGAAGTTACATACTCTATGGGTTTGGATAAATACACAATCACATATACTCATTGTTATCATATCATACAGTATATTTTCATGTTCTTAAAATCCTTCTGTGCTTGACCTATTTATATCTTCTTTCCTCCTTTTCCCATAACCACTGTTCTTTTTATTGCCCAGTAAGTTATATCTTTCAAGGAATTGCTCCATTTTACCTAGGGAATCAAGTTGGTGAGCATAGTTTTTCACAGTGTTTATCATCCTTTTAATTTCCATGGAGTCAATAGTGATGTCCTCTCTTTCATTATTGATATTAGTTATTTATTTCTCTCTCTTTTTTCTTAGCCTGGCTAGAGGCTTATTGATATTATTGATCTTTTCAAAGAAATAGCTTTTGGTTTAATTGATTATCTCTACTGATTTTCTGTTTTCACTTTCATTGATTTCCACTCTAATACACATTATACTTATTATTGACTTATTCTGTTTTTTCTCTTATTTTTATAGTAGGAAATGTAGATGATTGATTTAAGATCTCTCTTATGTTTAAATATGCATTCAATGCTGTAAATTTTCTAGTAAGCCCTGTTTTTTTAGCTATATCCCACAAATTCTGTTAAGTGTGTTTTTTATCATTTAGTTTAAAATTGTTTTCATTGGATTAAGCAAAGAAAAAATACTAATAGATACAGACAAGAGGGAAATAAGATGAGGAGGAGGTAGAAGAGGGTGAAGGGATAAATGGTGATGGAAGGAGACTTTGGGTGGTGAATACTCAATATACAGATTATGTATGATAGAATTACACACTTGAAACCTGTATAATTTTATTAGCCAATATCACCCCAATAAATTCAGTTAAAATACATAAAATAGAAGTTTTCATTTCTCTTGAGATTTTTTTGACCCAGTGTCATTAAAAGTATTCTCCACATATTGGGGAAATTTCTGGTTAAATTTCTGTTATTGATTCATAGTTTAATTCCATTTTTGTCTGAGACCAGATATTCTATGATTTCAATTCTTTTACATTTTGTTCAGCTGTGTTTTATGGCCTGGAACATGGCCTATCATGGTAAATGTTCCATGTGAGCTTGAGAAAAATGTATATTTTCCTAGCGTGAGATTGAAGTTGTCTACCCATGTCTATTATATGAGGTTGGTTAACATTGTTGAGTTTAACTATATTCTTACAGATTTTGTTTTTGTTGGTTCTGTTCATTTTTGAGATGGGGTGTTGAAGTCTTTAACTATGATAATGGTTTCATATACTTCTCCTTGCAGATTAGTTTTTGCCTTACATAGTTTCACACTGTGTTGTTAGGTGAATACACATAAAGAATTATGATGTCTTCTTGAATAATTGACCCCTTTAGCATTATGTCACCATTTTTTGTGATAACTTTTCTTGTTTTCAAGTTTGCTCTGTTTAATATTGTGACTTCCATTCAAGATAGAGGCATAGTTAGATATAATTTCCCTCCTTGCACAACCAAAAGAAGGAACAACAACAAATTTAAAAACAAAACATAACCAGAACTTCCAGAAAATTGAACTGTATGGAAGACTGACAGGCATCTGGAGGACCATGCAAAGTGGTGGCTGGTGGAGCAGGAGGTCCCACATTTGCATGTGGATAAAATGGGAGGAACAACTAGGGAGTGAGACAGACCCCACAACCCAGGGTTCCAGTGTGGGGAAATCAAGTCTCAAAACCTCTGACTTAAAAATCCTGTGGAGGTTGTGGCAGCAGGAGAAACTCCCAGCCTCACAGAAGAGTTCACTGGAGAGACCCATAGGATGTATACATTCTACCTAGAATGTATACAAACCCACCCACCCAGGAATTACCATCAGAAGAATCCAATTTGCTTGTGGGAAGCTGGGGAAGTGACTGAGAGCTGGCCAAGAGCTGAGCAAGTGGCATTGCTTCCTCTCAGACTCCTGCCCCACAGACAGCACCACAATGCATCCACTTGGGTTGCCCCATCCTGGTGAATACCTAAGGCTCTTCCCCTTACAACATAACAGGTACACCGAGACAAAGAAATATGGCTCAGATGAAAGGACAGATCAAAGCTCCAGGAAAAAAATACAACTAAGTGATGAAGAGATTGCCAACCTATCAGATGCAGTTCAAAATACTGGTAATCAGTATACTCAAAGAAATGGTTGAGTATGATCGCAAAATAGAGGAAAAAGTGAAGGCTATGCAAAGTGAAAAAAAGGAAAATGTATAGGGAACCAACAGTGAAGGAAAAGAAACTGGGACTCAAATCAATGATTTGGAACAGAAAGAAGAAAGAAACATTCAACCAGAACAGAATGAAGAAACAAGAATTCAAAACAAAACAAAACAAAACAAACAAACAAACAAAAAAAAACAAGGAGAGGCTTAGGAACTTCAGGGACAACTTTAAATATTCCAACATCTAAATCATAGGGGTTCCAGAAGGAGAAAAAGGAGACTAAGAAATTGAAAACTTATTTGAAAATATAATGAAGGAGAATTTCCCTAATCTGGCAAAGGAAATAGACTTTCACAAAGTTCAGGAAGCCAGAGAGTCCCAAAGAAGTTGGAACCAAGGAAGCACACACCAAGACACATCATAATTACATTACCCAAGACTAAGGGTAAGGAGAGGATCTTAAAAGTAGCAGGAGAAAAGGAGACAGTTACTTACAAAGGATTTCCCATAAGACTATCAGCTGCTTTCTCAAAAGAAACCTTACAGGCAAGAAGGGGCTGGAAAGAAGTATTTAAAGTCATGAAAGGCAAGGACCTACATCCAACATTGCTCTATTCAGGAAAGCTATCATTTAGAATGAAACAGTAGGTAAAGTGTTTCCCAGATGAGGTCAAGTTAAAGGAGTTCATCATCACCAAGCTCTTATTATATGAAGTGTTAAAGGGACTTACTAAGAAAAAGAAGAAGATAAAAAATACAAACAGTAAAATGACAATAAACTCACAACTATCAACAGCCAAAGCTAAAACAAAAACAAAAACAAAAACAAAAATAGACTAAACAACTAATTAGAACAGAAACAGATTTACAGAAATAGCAATCACACAGAGGGTTATCCGCAGGGAGGGGGAGAGAGACTGGGAGAATGGAGGAAAGGTATAGGAAATAAGAAGCATAAGCAGTAGGTACAAAATAAACAAGGGGAGGTTAAGAATAATATAGAAAATGGAGGAACCAAAAAACTTTTCTGTGTGACCCATGGACATAAACATGGTGTGTGTGGGGATAAAAGGTGGAGGTGAATAAAACGAAGAAAAAAATGGGACCACTGCTCTGTTTAAAACTAATATAGCTACTCCTGCTTCCTTTTGATTAATGCTAACATGGTAAAACATTCTCCATCAATTTATCTTTAATCTATACTCTTTGTATATTTTTATCTAAAGTGGGTTTCTTTTGTTTAAATATTTTATTTATTTATTTTTAGAGAGAGGGGAAGGGAAGGAGAAAAAGAGGGAGAGAAGCATCAATGTGTGGTTGCCTCTCATATGTCCCCTAGTGGGGTCCTGGCCTGCAACCCAGGCATGTGCCCTAACTGGGAATCAAACCAGCGACCCTTTGCTTCACAGGCCCGTGCTCAATCCACTGAGCTACGCCAGCCAGGGCTAAAGTGGGTTTCTTAAAGAAAACATATGGTTGGGTCATATTTTTAATCCACTAACAATCTCTGTTATGTAAATGACACAAATTGTCCACCAGCATTCAAAGTAATTATTGATGTAGTTAGATTAACATGTATCATATTAAGTACCTTTTTAAATTTGTTGCCATTCTTTTTCCTATTTTGTCTCCTTTTTTTCTGTCTTTTGTGATTTTAATTAAGCATTTTATGATATCATTTTCTCTAGTTCTTAGCTATCAATTGTACTCCATTTAGAGTTTGCAACATACATTTACAACTAACCAAGTCCACTTTCAAATAATACCAGATCATTTGATGGGCAACACAAGTACTTTATAATGATAGAATAATCCTAGTTCCTTCCTCCCCTCCCTTGTTTATATAAATACATAGCATTTATTATATCATAATTATACACACACATATAAATTTATTAGATTATAAATACAGATGATATTTAGTATATTATATATTGTATGTAATCATATAAATATATACAAATAAATTTATATATTATAAATTTATAATAAATTTACATAAATAAAATGGTTGAAAGCATTTTATTTATGTAACACATATAAATATAGGTAGAAAATACATGTATAACATATACACAGGCTTACATAATTTAATACATTGTTGCTATAATTTTTGAACAAACTATTATGTGCTAAATCAATTAAGAATAAACTTTTACTTTACCTTTATTTATTTTTTGATGCTTAATTTTTTTAACAGACATTCAACTTCCTGACCTACGTTATTTTCTTCTCTATAAGGATTTATTTTAATATATAAATTTCTTACAAGGTAGGTCTATTAACAACAAATTTTCTTAAAATTTGTGCTTTTGAGAAAGTATTTCTCCTTCACCTTTGAAGGATAAGTTGCAGGGTACAGAATTCTAGTTTAGTGTTTTGTTTTTCTTTCTGTTAGCACTTAAATATTTCACTCTTCTCCCTTCTTGCTTTTCATAGTTTCTGTGGAGAAGTCATGTATAATTGTTATCTTTGCTTTTCTATAGGTAAGGAGCTTTTGGATTCATATGTCTTCTCTTTTTAAAAAGATTTTATTTATTTATTTTTAGAGAGAGGAGAAGGCAGAAAGAAAGAGAGGGAGAGAAATCAGTGTGTGGTTGCCTCTCACATGCCCCCAACCAGGACTCTGGCCCACAACCCAGGCGTGTGCCCCGACTGGGAATCAAACCAGAGACCCTGTGGTTTACATGCTGACACTAATCCACTGAACCACACCAGCCAGGGCTGATTCATGTGTCTTCTTTCAGTATTTTTTCTTTATTTTTACTTTTATGTAGTTTAAAAAGTATATATCTAGGTATATTTTTTTCTGACATTAATCCTGTTCAGTGTTCTTAGAGCTTTCTGGATCTGTGCTTTGGTGTTTAGCGTTGATTTGAGGAAATATTCAGTCATTGTTTGTCACACAATTTTTTCTGCTTATTTTTCTCTCTCTTCTGGTATTCTCACTGAGCATGTTACACCTTTGTCATTGTCCCACAGCCCTTAGATATTCTCTTCTGTTTTCTTAGTCTTTGTTCTCTCTGCTTTTCAGGTTTTTAGGATTCTACCATGTATTATATCTGTTAGCTCAGAGAGCTTTTCATTAGCTGTGTTCAGTCTACTATTAAGCCCAACTGTTTTTTATCTCCAACATTTCTTTCTGGTTCTTATGATTTCCATCTCTCTTTTTGCAATGCCCTTCTGCTCTTGCATGATTTTACTTTAACCATTATACTTTGTCCATAATATCCTTAGCACATTAACCATGGTTTTTCCCCAAATTTAAGAAAGTTATCCGAAAATTTTGGTGATGGTTTCAACATCATTGCCATGTCTGGTTCTGATGCTTGCTATCTCTTCAAGTTTAATTTAATTTATTTTTTTTGCCTTATGGTATATCTTTTAAAATTTATTCTTGCTAGCTGGACATGAGGTACCAAGTAAAAGAAAATGGCTTTTACTAACACAGTGAGGTGTAGACGGAGGGGGAGCTTTTATATGGTACTCTGGTTAGGTCTCAGTCTTTTGGTGAGCCTGTGCCTCTAGATTGTGAACTTCACAAGCCTTTCTCAGTTTTTCTGGTCTCCTCCTAGGTGGTACAGGATGGCTGGAGCTGACTAGACTGAGGTGTTTTTCCCCCAGTTCACGTAGGTTCTGATGATAACCAGCAGGTTAGGCTCTGGTTAGCTAGTTCTTCCTGACAGCAGGTCTTGTTAAAAAGAAGGGGATGTTCTGGTTCATTTAAGAATGGTTCCTTTTCACCTCTCCCTGCTGGCAGCGTGAGATTTTCCTCTGACATTTACTTTGGCTTCTCTGGAGGTCAGTCTCACAATGTTGGGGAGGCTTTCTCGTGATTGGGTTCCTCTGGAGTTTTTAACTTTCAGAGCCTCTGCAAATTTGTTAATTACAGTTCAGGTTTTCCTAACCAGCACTGGTTGCTCCTGTAGTGTCTCCAGGTGAGCCCCTGTATACACCTGTCTACCTCTCCGAACTTGGGGGAAGTGATTTTCCCTGTGTTCTTAGTTCTTTTAAGGAGCCAAGGAGTTATAGATTTTTCATTCTGCTCAGCTTTTTTACTTATTGTTAGGATGGAGTGTGGACTTTCAAAGGTCCTTACATGCAGAGCTAGAAACTGGACGTACCCTCTACAGATGAGGACGTACAGATGAGGACGTACCCTCACCTGCCTACCAACAGCTGCCTCAGTTCCAATTCTCTCTTCCCTGGGGCCTCAGACACCATAGCTGAACTAGCTTAAAACTTGCTGATTTTATCAGAAGTTTGAGACAAAAAAAAATCAGTCCCCATGACAATTCGAGCTTCCACAAGTGGAAATATCAAATGTTACAATGTGATCTTTGTATTCACTGTGCATTGTTTGCAGTCTGTCTACTGAGGGGCATGGCAGCCTTCCCTTCAACCATCTGTGTTCTGTGTCTCTGGGCACTGTTCCCAACTGTGTGGACTCCGGGTCTTGATTTTGGCACATCTAGACATTCATTAAGCTATATAATACATGTACTTTCAATATGCCATTTGCTGCTAATGTTCCTTGGTAATTCAGATTTTTATTTCATATGTGTATTTTTCTTAAATAATCATATTAGGAAGCAATCAGGAAAAGAACAAATGCAGAATATAATTTTTTCAAAAACTTTTCATGAGTGGAGATGATTTGGAACTTTACCATAAAAATGCCATTTTCACCTTTGAGCAAAAGTACACAACTACTCTGTTCATTCATCATTCTGCAACTGTGATCACCTAGAGCCCTCAGAAATACACATACGCTCAAGATTATACATTCTAAGTAATCATTATTTTCTGGCATGTATTTTAGGCCTTAACATACTTGTACTAAAAAATTCAAGTAAATGCATAAATAGTTTTCAAAAATCCTTTGTGGTATTATGTTATATTCTGTTTATATTCATGTTCTTATATTGCCTGTTGTTTATATCTAATTTATGACAACTTTAGTTTTAAAAATTCCAGTGATCTAGCAAGAACTTTAAAAAAAACTATTGAAATGACACTGCCATCAATTGTTTTATGTCTGTGACATTAAGATTTATAGCAAAATAATCTATATGGAACTGGAAAATAAAGACAATTGATAGAGTTCCAAAATTATCCAAGAAGGAATGTATTTGATCTTTAATCCCTCTCAATTCATAAGTTCAGTCACCAGTCTATAGAGTTGCTTCTTTGGGACCTCACATATACTTCTCTGTTCTGTTTAATTGTGCTGTCATAAGTCCGTAATGTTAGTGCACATTTTCTCTTTCATATGTTAAACTAGGCATCTGTTGTGTTCCCTACTACTGCTTATAAAGACTGAAGTCACATAGCTATAAGTAATCCATTTTACAATATCATTTCACTTTATTTGCCATGATTCCTGGCATAGATTCACTGAATATTTAGAGCAACTTTTTTTCCCCTTCACCTTTGAAAAATAGCTTTTGCAAGAAAGTGACTCGAAGCAGTAAAAGGGTTATGAACTAAACATGAGTTAAATTTGAACTGAACCTTTGATTTCTTGGATTCAAATTCATTTTAATAGCCCAAGGATATTCAATTAACCCAACCTTCATAATCTAATTATATTCACTGTTCCAAATTAACACTCAATGTTATCTTATTATTCATTAAATACTTGCTAAAGTCCTTTAATTGAATATCTTCACAAATCCAAGGAAATAATGCTGTTTAAAGATTCTTTGCCTTCTTCATAAATTTCAACTTTATCCAACTCAATACATTTCTAATATGCTTTTGTTGGCTTATTGTATCTCCTTTAGTTTATTACATTTGATAGGGTCAGTTGTCATTCTAAATCACATTTCAAATTGTCATACACCCAATGTCACTATAAAAGCTTATTAACCCTCTATCTGTAAAGAACTGAATTAGATAACTCCTCTATTCAAAATACAGATGTTGAAAAAGTATATTTAACATATTAAAGTTTGAAAAGAATATATAGGCCAAGTCAGTCTTCTTGTATAAAGAAAGAAGAAAGAACACAAATGTGGTTAAAGAATTTTAAAAATATATAAGCTAAGTACCCATCAGTAAATGAATGAATGAAAAAACTAGTGTACATTTACACAACGGAATATTACTCAGCAAAAAGAAAGAAGGAGCTCCTACCCTGTGCAATAGCATGGATGGATCTGGAGAACATTATGCTGAGTGAAATAAGCCAGACAGTGAAAGACAAATATTATATGATCTCACCTCTAAGTGGAACCTAATTGACAAAACAAACAAGCAAGCAAAATATAACCAGAGACACTGAAATAGAGAACAAACTGACAATAGCCAATAGGACAGGGGAGAGGGATAATGGGGGAAAATTGGGGAAAGGTCATAAAGGAACATGTATAAAGGACACATGGACAAAGCCAAAGGAGTAGGATCAAGGGGATGGGTGGGGTGGGAGGAGTGGTGGGGTGAAAATGGCGACAACTGCACTTGAGCAATAATAATAATAATAAAACACCTAAACAGTAATATTTATTGATAGCAGAGTATAGCAGAACACAGGCTTCTTGTTTCAATATTCTCATTATGTAAACTAGTCCTTCTAATGCTATGGTCACTCATGCCACCTCTGCTACACTTGCTGCTTCTACTACTGCAAACATAATTTGTAACTATGTTTTACACTGAACAGATATATTTCGATACATATTTTTTTATTTTTAAAAGTGTTCCATGTTACCATTTTGTATTATTATTTGCCAGGTTCCTTTTTGTTATAGTAAGATACTTCATGGACAAAAGCATTCAATTGAACTCAGAAGCCAGATTTCAGGAGAACATTTAATATGATATGGAAAGAGCTTTGGTCAAGAAGCTTAAGAAACACTGAAAAATCAGCACACTATTAAAAAGGATCTTGAAAATAGATAATTCTTATATTTTGATAGCTTAATTTAGTTTTTCTAAAACATTCACAACAGTACTAGACAACTTCGTAATTCCTATATGAATGATATCTGTCATTTTTGATATTCTAAATATTTTACTTTCTAAATATTTATTTTTCATTTTCTGCTATAGCACTGACTCTATAAATGTGACCATTTCCCTCTCCAATATGGTTGACTTTTCCAAAGTAAAAAAAAATCACATATTATTTGATAAGATATTATGTTTCAGTTGAAAGTGCCTGCTTATTAGAAGTTAACAGAACCAAATTTTAAACCTGATTTTACAAAGATTTTGATATTTGTCTTAAATGCCTCTGTGTCTCAATGAGATAATGATACATTTGAAAACTATAGCAGCTGTAACTTACATAATGGCAAATTAAAGTGTCAACAACAGCCACAACCACAACAGCTATTTATTAACCTCTTATGAATGTGTGGCAGGGTTAAATGCTATACTTTCAAGGAAAGGCAGGACATACAGTCCCAGTCACCCAAAAGGTAAATCAAATAACCAGTCCAGACCTAATGAAATAGAAAGCAATACAGTGAAAAAGAAGCAATATCAGAAAAAAGAAGAACTTTTAATTAAGACTTGGCTTTGTTATGAATAAATGGGTAATTTCTAAAAAAAAAAATATTTGATGTCTCTGAACATTAGTCCCTTCATTTTGAAAAGAAACATATTTATTGAGGTTGTAGTTTGTCTTAGTCCCCTATCAGATCTAAGATATTATGAATCAATGTTAAATGGTGTGCAAAAGAAACAAGAGGTCTTGAAAAACTTCATGAAGTCCTTTGCAATCACATTGCTGTGTTTTCCATGATAAACAAGAAAACTAAGTGATATAATAATATAAAGTTCAATAAAGTGAATTTATTTTTTTGTGTTAAGGTAATATATAATATTTCCAAGCATAAGAAACCTTCATTTTTTGTTCATTTCCAAACAAAGTAGGCTTATGTTAGTTCAAAATTAAGAAGTATTAAAAGGTAATTTCAAAATCAAATAGAATATAAGTGCTAAAAGTGGAAAGTAAATTTGTGTGGCTTTGAGATGAAAACAAAATGTGCTTTAAAGTGAGGTTTACAAAAGTCTAAAAATTTTTCAGCCTCCTTTCCAATGCCTGCCACAAATAAAAGATACCATCAGTTAAAAATATTCATTTGAACACTGCTGACCTTTAGCTGCGTAAGGACATTTCAAATGACATTCTGAGAAATAAATGAGAGACTGGTATTCAACAATTTAATATATATTCAAATGAGAATTATAATAGGAGAGAAATTTATAAAAGGGTATATATAACAGCTCAAGAATCATTGGTATATTATTATCTATTAATGTGCGATTATAAAGGGACCAATAATGTCCTTTAGGTGAGTTCTGATTATTCTCTTGCTTTAAAGACATTTTCTGTGATCCCAAGAAAGTTTCCTATGCTAACCTTTTCAAAATTAGAGGATTATGACCTACCCTGAACTGCTGATCTTTCACCAATTTTCTAGGGAATGCTGAGGGTTCTCTCTAATTTTTCAATAAATATGGATATGTCACTACATAAGACCAGGTATCCTTTATGTATTTTCTCCATCTAGGTCATAAAAACGTGTGTTTGTTCTTGTTGTTGTTGTTGGCTTGTGTGTGTGTTGTGTGCCACAGTGCAGCATATTACATTTAAAATTACCAGGATGTATATAATGAAATGACCATGTAGTTTTCTTCTGTTTGTTAAACACGGTCTCCTCACTTTTTCTACCACTTTATAATAGAAACATCTATTACAGGACATTAAATATGAAATGGATTTGCTAAATCTTCAAACCCTAATGCTATCCTTCTACAGAATAAAAAATGCAAAGCCTGAAAATTTAAATTGGTGGGCTGTTTTTAAATGACTTGTTCTAATTGATATTATGAAATATTCCACCTAAAAACAACAACAGAATTCTCATTCTTCTCAAGAATAAATAAAACACTCACTGACATGCTACATTCTCAGTCAAAAAACAAGCTGTATTTAAAATAATAGAAATAAAACAAAATATGTGTAAGATTATGTAGAGTTTAAACTAGAAGTAAATAATAAAAATGAAGCAGGAGGATCCCTGTATATTTAGCATTTGAGCAGCAGCCTCATAATATCACATAGGTCTAAAAAAGACCCTGAGGAAAAATTAAGGATGAATGATGAGAGTTCTTGTTCATGGGCTGAAATACTCATTATTATCAAGATGCTAATTTTTCTGCATTTGATCTATAGAGTCAATGCAATTCCAACCTGAATCCAAGCAGGTAATTTTATAAATATTAATAAAATAATTTTAAAATTGATATGGAAAGCCAAGAGATAAATAGCCAACATGAACCAAAGGTGAAAAAAGTTGGAGGATTCACATTACTTGATTTTAAAACTTATTATAAGGCGACAGTAAAAAACACATGTGGTCCTGGTAAAAAAATAGACAGGTAGATCAACAGAAATGCCACTGGACAATTCAAGGTTTACTACAAAGCTCCAGTAAGCAAGACGGTGTGGTAATATGAAAGAATAGGTATACAGAAAAGTGGACCAGAAGAGAGAGCCCGGAACAGACCCATGCAAATATAGAAAGTAATTTTCAACTAAGAAGAAAAGTCAGTTCTATGGAGAAACTGTAGTCTTTTCAACAAATGACACTGAAACAAATTGATATCTATATCAGATGATGTTAAGTAACAACAAACCACAATTTGGGGAAGATACTCACAAAACCCATTATCTCATTAAAAAAAGAAACTGGCGTCCAAATATACAAAGAAATCTTATAGTTCAGCAATTAAAAAAAAAAACAACTACCCATTGAAAAATGGGTAAAATATCTGAATAGACAGCTCATTGAGGAAGATATACAGATGACAACTAAGAATATGAAAGATGTTCCACCTCATTAACTATTATTAGGAAATACCATATTTTTAAAAATTAGAAATTCCTACATACCTACTAAAATGTCTAAAACAACAACTAAAACAGCAGAACCTGACAGAGCCATGTTCTGGTGAGGAGGCAGACCGATGGAAACTCACATTCCTGGTCAGAGTATGTAGCCACTTGTAAAGATAGTTTGGCAATATTTTACAAAACCAAATATACTATCACTATGGAATTTAAAAATCACATTCCTAGGTATGTATTTATCCAACTGGTTTGAAAACTTATGCCCACACTAAAAGCTACATACAAATTTTCATAGCCACTTTATTTATAATTTCCTCACAATGAACTTCAATAAGCAAATGGGTAACATACCTGCAGAAATCCATATAATTGAATATTATTCAGCATTAAAAATGACCTATAAAACCATAAAAATATATGGAGAACTTTTAATGCATTTTGCTAAGTAAAATTATCCAAGCTGAAAAGTCAACATACTATATTACCTATGCACTTTAATAGAATATATCAATATTGATTCATTATTATAACAATAAATTAGAGAGGAAGGGAGTAAGGCAGGAAAGAAGGAAGGAAAGGAGGGAGGGAAGGAAAGAAAGAAATACAAGTCAAATTCCCATGCAAAGTACACCTGAGTAGTATAGGGTTGTGGGGGGGCTGTAGTGGCCCGAAGATTGCAGAATGAGAAACCACAGCAGAGTAAAAAGAAATGTGGAATAATATTCATTTAGGTTCCCAAATTTAAAAGTCACCTACTTTACAGTTTTGATTTCAGGCTATTCTGGAGATTGCATTACTAACTTTTCAATATCAATTAGTAGTATCTTTGAACAAGAAACTATCATTTCTATTCACTCTTTTGGCACATTCTAGAGCTGAGATAACTTGAACAAAGATCAAAATGGGTTGCATTTTCTTTTACTTTTAGGAAACTCCTAGAAATCTCTTCTGACAACTGACAGATTCTTTACTGCTTTGCCAAGCAATGTGATAAGTGGCCTTACAGCCCTTGGGAATGCATACTTCAAATCAGAAATCAACTCTTGTAGGAACTTAGAGTACACAAGATAAACAGATGGTTCTGCATCCCCCCTGAAAAGATATTTTTTGTGTATTTATTTTGGTGTTCACATATACTTCATGCTTTGAAAAATTAGTGATTGAAAGCTTCCTCAAAGAAGGAATAATTTCCAATAATTTGAATGAAAAGAAGGTGTTGCTATGTCTGCATTAGATCTGTTTTTGGTAGGATAGAGAATAAATAGTGGCTTTGTGCTTTAATAGTCTCATTGCAGATTCTAAATTCACCTTTAGAAAAGATACTTTCTTTTTGGAAATGGTTATAACTAAACACCAAACACAGAGTAGAGAAAGTATTCCTTTTAGGATTATCTACTGTTGCTTAGATTCTGTTTTTATTTTCTGTGCATTGTGTGAACAATAGGAAAGGTCAATGATGGCAATTTAATATTCACCTTGATGAAGGTTTGATAAAACAGTAACACTTAAATTAACCACAAGCAGCAATCAAGACAAGAATTAGACCTTATCATACTAATGTTAATGTGAATTTTTCAGGCAGTCTAAAGGAAAAAAATGAGTATTGTGTTACATATATCATTTAATAGCACATAAGGCTCCAAAGTGAAATTTTTGCATCTGTATTCATCAGAGATATTGATCTGTAGTTTTCTCTTTCTGTGTTATTTTTGCTAGGTCTTGTTATCAGGGTTATGTTGGCTTCATAAAATGTGTTAGGAAGTGTTGCCTTTTCTTCAATTTTTTGGAAGAGTTTGAGAGGAATCGGCATCAAATTGTCTTTGGAGTTTTGGTAGGATTCACTAGTAAAGTCATCTGGTCCTGGACTTCTACTTTTTGAGATGTTTTTGATGGTTGTTTCAATTTCTTCACTGTTAATTAGTCTATTTAGATTTTCTAGTTCTTCATGGGTAAGTCTAGGAAGCAAGATTATATATTTCTAGAAACTTAGATCTATTTCCTCTAGGTTATTGAATTTGGTAGCATACAGACTTTCATAGTATTTTTATATGATACTTTGTATTTCATTAATGTCTGTGGCAACTTCTTTCATTACTGATTTTGTTTATTTGAGTGTTTCTTCTTTTTTCCATAGGTGTCCAGTCAGAAGTTTGTAAATTTTATAAATCTTTTTAAAGAACCAGCTGTTTGAGCACTGATTTTTTGTATAGTTTTTAAAAATTTTTTCTGCTTCATGTACTTGTGCTCTAATTTTTGTTGTTTCCTCTCTTCTGCTGATTTTGGGCTGCTTTTGTTCTTTTTCTAGTTCTTTGAGGTGTAATGTTAGCTTGTATACTTGGGATTTTCTTGTATTTTGAGATAAGCCTATAATGATATAAACTTCCTTCTTATTACTGTTTACATTGCATCCCAAAAGTTTTGATATGTTGTATTATCATTCTGATGTGTCTCTATATATCTTTCATCTCATCTCTTACTTCTTCTTTGACCTAGTCATTTATACCATGTTGTCTAAGCTCCACATATTTGTGAGTTTTTTTCTTTCTTTTGGTAGTTGATTTCTAATTTCAAAGCCTTGTGGTTAGAGAATATGCTTAGTATAATTTCAGTCTTCTTAAATTTGTTGAGTTTAGTGTTGTCTCAACATATGATCTCTCCTTGAGAATGTTCCATGTGTACTGGAGAAAAATGTATAATATGATGTTGTGGGATGAGAGGCTCTGTAAATGTCATTATGTCCATTTGGTCTAATGTGTCATTTAAGGCTGATATTTCTTTACTGATTTTCTGTTTGGATGATTTATCTGTAGCTGTCAATGGGGTATTCAGTTTCCCTACTATGATTGAGTTTTTGTCAGTTGCTCCCTTTAGTTCTGTTACTAGTTTTATATATTTTGATTCTCCCTGACTGGATGCCTATATACTGAGAAGCGTTACGTCTTCTTGATGCAGTATCCCCTTTATCATTATAAAATGTCCATCTCTGTGTCTTGTTACCTTATCTATTTTATCAGATTAAATATGGCTACACCTGTTTTTCTATGGATGCTGTTTACTTGGAGAATCATTTTCCAGCCTTTTACTTTGAGTCTGTATTTGTCTTTGTAGCTTAGATGTGTCTTCTGAAGTCAACATAAGGTCGATTTTGTTTGCTTGTTTTATCCAGTCTACTACTCTCTACCTCTTTGTTGGTTAAGTCTGTCCATTTATATTTAGGGTAATTATTCGTGAAAAATTTTTCCTATAGTTATTTTTTGTTTTCTGGTAGCTTTGTGCCTCCACTGGTTCTTTTCTTTTATGTTTTTGTCTATTATACTAATTTTGTGGTATTCTATACTTTTCCCCACTTACTCTTTTTTTAAAGTTATGTGTCTCAGTTATTATTTTCAGGTTTTTTGGCTTGGCTCCCATATCTCTTTGATATTATACCTTCTTTTTTCTTTTTTTTTTGAGCACTTGATTAGTTTCTTACAGGATAAGAACATAAGATACTCTTAACTTCTTCTTACATTTTCCTAATCTCAGCTTTAGAAACAACTACTGATCAATGGGTTTGAAACATACTTTAAAAAAGAACTTCTCTTTGGGTCTTTGTTAATAAAAACTTACAAAACATAAAATCTATCATTTTAATCACTTTTAGTACACATTTCAGAGGCATTAAGTGTGCTTGCACTGTTGTGCCAACACCACCACCATTCACCTCCACAATGTTTTTATTTTCAAAATGGAAACTCTGTGCCCATCGAACAGTAACCATCACTTGCCAACCAGCATTCCATTTTTTGTCTCCATGAGTTTGCCTACTGCAGGTACCGCAGATCATACAACCTCAGTTCTTTTGTTTCTGGCTTATTTCACTTAGCATACTGCCTTAAAATTTGATCCATGTTGTAGCATGTGTCATAATTTTCTTCAGAAAGAGTCATTTTTGATGTTTTTATGTAATTCATTTTCTTATTAAGTTTTATTTTCTTATGATATTGAAGTATCACTTATTCATTATTGTGAGTTTACCTTGTTTTTTATATTAAAATATTCTATTCTCTTTAATGTTTTAGAAAAAGACATACAGACATACTCTGATATTAATAAATTTTCAATTTACAAAGTAAGATAATTATTTAAGAAAACATGACTTGCTACTTCTGCTTCAATTAGAATGAAGAAATAGGCACAGAGGTATCACACAAACACTAAAAATGAGAAGAATTACAATAACCCAAAACCAGAAAAATTTTAAGCGCATCAGAGATCATAGGCAGCAGTGACCTAAAATCCAAAATATGACAAGGTTTTTCTAGAAAAGATATAACACATAATGTTTTATCTTTGGCAGTGCAGTAAACAAAGGGAAATTTTACCATACGCCACAGAAAAAGAAGCAGATATACTTTTAGCAATGTTTTCAACTCTCAAGTATATGGTGGAATTAAAGTTTGGTTTTTTGAAATGTCCCAGACATCCTTGGCTGAGTGGCTCAGTTGATTGGAGCATTGTCCTGTACACTAAATATTGTGGGTTTGATTCCAGTCAGGCACATACTGAGGTTGCAGGTTCGAACCCTGATCCCTGGCCAGGGTGCATATGGGAGGAAACCAATCGATGTTTCTCTCTCACATGGATGTTTCTCTCTCCCCACCTCTCAAATCAATAACCATATCCTTGGGTGAGAATTGAAAATAAATATTTATCATGGCTTGAGATGACTAAAGTTATGATTGGAGAGAAAATATATGAACAATATAATTCTTAACAGTTAGTAACTTAAACCCAGTCAGAGCTGCCTTGGGCAGCTGCACTCAATACATATAAACTTTCTTCTTGATTTATTTTAGTTGATGAATAAATTGTGGCCTGACATACACTTGGTGTGCTTTTCTCTTATGTATAGTAGAACAAATAAAACAAAGAACTTACAAGAGGATGTTTTTTATGGTCGGACAACCCTAATGCAATAATTTTTAGCATCCTAAATTAGCTTCTTCTAAATTTTCTTCAGATGCTATATGAAAATTCTTCAGATGCTATTTATCACTCTATTTTTTTTCTCTGTAAAAAAAAGAGTGATAAAATGTGAAAGAATATTAAATATAGCCTAGTTCAACAGCTATCTATTGTGGCTGAGTAAACTAAGATACTGGAAGATTATAATAATATTCTAGTTAGTAGAAAAAATGATAGACCACAATATAGGTTTACCTGTTCCCAGTCTATTTGGCCACTAATGCTACTCAAATCAGCCTCAGCAAAAGTACCTTAGTACTCCATATTGTATCATGTTGAGTCCAAAAATAAACTATTCTGTATTATATGTACATTAGAAATCTTATGAATGGAATTAAGCAATGTATCACTAAATATTTAACAACCCATTTTCCATCAGAATAAGCCTCAACAAATTATGAGGATTTCACTTCTTCTTTCTATTTAGGAAGAAATTGGAGACATTTGTATAGTATAAACTTATGAATATCAAACTTACCATTACTGAAGAACTTATTCATTAACAACAAAGAGAGATCAGATCACCATATTATTTTATTTTTTTCTTGTACCTCTTACTAGATTACTGGAATCACTACCGTCAGCAATTCCCTTCTACTATTTTTGATTTTGGAGCAATGCTGTGGCCAGTATCTTCTCATCTCCTTCTAACCAATGAACATAGCAAATAAAAAACTATTCTTGGAGGGATACAAAGAAAAAGAAATATCTGGTGGCCTACTTGTTGTTTTATTTTTGTATTTTTCTTCTCATTACTTACAATGTAGACATAAGTAGACCAATAAATGTGATATGAGATGAGTTTTGCTCTCTGAAAATAAAGTTCCATATTAAATTACTGATTTAGCAAATTAGAAGACACAAGATATGATCAAAAAAGATCTGCACATTGATCCTTGTGATTACAGTGTAATGACAGTGGTGTTATCTTGGGAATACTTAATCTATCAACATGCCAAGTTGCTGAACCAGAAGGCTTATCATTAGTTTCTAATTCTTTCAAATATTTCAAAGATACCCTGACATTTAAAGCAACATGCTTTGGCAAGTTAAGTAATTTCCTACACATTGATGATAATACATTTTTCTTTTGGGTGAAATCCTAGTTTATAAGAAAAAATGAAAGCATGACCTTCAACCCTAAAATATGTATTCTTTCTTGAAAAATAAAAATATGCCAATTTTAAGAGTTAAAATTCTGAAATGTTAAAGTCACCATGAGAAAATGCATAGAAGTCAGAATCAACATATGTTCGAAGATGGCAAATGCGTCTCAGGGCAAAATGAACAATTGTGCAAAGGCCAACAGTATATTAGGGTCTTCTTCACCATGCAGAAGAGCCTGGATTTAACCTTTAATATTAGGAAGTCGCCAACTCATTGATACACGAGAGAAATGTAGTCAAATTTGCCTTTAAATAATGATACTATAAAAACTGGTGGCTAGTATATTAGAAGGGAGCAAGACTAGAGGTCATGAGAATAATTTCATTATTCCTATAGGAGACACAATAATGAAGGCCTTGACTCTATCAGGAACTGCATATATTTTGTCAGTATTTGATAATGAGAGTCATCAGAAGAGCATATCATTTTAGAATGACTCAGTTGGCAAGGTTATTAATTTGAAGCTAGAGGCAAACAGAGACTCTTAAGGTATTCTGAGATTGGAATATGAATTAGTGTTATGGAAATATATTGGAGAAGACACATTTAAGAGGTATTTCAAGGAAAGAAATAACAGTGTTTGGTGAGAGGGAATATAAGGTATCAGGTAAATAAAACATCAATGACTCCTTTACACTTACTAGTTTGTAAGACAGAGAAAATGATAATAAACTTAAAATGAAATGAAAGTGGAAATGTAGCTGTTTAAGCTAGAGGATATACTTTTTCCACTACCATCATTTCAATTTTAAAATGAAACATGATGTTTTGCAAAAAGTATTGTGTTTTGCTTTTGAGTGATTGTGAGCAAGTTACTTATCCTCTGGGCTCCTATTTCCTAAATACAAAATAGTTTTAAAATTAAAATTCCCATCTCTTACAGATGATGAGAGGAAAAGGAGTCATGCTAGTAAAATTTTCATACGATATATGATAAGTGCAGCTACAGCTAGTGTTGTTGTTGTTTTATTATTGTTATTAATTATGTTGAGAGGGCCAGCAGTTAGGATTTAGAACAAGCTGTAATGCCATATTTTTTTGTAGCAGAAAAAACTCTCATACATTTGCTCTTGAATCATTTAAATTTTTTCTCTTAGGTCTAAGTTATCATGTCATTTGGCATCTTTAGAATTTATTCAGTCCCTAAGTATTATTTTCTTAATGAGACTTTGGTAAGAAGAGTTACAGAATTTATACTAAGAAAGATAATCAAGGTATCATATATTCCAGTTTTATCAACATTACTCTGAATGTCTGAGCCAGACAAGACAATGAAGTTTGAGGAGTCAAGCACCCTTGTTCACAATTGGACTGTTAACTGTATGCAAATGCATTGGCCTGATTGATATTTAGAGCTTCCTCGGTAGTAAAAATAGAATTTTACATGTTCATTGAAGAGTTTGCGACTTAATAGAGGAGAAGACTCCACGTAACTTGGCAGAAACCTATTTTATAATGACAGTATAAATGTTTTCTTGTCAACATTAAATTTTAATTCATTAAAATTAAACATAATAAAATCAGTGATCATTATAGCAATTTAATATAAAGGCCAAGCTATACATCTTTTATATAGTCTTACCTTCCAGAGATGCTTAACAGAAATTTAATGATCATAATAAAATATATTTCTTTGTCCCAGAAAAAAAAGGAAGAACTGGAAAAGATAAGTGGTATACTTACGGTCAATTGCAAAGTACTACAGTAACATCAAATATTTGGCTCTGGAATATTAAGCTCCCTAGATATTACGAGTTGACCTTTAAGATAAATCCAAAAGCTATTTGAAGATTTTACTTTAAAATTCATACATAAGAGAACATTACTGATGTGCCATTGCTTTCAAATTTTACTGGCCATATATCCTGGATGGAAAATGTGCTCTAGAATAAAAAGTTTCATCTTAACCTTCCCTGTTTTATGTAAAAATAAGACATAATCTTTCAAGTTTAAGGCTGTATGCTGAAAGACAACAGTGTTTTGAGTGATAAAAGTGGAATTGCAAGCGTAGTCTCCACCAGAGCGTTTCTCTGGTGGGAGAGAAGTGCTGCCATGACTGTGGGGGCACGAAGCAGAGATCTGATTCAGATATTCAGAGCCATTTATTTCCTCCAATCAAGTAAAAAAATGTAAAATATGTGCTGAGTCCAATACTAGAAAATTAGTTTAAATCAAGGCTCATAGTCAAATAAAACATTTGATTTTTTGCATTTTATAGTTAAATTTCATATTTATAACCAGAGGGCAGAAATTATATTAATGAATTTGAGAACAATTCTGTTTGGTGCCATGTTTTATTATTATATTCCCTCTAAATTGATAGAGGACACTTTTGTCAATTTGAAATCAGAGTAAGTAGTTTCATAGTGGTCACCTCATTACTTCAGTGCATTTTTCTCTGCTTTACACAAATAAAAGAGTGTTGGACTAATGGATATTTTATTTGTTTCTATCTGCTTCAAGATTACAATATTAATACACTGTTTTAATTTTGTTGAAACCATTACTAATCAATACTAATTTTGAGTATGCATTTTAATATTTATACAAATAAACCATATATATACATATATATTAAAGCCGGCACAATATTTAAAACTATGAAAGATAATTAAAGATGAACCTGTAGAAGTGTAAGTTGTTTTGTAAGATTTTAAAATAATTATGATTTACATGTTAAGAGCTCTACTGGGAAAAGTGGACTTTTCAAGTACAGATAGATAATTTTAATAAATGAAAGTTATAAAAAATAATCAAATGGAGATGCTAGAAATAAAAAAAATACAGCAACAGAAAAGAATTTTGTCAGTGATTCTTAACAGTCTAATATACAGAAAAAGTAAGTGGTGGTGTAAAAGTAAGTTTACAAATGTTCATATGAAAAACAATAAACTAATTAATAAGTAATAATACAAGAATAGACTCTGTGTTCTGTGTAGTCTCAACTGTAAACCTACTTTTGCCCCACCTTTTATATATAATTGACATCCCAGAAGAAGAGAGAAAAGCCAAAATAAATATTTGATGAAATAATAGATGATAACATACAAAATTAATAACAAACTCTCAGAACCTAGAAGTTCAAATAACTACAAACAGGATTGAAGAATCAAACAAAACAAAACAAACAAAAAAACTAGGTATATCTAGGCAAATTGCTCATATACTTTTCACAACCAAGGTGAAACAAAAGTACTTAAGATGGTTCCAAAAACAAAACACATTGCATACAGGTGTATAAAGAGAAAGATTATAGCTAATTTTTACTTATGAATGGTAATTGAAAGAATTTGTTGTCAGCAGAGAGACTATAGAAATATTAATGAAGGTTCTTTATGCAGTAGGAATTGGATAATAGAGAGAAACTTGGATCTGTGCAAAGAAGAGTGTTAGAAGTAAAATAATTGGAGGTAACTACAAATTTCTTTCTTTTTCTTAATTTTCATTACATCTAAAGATAATTGACTAAAGTAAAGTAGCCATGCTTCAGTGTGTATTTATAGCACATTTATAATTAAAATATGTAACAAGACTAGCACAAATTTGCAGAGGAAGCATTGAGAGAATAATATAAAAATTGCTTAAACTCTTATGAAGTGGTAATGTAATATTATTTGAAAAAAGATTCTGACTAATGAAAAAGTAAATACTAATAACTTTAAAAAATAATACAGTTACGAAAGTTAAATTAACTTGTTAAAATTAGTTGAGATTTTTTTCTGTTTGCTTAATCCCCTTTCTTTTTTCACACAGCACTCAGACCCTCTCCCTTCTTACAGCTGTCAATCTGTTGTGTGTGTCTAGGAGTCTGTTTGTTAGTTTACTTTGTTCATTAGGTTTCACATATAAGTAAAATCATATGGTACTCATCTTTCTCGAACTGGCTTGTTTCACTTAGCATGCTACTCCCCAAGTCCATCCATGCTGTCACAAAGGCAAGAGTTCCTTTATTTTGGCCAAGTCATACTCAATTGTGTAAATATATCACAGTTTTTTATCTACTTATCCACTGGGGAGCACTCAGAGACCCAGACAACAGCATAGTGATTACCAGAGGGAAAGGTGGTTAGGGGGAGGTAGAGAGGGCAAAGGGAGATAAATGCTAATGGAAGGAGACTTGACTCAGGGTGGTCAAAACAATACAATATACAGATGGTGTATCATAGAACTGTATACCTCAAACCTATATAATTTCATTAACCAATGTCACCCCAATAAATTCAAATACAATTTTTAAAAATAAATAATTAATTTTAAAAAGTAAGGAAAAAGATGGCAGAAAAGAGGAGAAATCCAACAAAGAATTGATGGAAAAATAGAAAATACTGTTAGGATTGAGGTGCCGGGAGAGAGTCCCAGTCTCACAGGAGAGTTCCTTGGAGAGATCCACAGGGTCCTAGAACATATACAAGCCCACCCACCCGGGAACCAGCACCAGAAGGGCCCATTTGCTTGTGGGAAGTGGCAGAAGGGACTGAAATCGGAGAGTGGAGGAAGCACTGTTGTTCCCTCTCTGACCTTGCCCCCACATACAGAGTCACAACCCAGCAACTGTGTTGCCCCACCCTAGTGAACACCTAAGGCTCCACCCCTTATATGTAACAGGCACACATGACCAGACCCCCCCAAAAAACAATGGTGCAAACCAAAGAACAGATCAAAACCCCAGAGCCAATACTTTTAAGCAACCAAGAGATAGACAACATATCAGATGCACAGTTCAAAGCACTAGTGATCAGGATGCTCAGAGAATTGCTTGACTTTGGTCGCAAATTAGACGAAAAAATGAAGGCTACACTAAGTGAAATGAAGGAAAACGCACAGGGAACCAATAGTGATGGGAAGGAAACTGGGACTCAAATCAAGGGAGTGGACCAGAAGGAAGAAAGAAACAACCAAACAGAAAAGAATGAAGAAACAAGAATTTTAAAAAATGAGGAGAGGCTTAGGAACTTCCAGTACATCTTTAAACATTATAAACATCTGAATTATAGGGGTACCAGAAGGGGAAGAGGAAGGGCAACAAGTAGAAAGTTTATTCGAACAAATAGTGAAGGAGAACTTCCCCAATCTGGCAAAGAAAATAGGTTTCCAGGAAGTCCAGGAAGCTCAGAGAATCCCAAAGAAGTTGGACCCAAGGAAGAACACACCAAGGCATATCATAATTATGTTACCCAAGATTAAAATGAAGAAGAGAATTCTAGAAGCAGCTAGAGATAAGGAGACAGTCACCTACAAAGGAATGCCCATCAGACTGTCAGTGGATTTCTCAAAAGAGACCTTACAGGCAAGAAGGGGCTGGAAAGAAGTATTCCAAGTCATGAAAGTCAAGGACTTACATCCGAGATTGCTCTATCCAGCAAAGCTTTCATTTAGAATGCAAGGGCAGATAAAGTGCTTCTCAGATAAGGTCAAGTTAAAGGAATTCATCATCACCAAGCCCTTATTATATAGAATATTAAAGGGACTTATCTAAGAAAAAGAAGATAAAAATCATGAACAGTGAAAGGACAGCAAACTCATACTTACTAACAACCACACCTAAAACAAAAGCAAACTAAGCAAACAACTAGAACAGGAACAGACCCACAGAAATGGAGATCACATGGAGGGTTAGCAACAGGGGAGTGGGAGGAGGAGAGGGGGGAGAAGGTACAGAAAATAAGTAGCATAGATGGTAGGTAGAAAATAGGGGGAGGGCAAAAGTAGTGTGGGAAATGTAGAAGCTAAAGAACTTTATGATACATGGACATGAACTAAAGGGGGGGGGAATGTGGGTGGGAGGGGGTGTGCAGGGTGGAGGGAGATGAAGGGGGGAATGGGACAACTGTAATAGCATAATCAATAAAATATATTTTTTAAAAAAGAAAATAGCTGGCAAGTTGGATTTTGATCTGATCATGTCTATAATTATGTTAAATGTAACGGACTAGGAAAATTTATTAAAACACAGAAATCATCAGATAAAAATTAATAGTTAAAAAAGTGTATCAAACTACATATCTCTACACACACTTATTCACACTTCACATTAAAATATAAAGACATTAAAAATAAAAAAGATGGAAAATATATAATAGGCAAATAATTACCAACATAAAATGGGGACAGTTATATTAATATCATATTAAATAAAATTAAACACAGAAATAGTACTAAAGATAAGAAAGAACAGTAGATCATAATAAAGATACCAATTACCCAAAGGCTATAATAATCCTAAATGGGTATTATTGGATAATAGAGTTTTAAAAAAATTGTCATGATATAGAAGACATGAGAATCCCTATAAAAACAACAATGTAATTGACATTACAGAGCCCCCCCAAACCATAATACTTATTACTTTTAGCACACATTGAATGTTCACTAATATAGACTATATCTGCTCCATAAAACAAACCTTCACAAGTTTAAAAAACTGAAATTATTCAATGTATGTTTTAGGCCACTAATGGAATTAAATGCAAATTTACAAACAGAAGTTGGCTAAAAATTACCCACAGTATTTAAAAATTGAACAAAACAGTTCTAAATAATGAATGAGTCAAGGAGAAAACTCCAAGAAAAATTTTAAAAGATTTTAGTTGAATAAGAAGTAATAGTACATAATTTGGGAAGGAACAGTATTTAGAGGGATATTTGGCTATTATGAGAGAAGGATAAAGAATGGTTTAAGCATCCCACTGATGACATTTTAAAAAGAAAAATATATTAAATCCAAAGCAAGCGTAACAAAGAAAAAAATACACAGAAGTTAATAAAATGGACAACTGAAAAACAATAGAGAAAATAAATAAAACAAAACTGTGTGTTCAAAAATACTAATGACATTGATAAACCTCACCATAAAAAAGTCAAAAGGCAGAAATTACAAATATCAGGAAAACAGAGAGAATATCAACATAGACCCCAAGATTAAGGATACAATACAAATTCCAACAATAAACAGATAAACTGGCCAAATTGCTTGATAAAACAAACTGCCACAGCTCACTCAAGAAGAAATAGAAAAGGTAAAATTACCCTGTATCTTATAAAAAAAAGAATTTGTAGTTAAAGACTTACTAACAAAGCACACTCTAGACCCATATAAGTACTACTAAACATCTAAGAGGTTGCGGGTGGAGAATAGCAGCTAACAATCTACGTAACTTCTCCATAATATAAAAGATAACATCCCTTAACTCATTGTATGAGGCCAGCACTGCCTTGATACTAAAAGTAGATGAAGACCTCACAGAAGAAAGAATTCTATAAACTGCAATTCTTTAATAATACAATAGCTAATTGTATCCAGCGGTACATACTGAATAAATAATGCATCAGGATTGACTAGGCTTAATCCAAGTGGTAAGTATAGCCCTGGCCTAGATGTCATCCACCTCTTTCAGTGAAATGTCTTTCTCAAATACCACCTAAGCCTTTATGAATGTGTAATTTGGTAATCAGCCTACAAAGGAGAAAAATCTGAGGATTAGTTTAGAGATAGTTCAATATGATATATCTGTGTGAGTCAAGTGTACAACTGCTTTGCTAAAGCCCCATTAGCCTCATTAAAGGAGGGTTCTAACTACAGGACAAGAGGATAATTCCATCAAAAGAGCTTAGAGCAGTACTCTTGCCTGTGTTCTTTCTGGGAAGGGAATATTGACCTGAAGTTTGGATTTATAGGGTGCTATGGCTGGTTGGTCAAGGGCCTGGAAGTGTGGAATTAGGGAAATTAGAGACTAAGTAGTTTGGGAACTACAGGCAGTGGGCATTTTGTGTGAAACTCTTGTTTCATGTCATTACTCATGCAAGAGTATCCACTGTGGAGAAGGCACTGAGAAAGTGGGTGGACAGGAGGCCCTAAGCTCTCAGTCACTCTAATGGAGTAAAGAACAAGTAGCTGTGGTGCCACAGTACAGGCCAAGGTTGGAATGAAAAGTATACACTCCTTCTTTGCGAAGCTGATGTAGCTTGTGCCTCTGTTGAATGACCAAAGCTGAGCCCTAGCTATAATACCATCATGGATGGAAGCCATACAGACACTTGCTGTCAAGCCAAATGTGTTAGAACTCTTCTGCCCTGAGGAGGAAATCATTCATCTTTACTAGAATTGACAGGAATTGTAGACATATATTTGCCTTCCCAGCTCATGCTCATGGTGCTTCAGGCAGCGTCACTCACCAATAGTTTTCAGAATGTCCAATTTATAAACATGAAATCTGATATCTAACACTTTGGATAAAGAAAGTATGACATTCAGAACCACTGGTTCTATCCAGCCCCCAGTGCCTTAAAAGTCAGCCTCATAGAATGCTGGAATGTTTATTAATGAATCAAGGAAGATGCCAGCATGAGACTGACTATAAGGTGTGGATTCTGTCCCTGAATATGTGGAAACAATGGTCAGTGTAAATTGCTGAGTCCTAAACAGCTAGAAGTTGAGAGGTAGAAGTAGAATTGTTCTCTTTCACCATCATTCCAGTGATTCACAGATTTTGTGTCTCGTTTGCCCACAACTTGATGATATTTTGGCTTAGAGATCCTGTTTCCTGGGATGTGGACAAACTGGAGGACAAATAAAGAATTCTAGTGAGCCCTGACAACCGACGCTCAGTTGGTCACACATCATCCTGCGAAGCCAAAGGTCACTGGTTCAATTCTCTGTCAGGGCACATGCCTGAGTTGCAGCTTTGGTCCTTCATTAGGGTGCATACAAGAGAGCAAGCAATAGATGTTTCTCTTTCACATCAATGTTGCTTTCCCTTTCTTCCTCCTTTCCCTTCCTCCTATAAATAAATAAATAAAGCTATTTTTAAAGTATATTTTATTGTTTATGCTATTACAGTTCTCCCAATCTTTCCCTTTTATTGCCCTCCTGTTTGCATTCCCCAATCCTCCAGCATTTCCTCCTCTAAGTTCATGCCCATGGGTTATACATGTAAGTTCTTGGAATTCTATGTTTTCTATACCCTTTTTACCTCTCCCCATCTATTTTATGTCTACCAATTATGCTTCCTCTTCCCTGTACCTTTCCCCTTGATTCCTCCCCTCACCCTCCCCACTGAAACCCTTCCATGTGATGTCTGTTTCTGATTCTGTTCCTGTTCTAGTTGTTTGCTTAATTTTTTTTAATTCTAATGAATGTGAAACTATTTTGACTACCACTTATCCTCATGAACATGACCATTAGTCAGAGGAAATTTATACTATTTGGGGTAATCAAACAATTATTATAAAGATTTAGACTTGATGCTATATTGGGGGAGTAGAACAAATATAAAACCTGGAAGATTCCCTGAGCCCCTTTTATTGATTCTATATCTGCTGATAAGAGTACATTTTGATTTGCAATCTGATAGACGTTAGACATGGCCGACAGTTTACACTCCATAGAAGTGAAAGTTTGGGCCTTCTCACCAGATGAGCTGAAATGCCAACTGAGAGTGTGTGAAGTAGACAATAGGAAGTGGAGAAGGGAGATTATGGAAACAATGGTATTCCCAGAATCAGCTGTAAAGAAAAAGAGTGTAGCTTGTTCCTTATAATCTCCTTGATATTAAATTTGTAAAGAGATCAGAACCAACTCACTGTGGAGTCAGGGCAAAGTGAATTAAATGTGGAATATAAGAAGTTGTGGTGGAGTTCTGGCCAAGATGGAGACGTAGGTAGAAACCCTTGGCTTCTCACAACCAAAAGGAGGATAACAACTAATCTAAAATCAATAAACAACCAGAAGTGCCAGAAAATCAAACAGCATGGAACTCCGACAACCAAGGAATTAAAGAAACAGTCAAACAGAATGACCAGACTGGTAAGATGGGTGAATGGAGAGTTCCTGAGGTGAGATGGTGGACTGCGCAGGTGGGGCTGACTTAGGGGTAAACTGAGATACAGAACTGGCTGTGGACTACGGTGGTGGCCAAAGTAGGAGAAACTTCCGGTCTTGTAGGAGAGTTTGTTGGAAAGTGTGCTAGAGACCAGCAGGGAGCTGCATTGTTTCCTCTCTGGACCCTGCCCCACAGGCAGTGCCACAGCGAAGCAAGGAGGGTTTCCCTGCCCAGGTGAATACATAAGGCTCCACCCCCTTACAACTTAACAGCTGTGCTGAGACAAAGAAATATGGCCCAAATGGAAGAACATAGCAAAATTTCAGAATGAGAGCTAAGCAATGAGGAGGTAGCCAATCTACCTCATGGAGAGTTAAAGCTCTGGTAATCAAAAATGCTCACAGAACTGATTGAGCTTGGTCAAACACTGAAAAAAATATTCAAAATGAAATAAAGCAAAATATTCAGGGAACCAACAGTGACAGGAAGGAAACCAGGACACAAAGCAATGATTTGGAACAATAGGAAAGAAATAAACATCCAAATGGAACAGAAAGAAGAAACAATAACTAAAAAAATGGAGAGACTTTTGTCTCTGGGACAACTTGAAATGTTCCAATATCTGAATTATAGGGGTGACAGAAGGAAAAGAACACTAGCAAGAAATTAAAACCCCTTTTTTTAAATTTTTATTTTTATTTAATTCTTGTTCAAGTACAGTTTTCTGTCTTACATTCCCAGCCCTGCCCGCCCCAGTGCTCCCCACCTCCCTCCCATTTCTGCCCCCTACCCTTAGTTATTGTCCATGTGTCCTTTATATTTGTTCATGTGAGTCCATCCCCTTTTCCCCTATGATTCTCTCCTCTCTTCCCTCTGGACCCTGTCAGCCTGTTCTGTATTTGAGTGTCATTGGTCATATTTTGCTTGCTTGTTTGTTTTGTTGTTTAGATTCCTGTTAAAGGTGAGATCAAATGGTATTTGTTTTTCACCACCTGGCTTATTTCGCTCAACGTAATGCTCTCCAGTTCCATCCATGATGTTGCAAAAGGTAGGAGCTCCTTCTTCCTTTTTGCAGCATAGAATTCCATTGTGTAAATGTACCATAGCTTTTTGATCCAGTCATTGACCGATGGGCATCTAGGTTGCTTCCAACTCTTGGCTATCGTAAGTTGTGCTGCTATGAACTTTGGGGTGCATAGGTTCTTTTGGATTGGTGTTTCAGGGTTCTTAGGATATAATCCCAGCAGAGGAATTGCTGGTCAAAAGGCAGGTCCATTTTTAGTTTTCTTAGAAAATTCCATACTGTTTTCCATAGTGGTTGTACCAGTCTGCAATCCCACCAACAGTGAACTAGGGTCCTCTTTTCCCCACAACCTCTCCCTTATTTGAACAAATAATAAAGGAAAACTTCCCCAGTTTGGTGAAGGAAATAGACTTCCAGGGAATCCAGAAAGCCCAGAGAGTCCCAAAGAAGTTAGACCCAAAGGGGAACACACCAAGGCACATCATCAAGTTACCCAAGATTAAAGACAAAGAGAGAATCTTAAAAGCAGCAAGAGGAAAGAGTTACATACAAAGAGATCCCATAAGGCTATCAGCTGATTTCTCAAAAGAAATCTTTGAAGCAAGAAGGGCCTGGAAAAAAAGTATTTGAAGTCATGAACGGCAAGGACCTACATTCAAGAATACTTTATTCAGCAAAGCTATCACTTAGAATGGAAAGGCTGATGAAGTTCTTCCCAGGTAAGATCAAGTTAAAAGAGTTCATCATCACTAAGCCATTATTATATGGAATGTTAAAGAGACTTATCTAAGAAAAAGAAGATCAAAAGTATGAATAGTAAAATGACAACAAACTCACAACTATCAACAAATAAACCTAAAAAAAAGAAAAACAAGTAAAACAAAAACTAAGCAAACAACTAGAACAGGAACAGAATCAGAGGAATAGACATCACATGGAGGGTTATTAGTGGGGAGGGGGAAGACAGGAATGGGGGGGAAGTACAGGGAAGAAGAAGTATAATTGGTAGGAATAAAATAGATGGGGAACGTAAATATTGGTACAGGAAACAGAACTCAAAGAATTTATATGTACAACCCATGGACATGAACTAAGGTGGGGGAATGCTGAAGGGTTTGAGGGGTGCAGGGTGGAGGGGGAATAAAAGGGGAAATTGGGAGAACTGTAATAGCATAATCAATAAAATATACTTTAATAAATAAGTTACGAGTATGGCAAAGGAAGCACAGTATCAGATGCATTTTATGGCTCACATGATGTCTCTGGTTTTGCTACAAAGCGAGCAGTCAGTGCAGGTCACAGGCCTAACCTGAGTCCATGCTGCTAGTCTCTTCCTAATTTCTACCCCAAGGACTTGACTGTATTCATGAGAACAATCATACTCTTGCACAAAAGCAAGATAAATAAAGTAAGTTGTAAGCTGATAAACACTTAGTCTAGGAGACAGTCTCTTACTTTATAAAGAAACACATGAGGCATTTCTAGTAAGTCAAGGTCAAGGCAAGAACACTAAATAACAATAATTCTAAACACTACAGAGATTTTTAACCTCCCAAAGTTTTATTGTGTCTCCCTCAACCATTTTTTATTGCAAGGACACTTATTGTGAAGTCTACTCAAAACATTTGAAGTGCACAGTATGTTGTGAATTAGAGGCTTTGTGTTGTCTCACAGATTTCTAGGATCTTTTCATCTTGGGTAACTGAAACTTTACACCCATTAAACGTCATTAAAACTGTGTTTTAAAGAAATGTCTGTTAATGTCCTTTGCTCATATTTTAATTGGGTTACTTTTTAATTTTTTTGCTATTGAGTTGTGGTTATTTCTTATATATTTTAGATATTAACTTCTTATCTGATAAATGGTTTGCAAATATTTTCTCCCATAGATAATTCTGTCAATTTTTCCCTAATCATACAGGAGACTTTTAGTTTGATATAGTCTCATCTATCTATTTTTGCCTTTATTGCCTGTGCTTTTGGTGTCATATATAAGTATCTAAGAAATTATTGCCAAAAGGATTTCTTTCATGCTTTCTTCTAGGAGTTTTACAGTTTCAGGTCTAAACTTTACTTTAAAAAAACAATCCTCACCAGAGGATATGTGTATTGATTTTAGAGGTAGAAGAAGGGGGAGAGAGAGAGAGAGAACAATCTGCTGCCTCCTGCATACGGGCTGACCAAGGACCAAACCCTCAGCCCAGGTATGTATTGTACCCTGACTGAGGATCAAACCCACAAACTTTTGGTATATGGGATGATACTCCAACCAACTGAGCCACAACGTGTTTATTGTCATTATCTCAAAAGTTCAATGTTAATTATATTTGTTGCTGATGTTTGTTCTTGATTGTTTATATAAATCATAATGTTTACAGAATGCTACAATTACCTATGCTAACGGTGATTTCTTATTGCCTGAAGTATTACTCATTGGTGTTAATTAATAATGTTCTTGTACAATTTCAAGATAAAATTGCTATTGTCAAGTTTGCTTTCATACAATATGAGTATAGCATAAAAATAATCATGAATTTTAAAAACGAAATCATTTTCATTAGAGACTAAAGTGATATATAATTTTTTTGTTTTTTAATACTAATATGTAAAATGTTTTTCTTTGATGGCATCGCTATTCATAGAAAAGTCAGTTCTAATTTTACTTTAGATTTACTATTGTCTAAAATAATTGGTGTGCAAACAAGCAAGCAAAATACGACCAATGACACTCAAATATGGAACAGGCTAACAGGGTCCAGAGGGGAGAGGGGAGAGAATCATAGGGGAACAGGGGATGGACTCACATGAACAAGTATAAAGGACACATGGACAATAACTAGGGGTGGGGGGTGGAAAGGGGAGGGAGGCGGGGAGCATGGGGCGGGGGGGCGGGCAGGGTTGGGAATATAATACAGAAACCTGTACGCGAACAAGAATTAAATAAAAAATTATATTAAAATAAAATAAAATAAAATAATTGGTGTGAAAGGAACTGATTTTTTAAGTATATATTTAAATTCTCAAAAAAACTGAAACATTCCAATAAGAGAGAAATTTCTAATAGTGCACTATTTAAACCTAATTATCATCTGCTTTTACTCAAAAATTTTTTGGGAAACATTTAGCATAAAAATGTGTTGAAAGTTTAGTTTCTATTTTTGTCTTTTTAAACTCTGTCTATGTATTTATGTATCATGCATGGAAATAAGCATATTGTTTTTAGCAGCTGACTTACCTTTAAGGAGCTGAGCCAAGTTTTTAATATTTTAAAAATTAATCTTTTACTCTGGTAAGAGAAAAATATTTTTCTTTGATTTCTATAATGAAACTAGCATATACTTGTTGGCAGAGAGTAACAGAGGCTTATAGCTATCTATAATCTGACTACTGGGAATAGATAAAATTTTGTGATTTTCTTAAATCTCTGAAATTAACATTGTGCAAATAAAGTAGAAATGTGTGTCCAACGTAGTTGAGTTTATCTTAGCCTTTCTCATGAAGTTTAAAAATAAATAAATTAGTTTGTTTCATCTTTTTCAATTTACCAGGCATATTCTTATAAGGAAATATCTGCTTGCAAGCACCACCTCTAGTGAGCAAGAAGTAGTAGCATTTTGTTATATGGTGACATGGTTAAAAAATTATTGATATGTATTTTTACAAAAAAAGGAAAGAAAAGTCCATGAGTCAATGGGTAAATTGTATCAGCTTATATAACGACTGAGAGTAGCAATCACCCCTGAGAACTCATAATTAAAGTTTTGCTTTCAAAGGGATCAGATGCCAAAATTTACAGAATACTATAAAAAACAATTGGGGTGAAAATTTAATTTAAAGAATTTGGGATGAAGCAAATGCAAATCCTCACTGAAAGAAAATAAGTCAAACTAGATCACAGAATATTACAATACATAAAAATCAAATGATTGAAAATATAACTATATAAAGCAAAATGAAAGAAAAATAAGTTAGCAAGAGTGAAACCCAGCAGAAACAAAAGCATGAAGAAAATTAGAATCACACAATGTATATGGAAATCTTGAGGCAGGTTAAAATATGCACTTAAAAATATAAAACATAAAAAAATAATTATCAAAATACTATTAAAATGACCTAAGTATATTTAAAGAGAACCAGCTATACCATTCAGAAACAAAATTAAGTTTTAAGTAAAATTGTATATTCTGTATACTGCACATGTCTGAATTTAGCAGATCACTTTACCACTTTCTAATTCCTAGGTTTTATGCAAGTCGCTTCCTTATTTAAGCTGAGAAATGTTTCCCATGAACACAAATTTCTTACATATTTCAAATTTTTCTCAATTGGAACTAATATTTTCAATATTTTATAGTATTAATTATTCATTTTATAATGTATTCTTGATAAAATATCTGATATATTTAAAACACTCTGCTATTTCCAGCTGTATGCCAAGTACACCTTGACAACCCCTTGAAGGATGGTGGGCAAACACTGGAGAAAATACATAATGCAAGATGTTAAATCCACCAATGAACTAAGATCTAAGAAACATTTTATGCCAAAAAATAAGTTAAAATACAAATAATAGATTGTTACTTAAAGTGACTTTTAATTTGATGGCATTTTTAGAAACAGAAATGTAATATTAATTGTCATGCACTTGTGAAGCAGGGGTGCCCCGAGACAATGCTCACATTTAATAGAAGATGGGAAATAAAATTGGAGACATCTAGAATAAATATGGATGTCTTTCTTGTTGCAGAAAGATTTTCCCATAAACATAAACAAGGAGTAATATTTAGAAATCTGGCCAAGATGTAATATATAATATATTTAAATAATATATAAACTGATTTGTCGAGGCAGTAAACTGAATAATATATAAACTGATTTGTCGAGGCAGTAAAGGAGCAGAGAGAAAAAAGCGAAAGGAAAGGGAACCACCAAGACTAGGTTGTAATGTTTAGCACAGATTCTTTCCTCGAGGTTTTTGCCAAATCCAAACCAGTTGATGGAGTATTAAGAAACAGAAATCTCATGGGGAAATGTGGAACAGAAGACTGAACTTCAGAGTCTCCCTGAAAAAGGGTTCCTAGAAGAATCCCTAGGTTGGAATACCTGACACTTCTCCCTCTAAGAGTAGGAATAACTGAAAATAGACCAGCACCTACAAGAAAGAACCTTAAGCTGAACACTTGAATCATCTCAACCTTTGCTTCACTTAAAGGAGAAGATTATACTATATCAACTGCAACTCAAAATAAATAGAAAATTTTCTATGTAATAAGAAAACCTTAGCTTGTATCTGAAAGGTTCAAGATTCGATAGAAATTGCTAGTCATGTAAACCGATGAAGAAGAAGAATAATCGACAGAAAACAGACAAAAGAAACAGACTAACAAGAGAAAAAAGATATTTATCAGATAAAGACTTAAAATAACTATTATTACTTTTCATGAAATAAAGTACATGATGGAAATTTCAGTAGATAACTATAAATTGTAAAGAAGGAAAGATAAAGAAAGAAGAGGGAAAAACCCCCAGATTATTACTTTGTGATTTTTCTGTGTAATAACTAAAAGGGAAAATTCAAAAGGTAGGTTGAATAGTTGATTAGTCATGGTTGAATAAAAAAATAATAAACTGAAAAATTAGTCCTATATTAGTCCACTTTGTCTACTAAAACAAAATATCATACACTTGATGGCTTAAACAACAACCTTTTATTTCTTACATTTCTAAATGCAAGGAATTCCAAAGTCAAGATACTAGCAGATTCAGTTCCTGGTAAAAGCCCTCTTTCTGGTTCACAGATGAATAGCTTCTTACTGTATGCTCACCTAGCAGAGACAAAGGGAGAGGGGGAGGGGGAGAAAGAGACAGAGAGAGAGAATCTCTTGTGTGTCTCCTACAGGGACTCCGATTTTATCCATAAAGTCTCCATCCTCATGGACTAATTATCTCCCATAGACTTCACCTCCAAATACCATTATATTGGAAAGTAGGCCCTTGATATGTAAATTTGGGGGGGTTTAGTTTATGGCAAGATCCACTAAAATATCCAAAGTGAAGCATAGGAAGAAAAAAACAAAAAAATATTGAACAGATTGATAACTTTACCATGTATATACACTGTGTTTTTCAGATGGTAAGACGTACCTAGGTTTTAGAGGAGAAAAATAGGAAAAAAATTTTTAAGCAAAAAATGTGGTCAAATATTTAATAACATAAATAACATGATATTTCACCAATGGAAATGTAAACAGAACTCAACAGCAGCATTAACAACCATTATTCCTCCCAAATTGGGGTTGGGGGAGAATGCATCTTATAGTCCAAAAATATGGTAATAAGAGGTCTTGAAGAAAGGCAGAGAAAATGAACAAAAGAAATATTTGAAAAGATAATAGACTAGACTTTTTACAAATTGATAAAATAGATAAGGCTAAATATGCATGAAGTATTGGGAATGCCAAACAAGATAAATATAAATAATATCAACATGATACATCACAATTAATCTGCTAAAGGTCCAAGACAAGAAAATAATGTAAGAAATAGTGAGAGAAACAAAATACAACTTTTGCAAATAAACAACAATATGATTAATATTTGTCTTCTCAAAAGAAATAATGGCAAAGACAATAAATTGTTATTTGAAATGAAATAGCATATCTAAAATTATACTGTTAGTAAGAATAGCTATGAATCTATTCAAAATAAAGACCTTTTTATTTATTTTATTGCATTTTTTAATTTTCCTAAATTATTTTTATTGTTATTCTATTACAGTTGTTCCAATTTTCCTTCTTTGCCTTCCCCTACCCACCCCACCATCTGCCCCCACAGTCAATTTCCACACTGTTGTCCACATCCTTGGGTCATCCATACATGTTGTTTGCCTAGTCTTTTCCCCTTCTTTTCACCATTGTTCTCTTCTGCCCTACCCTCTGGTCACTTTCTGTCTACTCCATGTTTCCATGCCTGTGATTCTCTTTTGTTCATTAGTTTATTTTGTTTACTAGATTCCACTTATGAATGAGATCATATGGTATTTGTCTTTTATTGACTGGCTTATTTCACTTAGCATAATATTTTCCAGTTCCATTCAGGTGGTCACAAAGCAGGAGCTCCTTCTTTCTTTCTACTGCATAGTATTCCACTGTGTAAATATACCAGTTTTTTTACCCACTTGTTTACTGATGGGTACTTAGGCTGTTTCCAATACTTGTCTATGGTAAATACTGCTGCCATGAACATAGGATACATAAGTTCTTTTGAAATGGTGACTCTGGATTGTTAAGGTATATTCCCAGCAGTGGAATTGTTCGGTCAAAAGCCAGTTCCATTTTTAGTTTTCTGAGGAAATCCCATACTGTTTTCCACAATGGCTGTACCAGTCTGCATTTCCACCAACAACGCACTAAGATTCTCTTTACTCTGCATCTTTTCCAGAGCTTGTTGTTTGTTGACTTACTAATTCTAAATGATAGCTAAGGAAGAAAATTTTACCTTTTGCAACAGCATGGATGGACCCGGAGAACATTATACTAAATAAAATAAGTCAGTTACAGAAAGACAAGTACCATATGATTTCATTCATAGTGGAATCTAACAAACAAAATGAACTAATTAATAAGCAAAATAGCAACAGATTCATAGACACTATGCTGCTTGGGCCTGGGGGCTGGGTGGTAAGATGAAGGGATTCAGCAAAAAAAAAAAAAAAAACAACTCAAGGATATAGACAACAGTGAGGTGATTGCTGGGAGGAAGGTGGGTGGAGGGGTGGAGGAGAGTGGAGGAGAGTATAGGAGGGTACATAGGGATACCTGGAGACTCGACTTGGGGTAGTAAACACATAATAGTGTTCTGATGATATGTTGTAGAGTTCTATACCTGAAACCTCTATAATTTTGTTAACTGGTGTTACCTGAATAAATTTAATAAAAAGGAGAAAATGAGCACTGATAAAGTGCTATTGGAAACAAAAAATGCAGCACCCTGGATGGTGTGACTCAGTGGATTGAGTGCTTGCTGTGAACCAAAGGGTCACCAGTTTGATTCCCAGTCGGGGCACATACAGGGGTGCAGGCCAGGTCCCCAGTAGGGTGCACATGAGAAGCAGCCACACATTGACATTTCTGTCCCTATCTTTCACCTCCCCCTCTCTAAAAAATAAATAAAATCTTTAAAACAAAATAAAGTGAAAAAAATAAACAAAAAAATCACTAAATTGCTAAAAATTACCCAATGCTTTAGAGACCTCAGAACACTAGTAACTCCATCCTATTTGTTTAAAATGCAGTCTGAAACTTGATAACCAAATGGGGCCAGCTGCATAGAAACATGGGCATATAAGCAATAAGTCATTTTTTAAAAAAATCAGAGTAGAAATGGTGCTTTAGGAAAAGTGGAAATACTAATATGCTGTAAGAATGAAGCCTCAGAAAGGATAAAGTTATCATAGATCAAAGTTAAGTAAGGATATGATAACTTTTAATACTTAGGTTGATTAGTGAAAGAAACAGAGACTAGAGGTAGTGGCATTGCATTCTCAGTCACAGGTAAGGCTCTGGGTAGAGGAATCTTTGAACATCCAAAAGGCAGATTGGAGACAGTATGTAAAATTTCCTTTTTCTACCTTGGGTATAATTCATTTAAATGTGTTTTCATTTCATTTCCATTCAATTAACAGATCTCATGTAGGACTATAATAAAGTCAATCCATTCTAAAGAGCTTATTTCTAAAATTCTGGAAAGTATTGGCAAATTGGTTGTTACAAAATAGTCACGGGGATGTAAAGTAGAGCACAGGGCATATAGTCAATATTATTGTAATAACTGTGTATGGTGCCAGATTGGTACTGGAAATATTGAGGGAACACTTTCTAAAGTATACGATTGTCTAACCACTATGCTGTACACCTGAAGCTAATACAAAATAACACTGTGTGTAAACTGTACTTGAAAAATAAAAAAGAGAAAGTATTGGCAGATCAGAGATGTCCTATTACTAGGGAAATCGCTTCTTAATAGAATCTTAGTGGTGTGGGGGTGGTTCCATACAGTCATTCACCATAGCTATTTAGTCATCAATTGGTACATGATTTTCTTAGCAAGAAAAGTTAATGCTGGTCTTAGAGCCCTATGTATATAATCATGTTGTATGAGCAGGGAGGACGTAGAAAACACATTGCACTTAGGGGGTATGACACAACAACCCAATAGAAAATAAAAGATGTTATCTAGTTTCTCTTTTCAAATTCATTCTTTTAGAGACAAATATCTACTCCTGAGAATAAGATGGCTTACAATTTATTGGGCAGATATTGCTTGAGGCACAACAGTCAACATGCTCCATGTATTTGAGATCCCAGGCCACTAAATAGGAAATGTCATTATTACTTTTTATAGTCTGAAATTGCTGCCTGCTGGTGATGAGTAGTGACTTAATAGCAGCTGAAATCCAGCAGTGTGTGAACTAATGCTATTTATAAATATTGGGGAAATATTCTTGAATTGTTTACCGTAAAAGCTTTCATTTAAATGTAACATATTATTTTACCTGGGGAGTTTTATCTTTGTATTCAAAGACAAAATATTTTATAGCAGAATATTTTAACCTAATATACAAAATGGAAAATTAGGCATTCAAACATTAGAGTCTACCAGTTCAGTAAATCTTTCTGTAAAATTCAAGTAGACTATCATTAACTATGCCTTTGTGTATATAATTTTCTCTGAAATTACAATATAATTTTATTTTCTTTTATTCTGTTACTGAAAAAAGGGTAAGAGGAATGTGATAAAAGATGCTGGATTCATACATGACACACTTCCCACTCTCTTAATTTTATACTTTTGTTGTTTTAAACTATATTAGTTATGTGTAAGCATCTTTTAGCATAAGCTTCAAAGTCTATGCTTAATTAATTTAAGCATAGGAAAAATTATAATTGATTATTTGCTACACATAGACATCTGTCCTTTGTGTCTTTTATAAGAAATAATTGCTACTTTTCCCCCTCTTATTTTACAAGTGATTTTTTAATTATTAGCCAGCTAGGTGGACATTTAGTCTTTACTACTGTTTTCTTGATTTAGATAAATCATTTATAGTGTAAATGACTTTCATGTTTTGTCAGAGTCACAGATTCACATAGAGATCACTCAAGGACCACCATGAGTTATCGATGAAGAGTTTCTGGACCCAGTGGTCCTTCTTTGGACCACGGTTACACTTACTCTCTTGTCATGCACTTTGATGGGTTTGAATAGTGTATATTTTGTACATACCTATAGCATTGATATTTCCAGCTCACACTTTTGTGTGATTCATAGGTCTAGATTTATACTTCGAGTCACATGTCTAGCTATCTATTCAACCTCTTCCCACTGGTGGCTAAAAAGGCCTCTCAAATTCTCTATGTCCAAAACCAGTTTTAATCTCCAGCTCCCAACACACATTTATTTCATTTCAATATGCCTTAATAAGCTTCCTTATTTTGATGCTTTTTATTGACTAAGCAAAGAATTTTGGAGTTATCTTGACCCCTTTTACTTTTCTTATCCCCCAAGAATAATTAATCATAAATATTTTTTGTGTACTTTAGAAGAATAAGCATAATTTTAACCTATGCCTCACTTCTAATGGGTAATAGTGTGGTATGATTCCTCATTGGAAATAAATTGCATGCTTTGATAGCTTTTACAGTATAAGTCTTGACAGGTGGGCTTTCTTTTACTTGTAACGCAAGTGCCTGACATAAGATTGGATTGCCTGTCCAGGCATCCACTTTAAAGAAGCGTTGACTTCAATGATGGCTCTCTGGAATAGACACCTTGCCAGTCACAGACTAGCAAAAGATCTAGGCAGCCCTGGCTCCCTACTGCCTGCCTCCTTGTTCCTAGTCTCCTTGTTCCTCCTTGTTCCTAGAGACTAGGAACAAGATCTTCATTATTTTCCATTATTGACCAATTGAGATGTTTGTCTTTCTCTTCTAATACTTTAAATTCTAGCTCTTATGTTTTAAAGAATATCACCAATAAAGAATGAGCCCATGAAACTCTAGGTCCTCATTATTGACCCCAACAAAAGCAGAATCCAAGGCCCCTGGTTTTCTCTTTCTCTACCCATAACCATGCTGTGTGGCCCCACGTACACTGTGTGTACTCCAGGAGCTATGAGTAATAAACCTTATTCCCCCTAAAGTTTCTTGATGATTATTGCCAAGGATGACTTGCAATAAGAATTACAAGGTCAGGCTATGCTATAAGATCGGTTATCCATAAACTTACACTGACGCAGAGCAATTTCTTACTAAGTTCTTTGTTGCAGTCAACTTTCAGTACAGCAGCCAGTTTGATTCTTTGTCTAAGTCATAATATTGTTAGTGTGGGTAGCCAAATATTAATAAAGAAATGCAGCAGAGGAAATTAGGCATTATGAAGCATAATCAACTAGGGAGCATAAACCTGTTTAACCACAAGGCTACAGCTTCACATACTTCAGGGGATAGCAGCATTGCTCTGCAGGGGAATTAACAGCCTTCCTTTCCCTCATGTAGGGAGCAACCTGCCCTCTGATTCTGTATTGTGGTGGTGAGGGAGTAGGGGGAGGTAAGCACATGTGTAGAAGAAATCAAAATTGTGCAGGGAGAGATGCTTGTATAAGGCGTATAAAGTGGAAGCCGAAATGGTGACCACAGAGGCCTGTTTGTCTAGCCTGGGAAAGGGATCAGATTGGATAGGTGACACAGAATGCCCAGAAGCTAGAGGAAATAGATTGGTTAGGGAATGGGCCCAGCTTGGTACGTTAATTGGTTAGTTTAAGAACACACCTGGTTTGTCCTAAGCCTGAGATAATATCATCAGCCTAATAAAGAAGCTCTTTCTCACATCGGGTAACAGGTGATTTACCTAATGTTTGTGTATTTTCTCTCCACAGTAACCAAATGGTGCTAGCAGCTGTGGTGGGCACCCAGACTTCAAGCAGTCTCCAAGCCCAGCCTGGGTACTGGATGCAGCAGCATCAGCTAGCCAGACACAGCTGGGAATTGGACTAAGCTTTGCTATGGAATAAATTTTGACATGGCGCAGAATCTCGGGACATTGGCCCTATTTGTGGGCTTTATGAAGACAAAGCTGGACTTTTTCCACTGTGAAACAGATGGAGATAAGACATTGGGAACCTGGAGGCAGCCTTCTATTTTCACCCAAATAAATCTTACCATGGGCAATCTCCCCTATGCGGATCTCTCAAATGATTTCCTTGTAATCCATGGAAGAATGCAATTTCTGGGAGCAACATTANTAGATTGGTTAGGGAATGGGCCCAGCTTGGTATGTTAATTGGTTAGTTTAAGAACACACCTGGTCTGTCCTAAGCCTGAGATAATATCATCAGCCTAATAAAGAAGCTCTTTCTCACATCGGGTAACACGTGATTTACCTAATGTTTGTGTATTTTCTCTCCACAGTAACCAAACGGTGCTAGCAGCTGTGGTAGGCACCCAGACTTCAAGCAGTCTCCAAGCCCAGCCTGGGTACTGGATGCAGCAGCATCAGCTAGCCAGACACAGCTGGGAATTGGACTAAGCTTTGCTATGGAATAAATTTTGACATGGCGCAGAATCTCGGGACATTGGCCCTATTTGTGGGCTTTATGAAGACAAAGCTGGACTTTTTCCACTGTGAAACAGATGGAGATAAGACATTGGGAACCTGGAGGCAGCCTTCTATTTTCACCCAAATAAATCTTACCATGGGCAATCTCCCCTATGCGGATCTCTCAAATGATTTCCTTGTAATCCATGGAAGAATGCAATTTCTGTGAGCAACATTATCACACCAGTGCTTGAACCCTTCTAAAGGTTCTCCTTTTACCTCCACTATAAAAGCTGATTTCCAAACAATGTACAAACAGGCTCTACATCATTTCTCATTGTTACACCTCTTCCCTCAATTCTTCACTACTCACCATATGAATCACTGGTTCTAAACACACTGACCTCCTTGCTTATAGGTTCTAGAGGTCTTTCCTGTTAAGAATGTGGACGCCAGGTATCAACCGGGCTAATTCACTGTTTCCTTTATTATAGTGGTCAATACATCGCATCTCAATGTACCTATTCACAACTACAAACCCTCAAGTGCCACTGTCTCTCACATTGTCTCTCACTGTTTCCATGCCCATAATTCACATGGCATTTACTACCTTCTACCACACTAATTTTCTTACATACATGCTTACTAGCTCATATTTCCCTCATTTTTCTATAATATAAGCTCTGTAAAGCCAGCTGCATAATTTTCTCAACAGCTGTATTCCAAATGCACAGATAAAAATGTAGTTTATAAATGCGTGTTGAATGAACAAGTCAAGAAGAAACGAATAAAGAGGAACCCACTCTTTTGGAAACTTGATTGTTCTTCCCTTTTATCACCTAGTGTTATTGGTAAAAATTTGCAGTCCATATTGTGTCATTGACAAGATTCCTAGTTAGGCCTCAATGCGTTTATTAGAAGCATAAGGCTTTCCATCTGACAATTACAAAATAGATTTGGAAGACAACTCATTGAACATTTGCTTCCAGTATGACCAAATAATTCTGGTCAAACCAAATGTCTCAGAGATAAAACTAAATGTCAAAAAATAACAAGAAAAAACAGCATCAGCAACAACAAGAATTAAGCAGAGTCCATGGAGAATGAACAAAAGCAAACCAATAGAGGAAAGGAGTCAACATTTGGAAAAAGTGAATGGCATCAGGTGAGTTTTTTTCTGTGTATTTAAACCTGAAGGTAGGTCCCAGTGTGGCAAAGGGACATGGTTAAATCCTGACTAAGCCCTGACCCAGGAAAGAATAAAATACATTATAGGCAGTGTGGCTAAAGTAAAAATCAATTATTTGAAATTTGGCTTATCAGATGCTGAAGGCAAAGTTTTAATGGTGATTTTAGCTAAATTAACTACAAGCTAATTAAACAAATACTTTTTCAGGGGAACATTACAGATTATAGATATTATTCAGCCCATCATTCAAAAATATCTGGGTATACATTCCAAAATGTTTAACATACAGAAAAAATGACTTTTTCTATGAGAAAAATAATCAACAAACATTATCCAAGGTGTTAAACATATCAGAATCAGTAGAAAAAATTAATTTACTATAACTATACTCTATACACTAATAAAAATATACTCAAAAATAAAAATAATTTCAGTATGGGAATATAAACCCTTTAGGGCCAAATAAAAATTCTAAAAATGTAAAGCACACAATTTGAAACAAAATTTTATTAGATGGGATTAGCAGGATGGAGTTGACTAAAAAAAAATTGGCGAATTTAAAGATGAGTGAATAAAAAGCATTTGATTTGAAGAACAGATTTTTTTTAATGATAAAAAACAATGATAGACTCTGGGGCAAGTAGAGAAATATCAAACATTGTAACAGATATATAACCAGAATCTCAGAATTCATTCATGGTAAAATAAAATATTTGGCATCTTAATGGCCAAGGTTTCCAGAATTTAGTGAAAGACATAAAACTATAAATCTGAAAACTCACTGCATACCAAAGGGGATTAATAAAAAGCAACCACACCATAGACAACTGCAAGAAACCACAGTTAACTGACTATGTTAAAAACAAGAAGAAAAAATAGCACATTCCATGAAGTAAGAGTGATTCAAATGGCCCAAATAACCATTAACATTACATCAGACATACTATTTGAAAGTGCTGAGAAAAAAAATAAAACTGTCAACCTGAAATTTATCATTCTTAGTTGTCATTTTTGCTACCCAACTTCTTTATAATGAACTTATTTCTATAGTTACACTCCTCTTAGATGATATCATAATCGCCTCATATCTTTTAATATCTCCTATGTACCCATGATGCACAATGGAATGTCTCCAGCCAGTATATAAACTCCAGATATATAACCAACTCCACACTCCCACTAGTAATGTCCAAAAGTTAACACAAGCTCAACATAGCCAAAACAAATTCTAAATTTCTCCTTTGAATTGTTTTACCCATAACCTTCTCTACTTCAGGTGATAGAAAAATGTATTCCTCCCTCAGTTTCCAAGTAGAATTTTTAAAGAAATTATGTTGGCTTTAACTTAGAACTAGTGATGGATTCTGACCTCATATCACTCTTTCACTGCTACTGCATTGGTCCTACCACCAACATTTCTTACTTATAATGCTGCTTCCACTCTTGTCTTTTGTCATTTTTCTTGTTTAGCCTGTTTTCAACATATCAATCAGATATCTATTTCATCACTCCTTTTAAAGCCTTTCAATGAACTCCAGTTACACAGAGTCAAAGCAGAAATTCTTGCAATGGACTTTGAGGTTTTACAATTCTTCCTTCTCTCCAATGAGATACAGGCTTTGTACTTTTCTTTAAACATACCAGGGATACTCCTATCTCAAGGTCTTTGAATTGGTTGTTCCTTATGCTTGGAAACTTTTTCACTCAGGTTAGCTATGCTAATTCTATTATTAGATTTAATAAAATGTGCTCAAATATTACCTTCTACAAATCTCATTTTATATGCTACATGAGTTATTTATTGTGTATAGTTTACTTAGGCCTCTTTATATCATACTAGAAGTGCTTCAGGGGTAAATGTTATTTGTAATATTTGTAATAAATTTGTTTATAGATGTGCTTTTATTCCTGAAATAGATACTCAAGATACATTCAATACATATTTAAAGAAAACATGAATTAATAGAATTTGTCATCTTTTCCCTTATTACATTTTTGGGGGTGATTGCTCTAAGAACAATTTCTATGGTTTTTCTTTTACATTATAGTTTAAATTTTCCTTAGTAAAAACTTTCTTTTGTAGATTTATATTTTGCTGTTTTGTCGCTGTATTTCCTTATCTTGTCATTGCAACTTTTTATCCCATTAAGTATTTTTATTTAATCCTTTTACCTTTATTTATTTATTTATTTATTTTGCCTCTTCTGATGGCTCTTGGCTATTATTTTGAGAGGTAATGTATTCTTATGACCTGTTGAGAATATTGCCACCCTTTCTCTTTTTCCCTTGTTCTGTTAATAGATTATCAGATATCTACACATCTAGAATGAGTTTTCTAGTACTTTACTTAGCAGTATTGTTATAAAATTTCCATTAAAAAAGTGTTTCCTCAAAATATGGTAACTCCTTATGCCTAGGATTTTCTATAGGCATGTATTTGACCGTTCTTCAAGGTTTTTTTTTTATGTCTTAATAGCTCCTGGTAGAGCTCCTTTGCTGGATTGTTCAACTGGCTGACAATCCAAAGTGCCCAGCTTAGAACTCATGTCTCAGAAGCTGGTTAAGTTTTCAATCGCTGTCAGTCATCTGGATTGAAAGAGCAAAACATCACCGATCTAAAAAAAAAAAAACACATAGTAAATGTTTACCATCTACCTTATGTTGCAAAAAAAATATGTTTTGAGATTCTCCTAATCAATATCCATATAAATGAGGATTTTATTGTTGCGATTTAAACATAAAAATGTATCAATATATATAAATGAAATAACTTGCAAAACAGAAATTCATATGCTGAGACACAAAAGTTAAATAAGTTATAAAATAAACAGTGGTTTGAAAGTCAAAGATTAAAATTCATGCTTTTGTGATTTTTAAGTATACTGATATCCTTAAATATTATACTATTCCCTTGCAGTGCACTAACAGGTGAAGTGCTGTTCCCAGATGTTCAACTACTGGATCTCTCCATCTTTCCACTACCTACGCTAATACTTCTTGGTGAGCATTGTATCTGTCAATATTCAAAAATGGTTCACTCCCAGACCAAATATGTCAACTTTTACTCTTTATTTTCTGAGAATTCTAGTTTTTGAAGAAATGGAAAGAACAAGAAGATGTCACCACACACCTATTAGAATGGCCAAATTCTGGAACACTCACAACACCAAATGCCATCACCGATGTGAAGCAACAGGAAATCTCATGCATTGGTGGTGAGAATTCAAAGTAGTACAGTCACTTTGGAAGACAGTCTAATGGTTGTCTACAAAACTAAACATGCTCTTACTATATGATCCAGTAATCATGCTCCTTAATATTTACTCCCCCAAACTGAAAACTTATGTCTATGTGAAAACCTGCACACAGAAATTTATAGTGGCTTTATAAATAATTGCAAAAACTTGGAAGCAACCACAATGTTTCTAGGTAAATGGGTAAATAAACTGTGGTACATCAAGACAAAGAAGTATTATTCAGTGATTTGAGCTCTTTTAAAAAATGAGCTCTCAAGCCATAGAGAAACAGAGAACACTACATGCATATCAGTAAGTGAAAGAAGCCAATCTGAAAAGGCTATACCACATGATTTCAACATAAGGCATTCCGGAAAAGGTAAACCTATGGTGACCATAAACAGATCAGTAGCTGCAGAAGAGGGAGATATGAATAGGCAGAACACAGAGGAGTCTTAGGGCAGTGGAAAATATTTTTGTATAATATTATAATGACTGATACATGTGATTAAACTTTGTTCAAACCCATAACATGTAAGGCACCAGGAGTAAACCTTAAGGTAAACTATGGACTTTGGGTGATTGTGAGGTCAGTGTAGGCTATTACTGGGGAAAAAAAGTACCATTTGGTGAGTGATGTTGATAATGAGGGAGTTATGCATGTGTGAAGGCAAGGAATATGTGGAAAAGGCTCTTCACTTTCCCCTCAATTTTGTTTTAAACCTAAATTTAAAAAATAAAAAAATGAATGATGAGAATTTCTAACAGGAGGGTAACAAACTTTGATCTACAAAACACCAGTTCAGCACAGGTGACTAAGTAGAGAGAAGTGAGACAAGATTTCTGCTGAGCATAAATCTCACTTTTCAGGGGGATGAAGTCTCTTCCATTTACTTAATACAATTGGTGAGCATTCAAATTAGGAAATCTCTTCTGACACTCGTATATCATTTTCTTTTAGTTTTAATTTACAACGCTGTTGTAAGTTTTTGTATTTCTGTCGTCAGAACAATTTAGGCAGTAGATGAGATGGTAATAATAGGAGAAATTGCCAGACATTAGCTTTATCACCAGGAGTAACTTTTATATGTAACTCCTCTATAAAACTATAAGAAACTTTAAGTATTCTAATTATTCGTGTGTATAAATAATTATAAAAAACAAACATGTACTGCATCTATGAATATTTTCTTTTAACAAGTATACTGACCAGAAGATGTTTGCAGACACAGAAGGTTAAAATGAACTGCTGTGTTTTTGTTGTGATGAGTTATAGATTCGTGAATGCTCGAATCCATGAGTTTGTCTTTAAAAATATTTTTTATTTCAAATGTACAAAATATAATCCTTTTAAACACTTTTTTTTGTGTAGAAAAGGAAATATATGAGCTATAATTTTAGCTGGAAAGACAACAAAGGAATTATGTTGAATGTTATTATATCCAAACTAGATATAAAGAATGCCTGCATTCTGATGTTTGAATTTTGACAGCATACTTCAGGGAGATCTTACTTTACAATGTAAATATGGTGTTGAGAATTTGTACTTTCAATTGCATTATTGGATATATAATTGCAACTTCCTCATTTATGCCTCTAGGCTTATTCTTTTTCCAAAAGAATAAAGACTGAACCAGAGTTTAATTAAATAATTGCAATAGCAATATTCCTACTTGAAAAAAGTTCAGTATTTCTCTTCTAATACTAAATCACTGTATATAGTAAATCTTACTATATTCAGTAAATACAGTAATCTTACTAAGTTTGTGTTAAATCTTATAATAGAAAAAGTTACATATACTTTTTTATGCTGATAGTGTTTTAAAACAATAAGCTCTATTTCATCAATGTCCACACTATTAGGAGGGAAACAGAGCATAAAAAGAAGGCAATTCAGTACTTAGCACAGAGGGTGAAAACTGCTGGCATTGTGGTTGTACTTTGCTGATATGTCTTTTCAGAGGCATAACATTGCAGCCCCCAAAGAATCAGTTCTACTCAGTGAGCATTCTACCTTGTAGGTAAAAGTAAAGCCAGCACTCAAATGACCAGGTTCTGGGCATTACATTCTAAATACCAAGTTAGGGCTAAGGCCCAAAATACGTCATTTGCCTGTTAGTGATGTTTGTAATTTATTAACAGAATACAAAGCATTACATGATGTTTTTCTTAGAAGTAGAGCAAAAATATAAAAAAACCAATAATATGTAATGATTTTAATTAGACCCTCACTTATAAATAAACAATTTGGTTCATGGAATTGGCCAGAAGCACAAGTGTTAAGGAAACAATGCGAGAATCACCAAAAACTGCACAGAAATTATAAAAATCAACAAAATTAAAGGCATACTTGCTCCAAATAATCAGATATTATACTTAGGACTATCAGTGTGTTAAAAGAATTAACTACTTTTTTTCCTATTTAAAGGCCACAAAGCTTTGCTTGCAACTGTCACAATTGTGTGAAATTGGTATGTAGGGTCATCTCAAATTTCTGAAGTGACTGAAGAAACATCTTACGAAGCATTAAACCCACTGCCACAGCCATTCTGAGCAAAAACTTTGCCATGCAAGATTTCTGTTTCTATCTCTTCTTTCAAAATATACTCAATTCCTTCTTTCAATGCTCTTGTTTATTGTTTTAGTACCACAGGTTCTTACTCCCACCCACCCCCAAATTTAACACTACATCTTGAGTATATTTATTTCTTTGCATATGACAAATTCTTAAATTCGGGATATTGTACTTTCACAAATAATATGAATTTATGGAAGTTGATGACACTACTTTAGAAGAAAACACTGAAGAGGTTTAGAAAAATTTGTTTCTCTAATTTTATTCTCAAAATGAACAGGGAAGAATTCTATTATGAACAGAACAGTAGGAGACAGAAATACTTTATCTTGCATGATATACAAAAGAAAAATGACCAACAACTGGCAACATCCATTTTCAGCTGATATAACAGAAGACAAAAAATACACAGATTCCAAAAAAAAAGGTATATAAGTTTATCTAAAGTCAATGTGGAGATGACTCAAGGGAAACAGTATAGAAAATTCTGTGGAGATAATGCAATTAGAGACAAAAGTTAGCCAGCATAATAGCAGAAGATAGCAGAAAATACTGGCAAAAAGTATTTGTGAATCTAAACATTCAGATAGCAACTCACATCTTATTAGAGCTGACTATAAGCAGCAACAACCAATCTGTCTATTCCAAAACCTCCTGAAGAAGTTGAACCGTTATTAAAGATTTTGCCAAGTAAAACCTTCGTCTCAGGTGTTTCACTGATAAATTCTTCTAGAACTTGAGGAAATAAAAGATTTGCCATATGTTTTCTTGATAATTAAAAGGAGGGCTTCTAACTCCTTTTATGAAGGAGCCATTATGAAAAGAACAGTCTAATTCCTAGATTAAAGACTTAAGAATTGGATAGCCCTGTGAACCAGACCCCTTAAAACTAGGTCTTCTTCAATTTCACCAGCTAGCCTAAATCTAGCCATGATTACCTCTAACTTAAATTCAAAGTTAATTATTATATTTTATTTTATTTTACTGACAAGTTTCCTTCCATCATTTACTACCAACACCTGACAAATTGAATTTGTCAAATATCAGGAAATGTAATGCCAGATTAGATTTATCATTGTCACTGGATAAGTCTAAACCTGGAATCTTGTTGGGGTCTATATTATGAAGAAATAATGTAATTTGGAAAACTAACACAAAGAAGGATGAGGATGTGAAAAAGAGAATGTGAAAAAGGTAGATGCAGTTAACTGTGATGAAATTAGTTTGTTTTCAGTTCAAGTGTCTACTATTAAGCGCCAGTATATATGGGGACATTTAAAAAGACAGACATTAGAGATGAAGATTAGAGATGATGAGAGTGTCAAATGCAGGATTTTGTATATCAGTGAATATACCTAAACATAACAAGAGTGAAATGGTTACTCAGGGGACAAGCCCTGGCTTGTTTCTGAAATATAGAATAGGGTTCCTCCCCACTACTCCCTGCAGATTTTTAAATGCTTTGTAGAAAATGTTGGAGACTCAGTCCTCTGATTAACATTATCAATTGCTAGTTACAAAATGCAAACAATTTTGATAAATTTTAATTTGTATGGATATACATATATGAATTGCAAATATTCATCTGGATATTTAAATGAATAAACAAACCTAGGGAGAAGTGGGTATTGAATCCAAATGATGTAGGGGTGGTTATCTAAGTAGCATCCTCATTTTCTGTCTTTTTAAAAAACACTCTCTCCTCAAGTTAACTGTCATCTGGACTCCTGGTGTCATAGGTTACTTTTGCCTGCTTACAAAAATTTATAAAATGGAATTGTACAGCAGACAGTATTTTGTGCTTGGCTTCATTTGTTCAAATTGCATTGTGAAGTACATGCACATTGATTCCCCTAATTTTGCTTCAGCCATTTTCATTGCTCTAAGATTGAAGTGGTAGCGATACAGGGTGCAGCCAGGGGTGGGGGGGTGGGGGGGTGGGGGAGAAAAGATTTGGAATGGTGTCCAGAACTCAAAGTGTACAGGAATGTTGGAGGAAATATTAAGATATCCTCACCCCCACCCCCCCAAGGTGTCAGTTGGGGGAAGGGACGAATGGAGCAGGGCCATTGAGAGCTGTTTTGCATAGTAACAGTTTTGCAGCTAACCTCTGGAATGGTCATTTAACATATCTAGAACCTTTAACTGGTTTCATAGATATGTTAAATAGCTGTGGCCAAGTTTTGGGCCAGCTAACCAGGCTGGAACTGGGGCTGCTTCTCAGCACTTCTCTGAGAGAGTGCCTGCGAGAGAGGCATGTGGCTTTAGCAGAGTGAAGACCCCCTCTTGGCCAGGTGAGGGGGAGAGCCATGCTGTTTTGGAAAGATGTAGATCCCTGTAGCCATTAGGAGGGAGAGCCACGCGGTTTCAGCAGAGTGCAGACCCCCCTCTTGGCCAGGTGAAAGGGAAGACCACACAGCTTTGCCAGAATGGAGATCCCTGCGGCCAGGTGAAGAAGAAAGACGTGCTTTTGGTGGAGTGAGGCTTTGGTAGAAGAGGCCCTCGCAGCTTTGGGGTGCTCCCTTTGGCTGAGTGGCCTGGAAACCAGGAGAGACTTTGACTAGGACTTGGTACAAAGAACTCTTGCCAGTGGAAGGTGCCGCATGACTTTGGATTAATTGGAGATCCTGCCTGGACAGGCAGGCAACACAGCCCACAGTGCCAGCAACCTGAAAAATGGACGTGCGTTCTTTTCCTGATTTACGGTACCCAGAGTTGGGACAGTGGGAGAAGGGAGCACTGTGTGTGTGTGTGTAGGTGTATACCCTTAAAGACTTTAATATTTTAAGGAAGGCATTAGGCCTGAATAGCATTAAATAAACATTTTGTTTCCTTTTCACAAATGTCTGGCATTGAGAGATGTCTTTCCAATTGGCGGCGGACAGAAGAGCCCAATAGATATTAGTGTATCGTCCTTGGGAGGGGCCTCTGTTTTCTGAAGCAGTTTTTGGCATCCCTCGGTGGGCCAAGTATTGCCCCCCCTCTAGGACCCTTTGTTCGGTAACAGTAGGTGAAAGGCAAAAGGAGAGAGGAAGACAGAGGGAGAGACGAGGGGGTGGAGACCGTGGACAAGGAGCGAAGACTTAGCACTAACCTGACTGAACTCAGACCAAAGAGGATACGGAACCACGTAACTCCCAGCAGCTGCCAGGTCCTGATCCCACTGCCCATTCCTCCAATCTCTGTGATTTATTTTTTTAATAATCTAAAAATATAGATGTGACTTTAGGGAAAAGGAATACGTTATTTACTTGACTAATATTAAGTCTGCTGCTTTGGTGGGATAAAGACTCAGTATTTAAAAAAATAGAAAACTTTAAAAATTATGTTCTTTTATACTTGCTTCTTAATATAGAGTATAATTATGAATATCGTACATCACCTTCCACAAGGGAACAGTACCCATATTTGCATACATTCATCACTGAGGGTTGTAATATTTTGCTTTTTAGAAGGTATGTATTATAAATGGAAGACACACTTGCCCTGAAGAAACTCAGTGAGGAAGAGATGAGAGAAAATAAAGGAAAGGGATAAAGAAAAAAATGTGAGAATGTAGAGTGGTATAGCCACTACGGAAAAGAGTATGGGGGTTCCTCAGACAATTAAGAATAAAGTGGGTAGGGCAGAGAAGAGTAATGGGGGAACATGGGGACAGCTGTAATTGAACAGCAATTAAAAAGATTAAAAAGAAAAGAATGAAGTACCATATGACCCAGCAATGCTTCTTCTGGGTATCTACCCGCCAAATTTGAAAAAAACATTTACTCACAAAGGTATATGCACCCCTATGTTCACTGTAGCATTATTCACAGTGGCCAAGACATGAAAACAACTGAAGGGTCCTTTGGCAGATAATTGGATAAAGAAGATGGAGTATAGCCCTGGCTGGTGTAGCTCAGTGGATTGAGAACAGGCCTGCGAACCACACGATCGCAGTTCAATTCCCAGTCAGGGCACATGCCTGGGTTGCAGGCCCGTTCCCAGCAGCGGACTCACGAGAGGTAACCATACATTGATATTTCTCTCCTTCTCTCCTTCCCTTCCCCTCTAAAGATAAATAAATAAAAATAAATAAAATCTTTAAAAAAAAGAAGATGGAGTACATATATACAATGGAATACTACACAGCCGTGGGAAAAGATGCAATACTGCCATTTGCTACAACACGGACAGAACGTGAGAATATCATGTCAAGTGAAATAAGTCATTCAGAAAAAAGTTAAGAAGCATATAATTTTACTCATATGTGGCATATAAAACTGAACACAACAAATGAAAAAATAAGAAAAACAAACAAACAGAAACTCATAGGGGCAGACAGTAGTATGCTGTTTACCAGAAGGAAGGGTAGGTAGGGGGCAGTAAGGGAAAAGCAGCCAAATATATGGTGATGGAAGATAATTTGACTTGGGGTGGTGGGCATATAATACAATGCACAGATTATATATCATAGAAATTTGTACTTGAAACCTACATAAACGTGTTGACCAATGTAACCCCAACAAATTTAATTTAAAAAAAAGATCAGGTTGGAGGAATTCTGCACATCTAAATGATGACTTTGATTTGAGATTCAGAATGTTTCCAGATTTGGGATATGCCTTAAAACTGTGAGTTATTTTCTGTTTGTCCTATAGACATTGGGACTGAAGCAAGCTTGCAGGATTTAAGGTAGAATCAAAGCAAACTGATACAAGGTGCATGATTTGTCAGTCACACAAAGAGATCCATGGTCTAAGCTAGTGATAGGCTAAGTTTAAACACTGCCTGCTCCGGTCCTTTCTCACCATAGCACATACCACTAACACCACAGGAAAGCTAGTCTGGGAGAAATCGGCCCTTCCTGTTTCAAGACAACTGCTTTACCCTGTTAACTTAACAAAGAATGGAATGACTGACAATGAGTTTTCCCCTTCCCTGTGAACAAAAATGAAGGGCTTTAAGAGAAGGGAGTAACATTATGTAATTTCAGATATTTAAAGATATGTTATTTATAGCCTAAGTTTTATTTTTCGTAAAGGAACTCTTCATGGGTTCTGGATGACTGCCCTGAGGCTGCTGCTATAGACACCTGCTCCACTGAAGACCGATTTCTTACAGAAGGGAGACAGCCATGTTCCTTCACTGCTCCAATGAGGAAGGGGAAAGGGAGGAATTTTAGTGCGTTAGCAATAGCAGACGCAGAATAGGCAAGAATACTGGAATTCTATCACAATATCATAGATCTGTGAAGAAAAGTCACATGACAAAAACTTGTAAGTCAGAAATAAAAGCAACAATTCATTGAGTTGAGGAACAAGGCTTTTTGTTGATTTTCTAAGGTGAAGCATGTCCTATTTTATCTTTATTTAGAAAAGGCACTTGTCATACAGTAAAGATTTCTGAGAGTCATCAGAGGGGGGTAGGGAGGGGGATAACAGGGCAAAGAAATGGCAAGGTTGTCAAGGAACATGTACAAAGGACCCACGACAAAAACAAGGGGGTGGGAGGAGGATTGAATATGGGAGGTGGGTGGGTAGGGCCAGGGGGAATAATGGGGGGAAATGGGGACAACTGTACTTGAACAACAATAAAAAAAGATTTCCAATGTAGGAATATACAACCACTGAATTTGAGGAACATACGGTAGTGTGAAGCTATATTTGCTCATTCTGGGAAACTTAAGAAGTTTAAAAAAAACCCTTAATCCTCTCATCTTTATTCAAAAATCAGTATGTTTTTACCTGTTATAAAGTTTATAAACAAAATTTTAAAGTCTTTAAGATATTTTTATTGCTCTTAGAAATAAGAAAACATGGTTTTTGAATTCAGAATAATAAAGGTAGAAAAGGACATTAGAGAAAAAACACAAATTTGAATCCATTTCACCCAGTAATGAAAAAATCTGGCAAAAAGTTTTTAAGATGACAGGAATCAGAACACTGTAAGTTATAAATCATTTGGGTTAAGCACAGAATATTCAAGATGTTGCTAACAAGGACCTTTCAAGAAAAGTCCATAATTACAACAATGATTTGACAACTGTGATTTGGTATTATTTATATGAGAGCAATTGAAATGACAGTGTCTGCCAAATAGTGTAATTCATGAGGCAGAAAAGTATATCAAAACAAAACTCTGAGACTAAGTAAAATAAAATAAAAATAAAAATTTTATACATTTTCTTTTACAGTATTTATTCTGAATATATGCCATTTTAGAAAAAACATTATCAGCTTATAAATATTTAGGAAATCAGTCTATATTTGTTATCCATATTATTTTGAACCATTTAATTTTAAAAATACTATTTTAGGTAGCAGAATTTATCTCTCAGCTTCATTTAAAAAATATTAGATAAGAAAAACAGTACAAAATTTGCTAGAGCTTCCAATTAAAAAGAGCTTAAACAGTGACATTTGTTCTTCACATTGATCAGTCATTAAATTAAACACACCTCCCAGGTTATATCAGTGTTTGCTGATTATAATTTCTGGAACTATCATTGACAATAACAAATTAAGTTAGAAGGTTACTACTTACTGTGAGTACCTTAAGAATACCAATGATATATTAGCAGTATTTGGTTTAAATATTGATAATTCTACTTAAAGAAAAAAGAACATAGATAGGTGGAATTTAAAGTAAGTTTTTAATTATTGTACTCATAATGACTTAATAGCATTTCAGGGTAAATTTGATTATTGTAATCTCTTGTCAATGGCTGATCGTGTTTCTCACACTGGTGCCAGTGTGAGAAAACAAAAATTATGCAAAATAATTTTATGCAAAAACAAACAGTGCTGCGGGTATTAAATGTTAGGGTTTTGTGCATTCTTTTCAGGTGAAATGAACTATATATTGTTAAAAGGAACTTCCTAGGCTAAATTGTGTTTGATATGTATTACTTTACCATAAGAATTTAGATGACTGTTATAAGTCTTGGAACACTTATAAAACTTATATAACATTACCCCAAGATTTAAAGACAGTTAAAAATTCTCCAGTGTCCATTAAGTCTCCATTAAATAATGTGCTGTTTCACATTATACAGAATTAAAAGCATCTGATCTAGTCTGGAAACTGTATTAGTTGTTTTTAAGTTTATCTGTAACAAAATTGAACCCTATGATTAATGATTTTTATTTTTTAAATATTTTATTTATTATTTTTAGAGAGAGGGGAAGGGAAGGAGAAAGAGTGGGAGAAAAACATCAATGTGTGGTCACCTCTCATGTGTCCCCTACTAGGGACCTGGCCTGCAACCCAGGCATGTGCCCTGACTCAGAATCGGACCTACGACCCTTTGCTTCACAGGCCCGTGCTCAATCCACTGAGCTACACCAGCCAGGGCTGATTTTTAAATAATATTAACTGGACACAAAACTTATAATAGATTCACTTATTTTAAATGTGAAAATGCCAAAGAATACATAAATGTAACATTTTTACTAAATAAAAATATCAATGACAGCAATAGGGAGAAGTATGAAGTTAGTAAAAAAAATCAGAATTGATTTCTTTTCTATATATGTCCTTATTACAAAGTCATGCTGAAGTTTAATTGAAGTTGCAAAACTCTAGCTTCTGACAAAGGCATTTCTTTTACTTATAATGGTAATGAATTAAAAATTTCATTTATGGAGTAAAAAGCACCAGCATGTCTAGATAAATGAAGAATTATTAAAATTATCTTTCCTTAGTACTTGGTCTTGTAACTATTCAATCAGTGTAATTTTTAGTTATTAACTACCTTCGTTGTAAAACAGTTATATCTTTCTAAATCCTTTTTATTTTCTGAAATGCAATTTTAGAGGCAAAAGGATAGATAGTGATTAAATTTGTGAAGACAAAGCTTATCTTTTCTGTTCTCAAAATAGTTTCAAAAACTGGAATAAAATAGTTTTTTATAAAGTAATTTAACTATTTAGGTTATTTAGTTCAAAGAACACACACAGAACCTGTACTACTTTAATATCAATTTAGAATTTTAGAAAGAATTTGAACTTTATATAGTAATTAAAAACTGATAATTAAATTAGTTTTTAAATTATTTTTAAATTATTATTTTAAACCTAAGTTAATTAACCACATAATTAAAAACTAACCATTTGTGTTAAAAATAGTAAAATCAATATAAATTTTATTTTCAATAATCTTTCACAGTATGTTCAATATTCCTTGAGAAAATTAAAATATTTTCTACCACAAAAGGTCAAAAGTTAGTTGTTTCTTAAATTATCTTATCATAACTGTATTTAAATGACACAGAAAATATGTTCATAAACTTTGATCAGAGTAGCTCTGAAGTCAGGTCACAACCACAAATTAATAAAATAAATGAATGAAACTCATTAGAAATTTTCTCTTTTATTTAAAAATAGTTTTAAAATGCTTTTTTACCATCACAACACAAATAAATACTTAAAGAATGTGAAGATTCAAATATGATTAAATTGAACAGCAATTTTATTTAAAATTTTTCCAAACTAGGGACAACTCAAATGTCCCTCAACTAAAAGGCTAAACAAAGTAAGACACATTATAAAATGGAACGCTATTTGAACATCCGTAAAGGACAAACTATTGAAACATGTAATGACATGGATGAACCCTACATGCATGCTTTTAAGTGAAAGAATATTGAAGATTCATGTTGTGTGACTCCACACTCTAGGAAAGGCAAAGTTAGAATGGAACAGAGATCAGTAACTGCTCATGGCTGGAGGGAGGGTAGAGTCATCAGTAGCTCCAGACAGTGTAGGGGACTTGGGGGCAAACACACTGTTCTGCACAAAACTGTGCCGCAGCTCCATGTTTCTGCATTTGTTGACCCTGACAGAAGAATATACCTCCACCAACTCTACGTTTTACCCTATGTTAATATTTTAAAATTGACTAGGGTATGGGGGGGATAGAGTGTAGACTGTGACAAAAAGAACGAAACAAAAACTTTGTATCTAGTTGGTAAATTTGTTTCAAACAGGGCTATGGTTTAGGAATTCTGAAACTACTTTATTTGTAAAGTAGGATAGAAAACATATAGAAAGAGAGACAGGTTTCTCACTGTAGGAAAAAAAAAGTTACAAATAAGGAAAAGGGAAGAAGTCTATAATGGGGACTGGGGTGCTGAATCTGCAGAGGAGGTGTCAATACAATGTCATGCATAGGTTATGAAAATGTATGTACTGGTAGAGAAATAAGTAGAAGTAAATGAGAGTGTGTGCCTATGAGCCAACACCTATACACGCATTTCTTGGCTGTATCCACTCTAAAGTTAAGAAGCAGTGATGCTCTGACAGCAATGACCATGCTAGTTCTCAAATCTCAGTTTCTAAATAAATCCTGCAATAAAAGTTTTCCAGAACTAGGACAAGAAAAGTGTAAAAGGAGCCCGGAACCTTTGGTGTGGCTGGGAAGTGCGAAGGTGCTAACAAATGAAAGGGAAGGTGGGCTGGTGAAGTTCCACTCAAAGGGCACAGGCGTTCAATGGCGATTCCCTCTCCATAACGCTGAGAAAAGAGAACACCCCAGGGCCCGCGCTGCAGCAGATGGAGTAACACAATAACTAACAACAGTTTGGATTATACTCCCCAAATAAAATACATATCCATTGATCTATACCAATGTAAATAAATGCTAAAAGAAGAAGCAAATGGGGGATATGTAATAACTTCTTATACACAGATAAATTTCAATGATTAAATATAAAAGGAATGAGGGATATAGGAAATCACTATTACAACAGTACCAGTGGATGCTAAATGTCTGGGTGAATTTTTAAGCAGAAACGGATATTTGCATAGCCTCAAAGTGTCTCCCTCAAAACATTCAGTAATTTCAAAGGGTAAAATATGGGAGAACCCTGTAAGGCACCAGTGTTAATATTACCAGTAACGACATTGATTTTATTATACTCTCTAATATGCAACATTGAGAAGGGCATATCACCGTTCTGTCATTCCCAATAATGCATAATCTCACTCTAATCTTGAAAAAAACAAATTTCAACCACAGATTGAGATACATTCAACAAAATATCTCACCATTTATCTTCACGGGTCAAGATAATGAAAGAGAAGACAGTAATAACTTGGAATTAGCCAGGAGGAAATGACCAAAAAAAGTGTATATTGGGATGGACCGACTATTGAAATCCAAATAACTTCTGTACTTTAATATTATAGTCCCCAAGTTAATTCTTTGGTTTTAATAAATATTCTGTTGTTATATAAAATGTTAACATAAGGGGAAGCTGGATTAAGAGCTTATAGGAAATCTGTATTTTTTATAACTCTACATTTAAAAGTAGATCAAAATAAAAGTTTGAAAGTGCTATTAATGCACATGAATGCATTTTTTGTCTGACATACTAACTATAATTTAATTTAAAAAATATTTTGGATTCCATTTTTTGTTTATACTCTGCCATTTCTAAACAACATTTTAAAAGATCTAGCATAAAATTGAATAGGAAATGATATTTTTCTCAGTGTAGTTACAATCTTTGTCAAAATCATGTATTTCTGTGCTTCCACTTTTCTGTCTCATTGATAATGTCATGAGTAGGGAACTTCTTGTCTAATATGTCAGATTCCCCAAATGCTTCATGTTTTAAAAATTAAACATTGAGGATTGTGCTTCTTTGACCTCCTCATTATTCAAGATGCTGTTGATAACATTTGCATTCCAATTGATTACATTCTATAAGACACAGTTTAAAAAACAGAAAATAAGAAAATATCTCTAATATTAATTGTAGCTGTTGTCACATTGTCTTATGAAATCTTTTTTTTTTTTTTTTTTGCAATTTGGGAAACCTGGAGCTTTAACAAGGGTTATAAATATGAAAATATTTACTAAATAGTTTTACTGAGCCCTTAGTGTTAATAGGTGGATCTTAGATGTACCTTGGATGTATATACCTCTGTTCTTACATATATTATAGGCCATTTACTCATTAAAATTTATTAAAATATTGATGTACCTGAGTACCATCTGTAGTATTTCCCAGAATGTTTGGTGTCTAAATATTGGTTTGGCCAAAAAGTTTGTTTAGTTTTTTCCATACAATGTCTCTAGTGCTTAGTTGTCTTTAACTGAATTTGAAATAATTTTGTTAGGTTGTATTGTGATAGCTGTCACATCAGGGTGCTTTAAAAAAAACTTATCAAAATTGGTGAATTTTGGTGCAGCCATTTTAATATTGAAGATAGAAGAAAATATGCAAAATTGTCAGCATGTTATGCTTTATTACTGTGAGAAAGTTAAAAACACAACTGAAGTACAAAAAAAAATAGATTTGCGTTGTGTAGGGGAAAGGTACAGTAACTGACAGAATGTGTCAAAAGTGGCTTGCAAAACTTCTTGGTACTATTGACATTTTGGCCAAATAATTCTTTACTGTCTTATGCATTGGAAGATGTTTAGCAGCACCCTGGCTTCTATCCACTAGAAGCTAGTATCGGGAGATAGCTGACATGCTCAAATATACAAATTGATAAAGTTATTGGTAAAAATAAAAGTGTCATTTATTTATTTTTTAAATATATTTTATTGATTACACTATTACAGTTGTCCTATTTTTCCCCTTTGCTCTGCTCCACCCTGCACATCCCGTCCCACCCATATTCTCTCTTGTTAGTTCATGTCCATATGTGATACTTATAAGTTCTTTGGCTGCAATATTTCCCATACTATTCTTACCCCCCCCCCTGTATATTTTCTACCTACCATCTATGCTACTTATTCTCTGTACCTTTTCCCCCTCTCTTCCTCTCCCACTCCCCTGTTGCTAACCCTCCACGTGATCTCCATTTTTTGTGGTTCTGTTCCTGTTCTAGTTNTGACTTCTATCCACTAGAAGCTAGTAGCGGGAGATAGCTGACATGCTCAAATATACAAATTGATAAAGTTATTGGTAAAAATAAAAGTGTCATTTATTTATTTTTTAAATATATTTTATTGATTAGACTATTACAGTTGTCCCATTTTTCCCCTTTGCTCTGCTCCACCCTGCACATCCCCTCCCACCCATATTCTCTCTTGTTAGTTCATGTCCATATGTGATACTTATAAGTTCTTTGGCTGCAATATTTCCCATACTATTCTTACCCTCCCCCTGTCTATTTTCTACCTACCATCTATGCTACTTATTCTCTGTACCTTTTCCCCCTCTCTTCCTCTCCCACTCCCCTGTTGCTAACCCTCCATGTGATCTCCATTTTTGTGGTTCTGTTCCTATTCTAGTTGTTTGCTTAGTTTATTTTTGTTTTTTGTTTTAGGTGTGGTTTTTAATAACTGTGAGTTTGCTGTCACTTTACTGTTCATATTTTTATCTTCTTTTTCTTAGGTAAATCCCTTTAACATTTCATATAATAAGGGCTCATTGATGATGAACTCTTTTAACTTGACCTTGTCTAAGAAGCACTTTATCTGCCCTTCCATTCTAAATGAAAGCTTTGCTGGATAGAGCAATCTTGGCTGTAGGTCTTTGGATTTCATGACTTGGAATACTTCTTTCCAGCCCCTTCTTGCCTGTAAGGTTTTGAGAAATCAGAAGACAGTCTGATGGGAACTCCTTAGTAGGTAACTCTCTCCTTTTCTCTTGCTGCTTCTAAAAATTTCTGCTTAATTTTAGTTTGGGTAACAGTTATGATGTGCCTTGGGGTGTTCCTCCTTGGGTCCAACTTCTTTGGGACTCTGTGAGCTTCCTGGACTTTTTGGAAGTCTATTTCCTTGCCAGACTGGGGAAGTTTTTCTTTATTATTTATTCAAAAAATGTTTTCCCTTGCTGCTCTCCCTCTTCCTATTCTGATACACCTATAATTTGGATGTTAGAATGTTGAAAGATGTCCTGGAGGTTCCTAAGCCTCTCCTCATTTTTCTGGATTCTTGTTTCTTTATTTTTCTCTGGTTGGATGTTTCTTTCTTCCTTCTGGTCCACACCATTGATTTGAGTCCCAGTTTCCTTCCCATCACTGTTGGTTCCCTGTACACTTTCCTTTGTTTCACTTAGCATAACCTCATTTTTTCCATGTAATCTGTGACCAAAATCAACCAATTCTGTGAGCATCCTGATCACCAGTATTTTGAACTGTGCATCTGATAGGTTGGCTATCTCTTTGTTGCTTAGTTATATTTTTCTGGAGCTTTGATTTGTTCTTTTATTTGGGCCATTTTTCCCCTCAGTGCACCTGTTATGTAGTAAGGGTCAGAGCCTTAGGTGTTCACCGAGGTGGGGTAACCCACATGGCTGCAATGTGATGCTAAATGTGGGGGTGCAGTCCAAGAGGGGACAATGGCGCTTGCCTCTGTCTCTGCTGGATTTCAGTCACCTCCCCTGCTTCCCACCAGCAAATTGTGCCCTTCTGGTGCTGATTCCCATGTGGGTGGGCTTGTGTACATCCTGAGACCTTGTGGGCTTCTCCAACAAACCCCCACGGGTGTTTTCAATTGGTGTTTTGAGACTTTATTTCCCTGCTCTGGGGCCTTGGGTTGGGTGGTCTGTCTCGCTCCCCAGTTTTGCCTGGTTTATTTGCACACGAATGTGGGACCTCCGAGTTTGCCAGCCACCCTGTGCCATGCCCTTCCACAATCCCCCATCTTGCTGGGTTCACCAGCCACCACTTTGCCACAGGCCCTCTCTGTCTGGTCTTGTGACTTCAGTCCTCCTACCAGTCTGGATGAATGTGTCTTTTTTAACTCTTTGGTGGTCAGACTTCCATGCAGTTCGATTTTCTGGCAGTTCTGGTTGTTTTTCGCTTTGTTTTAAAATTGCTGTTGTCCTTCTTTTGGTTGTGGGAGGAGGCACAGTGTGTCTACCTATGCCTCCATCTTGGCTGGAGGTCCAAAATGTGTCATTTATTTTACAGAAAAAAAACTAAACAGACTTTTTGGCCAACTCAATATTTGCTTAGTCATAGAGTTTGTATTTTACCAACTCCCATACATTTTTTTTTAGAAAAAAACACATGTATAAATACTGACAAACACTATTTATTACAACAAACTCGGTTGAGATAAATCATATTTAGAGCAAAAATTTGAAATGCCTAGGGCCCATTTTGTATCACACTGGATATTCTACAATGGATACCGGAATCAATCCCAGTAAGAAGCAAAGTGAAATCTATTTTTTAAAAATTTAGACTTTATATTTTATAACAGGTTTAGGCTCATAGAAAAATTGAGGAGAGAGTGAAGCAATTTCATATATACCTTCTGCCTCACACGTGTATAGCCCCCTTCATTATCAGTAATCCCCACCAGAGTGGTTTCATTTGTCACCAAGGATAACCTGTATTGACACATCATAATTAACTAAAGTTCACAGTTTACATTATGGTTCAGTCTTGTTGTACATCCTATGGGGTTAGACAAAGATATGCTATGTATCCATCAATATGGTACCATACAGAGTATTTTCACTGCCCCCAAATTCTTCTGTGCTTGCTTATTCATCCCTTCCTCCACCCAACACTTGGAAATCACTGATCTTCTTACTGCTTCCACATTTTTTCTTTTCTACAATCTCATATAGTTGGACTTATACAGCATTTATCTTTTCATATTGGCTTCTTTCATTTAGTAATATGCACTTAAGTTTCCTCTGCTTTTTATGGTTCAGTATCTTAATTCTTTATGGTGCTGAACAATATTCTATTGTTAGAATGATATTCCATAGTTTTTTACACATTTATCTACTGGATGTCACTTTCATTGCTTCCAAGTTTCAACAATCATGAAAAGCTGCTATAAACATTCATGTGTGTGTTTTTGTGTGTGCATAAGTTTTCAACTCCTTTTGGATCTTATGGTCAGAGTATGTTTACTTTTATAAAAAAATACTCTTAAACTCTCCTTCTTATCTTATTCAAACTATCACCAGTACTTAAAACAGTGTATCACTCCTTTAAAATGGAAGTACTTACTTTGCTTAATTTCTAAGACATGTGTACTCTGGCTGTCCTCTTATGTGCTGTCCTCTCTTTAATTGTGGAGTGTCCTTGGGCTTAATACTTGAGCATCCTCTCCATGGACACTCTCATTCTGGTTTTACTCTCTAGATCCTGGTTTTATATGAAATTTATATGCATATTCCAGAATTATGTTGAATAATATCCTTGAAAAATCCATTTGGAAGTTTAGTAAGCATCTCTAATATATATATTCCAAGCTGGATACCTCTACTCCCTGGACTTGAGATCTTCCACATTGTCACAATGTCAACTCCACCTAGGATTGACTAAGGCTAATAACTTTGTCATCATTCTTGTTAACTCTTTTTCTCACTCCCTATCCAAACCCTTATCAAATAAAATAGTTTTTGCTTTCAAAATATATGCAGAATTCACAATGTTCTTATTATCTCCACTGCTAACTCAGGTTTAAGCTACTTTAATATTCCACCTGATTATTGCTATACTTCTTAGGTAGTTATCCTGGTTCTGACCGTGGTCCATCTTCCTTCTGTTGTCAAAAGAGTAGCAGTCAGTATGAACTTATAAAATATAAATCAGATCATGCTAACCTCTATTCAAAACTCTTTATCTCACTCAGAATAAGACCCACTATCCTTATAATAACTTCCATAGCATCACAGGGTTAGCTCTCTGTTCTGATCATTACTATCCACACTCATGTGATATCCACTTCACCAATTTTACCTTCTTTGTGGTTTTCTTGACACCACACACACACTGCCACATGAAAATTCTGCCTGTGCCCGTCCCTCAGTTTGCTGCATAATCTTTCCCTTAACTTTTATCTAGTCTTTGTGTGGTTACCATCTCTTTAGTAAGTGATTTTTACAAAAGTTATCTCAAAAATTGTGCATGCTTTCACTAGCACATCTAATCCTCACTTTACTTCTCTCCGCAGAAATTATCACCTTCTGATGTACTATACTAGTTCGTTATTTTTGTCTGTCTCTATTGAAAATATATGTTGCACAGATGGTTTCCTATTGAAAATATATATGGTACAAATTGTTTTTCTTATTTATCCTTTGCTGTATGCTCACACATAGTTCAGTTCCTGGCACAGTGTAGGTGTTCAGTACTTAACTCTGTAATAAATAAATATTCTGATATTTGAGAAACCACATTTAATATTTTTATCTTATTTTTGAAAATTTGAAAAGAGTGTCTTACTTTGTCCCTTTTGGAATGTTTTTTTTTCTCATGGTGTAAATCTGAGTCTTGCTTAATACTTTTAAAAAGTTTGTCATAACTCTTCATTAACAGTTATTAATTATGTCAAAGGACCCGCTGGGTCTGGATGAGCAGGAGTGCCCCTCAACGGTGGGAGCGAACAAACACCACTGTCTTCCCACGAGGGGCATCGCATCTCTGTCTTCAGCACTCTCTCCTCTAGCTGAATGGGTCAGCCAGAATGAGTCTTGAATGGTTCGAATTAATGCCTTGTAGTTCACAGGTTATCTTTCTCAAACGGGTTGCCATTTCAACTCTTTTCTCTATCCTGCACCATTTTTAGGCCATTTCTGGCTTAAAATGTTTCATATACAAACAGGCTACCAAAACTAAGAAAGTATTTGTAGTGTTGTTTCTTCAATCCTTATACTACCTATTTTCTGAAATTTGAAATTCTACCTATGTTTGCCTCTGTTTAATCCATACAGTTTGAAAATGTTTACCTGAGACACTAAATGCTACAGCAGTTGTCTCAACAGGGAAGGAAACAAATCTGTCCCCTTAGGCACAATATATTGTGTGCACTAGTGTCATGTATTGAGCTGAGGACAGGGACGACACCAAATATCTTTTAGTATATGGCTTTCCACAGCGAAGTACGTCTGGTGCAAAACATCAGTAATTACAGGGCTGAAAAACCCTGTACAATAAGCTTCTAAAAAATGGTACACCTCAAAAATAATTCTAGCCACCATTCATTTTTAAAGTGTATGTCATTAAATAGCTTAAAAAGAATTCACTGAGCTAAAACATATCTATCTATAATGCTACACTGTTCTAAGTCAAATACTGTGGAAAGAAAAGTATGAATTGTAATAGAAAAGTTCAGTAAAATCCTGTTCTTAGAAGGAATTCTATTTTGGTCTAGTCATTTCATATGATTTGTTAGATAAGAACTGTTTCAAAGCAACAAGTTATAATTGCTCAAATACATTTTTTTATTTTATAATAAAGTAACTCCAGATGAAAATTGTACTCTTTTAAAGCTTTTTACACCTAGAATCCAAATTACAAAACTATCATCGATGTGGAGCAAGTCAGATCCTGAGCATCCAGTTAACTGCTCTCTAATCTCCCCTTCGTGCACAACCAGCTGCAATAATCTTGGTATGGATTTTTTGAAGAATTTGGCAAGATGTAATATTTAATTCATTCATTTATGAAACATGAAATGAAAAAAATACATCTTTCAATCACTTTCCATATCCTTTCCTCTCAAAGCAATTTAATCATATTTTTTATGCTTTTCAAGGAACTCAGGTAAATAAAACAGAATAAACCACAATGATTGATAATATTCCAGCCTGTATATGAAGAATTTCTGAAAATATCCAATTATGAGTATTGTGTTTTTTATTACTTCATTTAGAGTCCAAGTCAATAATTAGAAATTGCTTTTTTTCTTGCCATTACAGCGGCCTAAGTTATACTTGCTGTAGATTAGGGGAGACAATATATACACACATTCTTCCCTCTCTGGCTTCAAATCTCGTTAAAGAGAGAAAAAAATATCAAGACTTAAATGCTGTTTTTTTTTCTGATAAAAGTTAGGTTAGGGATGTGGTATTTTCCTGCAAGTGAGTGAGTTTGCTAATGCTTTGCTTACTTTTATAACAAAGTAATTTTGATCAAACATTGTGCTCTTTTAAAGCTTTTTAGACCTAGAATCAAAATTCTAAAAATAGCATGAATGTGGAGCAAGTCAGATCCTGAGCATCTGACCCCTCTAATATTGAGCCCCTCTCCACAAGTTAGATTTTATGCTTTGCAATTAGCATGAATATTCATAACTTATACACAACTAACTTAGTTTATGAAATTCTTATATATATACAACATTAGCAAATATGCCTTGCATAATTTTTCCCATTTCCATGGATTTGAAGTGGTAAGTAGTAATTGTGCATGCCTCTGAATGGTATGACAATAATAACATTTGCTAAAGAAATATAATCAAAACTTGCAAGCTGGTTTATTCCATGCTTTGTGAATATTAAAATGATAAAGAGTTCAGTTTTTATACTAGAAAACCTTAACATCTAAAAAATTTTTATTTATTTATTTTTAGAGAGAGGGGAAGGAGGGAGAAAGAGAAGGAAAAACACTAATGTGTGAGTCCCAAAAAAGGTAAACCCAAGGAGGAACACACCAAGGCATATTACAATTACATTAGCCAAGATAAAAATGAAGCAGAGAATTCTGGAAGCAGCAAGAGATAAGGGGACAATCACCTATAAAGGAGTTCCCATGAGACTGTCAGCTGATTTCTCAAAAGACACCTTACAGGCAAGAAGGGGCTGGAAAGAAGTATTCCAAGTCATGAAAGGCAAGGACCTACATCCAAGATTGCTCTATCCAGCAAAGCTTTCATTTAGAATGGAAGGGCAGATAAAGTGCTTCTCAGATAAGGTCAAGTTTAAGGAGTTCATCATCAATCACCAAGCCCTTATTATATGAAATGTTAAAGGGACTTATCTAAGAAAAAGAAGATAAAAAATATGAAAAGTGAAAGAAAGGGCAGCAAACTCACAATTATTAACAACCATACCTAAAACAAAAGCAAACTAAGCAGACAGCTAGGTCAGGAGTGAAGCCACAGAAATGGAGATCATATGGAGGGATAGCAACAGGGGAGTGGGAGGAGGAGAAGGGGGGAGAAAGTACAGAGAATAAGTAGCATAGACGGTGGGGAGAAAATAGACAGGGGAAGGGCAAGAGTAGTGTGGGAAATGTAGAAGCTAAAGAACATATGACACATGGACATGTACTAAAGGGGAGGAATTTGAGGGGGTGTGCAGGGTGGATGGGGAATGAAGGGGGAAATGGGACAACTGTAATGGCATAATTAATAAAATATATTAAAAAACACCAATGTGTGGTTGCCTCTCTAGTGCCCCCTACTGGGGGGGGGGGAGGTGCAACCCAGGCATGTGCCTAGACTTTGAGACCCAACTGACAATCCTTTAGTTTGCAGGCCTGCACTCAATCCACTGAGTCACACCAGCCAGGGTTAGAAAAAGTTAACAAAGCGGTAGCCATAGAGATAAGCCTTTAAAAATAAAGTAACAGAGAATGTGTTGAATGATATGATAAAGGTATAACTAAAATGTAGAATCTACGTGGAAAAAAAAGATAATTCTGTTCATGGAGATTCAGTGAAAAGGTAGGTAATGAGCAGAATTTAGCTCAGCCAATAGCAAGCTCAGAGGCAGAGAGATGGCTCAACGACTGTCTAGTTGAGGGGAGACTATCAGCCATTTCCAGGCGCGGCAAATGCAGCACCTATGTGGGAAATATTTACTCATTGATGGGTCTGAGGGGCATCTCACTTTCTATCTGTGTTTCAGACTACTTTCACTGTCTCTAGCTTACCCAGTTTTGACGTGTTCCTTGCAAATTCCATATTTCTTTGCCGCTTCAAGATTTTAGCACTCATTTTTCTCTCTGCTTATTTGTAAATATTTTGATTTTTTAGGAAATATATTTAGTACCATTTCCATTCTTGGAAATTTCACAGCAGATGATACAGTTTTAGGTGACACTATCACAATTGATATTTTATGCATTTAAAAATGAATGTCATGTAACATGTCTTTTAATCTTTACAACATCTCATGAAGTAAGCAATTATTTTCTGCACATTTAGAAACATGCAAATGAGACTCAAAATTAAAGCGCATTATTTTGCGAGGTAACTCAAAAATTGCAGGGATCAGATTTAAACTCTAAATCTCCAGTAGAAAACAAAACAAACTCACATTAAAATAAAACTCCATGAGTACAGTGACATTTGGCCAACTTCTTAGCTCCTTCATCTCCTGCCGTTATTAACTCACCAAAATTTAAATAGAAAGTCAGGTTTTTCAAGTTCAATATAGGAGCCCTTTTGTCACTGAGGGAAAAGCATGAGTGCAAACCAACTGAATCATAAATCTATTTTTCTGGAAGTTAAAAGTAATCTTGGTCCCTGAATTTAAGATTGACATGTTGAAATGAATATTACCTGTTCAGAATGTCATGGCTTCATGTGATAAGGCACTATTTGCATGCTCAGTGCCAAGAGCAGTACATATTTTAGGACAGAAAAATTGTTACTATTTTAAACCCAGAAATACCAATATATATAATTTGTTCATAATTTTCACTCATTAACTTATAATATTATACAAGTGTATTATCAAACAGAAGCACACAGTGACTGACATTTGAAGTGTGGGGTGTAGGGATGGCTGGGGTTGGGGGCATTGAGGGGGAAAATGGAGACAAGTGTACTTGAATAACAGTCTTAAAAAGCTACAGAAAACTGTCATCTACAGTCTATTCCAAGTGCAACATAGTGTCAGACATGTAGGAGGAGTATTCAATAAATTTTTGTTGATGAATAAAAAAGATATCATTACTAAATAATGTTCTTTATTTAAAGTCAATCTTTTTCTCTTCTAACCACCAACGTCCACCATTCATTATAGATTTTATATGTGGAAAACAGGAATTAAGTTTACTTTTAATATTATATAAATTTAAGAGGAATGCATCACACTTTGTTCCTCAGTTAAACCTTTATTGTTTAGTTGACTTAAATAGGTATTTTACATCTAGTACTTAAAGTTCTTTTTGAAAGCATTTTATCTATAAATTAATATATAAGTAAACAAGAGCATGAACACCAAGTAGACCGAGTGTTAATTTACATTTAAGGTTGCCCTTTCTGGAATGGGTGGGCACTGGGATAAAAGATAGAGTCTAAACACTCTTCAGGCAGAAATTGCCTATCTTGTGACCGTCAAAGTGGGTGACTGATGTGGATAATGGCAGGAAGCATTCAGGGTGAAACTGATATCAGGGACCAGGCCAACATTCCAATAAAAGTATCAGTCTTACAGGCCTGGCCTTAAAAAACAGAACCCAGGTAGGTGATATTAAGATACAAACTGGAGATTCAAGAAAAGTTGGAAAAATTTTAAAATAGAAGGTAGAAGATAGATTTTTAGAGAGACTTAGTGGCTAGAGAAAATTTGCAAGAACCTTCTGACATAATGGATCAATATAAGGGAAGGAGTCATTATGATTTCATTAGTGGTAGATTTAGAAGGTGTTTTTTTTCTCCCCAAACCAGTCCTATAACAGGTTTGCAAGCACCTTTTAAATCTTGTGAATAATAGGGTATACATTTTAAGAAATGATATTAAGTTAATTTCCATTTCAAATTATCTGCTAAAATTTTAATAGTACTGCACACGGTCTGTTTTTCACAGACTCTAGATGGGAATCAGGGTGGGAGATAATTCCTGACGTTCTCAGGTTGGTTCTAAAGGCAGCTAGCTCCAAGTCCTTAGGGACAAGGATCCTCAGAAGAAATGTCATTGCTGTAGTGAGGAGGGAGCAGATAACAGGGGATCATTGCCTAATTCAGTGGGTATCAAAGAAGGGAGGGAGTATGTGGTGATGTTGAGCCTTGAATTGGAAGAGACTTGCTATAAATATAATGATAGGATTTTTTTTTAGAGAGAAATGCAAAGATTTTACCAGGAGCTTAATGAGATAAAGCAAAAACAAACAAAAAAATTAATGAAATTGTTGAGTACAGTAGAACTCTCATTTCTCATGAGTACGAACTCATTTGTCTGAATAAATGCTATATGCCACAAGTATTGCTAAATGAGTTGTTTCTGACAAGACCCTGTCATGATTCCCTGTCAGTAATCCCTGGCTTTATGGTAATATTTAACTTATCTGTCCTTTCACGAGAGTTTTAGAAGGAAGCCATTTAAGCGGGGGTATATTTTCCCACAGACATATGGGAGCCGGGCAGGGAGAGGGCAACTAAGCAGAGATGTACCGAATGCTCATGGACTGGCGGGAATATGGCTGTTACTCAAGGAGTGCATGGCTCTGCGTGAATAGAGCTCTTATTTTAAGTAGAGGGAAAGCCTCTAGCTAGCAAAAGAACTTAAAACCTGGCATATGATCACATGATCCTACTAGAAGGAAGTGTTTTCATTCACAGGGTTTTACAGGCTATGGACTGGTCTGCATGAAATTCAGTTTTTATTCAACAGAACTAAAGGGTTTGGTATATGTTTTTGTAGGCATAGGCAACAAGTATGTAATTAAGTATCTCCATATAATTTTCCGTACAATATAAATATTAATAGCCCAAATCTGATTTTTAGACATAATTTTGATATATTATGATTGATTACCATGTAACTATTTAAAATCTGTATAATTATATTTATGGTGAGAAAATATAATTATAAGTAATTACTCTATACTGTTAAGTAAAATAAATGATTTAAAATAATATATAAATATTATATATATGTAGAGAGAGAATGTATAAATATACATTTATAATATTAAGTACCAAAACTGATCAATATTATCTCAAAATGTGTGGAGGTGTTATAAATATTGGGTTCTATATTATTTTATACCATATTTTTATTTTACCTGCTGTGACTGTTATTGTTTATATTATATAATGTCAGTAAGTTAAAGATTCTATTTCTCAGAGTAAGAACAATGGTATAAAAGTTCTTTTCTTGACAAGCCTCTTTTTATTTGTGTGCTGTACATGCCTTAAGCAGACTGCCCAACAATTAAAATTTAAAAAATTAAAGAGAAAAAAAGCAGAATGCTTTGTATCTAGCATTTAAATATTAAATTCAGCCACCATCATGAAACTTATCTTGAAAAAAGCTTACATAGTGTGATATACGGTGGAGTAACTGAGATTGAAATTCAGACTTCATGCCTTTTTTTTTAATGAAAGAGACAATATTTAAGAGCCAAATAGTTACTTTAAACTTTAGTGTAATCCACTACATCAATAGTTTCCAATTCAGCAATATCACATTCACCTGGAAACTTAGAACTTCGCCCACAGCAATCAAGGTAGCAGTTTAAGTAAATTACGACAGAAAAACAAATCGCCAGACTCCATCCAGATATTAAATCAGATACACTGGGTGTGGAGCCCAGCAATCTGTGTTTGAGCAAGCTCTGAGAGAGATTCTAAAGGATGTTCAAGTTTGAGAGCCCAATCTGCACCACAGTAGGGGCATACATGTCTCTGATAGATTGTGTGCTTGGTTACAGACCATCAAGATAAAGTGAGTATCCAAATCAAATGAGCCAGAGCCACGATCTTGGCTGGTGGAAGCTCTTGCCTTCACTTTTTAAAAAGCACACCCCTGCACAGTGAAGCCAAACAGCACAAGACGAGGTATGCCTGTGTACAGATAGGAGTTTCTGCAGCTTGCAGCTGTCCGAATCTGTGAAGGATATCTCATAGTGACAATTTACTACAGCTGCTACCTTGAGCACTCTGGTCTAGACATTTTTTTTCTTTCTCCAAAATCTTCCCAATTAAATATTTCTTAATATTTTAACTGCTAAATAATCTTTGGACAGACAGGTTATTTATTTAAAAAGTGTTTTATTTTAAAGAAACATTCTTTTTTGAAGCAGATAAGTGGGAGAATTCAAATGAATAAGAAATATTGATATGCATAACATAAATTCAAGACTGCAGAAGAAACATCAAAACTACAAGTAGATATGCAGAGAGAACAACTAAGAGTAAATAATACAAATGCCATTTATAAAATGCAAATTCTAGAGACCTGATAAGGTCATCCTACCAAAGTGTCAGTGATTTGTGAGTTGAAACCAAGGCCTAGGGCTCTGTTAAGGCTCTCTGGTTAAGCTCACCTCAAATCCTTTTGAGAAATTGGCAGACCCAAGTAATGAATAAATAAATAAAATTTAAATACTGAGTTAAGCTAATCAGGTCAACAGAAAAGCCAGAAACTAAAGCAAATTTCAAAAAACAGCCAAGTGACGTTTGTAAAAGGCAGCAAGTGGTTGGAGTTTCTCTCACTGGGGAGACCACATGCCCCGCCCGACATTGTAGTGCCCTCCCCAATTACCACCACCACCACCTGAATTCCTCGTTCACAGCTGTGACTATGAAACACATATTAAAACTGAAATTTCTGGTGGGCACCTCAATTCTTTTTGACTAACCACTATGTGTCTAGGAGTTTCCCTGATAATTCCTTTGAGTTGCAATTAAAACATTCAGTTTACAGAAAACAGTAGAAGTTTCTTGACCTGGGGCATCATTATGCTTCAGAGTACAGCCCTTGAAGGATTTTTCCCACTGTGCTTTCCAAGATTGATCAGATAATAATGCAATTTCACAGTCACTGGGCAAAAACTCCCACAAACCACAGCTCTCATGCATACACACCCATGCACTTCAAGCAAACTTTAAGGTTCAGTCACTCTGAATGTATAGTGATTTTCTACAGAAAACTGAGTCTGATCTAGAGCTCAGTTCATTGAGTATTCAGTTAATGAAGCCATAGTCATAATTTTAATCTCCTCTTGGACAGTTTTTCTTTTTCAGGTATTTTTCCCCTTGGGAAGCTGACTCACATATTGTATGGTATCTTTTCTCATAGGAGAGCAAGAGAATGAGAGAGATGAAAGAATCACTTATCATAAAACCAAATCAAAGTACATACTCCACCATAGAGGGCTGTTAAACATAGTGGAGCAGAGACCGTCCTCTGAACATTTTCAGATATTTGCGGCCACTCTGATAGGGGACTTGAGAGTTGGAAAATTTTAGTTTCAGGTAAGTAGTTATAAGCCTAGCAAGTAATGCATATGTTAAAGCTTTTGTTTTAGATCCTACAGATAAGGCCCATCCTGGCTCTTGGTAAATCAGAAAGTACAGACGAGGCTGTCCTGAGCCCTGGGAGAACAGCTGACCTCCTGGGGCACTGCTAAAGATTACCACCTGCGGACAAGTGGAGGCCATTGTGTTTCAGGGAAGGGCAGATGACCACCCACCCCTGGGAACAGTTAACTGCCCAGGACAGGAACGTTGCAGTTTCTTTTATCTAATCCTCCCTGAACTTCAAAACCCTTCACTGCACCTTGTTTAGTCCCTGGTGTAAAAACATGGGCCTGGAAAGAAAAGACAAGATGGTTTGTTAGGGTATGAACCTGCCATCTTCTCAGATCAAGGGCCATCTGAATAAAGCACCCATAAAGATTCAATCGCTGTCTCTGCTTATTGGGTTTGTAGTGAGAGGCAGCCCAAACGCGGGTGTCTTTTCAGGTTTCAACTCTGCTAGTCAGGTCCACGTGGCTCTCCCTCCTTGCACCCCATTACCATGGCAACTTCCAGCTACTCCCTCGGGGCCATCCCTCTCACGCTTCCTTTGTCTAATATTTTGTTCCATCTGTATGATGGTGCTGTCTATTTGAAAATTACTGGCGTAGGTATTAATTCTGACATCTCATATTCACTGTAACTGCTCCTAATATCATCATCCTAAGAGACTAAAGAGCAAATGATCTTAATATACAAATGTGCCTTCTGATTGCAGAAAACAAAAAAGTTTATGTGCTGTTGTCATTTTCATCACTCAGTCATCATCACTTTTGGTTTACATTTCTGCATTTATTTGTCTCAATATAGAAGCAGCAGCTGGTGTTAATCATAAAGATCTTAGAAAAGAAACTATAGGCTTGTACTGTAGAAGTTGAGTAAGCAAAAAGTAGTTGATTCCAGTTTCCTTTCAGCTGGGAGAGTTAAGTACATCTGTCTATACTCTCTTTTTTCTTATGCCCCCAGACTCAAGCCATTAGCAAATCCTGTTGATTCAAACTTATGTTAAAATTAAGTGCAAAATGGAGACTAGAACTAAAAATCTCCTGAGCCGACAAAACTAATTAAGCCACAAAAACAACACCTCATTTAACTTATTCTGCAAAACAACCAAAACTTGGGTCATTTCTAGTACACGACACTAAAGGTCATAAATGAAATATAAACTGTTCCCCAAATTGGCATGAGGTAATGTTTAAGGACTGTCTTATCACTAGAGTAACCCTAATGCTATAACCAGTTCTGACAACTTCTGCATTTTCACTGTGTAAACCTTCCTATAACAGTATACCTAGGAGCCTCATTCCGTTATTGTCTTGAGATCTCTCGGTTCAATTTTTTTTTTGTGCTCTGTAAACTCTTACTAATTACTATTTTAGTGATCTAGTAGATTTAATTTTGCTCTTGTGGGATTGTTGACACTTATTAATCAGCAGTTCCTAATCAGTCACTTCACATCATCTTCTCCAAAACCATCCTGCTAGGAAGATGATTTCACTTCAATTTTGTCAATATTTTTAATAAACAACTTCTGTCACAATCTACTTGCTACAGCACAGCAATAATGATCCTTTAAAATGTTAATTCATGCTCAGAATTCGCTAATTGATTGTCACCTCTGTCAGAGTAAAACCCCAAGTGTAAATATGGCTTTTAAAGACATCTATAATCTTTCCCACAATACTCTCCCACCCCAACTAATTGAATTTAACTCTACCTCATTCACTCGGCTTCTTTCCAGAGATGTATCTCTCATGGACACATTTGTCTTCATCGGTTTCTTTCTAAATTAAAAATACATTTTAAATGTTATTTTATAACTCTATTGATAAAACACAATACCCTTATGTATTCTTTAACAATTTTTTCCTTCTAAAATAAAATAAAAGGTAAAACATTGGTGGGTTTCTGTAAAGTAACCTGGGTTCTGGCCACTCTGCCTACAGTGCCTAGTGGCCTGGTGGTCCCTGCTTCTCCTCCTTTCTGAATAATATACTTTACACTTGATAAGGGACATCTGGAATGTGATGCCTCCAAATAGCCACAGGTGTGTTATAAGGAATAATTATATTTCTTAAAATGGAATTTTTAGGATGATCTGTAGGGTGCACTCACACTATGGAGAGGTCTAGGCAAGTGATGGAGATTTTTCATACTCAAAGTCCAGGGAGAGGGAGGCACAACACTCAGGGGACCACACAGCAGGGACTCCAGTGAAGCCAGGAGAAAGTGAAGACCGGTGGGCAAGTAACTTTATTGAGAGTCGGGGTGGAGTAAACAACATGAAGTCATGAAGGGATTTCATCAGTGTGTTTGAACGTCATGCAGCCACAGGCAAAGGAGAAAAGGAAGAGGAGTTTGTGGCAAGGACAAGCCTCATGACACTTTTGTACCCAGTTACCTGGTCGTGGTGCTCACAGACCATTCCTGAGGGATGCTGAAGAATCGGGAAATACGAAGTTTTAAAAAGTCACAATACACAAGATTTGTTTCTACAGGTCTCATCTATCAAAGGCCTTTTTAAACCTTACTACAGAAAATGTCCCAAGCACCAGCATTTTTATCTTTCTCACATATCTTTTTTTCTACATTGCCTTGTTTTTAAAAGCTGACATATTTTATTAGCTTGTTTATTTTGTTTACCCAATTGTCTCTCCAAACAAGAGTGAATGCTATATGAGAAAAGGAATGCTTCGTGTTTTGTTCATTGCTGTTTTTCAAACTCTACTAGTGTAGCTTCAAATAAATCTAGCTTGTAATAAATGCTCAAAAAAAATCATTCACTAAAATTTTAAGCGGGTGAAAAAAGAATAAGGTGGTTTCTTACAAAACTAAACAAGTGCTTACCATACTACCTAGCAATTGTACTCTTGGGCATTTTTGTGAATAAAATTACAAAAATTATGCTAGTAAAATTCATGCTAGTGTTTAGAAATACAACGGATTGTTTTGTACATTAATACTTATCCTGTGACTTTCCTGAAGTAATTGGTAACTTCTAATAGTTTTTATGGATTTTAAGGAATTTCTATATGTGAGATCATTGCATCTACAAAGAGAAATAATTTTACTTCTTCCCTTCCAAAGCAGAAGAATTTTATTTGTTTTTTCTTTTTATTTTTCTGGTCTAATTGCCCTGCCTAGAATATCCAGTCAAATTAAAGTAGCAAGAGAGAAGGTTTTTGTCCTCTTTCTAATCTTAAAGATTAAGTCTTTCATACTTAGCTATAGGGTTTTCATAAAGGCCTTATATCATAATGAAAAAGTTCCCTGCTGTCTCTAGTTTGCTGATTTTTTAAAATTTAATGGAGTAGATTTTGTCAATTTTTTTCTGGGTCTATTTAAATATGCTAATTATTTTTATATATTAAACCAACCTTCAATTTCTGGGGTAAATTCTACTTTGTCATATTGTGTAATCCCTTTTATATGATGTTAGATTTGGTTTATTAGTATTGTGTTGGGAATTTTGTTTCTAAATGATATTGATCTGTAGACTTCTTTTTTTCAAAATTATTTTCTTACAACATTTTTGTCTGGTTTTGATGTTAGTATACAAACTAATCTCATAGAATCCATGGATAAACCTTACTATAAAAAATGTCCCCACTTCTACTTTTTGGAAAAAATTTAAGGTTTGTATTTATTTATTTATTTACTGTGGTTCAAGTACAGTTGTCTCCATTTTCCAGCCACCACCTCCCACCTCACCCAACTTTCCCCACCTCACCCACCCTTACCTCTCACCCTAAATCCTACCCCTTTTTGTCTTTGTCCATGGGGCCTACATACATGTTCCTTGAAGACCCTTCTCTTTATTTTCTCCATTATCCCCCTCCATCTTGGCTACTGTCAGTTTGTTCTTTATTTCAATGTCTCTCAGTATATTTTGCTCACTTGTTTGTTTTGTTGATTAGATTCCACTTATAGATGAGATCATATGTTATTTGCCTTTTACCACCTGGCTTATTTCACTTAGCATAATGCTCTCCAGTTCCATTCATGCTGTTGCGAAGGATAAAAGCTCCTTCTTTCTTTCTGCTGCATAGTATTCTGTTATTTAAATGTTTGGTAGATTTCACTAATGAAGCTATCTCTGAACTTTTATTTGTTGGAATATTTTTAATTATCAATTCAGTTGCTTTACTCATTAGGTCAACTTAAACTATCTGTTCCTTCTTGAGTATTTGTATTTTTGTCTTACTAGAAATTTATACATTAGATCTAAGCTATCTAATTTGTCAGTTTACACTTTTAATAGTATTCCTTTATTTTCATAGCATTTTTATTTGTAATGAGGTTCGCTCTTGTTCCTCGTTTTAGAAATTTGAGTCTTTTCTCTCTTTCTCTTTGCTTGGTAAATTTGCCAGTGTTGTTCATGTTTTTAAAAACTAACCTTGGATTTTACAGATTTGCTATATTTTCCTATTTCTTACTTCATTTTTATTCTAAACATTTTTATTATATCCTTATTTCTGCTTGCTGCAGATTTAGTTTGATCTTTTCTTTTTCTAAGTCATATCTTGTGGGGGCAGTTTTGCCAGCAAGTCCCCTTGTCCACCATGATGAAAGTAACACTCCCAAGACATGATCTGCTTGGGGAGGAGAGGTCGCCAATCTCTCAGAGGAGAAGGGCCAAGAGCCCCTTCCTCCAGGGCCTTTTATTGAGTTGTAATACACAGGAATACAGGACAGCAAGGACCAAACAGTAGATAACATTTCAAAGAAATCTGAGGGCTTAATCTGAAGGCTCAGTGTCTATCAGGAATGGGGGTTGCAGAAACTTTGGGAGACATACTCATTTCCTGCTCCGACCTTTATCATATGAATGAAAGCACTTTTAGCTAAGCAGGCTTCCCAGGATTTTTAGGAACTCTTTCTTATGCCTGATCACTGCGGATCCCACCCTAGCCCGGCAAGGGGCTGCACTGCCTCCCCCATCACAGGTTTTCAGGCTTAAGTGGATCACAGCCAGGAAGCACTTCTCCCAGAGGACTTGGGGACTTGGGCTATGTCAGAATAGCTAGGGGGGGGTGAGAGTCCATCACTCCCTCTTTGTTGCAGGCCCCCCAAGTCCTTCCATGATGGCCTCCCAAGTGATCGTGTCTGGCTTAGGTTGTCCCTCCTCTGAGGGGTCTTACCCGTCATGGACTAACCGACCATGCACTGGGGGCAGGAGGATGAAGCAGAAGCAGCGCTTGCTGCCAGAGACAAGCTTTGTCTCCTTAGTGGCTCGCATTCCGTAGGTTGCTCACTCAGCCTTAGCCATGAGAGGCAGTTACAACTCCTGAAACCAGGCAGAGTGGTCCCCAACAATATCTTAACATTCTTTAATGAAAATCAAGAAGTATATAGCCCTGATTGGGTGTTTCAGTTGTTTGAAGTGTGGTCCATTCACCGAAAAGTTGCAGGTTCAATCCTTGGTCAGGGTATGTATTTAGGTTGTGGGTTGATCCCTCGTCTGGATGCTTACAGGAGGCAACTGATCAATGTTTCTCTTTCACATTGATGTTTCTCTCTCTCTCATCAATTAATATACCCTTAGGTGAGGATTAAGTATGTGATTTTTTTAACGTGGTAGCTGGGGAAAATGGTTTTCCCATAAATTTTACCTAGTAGTTGTGTTAGTAAAGTCACTTTATCTCACACACAGACTGTGTTGCAGCCTATAAAGGCCTGGCAGGCCTACTCTAGATTCAGGAAGACAGAAGAAAATGCACGGAGCTGTGGGGATGCTTGAAATACCATTAGTCATGGGAAGGTGAGCCATGTATGCTGCAGGCTGCATGTCTCTCTGCGTGTATCTGCAAGTCTCTGCATGTTGCCTGTCCCCTCTGCATGGCACACAATGTGGCCCTTGCTCCCCAGCATGGCACATGCCATGGCACCCAGCAGGGAGTCCCTAACTGCTTAAGTACTAGAGGCAAACAAAGCTGGCTTCAAGCCAGAAAATTATATAACATAGCATAACTCTGTGGATGAAAGCCCACTTTATGTTATGAGAACAGTTTATTGGACCAGTATCAAGGCTATAAGAACACTACTTATCAGGCCCATTCAAAGTTATTGGAAAAATACTTCCCTTAGTTAGCCAGACACCTGGGTGAGGAAGCCAGACTGACTCCATTTATCCTACAGGAACGAAAAATAAAGACTTAAAAACACTTGTATCAAAGCAGACATGCATTTCAGACATACACATAAGAGATGAGATGCTATTCATCAGACTCATAATGTGAAAAAATAAAATCATATTCTTAAAGGAGAACTAAATACTCTGCATTTTGTAATTCAAGAGCAGGAATGATGAAAGTAATATCAAATTGCTCTTTTTAATAAGGGGTACCATAATATCATTAAAAAATTCTACTCTTCAATGCATATTTCCAAAGACAATACTTTGTTCTCTTTGATAAATAATAATGATTTATCTCTTAAAAATGAACCATGCAAGCATTATATACTTTCTTCTTTTTTAATGTGTCAGAATACTGAAATCTATGACAGAATGCTGGAGACAATAATAAACTTCCAGTAGCTGAGTTCTCAAATTGCATGGGTGGTACCTAGTGTTTTAGAATAAATACCGAACAAATTTGAAAGTAGTGGAACTAAAGTGTTTTACTGCTCCCAATAGAGAATAAATATGGCTTCTCATTATCACAAACCTTAAAATGTTATTTTCTTTAAATATTTTTATAGAGTAGTAAATAATGAATGAGTAGAACATTTCCCCAAATATCACATATTTTTATTTAATTCAGGGCATATGCTGCCAAAACTGGTGACAAAAAAAAAGTGGTAATTACTTACCATTGTAGACTGGGTAAAAATTTTCCCAGCGGCAGATTGATTACACTCACAGACATTTAATTTTTAAGACTAAAAACTAAAATTTTTAAGGGTAAACATTTATTAGACTGTTTCACTGTGATGTGTTTTATTTTTAAAATATCCACACAAAGGCTTAGTCATTGTGAATTATAGAATGCAGAATATTAGATGACGTTAAATCATTAAATCTGATATATGTAAGCTTCAAATGTACTATTATACCGGTTGACTCTAATCCTTATCTATGTTCTAAAACAGATGCTTTAATTTTAGTGTCAGAAATGAATGTATATGATCAAATCACATTTTATTTAATTGTTTGTTTCTAACAGAACAGTATTAGTTTCTTAAATAAAAACATATTATTAAGATGGGAATTGTAGTAATTATATAATTAAAATAGAAAATACTGCTTATAACCTAGTAAGTTTTATGCTACAGCCATAAGTAATATTGTGGTGACCAGCATATTAAAATAGAAGTAGCAAAGCAGAAAAATAATAGCATGGAGTAATGCATAGTATTAGTTAGTGTACAATTGGATATTTGATTGTTTTTTTAGTGTATAACCATACAAACCCCATCATATATACTTTATATCCACACTAGAGAAAATGTACTGTAAGTTATACTTTATTTCATCCCGGTTTATTTTTCTATCAATGGCATTTAACAACAAGATGAGAAACTGTGACACTGTGACTTATGATACATATCGTGTTCTTTTATATTTCTTACAAAACTTTATTATATATAGACATACATTTATCTCTCTATCTGTATATATATGTATATATGAGTACATATATAATTTTCAGTATTGCTTTAATGAGGCATAATAGTAGAAACCTGGTATGTTTGCCTCACCAATTTCTATGGCCTTCCAGGTAATAATGCTGTGGTTCTCTTTCTCATTTTCACTAACAGACTGAATGCAGCTTGAAATACTCCCCATCTCCAAACATGCAACATATCCAGATGTTGCTAGCCAGTATATTTCATTATTCTGGCCCTGGTGATTAAGTCAGTCTGTGTAATGCAGTCCAAACCAAATCAGACTCTGTCCCCAAAACTGTGCTGGAAAGAGCCTCTTTCTCTGATACATGATAAGCCTGGAGCTTCATTTGGCTATTTTAGCCAGCATAAATGGAAAGGTATCATACCTGAGAAAGAAGCTACAGAAAAGAAAGCAACTCTGGGACTGAGGTGTTGATTTCTCCCCTGCTTGGCTATCTGGGTCCAGACACATTTATAGCCAGACTGCTTCTTGACTTTTCTGATTAAATCAACTAATGTTACTTTTGTTTAAGCCAGTTTGAGTTGATGTTCTGTCCAAAAGTACAAAAAAAAATGTCTAGAACAACATTCCATAAATACTTAACTATTTTGGCCTACCAAATATGCTTGGAGCCCCTTCATGTTTTAAATAAAATAAGTTGTGCAAGTATAAAATAGATAAATCTGAAATTATAATTTCTATAAATTAACCTAAAAGAGAAAAATAATTTATAGATATATTTCATGTATATCCTCTTTATTGTTTCAACTTTAATTTTTCAGTGACATATTTAAATGTTGGGGGAGGGGTAAGGAGGTTAACCAATACAAATATTAAACATCTTAAAGAACCTGATTTCTCATCTATTTAATGAAGTTTGGGGGCCTACAATTTATCACTTTTATCTATGAAATAAGATCTCATTGAAGGCAGGAATGATTGGCTTGATTCCCATGTTTTATTCACTCATGTTGGTCAGCATGGACATTGGAATAGGAAAAATATTACCTAGGGTTGGGGATGAATGAACAACATGCACTAAAAGGCATGGAGAAAACAAATATGAGGTAATAGTGAACAAAAAAGTGGTGAAGTGACCGCAGCATCAAAACCATGAGTCAAAGCCAACTTGTCTTTTTATTATTTATTTATTTATTATTTATTTATTTATATAAATGAGCTTTATCTTGCTCACTATTGTTTTGTTAAGGCAAAGCACGATGCCCACTGTATACAAAATGCCAGTTCCTTTTGACTTAAGCCAAAAAAATTAAAAGCAACGAATTAGGGAAGTGAGGAAGGGTATAGTAAAGGAAGGGTATTATGGCTGGTGGCATGCGAATGTTATTCTTTCAAGATATATTTTTCTCAGAAATCCCAATATATCAAAAATTTGCCTCTGAGACCCTTTATTTAAACCTATACCCAATAGTTCAGAATATCTCCACCTATCTCTTTGATGATATTCCTTGTTTAATTTATAAATTCATGGATATAACTTGTCCCTGGATACATTTTAATTACTACCATTTTAGCATAAATAGTTTAGAAATCATCAGATTTTACCAGAAATGTATTTTTATCAATAACATATATGTGTACTTATACTATTACAATGTAAAAACAACTTGAGATATTAGTGCACTAATGTAATTATCAGTGTACCATTAATGTAATAAATAGTAGGTAAAAAGAGATTTGTGCAGAATCAAGTTCAAGGCTGGTAATGAATTTTGTTTTATAATGTTCTCTAAAGTGACACATTTGCTTTAGCATGAAAATCTATTATTATATCAAGTAGTATATTTTTATCTTAATATTTAGTAAATATTAAGTGAGTATTATTAATACACAGCCATGATTTAATAAAATGTTCAAAGTCATTCCAAAAATTATATGGGATTTCAAAATGGAATTTATAGATCACTCAGAACTCATACACCGTGTTTTACAAAAAAGAAAACAAATATAAAAATGATAATAGTTTAATAACACACAACTAAACCATGATAAAAACATACTATTATTTTGACTTTCAATTCTCAACTTTTTCCATTAAACCATTTTATGTTAGGGTGGGCCAGGTTGGGTAACTAATACACTCAAGCACAACTTCTTGCTTAAACAGGAGAAATGCTAATGTTCTTATTTAATCAGTGGCTGTCATACAATTTTAACTCAATTCCTAAAACACTGGGCTAGAAATGGCATACACCAATTTTATTTACATTCCATTGATGAGACTTGAACTTGGGACACACCAAGAAGAATTAGAGTTTGTGTGTGACCAGGACTAATATAATTATTTTTAAAATGTTATTTACTTATTTGATTAAAGTTTCAGATTAAAAAATCTTTTTTTTGTTTTGTATGACCTTTAAAATGTCCTGCTGCCTTCTATAACTTAATATCCTACTTTGTTATTGTGCCCATATTTTGCCAGTAGAAAGGAGAGTTTAATGAACCATTTCTTTTTTAAAAATGCTTTTGTCAAATCTTAAAATGGTTCTTTCATTAGGCATTTGTATGTGTATTGCTATAACTTTTGTTTTATGTAAAATTAAATTGTCTTGAGGGTAGTAGTTCAGGGTTTATTATTTAACCATCTTCTAATGAACATGGCCCCAAGAGAATAAGATACCCATCATTTTTGGCATTGCTGTTATTATTTAGCATTGAGGTAGAATCTCCTCAAATGTACTGAAGATACTAAAACCTTCAGTTCCTAGTCTATTTACTGCACATCTTTTATTATTTGCCAATATATCTCTGAAGCCTAGCACATATTTAGAATATTTAAATTTTGATAAATTATTAAATGAACACATAAGGGGACCATTTTTCTAGGAATCTTATCTTCCAGTGAGTGTAAAAATAAATGTTGTAAAAATTAAAACAATAGAGAATCCCTCCATCCTTCCCTGGGTTATTCTATTATTATACCGACTCATAGCTTCAGTCATTATACTTGATTGGATTAGTGTAAATGTGACAGAGACAGAGAAGGAAAAAGTGCTTTTGCACTGAGGCACGCTCAATCATGTGGCTACTGGGAACACTGTACCCACCTACTTACTACGTGAATGAAACAGGAGGTCTTTGGGAGATGAGAAACACTAGCTGAGTCATCCTCATCCCCCAGGTGATATTGAATCTGCGGACAGTTATGAATAGAAGCATCATAGAGAATTTTGTTCCAGCTAAGCTGCCTGCTAACCAGTGATGAGTTAAGCTGCTTGAATTACAACTTCCCGGTAAACTTAAAGAATTGGAACAAAAATATTACTTGATGATTTCAGCCACAAGTATTAGGCTGGTTATATAATTAAGAATATGTGACTATATACTTGGGAAACTGGAACTTTTGAGGATATTCATACTAGAAGTCTGCAAGTAATTGAGAAAAGATGTTTACAACTATCATTGCATTGCACATCCTTTACAGAAGAGTGAGGATATTTTTCACATCACTCTCATTAGTGTACTGTGACTGTTTGTTTAGTTGTGTGTTCTTTGATTCTGAGTTGTTTGTAGCAACAAAACATAAAGGTAAGATAAAATAAATTAAGGAGGGAAGAAAAGTAAACATAACCTGAAGTGAGTTGGGATCTGGGTTGGGATCTACTGACTCACATGTTGTGGTATTTCTTATTGACTAAATATATGAAGCTGAATTATGATTATTTCTTGTTATTTAACCTATCTTTTAGGCTGCTACCCTAAATGACAAAGCTTGTTTCAATACATAAACAGAGCTGGAAACCCTTATGTCTGTCTTCCAAATGCATCTCTATTCTCTCTTTTTTTTTAATTTTATTTATTTACTTATCTTTAGAGGGGAAGAAGAGAGGAAGAGAAACATCAATGTATGGTTGCTTTTCATGGGTCCCCTGCTGGGAGTTGGCCTGCAGGGAACCCACCTGCAACCCAGGCATGTGCCCTGACTGGGAATTGAACCGCGATCCTCTGGTTCGCAGGCCTGTGCTCAATCCACTGAGCTACACCAGCCAGGACTATTCTCTTAAAAAAAAAAACACATTAANTGACTGTTTGTTTAGTTGTGTGTTCTTTGATTCTGAGTTGTTTGTAGCAACAAAACATAAAGGTAAGATAAAATAAATTAAGGAGGGAAGAAAAGTAAACATAACCTGAAGTGGGTTGGGATCTGGGTTGGGATCTACTGACTCACATGTTGTGGTATTTCTTATTGACTAAATATACGAAGCTGAATTATGATTATTTCTTGTTATTTAACCTATCTTTTAGGCTGCTACCCTAAATGACAAAGCTTGTTTCAATACATAAACAGAGCTGAAAACTCTTATGTCTGTCTGCCAAATGCATCTCTATTCTCTTAAAAAAAAAACACATTAAATACAGATTCCTTTAGGTAAACATATTTTCAGAGAGCATTGCTATAGTTGTTTGACACTTTAGAGATTAAATGAGCTATTTTTAGTGCTGGCCCAAATCATCCTTATAATTTTTCTGTCAAATCTATAGAAGTTGGCTGGCACATGTCATTTTAACAACCTGGTAAAATAAATGAAATGAGAAATGACAGGATGGACAAAGACATTTTAGTCAGAGAGCAAGAACAAGATCAGAAATGGCATTTTACAGAAAAAAAACAGAACATACTTTACAAGATAATTGAAGACAAATTCATATAAAATAAAAGTGATAGAGATAGTATACTTTTCAAAAGTCAGTATGTTTAAAATAATAAGATACATGTTTCAATCTGTTAGGGAGTATCACATTTCTTCTATTTTCTATTCTGTTGACTGTTCACAGCTACTGGAGGCTTATAAGTGTAACAGGTGATAAACTCTGAAGTTTTGAACTTTTGCCCCTCACTCTAATAATTAAACCAGCTGTGAAATAATGTCAATCAGCATCTTAACTCCTACTTTATTTTCTTTAAAGCAGTACAGACAGTGGCTAATATCTCAACTGTGTTAATATTATTTATAAAATATCTACTCAGCTTAAATATTTTAAAAATCTCTCAGAATGAGTTAGAGTATTAATTGTTTTTCTTACCTCTTCTTCCTTTCTTTTTGTCAGCCATTTCCCCCTCCACCTTCTTCTCCATTTACTTCTTATCTTCTTCCTCTATCTTTATCCTCAAAATTTATTAATATTATTTCAATGAAAGCTAATCCCCTCGTATTTGGAATTACCAGGAGCCTCTCTACATCAAGAAATCTATACATAGTACATAAATGTACAAATCTCTACTTAAAGTATCATCACTTTGAAATGCACTCACAGTGTCATTTGACCCACTTTTCTAATCTTAGAAAGTAGTGTACCTGGAATTGAATTTTTAAGGAGTTTGGAAACAAGGAATAGCACTATCTTCTCATGTATGGAAATGAGAAAAGGAAACCTAAAACAAAGGTCAAGTTTCAAGTTATGTCTCCAGAAAGAGTTCTGGGGTACAAAAGCAGACACACGTTTTAGCTGAAGTTTACAGAAGTAAGAAAAGGTTTGACACTCTTGAGAGCGCAATGCATTTAACCAGTGATTTGGGTCATGACTATTACTGGTAGCAAAAACCTAAGCAGGGTCTAGGTGAGAAACTGTCACAAGATTTTGGATAAGGCTGCATAAGGGCTTCTAGAGGCAGTAAGAACTGGTTCTGAAGTAATGAGACCAACTTTGAGAACTGGATATAAATAAATGGGTACGTACCACATCTTCTTTATCAATTCATCTGTTGATGGACACCTAGCCGGCTTCCATGTCCTAGTTCTTATAAATAATGCTGCAATGAACATAGGGGTGCATATAATTTTTTAACTAGTGTTGTTATTTTTTGAATAAATGCCCCAAGGTGTAATTGCTGGGTTATATAGTCATTGTATTTTTAATTTTTTTTAGGAACTGCTGTACTGTTTTCTATAGTGGCTGCACCAATTTACAATCTCACCAACAGAGCACATGTTCACTTCTGCAATATATAGAGAATGAATTATAGAATTATAAACTTGAAACCTATACAGTTACCCCAATAAATTTAATTAAAATATTAGAAATAATCTTGAAAATAGACTTTCTCTGAATTAAAATAAATAATTAGCATTGAAAAAAAGGGGCTTAATTTTCTCCACATCCTCGCCAGCATTTGATTTCTTTGATAAAAGTCATTCTGACCAATGTATGGTGATACCACACTGTAGTTTTGATTTGCATTTTCCTGGTACTTATGATGTTGATCATCTTTTTATGTGTTTGCTGTCCATCCATATGTCTTATTTGGATAAATGCCTGCTTAGATCCACCCTCCGCTCATCTTCTAGTTGGATTGTTTGGTTTCTTTTGATGTTGAGTTTAGGAACTCTTTATATATTTTGGATATCATTCACTTGTCAAATATATTGTTTACAAATATTTTCTCTCATTCAGTAGGTTGCTTTTTTTTCTGTTGATGGTTTTCTTTGCTGTGCAAAAGCTTTTTGATTGATAGAGCCCCATTTGTTATTTTTACTTTTGTTGCCCTTACCCAGAAGGGCATATTGAAAAAAATATTGCTAAGACTGATATCAAAGAGTTTACTGCCTGTATTTCTTCTAGGAGTGTTATGGTTTCAGATATTACATTTAAATATTTAATCAATTGTAAGTTCATTTTGTCTATGGTGTAAGAAGGTGATCTAACTTTTTTTTTCTCGGTTATCTGTTTCGATTTTCCAACATAATTTATCAGAGAGTTTGCCTTTTCCTCATGGTACAGTCCTGCCTCCTGTCTTTTAGATCAATTAAATATATATGCCTTACAGGTAATTTCTGGGGCTTTCATTTTGTTCATTGATCTACACATCTATTTTTGTTCCATACTATTTGATCACTACAGATTTGTAGCATAGTTTGAAATCAGGCAATCTGATACCTTGAAGTTTTCTCATTTTTCTATTGCCTTGGATATTCAGAATCTTTTGTGGTTCCAAATAAATTTTAAAATTATTTGTCCAGTCTATGATAAATGCCATTGGTATTTTGATAGGGATTACACTGAATCTGTAGATTGTTTTGGGTAGTGTGGATATTTTAAAGACACTTCTCCAAGGAGGACATACAGAGGATCCAGAGACACATGAAAAGATGCTCAATATTGCTTGCTATCAGAGAGATGCAAATTAAAACCACAATGAGATACCACTTTACTCCGGCCAGAATGGCCATCATAAACAAAGCAACAAACAAGTGCTGGAGAGGTTGTGGGGGAAAGGGGACCTTAGTTCACTGTTGGTGGGATCGCAGACTGGTACAACCATTATGGAAAACAGTATGGAGTTTTCTAAGAAAACTAAAAATAAATATGCCTTTTGACCCAGCAATTCCCCTGTTAGGATTATAGCCTAAGAACCCTGAAACACCAGTCTGAAAGAATTTATGCACCCCAGTGTTCATAGCAGCACAATTTACCATAGCCAAGAGTTGGAAGCAACGTAGATGCCCATCAGTAAATGAATGGATCAAAAAACTATGGTACATTTACACAATGGAATTCTATGCCACAGAAAGAAAGAAGGAGCTACTACCCTTTGCAACAGCATGGATGGAACTGGAAAGCATTATGGTGAGTGAAATAAGCCAGGAGTTGAAAGACAAATACCATATGATCTCACCTTTAACAGGAACCTAAATAACAAAACAAACAAGCAAGCAAAATATAACCAAAGACACTGCAATAGAGAACAGGATGACAGGGACGAGAGGGGAGAGTGGAGAGAATCACAGGGGAAAAGGGGAAGGATTCACAGGAACAAGTATAAAGGACACATGGATGAAAACTAAGTGGGGTAGAAATTGGAGGGAGGTGGGGAGCACTGGGGGGGATGGGCTGGGATGGGAGTAAAAGACAGAAAACTGTACTTGAACAATAATTAAATAAAAATGCTTAAAAATAAATAATCATAAATAAAAATATGTGGAAGGGAGGATATGTGTAGATTATGTGCAAATAATCCACAATTTTATGTAAAGAATTTGAGCATCCATGTATTTTGATATTTACAGGAACCTGGTACCAGTTCTCCATGGATACTGAGGGGGAATTGTATGGCACTTGTTAATCAGTATCTTACTATGATCTGTTCATGAAGTGGTACACAGAGAATTCAAATTGATTTAGTCCTACCAAACATTAGCATGGGCTACAGACTCTTCCTGCTATGATCACCAATCCTCTAGCCCCCTTTGTTTAATTTATCACTGATCCTTTCTTATGATTTCTCTTAACATTCACCTCCTGCTATTTCACTGCTTAGATTCTAATCCACTACAATTTAAAGTGTAAACATAAGTCATCCATTGCAATGTTTGGTTCATTGACTTATTACCAGCAACAATGTCTAGCATATAATAGATTCTCAAAAAATATGTTCTGGAGAAATGAATGAATAAAGGAATGAGTTATTTAAAGCTTAGCTTTGTTGTCTACTCTTACAGAAGGCCTTCCCTGCTTTTCCTCCAGTATCATCAAGCCAAATTAAATGACTCTCCACAGTGTTCCCATGTTAATACACACATCTTTCAATTATTGTTCATTATTTGTTGATATGACTATTTATCTCTAGACATTGAATTCCTTATCATGTATTCTGTTTTTTTCATATTTATTTTGAAAAATTTCATGCTTAGTAGGGCAGATGACACATATTGGGCATTCAATAAATATTTGTTAAATGTATGAATAAATTTATTTTTAATCCCTGATCCAATTCTATCTAGGCTTAATCCAGGTTTTGCCAAGATTAGGTATGTATTTGCTTTCTAGACTATCTTCTACTTAGGCTCTTTTGATTAAAAATAAACAAAACTAAATTACCAAAAGAGAGCTGCAGAAATACTCTGCATCTGTCCTGATGTGCCAAGGTTGTGGGTTCAATCCCCAGTTAGGGCAAAGAGAAGAAGCAACCCATGAATGCATAAATAATTTGAACAACAAACCAATCTCTCTCTTTCTCTCTCTCTCCCCCATCTTCTCTCTCTCTCTAAAGTCAATAAATAAAACTTAAAAAATAACTTATTTTTTTCAAAAAGAGATTGCTCAGTTTTCTTTATTATTGCTGTTGTCTGTTTACATGCTCTTTATTCCTTTTCAAACCGAATGCCATGAATACATTATTCAAATTTTGTCCAGCCTTCTGCTGAAATGCAGGCATTGTAAGTGTTCTCTATGATCGGGGTGGCTGAACTATCAGTCACAGCTTCCATTATGTATCATCTTAACAGGGATGAAGAAACTATACCTAAGTTGGACATTGTCCAGAGAGTATCCATGACAAAGTTATGCTAAGGTTTCTCTATCTCAAAATGTGGTAAGAAAGCAAAAATCAAATGAAAGTGAAGGGTCAAGACAGAAATGGATCCATTAACAGAAATGAAAACGACATATCAGAATACTGGAAGATCCATACATTGGAAAGTTCCTAAGTCTTTTTCAGTTTTAGTAGCAACAAAAGGGACAGTCAGGAATTAATAGTGTATGAGACTGAATGGTTAGCAAATAATTCACAAAAAACATATGGAACAGCTGTCCTACGATCAGCATAAAAAAAGACATGACACTTAGATTGTTGTTCTATATGGTTGCTCAAGATGTCATTCAGCTGCTTTTATTCCTGTTTTATTCAAATACAACTCATTAAAAACAAATGTGACCTACAGGCACATGTAGAATTATAATATAAAGCATCCAAATGCCTAATATTGCAAAAAAACCCCACAAAACACAAAAAACTAGCAATAACAATGGTTGCAGAAAAGTTTTAGATTCTATTTTTTCTATATTCATATCTTAACAGAATGATTTGGTTAATTTCTCTCTTTACCTTTTATTGAGAGGAATTTTATGTATAAAAATTTTAGTGCGTAAATTTTATTATATTTAGTACTTTTCTTTTGATTTTTATGATAGTAATATTCAATTTAAAGATAATAAAACCATTATTTTATTTTGATTAGTTATATATGATAACTATGAGCCCTTTAGGTATNCAGAAAAGTTTTAGATTCTATTTTTTCTATATTCATATCTTAACAGAATGATTTGGTTAATTTCTCTCTTTACCTTTTATTGAGAGGAAAGGTGCAGACCAGAAATGTAGGGCTGTATGAGATGTTCACACACTACGCACACACACACATACGCACATGACACGTCACTGTCCCAGACCAAGTCTCAACCTTGAAGCCTGGCAATCCCTGTCATGTCCCCTCCTGGCTGTCCCTAACCCTCCACAGAAAGCCACTTCCTGACTTCTAACCTCAGATATTTAAACCTGAAATTACAAAAAAATGCAGTTTTTGATATTTATAAAGTAGGAAATCTGCATTTCTGTCATCCTTTGAGGAAATCGGATCTGACAACCCAGGGCTTGAGCTCTCTCTAGGCAGCAGATTGTTAGGGGAGCAGGAGCAGCTGTTCCTAGGGGCGTGGCCTCTCCAGAGCTCACCTCCTCCTGTTCCCCTACCTGGCCCTCTGGTATTCGAGTGTGCGGCACGTGCCTTTTCCATCTGTTAATCCAACTTCAGTGTCTTTTAAATTTTGACACCCACGCTTTTGTATGACAAGGTAGTATTAGAAAAATAGGTAAAAATTTTTAAAGTAGGTTTTCTCATTTTTCTCACTGAGTTGTACTTCAGCAAGTGATTTTACAACAGTATTTCAAAACTACAAAGTTCTATAGCCATCTACAAATAAAGCAATATAGAAATATGTTTTCTCTAATGATTACAATAATCAGGATATTTTAAATATGATATGGGTTATAAAGGATTACTGAGTACTTATGGATGAATATTGAAGTATAAAATATTTTGATTCTACTGTTTTGAAGCCATTATTTTAACTGGTTGTAACAATTTACACTGACCTTCAATCTGCAGACTTTTAAAATCCATGCTGATGAATGAAAATATTTTAATCATAATTAAATGTTCAGTTGTGAGATACAGTTTTTAAGTTAAATTCATTTTTTATCAGCTTCCATAATTTGAAGATAAGCCCTTTACATTTCTTTACTTTCATATGAGTTGATTTTTATTTCATAAATTCACAATGACTAGATTAATTTAATTTCTCTTCTCAGATTTTAATAAATAACAAATTTGATCAAGTGCACATTATTGCAAATGCCCAGTTTTACTCAAGATATATGAATAATTTTAATATTATTAACACTATAGGGATTTCCAGAATTTTATGTATAAAAATTTTAGTGCATAAATTTTATTATATTTAGTACTTTTCTTTTGATTTTTATGATAGTAATATTCAATTTAAAGATAATAAAACCATTATTTTATTTTGATTAGTTATATATGATAACTATGAGCCCTTTAGGTATTATAGAATTGCTGCCATTTTCAAGGCTCAAAGACTTCTCCATTTTATCTTTCTTTTATTTTCTGATTGTGGAAATGATATTCCTAGAATACAGAAGCTGTTTTTGGTCCTTTTGGAGTTGATCTGGGTAGACTGTGTTGATGAATGTTCATGTTGTAGATCTATATCTTACTAATCATATGCATACACATAAATATACACACAGACACAATGGCATAGTGATAAAATGTAGCATTTGTAAGACAAAGATATAGGACCTGAGAACTAGGACCTATATCTAGTGTTTTCAGGAATAAAGTATTGGGGAGAAAACAGTGGGATTAATTTGCCCTATTAGGTATATATGCTGAGGTAAATTTAAAAAATTGATAGGTGAAAGGCCAAAATTTGTACACATTCTTCTAAAAATTACCTCTCCAGACTCCCTTGCATTACACAGAGGAATATGATTGTCACATTGAGCTCAATGAAGTGAGAAATTCCCTAGAAGATATTTGTAAGATTATTGAAAATATTTAACGCAAAATCTTTCGAGAGCTCCCTTTTAGCCATTAGGCTCTGAGTAACACAACTTTATTTCCTAACTGTGAAATAGACACATAACCAAAAGAAAATGTCTGGTATTTTCTTGGCTAATGGTCTTTTTCTCTTATGTTGTTATTACTCCAAGAATTGGATGGGCCATGGTTTGCAGTGTTTAATTGTCAACTGAGTTACAATATTTCTGGGAAGGAACTGTAAGGTAGGAGCCAAAAGTTCTTTGGCAAAGGGAATCATTCCTTTGATTAAGGAGTTTTATAGGATATATAAACATATTAGACCCTATTTACTGTTAGCTAAACAGAAACAATAACAATACCATAAAATAAACTTAAAAAGAAACAAGAAAAAAGAAGCCACTAAAGGATCCATTTCAATTTACTTTATTGTATGCCCTATTATATAACACTAATTCTCCATATAGTCTATATATAAATGAAGAGTTGGAAACCTTTGAGAACTAAAGTGATAATTTGCTTAGTCTTCCTTTTGTGTTTTTGTTGAGTTTGAAGCATATGGTAAGAAGCAATAATAACAGTATTCATAGGAAAATCTGAAGCATTTGATAAGTGTATGCTAAAGTGATTAATAGTTTAGAATATAAACAAACACAAAAATATAAACTAGCATTCAGTTGCTAAATAGAGTTTTCAAAATCCATCAACTAGATATTTACATGGTTAAGAATACATTTATTAAAAAGACAAAGTTGCTTGGAAAGATATTTAAAACTTTCTGGTAAAAACAATGGTTTTGTTAATGAAAAAACAAATTGCTGACATTCTATTACTTCATCCTTCTTAGATGAAACATTGGAGAAATTGGAACTTTGAATACAAACTTTAACTTTTTAAAAATATATTGAATAATAGAAGGGCATGAGAGCAAAGAAAGCAAAATAGAAGTGCAATGAAATCAAATTTTATAAAAGATTCGCCTTCCCACTATTTTCTCACTTCTTTTTCTGCCATGTGAGTAGTAATACACCTGCTTTCACTTTGGGATTCTGAGTGATCATGGTCAAAGGAAGCCTTGACCCTAAAGTGAATTCTTAAAACACTTTCTGCATAGTTGCTCAGGTTTTCTTCATGACAATTCAAAATTCCTCTGTGCTGGTGAGGACTGTCAAGGCTGTAAGCCCAGAATGATATTTCTCTCTCTCCTTTTAATTGTAACAGCACCTAATATCTGTACTACTTTCTATTACCCATTCCCTGAAGCCAATCTAACTATTTTGTCAGAATTTTCCAATGGCTCTTATTTATGGCATGTTAAATGTCATTCATTGTAAATTCTATAGGGTTCATGGCATGGTGTGGCTGATAGGTTCAATGCATAAGACCATGTGTAGAATAGGAAGAAACACAAATTTCATGAACTAAGTATAAAATCCCTATCAGGTGTATATGGTTATATAATTACAATCCCACAAGGTCCCTAAATACTGTCTTTAGAAGTCTTCTCTTTGAATTTTTAATTATAGGTTAGATTTCATAAATATAGGGCAAAAAGAAGGCAGACATTTGGGGATTAGAATTTTTCTTTTGGCGACTTCTTTCTGTGCAAGATAATAATGTTTTCACATCCCTTATGATTATTTGCTACAGCCTATTTATTTAGTAGGCATCATGATTCCTGAGTGATTCTTAATATTTTTCTCATTTATTCCAAATTTTATATACATGAATCACTAAAATTTCTCCATACTTATTATATTTATAAAATGTGTTGACGAGCACATAAATCCTACTCAATATTTTAGCCTATTTTATATTAGTTACTAAATTAAATACAGTTTATATCTTTCTCTCTGGCAACCTGTGTCAGCTACTTTTAATATTTAACTTACTCATCTGAATCTTGTTCCACAGTTCCTTTTTGTTAGACTCTTAGAATTCCCACCAACTATTACTTTCAACTTATTTTTATAAAAAAACGTTTATTTATTTTTTAGCGAGAGGGAAAAGGAGGAAGAAAGAGAGGGAGAGAAACATTGATGAGTGAGATAAATATTGATGGCTTGCATCTTGCATACTTCCAGCTGAGCACCTGGCCCACAACCCAGGCACGTGCCCTGACCAAAATCGAACCAGTGATCTTTCACTTTGTGGAGTGAATGCCCAATTCACAGAGTCACATTAGTCAGGGCTCAACTTACTTTTTAATAGATTTTCTGAGGTGTTATATTATCCCAGACTTAGATACTCAGATATTGCAAATCAATATCAAAACTACCTATGTAGTTTTTTAATCATTTGAGGAAGCAGAAAGAGCAGTTGTGCCCTCATAACTTGTATTTTCTCTCCCACAGAGCACCTAAAAGAAAACATTGCTTAATCTTGAGCACGCCCTTTTCTCTTAAATATATCTACTTTCCCAGTTTTTCCCTCCTGACTTGATCTTATTCCAATCACAATTGATTTTTTTTTGGTTAAAAAATCTGCTTAGTATACACATTTAAGCTCACTAATGCACTATCTTGGACACCATACATGTCATTAAAATCAATATTGTATTTTTAAATCTACTGCATTTGCCCTCTAGAAGAAACTGCCTTTTGGGTCCTCTCCACCTGCAACTCCCACCATACATTCCACAAATCAAGATCTCAAACAATTTTATTGCCATATTGACCTCAGTAAGGACAGCACATCTATAAAAATAGGAGGAATTCATACTTTTTGCAACAGTGTGGATGGAACTGGAGACAATTATGCTAAGTGACATAAGCCAGTTGGTGAAATAAAAATGCCATGTGTTCTCACTTACAATGGAACCTAATGAACAAAATAAACTAATGAGCAAAATAGAACTAGAGGCATAGAAACATGGAACAGACTGAAAGCTGTAAAAGGGAAGATGGGAAGTTGGGGATTGGTCAGCAGAAAGTGAACGGATTAGTCAAAGAATATATATATGAATGACGCATGAGCATGGGACAAGGGTGTGGGGATTGATTATGGGAATGGAGGTAGCCTGGATGGAGGGAGGCAAGGAAAGAAAAACTGGGACAACTCTAACAGCATAAGCAATAAATTATTAAAAAGTAAAATACAGTGGATTGAGCACAGGCCAGGGAACCAAAGGATGGCAGTTCGATTCCCAGTCAGGGCACATGCCTGAGTTGCAGGCCAGTTCCCAGCGTGGAACGCATGAGAGGCAACCATACATTGATATTTCTCTCCTTCTCTCCCTCCCTTCCCCTCTAAAGATAAATAAACAAAAATCTTTAAAAAATAAAATAAATTTAACTAACAAAAGTTATTTTATAGATCATTCAATCAAACGTCTGTTTTCTGGTAAACCCAGAAGATAATCTAAATGAACATGCTACTCTAGTGTTTAATTTTATCTTAATTATTACTCCATTGCAGCTGTCAGCATTACATTCTGGGTGAGTCATTTCAGGGCATTTTACTCTGATCAGCTTCTACTTGTCAGACCTCTGATTGATACAAACCTCTACCCACTTTATGTTGCTTAACCACACTAAGTAGATGTTAAGAAAACCCAAAATGATAAATCTTATTGCATTAAGAACTGTAAAAATTCACATATTTCCTATGAAACTGATTTCTCAGACTACCTACTATAATTTGCATTTAAATGGATTTAGGAAATAGAACCAAATTGTATGCTAAGAATCTTAAATTCAATTTAAAATAAAAATCAGGTTATGCTAGCTTATAGAATCATAGTAGCAGTTGGTTTAAAAAATTGGCTTAATTTTTTTCATAAATTCACTGAGAATCAAAATACAGCACCCATTTATGATAAAAACTCTCAGCAAAGTGGGAATAGAGGGAACACACCTAAACATAATAAAGGCCATACATGACAAACACACTGTCAGCATCATACTTAACAGCAAAGACTATAAGCGTTCCCCTTAAGACTTGGAACAAGACAGGGGAGTCTGCTCTCACCTCTCTTATTCAACATGGTACTGGAAGTCCTAGCCACAGCAATCAGATAAGAAGAAATAAATGGCATACATATTGGAAAGGAAGAGGTAAAACTGTCTTTATTTGCAAATGGTACCGTACATAAAGCATCCTAAAGATTCTACCAAGAAACTGTTAGAACTGATCAATCGAGTTCAGCAAAGTAGAAGGATACAAAATTAATATCCATCAATCAGTTGTATTTTGTATGCCAATAACAAACTAACAGAAAGGGAAATTAGGAAAATAATCCCCTTCACAATTGCTTCAAAAAGAATAAATTACCTAAGAATAAACCTAGCCAAGAATGTAAACATTTGTACTCAGAAAATTGTAAGAAAGACAATGAAGAAGATACAAATAAGTGGAAGTACACACTGTGTTCATGGATAGGAAGAATTAATATCACTAAAATGTCCATACTACCCAAAGCAATCTAAGATTCAATTCAATTTCTATCAAGATTCCAATTATGTATTTCACAGAGCTAGAACAATTATTTTAAACATTTGTAGGGAACCACAAAAGGCCCTGCATAGCAACAAAGATCCTGACAAAGAAGAACGAAGCTGGAGGAATCACACTACCCAATATCAAACTATACTATAAGGCCATAGTAATAAAAACAGCAGGGTACTGGCATTAAAACAGACACATAGATCCATGGAACAGAATAAAGAGACCAGAAATAAACCCACACTTTTATAATCAATTAATATTCAACAAAGGAAACAAGCACATATAATAGGCTAAAGATAATTTATTCAATAAATACTGTTAGAAAAATTGGACATTTACATGCAGAAAAATGAAACTAGACCACATTTTTATACACACATAAGAATAAATTCAAATTGAATTGAAGACTTAAATGTTAGACCCAAAACTATAAAAATTCTAGAAGAAAACATAGGAAGCAAAGTTTCAGACATTGCTTGTAGAAATTTTTTATCAGATATATCACTCCAGGCAAGGGAAATAAAAGAAACAATACATCAATGGGACTACATCAAACTACAAAGTGTTGCACAGCAAAGGAAATCAATAAAACAAAAAGACACCCCACAGAATGGGAGAACATATTCAATGATACGTATTCAATGATACAACAATAAAGGGTTAATATCCAAAGTTTATAAAGTACTTACAAAACTCAACACCAAAAAAGACCCTAAAAAAAGGTCAAAGGGCCTGAATAGGCACTTCTCTAAAGAGGACATGCAGCTAGCCAATAGACATCGTATGAGCATCACATAAAAAGATGCTCAAAGTCACTATTTATTCAAGAAATGCAAATTAAAGCCACAATGAGATACCATCTTATACCTGTCAGAATGGCTACCATCAATAAATCAACAGACTAGAAGTTCTGGCAAAGATGTGGAGAAAGGGTTCCCCTTTTGCACTGTTGCTGGGAATGCAGACTGGTGCAGCCACTGTGGAAAGCAGTGTGGAAATGCCTCAAAAAGTTCAAAATGGATCTGCCTTTTGACTCAGTGATCCCACTTCTAGGAATATGTCAGATGGAACTCAAAATACTACTTCTAAAGATAATAAGTACCCCTATGTTTATTTCAGCATTATTTACAATTTCCAGTATATGGATGCAGCTCATGTCCATCGATAAATGAGTGGATAAAATAACTATGTAATATTTACACAATGGAATTCTACTCAGCTGTAAAATAAAGAAAATTTTACTCTTGGAGACAATATTGATGGACCTAGAGAACATTATGCTAAGTGAAATAATCCAGTCAAAAAAAGACAAGTATCATATGATTTCACTCATATGTGGAATCTCTTGAACAAACTGAACTAAAAAGCAAAACAGAGACAAACTCACACTTACAGAGCTTATAACAGATAGTTGACAGGTCGGTTAGGAGGTGGGGGGATTGACCAAAAAGGACAAAGGACTCATGGACATGGATACCAGTGTGATGATTGCTACAGGGAGGGGGATATAAGGGGACTAAATGGTAACGGAAAAAATACAATAAAGATTAAATTTAAAAAATCAGAAAGCCTTGATTAATCAAATGCTAATCGTATGAAAGATTCTAAAACTTGAATTCAAGTGGTTGTTTTTTTTTATTTTGATATTTAAATTATCTTTTCACCTTGAGAATTTTGGACAAACAAAACATGCATACATCTGCAGGAAGCACTGGCTTGGTAAGCAGGAGTTTTCTATTGCAGAGTAACCAGGAGAGCTCACTTAACAGGAGGACTGGAGAAGCCAGAATAGAGAGCTTTGGAAAAATAAGCAATCGTTTCAAACTTTCTCTGGAAGAGACATTCCAAGGAATGGGCAAAGACTGCTCTTCTAACTGGAGAAAAACAGTTGAAGATAAAGGTATGACAAGCAACTTTTATTTGGGACTGAATTAATTACCTGGCCTTCTTCCTCATATGATAGATATTTAGATAATTTAGTTTGTGTCACAGGATTTTCTCTTCTTCATTTATGTGCAGAATGGCTTATAAGCCGTTACCCTGACTCCTTGCTAGAGACAGATTTGGGTTTGTACCCCCATAATGTATGACCCAGTTCTATGTCTCTTCCACAACTTGTCTCTCTTCATTTTTATTAAAAACCTACAATTCAAATGGCCTTACTTTGCACTGATTGTGTGTATATACATATGTGTGTGTGTGTGTGTGTGTGTATACACACACACACACACACACACAAAATAAGTTATATTCCCTACTAAAAGTAAGGAAATGTATTTCCATAGATAAAAACATGATCACATTTGTCCCATCATAAAAAGTAAAATGAAATGAACCTATCCTGCAATCTCACAAATATCATTAGCTATTTCCTTATCACTTTTCCTTTTTCTTTCTCTAAGTTCTGAGATGCCGGAATCATATAATTAACATTGATGTCAGTATTTCCCATGAGATTGGTACTTTTACTAATATTTTATGAAAAAAATGACAAGATCTAAGAATTTGGGAAATATTTGGATTAAGTAAAACAATTTCTTGTTGCAAGATTCCTCAGAACATTAACATTCAATTTTTCATTATAAGCTTACATGGTGTTTCCTAGTGATCACAAAAACTATTGCTCATTTATTTATTCATATGTTCATTCATTTATGCACAAATTCAGTTACATATTGATTCAAAAATTCTAATATACACTACAGCCTCTACTTTCTCACTTTAGATATTCACTTTAACCTAGCAGAATGCACATTTTGCACCTAAAGTTATGGCAATTATCAACATAGTCCTGCATTTCATAATGATATTTCACTCAGTGATGGACCATGTATTCAACTATGGTTCCATAAGATTGTAATAGAACTGAAAAATTCCTATCATGCAGTGACCTCATGGTCATTGTAATTTCATAGGGCAATCCATTACTCATACGCAGTGGTGATGCTGATTTGAATAAATCTGTACCACCACATACAAGTATAGCACATACAATTACAATAGTAGGCTGCACTGTCTGAGTTTGAGTAAGTACACTCTGATGTGCATACAATAAAAAAATGGCCTAATGATGCATTTCTCAGAATGTATCCCCCTTGATAAGTTGTGCATGTCTTCAAGAAGTATGAGAAAAAGGAAAGAAGGGCTAATGGTGTTTTCAGTCTTAAGTTATTGTACTGCAGCATCTTACACCAGTAAGATGTAAGGAAGACTCACCAGACTCACCAGTGAGTCTTCCTTTCCCAAAGGTCTCTTTCTCTCTCTAACCTTAATGCATTGTGTCATGATTCTTTCCTGTTTCCATAGTTGCTACTCAATCTTCTTGCAGCCTTCTTTTCTATTTACCTGTTGGTGTTCAGAAAAGGCTGCTCTCATTCTCTGGATTATCTAATGTGTCCTTGGGTTTTAAAAAAGTTATCAGTATTCTCAAGACAATAAATTGCTATATCTAGACATTTCCAGTCTTCTGATTTACATAACCAGTTGCTTATATCTCTGTATGGATTTTCCAGGGAAATCCTCAGATTGAATATGTATAAAAATATATTTTTTCTTCTGTATCTGAGCACATGGCATTACCATCTGTCCACTCCCTATGTCAGAAACCTAAAAACTCTTCCTTTCTTCCACACTCAAATCTTAACATAAATAGATGGCTGTTTCATTTATTTTATTTTATTTTGTATTTTGATATCTTATAATTCCATCAGCTCATGTAAAACTTGAAGGCTTCTGACTTAAGTCCCCTACACTTACTTTTTTATTGTTGGATATTTCTCAGAGATTTTACTTTCCCAGGTCTTAGCACTCTATCTATCTATCTGTCTGTCTATCTATCTATCTGTCTGTCTATTTTCATTTTTATTGTATTTTCCCTTACCATTTAGTCATGTTTTACTCCCCTGTCCTGCAATCACCACATTGTTGTCCATATCCATGAGTCTTTTTCCTTTTTGTTCAATCTCTCCACCCCCTAATCGTGCCCCCCATAGCGGTCATCTACTCTTTATCTATGAGTCTCTCTTTATTTTGCTAGGTCTTAGTACTTTATAAGGCTCTCAGAATTTGTAATTCTAACAGAAATCTGACCACTTGTTTGTACTACTAAAATCTTTCTATAATAACGATTATTTAGAGGATAGTCAAAATTCTTTTACAGGTAAAATATTATTTCAATTCTTACATGATCTCCCAGAACTCTGATATTTCCCATCTATCAGTTGAGTCCTATTTGCCCTCCCTTTCAAAGGGCCATTATGACTGATTTGTTCATGAGAATAGAGCACAAATGATGCTGTTTGAGTTCTAAGGTTAAGTAGAAAAATCAATACATATATATATTTCTGTCCCTCTGTTAGATTGCTCATCCTTGGGAAACAACTACTATACAGTAAGGCCAGGCCACCTGGAGAAGCCACACATAGGTCTTTCAACAATCATCCTCAGCTAAGGTCCAAACTAACTGCTAGCATCAATGGTGTTGCGTGAGTGATCACATTTCAGTGAATGGACTTTCGGATATCAATAAGCCCCTAGGCATCGAGTCACCTCCATACAATTCAATGAATTATCTCAATAGGACCACTGGGAAGTCGTTACTGTAGGCAGCCACCAGTGGAGCACTGGTTAGACTGGCTACTTCAGAGAGGTAAGCTGTGCCAAGATCCAGGGGTGCCCCAAGGATTCCAACTGGCTCCCTCAGATGTGTGGGAACCTTGTCCATCCTGGGGAGGTGGGCTACGGGCTGCAGTATCTTCAGGCTTCCCAATGGCTGGTCTTACAGTGCCCTCCTTCCCATTGTGGTAGACAGGGAATTCTGGTAAATCTCCCCCATTAGTCAAAATGATGCAAGGGGAGGTTCTTATACCTCAGTGTGCCAAAAGCCAGAAAGATGAATGGACAGGGTCCAGGGGAAAGCTAGCAATATAATTGGATCAAAAAAAAAGCAGCCCTCTGCTCTCTATCTTCACAAGAATAACAAGCTTAAGCAAGAAGGGGGAAATGGTCTGGTTTTTGAGATTAGAGTCGACTGCTCTCCCAGGTCCCAGCATCTGAGTAAAACCTTTCCTTTGCACCAGCACCTATCTCAGGAGTCTGCCTTCCCTGGCAGCAGACAGAAGAAACTACTTGTTGGGTCACAAAGTCACTTCAGTGGTGAAGAAATAGCACACCAACAACACCCCCAAAGCATCCTTATCATTTAACCCTCATTCTTCCAAACTAGTACTAATTACATAAATTTCTAATATTATATTTCACCTTGCTGCTTTTCAACTTTATATAAATGTTTTTCAGAAAGTACGTACATTTTTTTGTTTCTAGTTTCATGTGCTCAATAATTTTAATAACATTTATTCATTGTTTCCTATGATTTGGTTCATTTGCTTTATGGTGTATTATAAAAAATCTACACAATTAGAGTAGATTTGATTTACTTTATACACTTGTCTGTTTTTGTGTGTTATAAATATTTTGTGCATATGTATATTGATACAAATGTTCAGTATGTCTGTTGGATGTACGTAAGAGAACATTTGGTTTTGCATAAGTAAATACTCCTTTAACTTTAATGGATAATGGCAAACACTATTTCAAAGAGTTTATTCTCACAACACTATATGAGAGTGCTGTTGATCCACAGTCTCATTAATTCTTGGTATGCTTATTCAAATATATGAGAACTTTGTAATTATTCCTTTATTATTGATGCCTAAGTTTTTTGGGATTGCATCTAAAGAATATATTAAATATATTATTTATTATATCAATCACTTGAACTTTAATGAATATTTTTAAGTGATCCAGCATATTATCAATTCTATAAATATTCCATATATCCATTAAGAATGTGCACTCCACAGTTACTGGATGAATAATTTCATATCCCAAATACACTAATAGTTATATACTATATTAACTTTATAATTTTACATTAATTAAATTTTAGGTAATAAGACATAAAATCTTATCCAAGAGCTATTGAATTATCTGTTTAAACTTTTAGTTTAATCAATTGTCACTATATATTTTGATGTTATTTTACAGGTGCACACAAATTTAAAATATTTATATTTTACTGGTGAATAAGATTTTAATTGCTGTAAGTATTGCTTTCTACATTTCTCAAAGCCTTTTATTTTTCTAATTTAAAAAATTTAGTTCAAAAGCCACTTAAAGCCACTAGCCATCAGAGATCAGTTCACTCTAATTCTGAGACTGAGATGATGAAAACTGCGTTGTCTGCTCTGCAAGTACTTCCCAACTGTCTCCTGGGACATCTCCCTCTGCTGCATGGGGCTTTAACAGGACAAACTCCTCAGCTTATTTTGTTGTCTAGCTTTACCTTCCTTGAACTGAGTGGGTTTGCTGACCTCCTGAGCCTTTTAACCACCTTTATTGTTGTTGTTGTTGTTGTTGTTGGTGGTGGTGGTGGTGGTGGTGGTGAGGGGGAAGGAGTGGGGCAATGAGAGTGAGAGACAGGCAAACGGCCTTCATGGAAATAGATATTTTTAGCTATGTCTTTGAGTCCACTGATTCTTTACTTTGCTTTTATAGTCAACCTTTAAACCGACCCATTGAAGGTCTTATTTTTATTTTGGAGAAATATTAGTAATTACATTTTATTTTTATGTAAAAAGGGGTTTTGGAAAGGCTATTGTCCAAATATATTTTTTATTTAGATATTCTCCTGCTCTATATTTATATTTAAATTTGACTTTTTTATATTCTTAAACAAAATACATGTTTATACAAACCATATAGTGTTAATTCAGTCCAACAATGAATTATATTTCCTATGTCTATATTAGTTCATAGTATTCCTCAAATAGTTACATATTCTTGTGATTACATTGCTTTACTCACTGTCAAAATTTGATATGGAACTCTCGTGAACACTTTTGTTTCTGGTACATTCTTTCCCTGTATACCTCCATGAGTACCTAATTTTCAATTAGAGGCATGGTAGTTCCCTATTAGATTTTTCATACGGGATATTTTTTAAACATTTTAATTTACATTTTCCATATTCTTATTCACCTTGTCAGACTAGTTCAGACACAAATAACTCTACAAAGCATTTTTGGGCTAAGGCAGAATTGATCACTTCTACTTTGTACACATAATAAACACAGTGCACATCAAAAAACTGAACCTATAATATCTCTACAACTTATTTTTTAATATCCATTTTCCCCAAAGTCTATAAACTTCTTAAACCAATACTAAGTATAATTTGTTGAATTACAGTCACAACACTTTTAGCTCATAAGAGGCACTCAATAAATGATTGGTACTTATAAATTTCAAGACTGAATATAGAAATAACTTCTATTTCAGATTCACAAAAATTTCTCCATTAAACATCTTATGCTTTCTTCTTTAGTGCACCCAAATAGTATTTTCATATTTTTAAAATAGGTTCTATAGTTTGAACAGAAACCTGGTCTAGATTCTGTAGCAGTGAATAACTCATTCAAGTTATAAATAAGTTTTCAGGTGCCTATTACATGTCATACTCTATGAAGGTTGCTAGCATTGTAGTCATAACAATTGAAAAGTGAGTGTAAAAGGTGCGAATGAAATCAAGATTAATTTCTCTTTCCTTTCCTCTACCCCACTTTCTCCTGACCCTTAAATAAAATCTAGGGCAAGTCCTATGATTTATGCAGTCATGCTCAGATGACAAAAATATCTCCTGTCAGCTTTGATCAAAAGTAAAATTTCATTTCAAGAACAGTCAAATCTATTCATTTTATTTGAATGCAGTGTTCCTGTTCCACTTTGTCTGCAGTGGGAAAAAGGGGTCATGATTGGTTTCTTCATGATTTCTTTAGCTAGGCTTTTTATAGCTTCCTGAAACATTTCTCAGCTAAGAGAGGAGTGGGAAACCAGGAAACATCTTACTAGATTAATATTGCCTAAACTAACTTTGATTTCCTCTGGCTGTAGTAGAGACTGAGAAATAGCATTTCTCCTTCAGAGTATTTTGTGGTCTTATTGCATACATCCTCAAATTGCTCATCACTTATCTAGTGCACTTAATAGTAGGTGAAGCATAAGGTGAAGCATGCTACTGTATAGCTGGACACTTGATAGTCTCTATATGGCTTCTTGTCCTGGAAGTGTACTCATACTCTGAGGGTCCCTATGAAGCTCCACAGTCAAAGAAATCTAAGTCAAAATCATTTCAGACAGCTGCATACAAGTTCTCTTCCTCCTTTCCTTCCGTATCTTCTCTCAGAAATGGCCACACCTGATCTTAGGGAAACACCCTTGAATTTATATTTACAGAAATGTTGTAAGTTGTTAAAGTACACTGCTCTATTCTGTTGCCACATGGAAATTTCAAATTCTCACCCCTTATATTTCCTATGCCTGTATTAGTTCATAGTATTCCTCAAATGTCAGAGGATATATATCCACATCTCCAAAGGTGTATTTGAAGCATCTCCTGCCAGGCTTAAAGTGAAGAAAGTAACCTTTCCTCCTTTTCTTATTGGAAAAATTTTCTGCAAATAAATATCTCCAATTTTCAAACTTCTTTTGGAATGATCAATTTTATAAATTGTTAGTTTCAAAACCCATTTTTAAATGTGTTAGTTACAAAATCTATTTTATCTATCTTTAGGAGCTCTAGGTGCTTGCCAGGGAGTGGCAACCCAGTTGCTGGGTTGTGACGCTGTATGTGGGGGCGGGGTCAGAGAGGGAACAATGCACTTGCTCTGCTCTCTCTCAGATTTCAGTCCCCTCTGCCGCTTCCCACAAGCAAATTGGGCCCTTCTGGTGCTGGTTACTGGATGGGTAGGTTTGTGTACATTCTAGGACCCTGTGGGTCTCTCCAAGGAACTCTCCTGTGAGGCTGGGAGTCTTTCCCAGCACCTTTTCAATCAATGCGTTTAGGCTTTATTTCCCGTCACTGGGGCCCTGGGTTGTGTGGTCTGTCTCGCTGCCCATTTTTGCCTAGTTTATCTGTGCATGAGTGTGTGACTGCAGTCAGCCAACTGCCTTGAGTGCTCTGCTCGTTTCCTCCCTGTGCCTGGGGTCTGCTAGTCCCTTGCCTGCTGTGCTCACAGGTCTAGCAGCCACCACCTTTCCCTGCAGCGATCCCTCTCCGGCTGCCAACTCCACCCCTCTTACCAGTTTGGTTGAATGGTTGTCAGACTTCCGTACAGTTCAGTTTTCTGTCTGTTATGGTTGTGTTTTTGTTTCTAAATCTTTGTTGTCCTTAATTTTGGTTGTGTGAGGAGGCATAGTATTTCTACCTATGCCTCCATCTTGGCCGGAAGTCCCAATGTTTTTAGAAAATAGGGCTTAACTGAGGGATTGTAATCAGGAGAGTGATATGATGAAATCTGAATGAAAGTAAAGCATTTCATAAAATGTATTGCATGGAACAATGGTGGAGGGGAAGTAGAGGATCCTAGAGAAACTCCTCAGAAGCAGGCTTTATAATTCAATGTTTGAGATAGTCTGCATTTAACTTATCAGGCATATAAGATTATTGAATGGTCTGAGAATTTTTGGAGTAAAAGAACCTTTCAGCATTGAATGAACCCTGTATCAATCAAAATCATTACTAACCATAATTTTAACAACTAATAATGACTTACAGAAATACTGAATAGTAAAAAAATATCTATATTCCAGGGATCCTGGTGTTGATGGCATTTATGAGCATTTACAGGCTATTTAGAAAGTGATTGTAATTGTATGCATGCCAACTTTTGAGAGGCTTCATCAGAAGAATGAGAGTTGGGATGATTCAGAGTACCTATGTAGAGAATTTATTGTACTGCGGCACATGGGTGGGCAGTGAAAACAGGAGAGAAGTTACACTCCGAATGTTCCACATTTCAATTATCTCTGAATGTCAAACCACTCAGAGATAATAAGCAAACTTACTAAACTTATGTTTAAATTCTAATTTTAATAAAAATGTTAGTTTGGTCATCTCTAAAGTATTTTGCATTACATCAAGTCTGCTAATACTATTACAATGTTGGCTTGAATGTAAATTTCACTTGTTAACTCAGTTGCTAAATGTTTAGAAATTAAGCACATAAGACATCACGCCACCTCACACCCACAGCTGATTCCTGTCTCAATCTTGAGAAACTACCTCTGACTAACTGCTAAATGAAGAAGAAAATACCCAGGTGTTTAGAATAAAAACCCTCCTTAGATCACAAGTGGTACTCTATTAATGTTCTTAGTTACATATTTTTTCTTATGTCTACAACTTTAAAAGGGAGAATTATAAAAGGTTTTATAAAAGTAGCTATGTTTATAGCTTAAAAAACATACTATTTTTGTTGTTGTTGAAAAGCTATCCTGTGACTTCTATATCTAGTAACAATACTGACTATACCACATGAAAACGGAAAAAAAAAGAAGCTACTGGCAAAAAACCCATAAAAACATCGAAATGCTATTTCTGAATGCATAGCTGACCTTGCAGGATGTTGAGGGAAATCCCCAGAAGCATAAAATGAAAAAGAAGCTGAAAACCAGTGTTAAGTGAGCTCTGAAATCATGAAAGTCCTGAGGGCATTTACCAGGTTTAGTAGCTGAATTTTGGGTTTGAGTGTCTGCATAAGAAATAGGAAGGAGTCAACGGCAAGGTGGTTATTATAAATAGGAGTTTTTTTTTAAAAAAAACTTCTACCAAAAATAAGACTATTAAAGAAGCACAACTTTAGGAAAGTGTGGATTTAAGAAAATTTTCCTACCGGCCATATCAGACAACCTCAATATATATTTGTATCAGCCTGGATTCAAGAAAGAATTCAAAATAGAGAAAAAAGAAACATTGTTAAGTGTTCATAAAGACCTGTGTGGCCTCATTCAGATATTGGTTTGAGTTTACAGCTGCTGAGTAGCTACTGAGTCAAGGTTTAATTTAAATGAGGTTAATGTTCAATAATAATTCGTGGTCCCTGGCAGAGGCATGTTCTCTTGGGAGAGGCTTCTGTGTGGCTCAAAGAACATGGAGAGATTTGAGACAAAAACTGACACAGCTGAAAGAAAGGCAGGCCAATAATACATAATCAGAGTAGAAAATTGTAGCACATAAATCACGGTAATTGTCAGAACAAATATCCTCAAATTAATATTAATCAATTTTAAATCAACACCTATACAAATAGTTATATTTATATAAAATAATATACCTTTCAAATTAGAAAGCAAACATTCTTACATAAATGCAAGCTCAAAATAAACCTCTACAATACAGCTGAAAAGGCAATATAGTGCGTTAAGTGAGGTCACTAAAATGAGAAACAACAGAGAGACTCAAAGTGCCAAAACTATCAATAAAATATACAAAAGTTGGGAACTTTGATAAAACATAATTTTTACAGAGGGGGGTCATTTATATAAAAAAATTAACCACTGGTAGGTTAAATGTTTGAGTATATTAAAGTACTAAGGCAAATAAATATAAAAACTAATAAATTCATAATCTTGGTAAAAATATAATATCTAGTAAGCAGTAAGTCAATTAAAGCTAATAAACCCATTATCATTAAATAAATTTAATCAATATGTTAAGATACACACCTATACATCCCAGTCCTCAAAAAATTTTCAGGTACAGTTGATTTAAAAATGTTTTTTCAGAGTACTAATCATCCAAATATATATGAGCTCTTGCATAAATTATAAAGTTAACTAAGTTTATGAGGCAAGTATAAACTAGATATAATATAGGAAAATGAAAGAATCGATATCTCTAACCTACCCACTATATGTACATAGATGCAAAATTCCTAAATAAAATATTCAGAACTAATATATATTAAAAGTGTATAAAATATATTATAAAATTTTATTTAAATGAAAAATGCAAGAACATTTATTATTAAAAGATGTTGTTTAGCACATTAATAAGTTAAAAACAAAAATGCATATCATTATCTCAGCCATTTTAGGTAAAAAAAGATTAAATACAATATCTATCGATTATAAAATCTCTTAGAAAACCAGAAGTAGAATAGAACTTTTGCAGGGGGGAAATGGTATTGTTTGTAAATTTGCAATTAGTATCATACTAATAATAAAGTATATTAAACATAGTCTTTAAAAATCAGAAAATAATTAACATACTTGCTCATATTTAGCATTGTACAGGGAATTGTAGTTACTATGTTAAGACAAGAAGGAATAACTAAAGTAAGAATTGCATAAGATAAAAGTGATTCAAATTATTAAAATTTTTATACTATTAAAAAATATGATTGCCTAGTTAGACACTCCAATAAACTAAAAAGTAGTATTTAAAAGTTAAAGAATGATTACTACATAAAAATTAATTTGTGACAACTCATATATATCAGCAAGAAGTAGCTGAAAATGTAATAAAATGCATTTATCAGAACAATACAATAACTTACATGATTTTTATGGGCCAAATTTTTTCTATGCCATTTGTACATCTGTTTTTTATTGGTATTTTATCTCGGATACTCATAATTTTTTCTTTGGCATATGACTCCCTGTTGCTCACAATCCTTGTATTGTGAAATATGTTACTCATAAATTTAATTAATTAGACTTTAGCTAGTTTAATTAAATTTTAATTAGTTTTATTAGTCTATTGATGAGTCTGTGATGAGAAGGTGGACAATCATTTTCTCAGAAATTAACTATAAAGGTGAAAAAACTGTCAAAAAGTCATTTCAGCATTATGAAAATTGATCATAGGCATACAAACATTTACCCATAAAAATTCCCAAGTTTGCATACACACAGGGTTATTCTGTAGCGTTCTTATTTAGGAGAGTTTTCTTGCCTCACTCCCAACTCTGCGGTTCAACAACACAGAGGGTCTGCTGTGCATGTGGGTATGAGGAAGATGTGACACTGCTTGGAAGAAACTAAAAGAAAAGGGAAGACCTCAGAATGGCCTGGACTTTGAATGCACTTCACAGGACACACACAGGTCTGACTTCAGAGAGTGTAAACCCTGTTGACTTGAGCACTGCCTTTTGTGAACTTGCAGCTGAACAAGGGCTGTGTAGAGCCATAGGAAGCAGGCTCAAAAATAGGCACAAGAAAATAAACTGATCAAGAGATTTACACACAGATATATATCATAGGTAAACTCATAAAATCTAAAGGAAAAAAACAAATTTTAGAAGCAACTCATAGGTATAAGAGAAAAATATAATTAATGATGGAATTTCTATCAGAAAAACATTGAGACTGAAAGGCAGCAGAAAGACATTTCTCCAGTGTTGAAAGAAAATCTGAGATATATAAACTGAGATTTATATATCTAGAAAATCTATGTTTGAAATATAAAGGTAAAATAATGATATGTCCATATTTAAAATAAATAATTAGTTACTATCAAATAAGTATTATATGAAAAACTAAAGTATATCCTTTAGGCTAAAAGAAAATGCTAGAACATAACTTGAATTCATGAATAGAAAGAAAGAATATCAGCTATGGCAAATATAGGGTAGGTATAAAAGAATTTATACATGTTTTTATTTATTTCACTAATCTTATTAAGATTGTATACAGCACAAATATGATATTGTATTGTGCCATTTATAGTGTATAGATTTAATGCATATGACAATAAAGCACAAAAAGGGGAGGGAAATATATTATAACAGTATTTCTATATTCTACAAAAATTAGGTATTATTTAAAGTAGAGTAAGAAAAATTGAAATCTAATTTTTTAAGTTTCTTAAGCAATGGCTGAGAAACTTAGTAAAAAGAGTTTAAAAATTCAACAGAGAAAATAAAATTATAGATAAAATATTTTGACAAAAAATAGAACATTAAAAAAGAAAGAATGAAACAAAAAAGTCACCAATAAAATAGTAAGCAGAGGTATGAAATGCAACCATAACAGTAATACCTTAAGAGTGAATGGATTAAGTACTCCGTTCTTAAAAGGAGAGATTGACAGGCTTGATAAAGAAAGACTTGACTGTATGGTGCTAGAAGAAAACTGGCTTAAATACAAGGACAGAGCAGGCTGGAAATTAAAAAGTATTAAAAAAAGATCATGTAGGATTGAAGGTGGGAGGTGGGGATGGCTGGGGTAAGGCAGAATATACTCTTCCTGCTGGTGGCGGGAAAATGCAGACAACTGCACTTGAACAATAACAAAAAAAAGAGTATTCATCAGAGAAATTGAATTAGAATATAAATATCAGACAAAAATTATCCATAAGATAAGAAATGTTCAGGAGAAAAATCATTCTAAAATGGTCAGTACCTCAGTAGGATACAATAATTGTAAATGTATGTGCATTTAACAGAATTACGAAGCCAAAACTGACATTAAAAACAATAGACAATTCAAAAATAATAGTGGGAGGTTTCTATATCCCACTCTCTAAAAATGATGGAACAACTAGATAGAAAATCAGTCAGGGTATAAAAGATGAGCTACAGTACATTATTGCCCAAATTAGCCTGGCATATTTAATAAAAAGTCCACCAATGACTGCAGAAAACACGTTCTTGTAAGTGCAGATGGATCTTATTCTAGAGATACTAAATGCTGGAATGCACATATGCACGAAAAACAACAAATGCCAAAACTCTTAATCATACCAAGTACAGTTGAATATCTGGGAAAACCTATAATACTTGAAAGTTAAACTTACTCCAACATAACCCATGAATGAAAAATTGCTCTCCCAAAATAAATTAAAATCCTTTTGAAAATGTGTGAGAATGAAAATACAGCATACCAAAATGTATCAGGTGCAATTAAAGCAGTAGTGGGAAAGATATTTATAGCTTTAATCTCCTAGATCAGTAAAGGAGCAATGACTCAAATCAAGAAACTAAGCTATCACTACAGAAGCATAGAAAAAAAATGATGAAATCTAAAGCAAACAAGAAAAAAAACAGAAAAACAAAGATTAGAGCAGACATCAATGAAACAGAAAGGAGAAAACAATACATAAAAATTAATAAATCAAATTATGATTTTATAAAGAAATCAAGAAAATTGTGGAATAATTAGCATACTGATCAAGAAAATAATTCAAAATTAGAAATAAAAATAGAAGAAAATCACTAACATCCTTATAAGTTTAAAAGAATTATAATGCCATATTGTAAACAACATTATGCCAACAAGTAGACTGACTTAGATAAAATGGACAAATTCCTGAAAGGCACAAATTTTAAAATTTGGCTAATGAGAAAATAAAAATGTGAATAAACTAGCAAGTAAGACATTGAATTAGTGATTTAAAAATTTCCCACAAAGATAAGCCCCAAGCAAAATGGTTTCAATAGAGAATTCTTTGAAATATTTAAATAAATAGTATCCATACTTCCAAAAATCTTTCAGAACATAGGGGAGGAGGGGACATTTCCCAACTCATTGTGAGGCCAGTATTACCATTACACCACAGGCAGAGAATGATATGCAAGAAAGCAAGCCACCCCTCAACAGCCCTCCAGAAAATGATGCAAAATCCTTAATAAATATCAGCTAACTGAATCCAGAAACATATACAAATAATTATAAATTATAGCTAACTGTAATTTCTACCAAGAATGCAAAGTTGATTCACCATCAAAAACAGAGTAACAAAAACACATGATCTTTCTAATAGACTCAGAGAAAGCATTTGCCAAGCTCTCTTTTCACTGTAACAACACTTAAACTAGGAATAGAAGGAGAATTTCTCAACCTGATTGTGCTCGTTTTTGAAAGACCTGTAGTGAATATCATACAAATTGGTGACCAAAAATTTTCTCCACTGTTTGGGAATAAGAAAAAGAAAAGAATCGTTGACCCTGACAATTCTATGCAGCATTGTACTGGCAGTTCTAGCTAATGCAAGGAGAGAAGAAAAGAAAAAATAAAAGGAGAGAGGAAGAAAGGAAAGGAGAGAGAGGGAGAGACAGAAACAGTACATGCATGTGCATCTGTGTGTGTGTGTGAGAGAGGGGGGGGAGAGAGAGAGGTATTTATATGTAGAAAATACTTGGGAACCCACAAAAATATCACTAGAACTAATTAGATAAGTCATAGAACACCAGATAAATATGTTAAAATAAAATGCAACAAGCAATCCAAAAATAATATCAAAAATAAGTTTTGGTAACATGAAAATTAATAAAATTAGGAAACAAGTATAAAAGTGCATGCCATATTTATACACTAAAATCTGGAAAATGTGGCTGAGAGAATATTGAGAAAATGTAACTAAGTAGAGAGATTCTCCATGTCCATGGATTAGAGCATTCAATATGACTAATATTGCAGTTTCCCCACAATCAATGTATATATTTAACATAATTGCTATTAAAATTCCAGCAGCAATTTTTGTACAAATTGACTAGCTACCCCTAATATAGTTACAGAAATTCAAAGGACCTAAGGCAGTTTATAAGGAGAAGAGAAAATCTGAAGGATTTATACTACCTGATTTTAAAAGTGACCATAAAGCCACTGTAATAAAAACACATCAACTGAACAAAAATAAGAGTCCAGAGTAAACCTTTAGATTTATGGTCAATTGATTTCTGACACAATGCCAAGAAAAATTCAATTGGGGAGAGAATAGTGTTTTTAATAAAATGTTCTGAGACCATTTTTTTATCCAAATGCAATAACATGAACTCAGACACTTCCCACAGTACACAAAATTCATTTAAAACAGATTGGTGACCTAAGTGTAACAGTTGAAATACTAAAACTGCTACAAGCAGACAAAGGAGCAAAACCTTCATGACCTTGGGGTGGGTCAAAGTTTCTTAGATGCAATAGCAAAAGTGTAAACATCAAAGAAGGAAAAGAGGTTAAATTGGACTTTTTAAGATTGAAACTTTTATACATTAAAGGACACCATTAAGTAAATGAAAGCAAAAGCTACGGAAGGAAAGGATCTGTCTGCCGAGGAGAGGTACACGGAGCAACCCTGGTGTTTTTGCCAGGTGTCGGTGCCTTCCTTTAACCCTTTTCCACTCAGTGTCGTCAGGCCCTTTGACTTGCTTGCAACTTACAGAAGACGGAACCGGGATGAAGCATTAGTCCCAGCGTTAGTTAGAGTTTGTGAGGCTCTGTGCAAGCAGACTGGAGCAAGAGAGTCTCCTTACCATCTTGAGGAGCGACGTAGCCATAACGGGGAAGCTCCTGTGATAAACTGCAGTGGGTTGCCTCTGGCCAAAGGCCAGTGCAAAGCAAGCCTTTACATAACAACAAGAAAATGAATTCTGCCAACACCCTGAATAAACCGGGAAGCAGATCATTCCCCAGTCGAGCCTCCAGAGGAAAATGGTGCCCTGCCGAAACCCGAGGCAACCTCGGAAGACCCCGAACAGAGGATCGACTAAGCCATACCTAGACTTCTGACTCAGGAGAACTGTGAGATTATAAAAGTGTATGTTGTGCTAAGCCAGTAAATTCGTGGTAATTTGTTAGTAGCAATATAAATCAAATGAACCGCATTGGTTATAAAATACATAAAAATGGGTCCAAAAGATATGAATAACTTTTAATCTGATACCATAAAGTCAAATATTCCAATTAAAAGCGAGCAAAATAATTCAGTAGACATTTTGCTAAAAAGGATGGAAGAATGGCTAATAAGCGCATAAAAAGGGGTCCAACATAGTCATTCTTTTGGAGGATGCAAATTGAAGGATGCACAACGATGTAACACTGTCCACTCGTCAAAAGGGCTGTAACAGAAAGGATAGATAATGCCAAGGGCTGACTAGAAGGTAGAATAACCAGAACTCAACAACCCAGTATAAGAACTGTCATTCAGTGGTATATTGAATAACCCATTGAGAGGTCAGTAACGGAACCTACTGCATGATTAAGAAAGCACTAATTATGTTTAAATAATTACTAAAATGACAGTTGGCTTTTATAAGATATCTCATTTAACCATAAATTTAGGATATATTTTAATTTCTCCATTATGTATTTCAGGAAATTGACAAAATAATACTAAATAGTTATACAGTAATAGATAACATTCACTATATAATGTTATATAGTAACATTTACTATATAAATGTTGCCAGTAGTTTGGCAACTACTATATGCCAGACACTGTTCTAAGTGCTTTAGCTGAGTTAATATTTATAAGAGGCCATGAAGATAGGGCAGTTGCCATTACCATCCACTTTGGGAAATGAATGAAAAATAAGTGGGAGTGGGAATGAGAGAGAGAGAGAGGCTGAAAGAAGTTAAGTAACTTCTACACAGTTAAACATTGTGACAAAGCTGAATTTGAATGAAGGCAGTATGGTTGAAGATCTCAATTTCATAACTCCTATGTAGGAATCCTCCCGATTAACCCTGTATACAATACCTATAAACTGGCAGACCCACAATTGGAAGGTAGTTATTTTCTTCCAAAATCTGTGGTATTTTCTTTACAGTATACCTCTCCACCATCTGCAGTAATATATCTGCTGGGGTTGGGGGTAGGCATGTGAATGATTTTTTTCCTTGCGTACTTTAGGAAGCACAAAGGAAATTGAATAAAAACTGGAGGTGGTACAGATTGATTATTACCCGTGACCTCACCATCCAAATGATTGAATTGTTAGGCTGCAGAGAGAAAAGGATTTTTTTACCACACTGTGTTCTGTGTCTCCAAACAACCCTTTTGTTTTTCCTCCTCCTGGTCAAGATGATAAGGAGGAGGAAAAGTAAGGAGCCAGGGCTTGGATGCTTTAGCTCTGCATCAAGCCGATGACTGACTCGAAATTATTACACCTTCTCTGTTCCAGATTTTCCCTGGAACTAGAGATTTTCCTGTCTGCGTAGGGTCATCTCTCGCAATCTAAGCTGTCATCCCCCACATTCCCTGTCTTATCGCACTGATCACTAGAACATTATCCCATAGCAGTGCAGAATTTATTTTTGGGCAAGTGTTAATTATAATGACCCCACAGAAAGTCATTCTGTGGTGAGAGAATGGCTTTTTCTCTATTACACAGAGCAATTTTCTCTGACATATTAACCTTCACTGAGCATTTTTTCTAATTCTATCCGGGCAGAATCACACATATGAAGGGTATTTTACAAGTTTTTAAAAATGATTAGAAACTTTCTTTCTTGTGAGAAAGAAAAAATAAAATAAAAACAAGAGAGATTTACATTTTAGTATTTCCTAAGTATTTCCCTTGTTTCTATTTCAGCTAGTTTTGAGAATTGATTTTCTCAAAAGGACTGAAGAGCACGTCCTAGAGAATAAAATAAACTGCAAGGTACTTTGCAATGTAGTTAAGAAATTTTAATGAGTTTGAAGAGAAAAATAAATGAGCTAAATTAGCCACACTTTCAAAAATTTTAATAGAAGTTTTTTATTAAAACCTTTCTGCTCTATTTAGGCACAATTGATAAATAAAATTGTAACATATTTAAACTTTACAACGTGATATTTAGTAACACACATTCTGAAAATATTCTCTTCATCTCGTGTGAATTTGTCCCTCCCCCCCTTTTTTTATGAAACATTTAAGTTCCAGCTCATCAAATTTCAATTATATAACACAGTGGTATCAACTATAATCACCATATTTTACATTAAATCCTCAGGCCTTACCCATATTATAGCTGAAATCTGTACCCTTTAAAAACCCTTTGCATTATTTGCCTTCCCCAGTACTCAGCGACCACTTTTGTACTCTCTGTTTCTGTAAGTTTGACTTTTCTTTTGCGTCCATACATGTGGTATGGTATTATTTTTCATTCTCAATCTGTGCTTTTTAATTTAACATAATGCCTTCCAGGTCCATCCATTTTGCTGCAAATAGCAGGGCTTCCCTCTGTCTTGCAGCTGAATAATATTCTATTGTGTGTGGTTGTGTGTGATATGTATATAATTAATCACATCTTCTTTATCCATGCATCCACGGATAGACACTTAGGTTGTTGCCGTATCTTGGTTATTGTGCACAAAGCTGCAATGAACATTCGAGTGCAGACATTTCTTTGAGATTCTATTTTTATTTCCTTTGAATATATACCCAGAAGTGGGATGGCTGGATAATATAGTTGTTCTATTTTTTATATTTTTAATTTTTTGAGGAAACTCTACTACAGTTTTCCATAGTGGTTGCACCAATGTCCATTCCCACCAACAGTGTGCAAGGGTTCCCTTTTATCCATGTCCTTGCCAACAGTTATCACTTGTCTTTTTTTCCTTTGTTTTTATTGTTGACACTATTGCAGATGTTCCCCTTCACCCCTCTTGCCCACCTCCACCCAGTCCCCTCACCCACTTCCCTCTGGCCATCACCACACTGCCATTGGTGTCTATGGGTGATGTATACATGTTCTTTGCCAGACCTCTTCCCCTTATTTCATCCGGTTCCCTCTTCCTTCACTCTTCTGACAGCTGTCAGTCTCTTCCATGGGTCCATGTCTCTGTTTCTGTTTTGTTCGTCAGTTTATTTTGTTCAATCGATTTCAACATGTAAATGAGATCATATGGCATTTGTCTTTTTCTGACTGGCTTATTTCACTTAGCATCATAATCTCCACGCTCATCCATGCTGTCCCAAAAGGTAAGATTTCCTTTTTGTTTACGATTCTTGTCTCTTTGATAATAGCTATTTGAAAAGGTGTGAGGTGATATCTCTTTGTGGTATTTGTTGTGTACATTTCCTGGATGATTAGTGATTTTGAGCCCCTTTTCATGTGGCGATTGGCCATCTGCATATTTTCCTTGGAAAAATGTTTATTCAGTTCTTGTGCCCATTTTTCCATCATATTGGTTTTCATATTTTTCCCAAAGTTAGTCCCACTGAGGTGAATTAAAATTTTATTATAATACATATAAGACATATGTGGATGCAAATGGAAAAGATATGGGAAAAATATGGGTGAGGCCTATAGCCCCCGCTACTTGGCCTCCCCCATTCCTCATAAGACAGTCCCTGAGACACCTCAGTGCAACTCCAGGGCTCCATGGAGCAGACGTGGAAAATCAGTCAAAGGAAACCGATGTAAGAATGTGCTCTGATAAAATGCTCCCTGATCTGGAGCAAGTCAGTTACAAATTTAGATCTACAATAACAGAATTTGTTTGAAAACCTAATTTTCTCCTAACCTCCTTACCTTTCCCCCTCTCATCTATCCCTCTCTAAAGCTTTCCATCATCATCTTTCTTAAGTCTAGCCGTGTGGACAGGGGGGCAGAACTGCTACAACAGCCACAATGGTAAGCTAAAGTGAGAAAATTGTTAAGAGTGGGCAGCTGTCCTGGTTTTAATGACTGTGACATTATAATCTAAAGAAGGAAAAAAACGAAGTTTTTCTATAAAGATCNGCAGGTCAGTTACAAATTTAGATCTACAATAACAGAATAATTTGTTTGAAAACCTAATTTTCTCCTAACCTCCTTGCCTTTCCCCCTCTCATCTATCCCTCTCTAAAGCTTTCCATCATCATCTTTCTTAAGTCTAGCCGTGTGGACAGGGGGGCAGAACTGCTACAACAGCCACAATGGTAAGCTAAAGTGAGAAAATTGTTAAGAGTGGGCAGCTGTCCTGGTTTTAATGACTGTGACATTATAATCTAAAGAAGGAAAAAAACGAAGTTTTTCTATAAAGATCCAGATAGCAAATTATTTAGTATTTGTAAGCTATACCTCCTATCTATGGAATATTTTCTTTCATTTGTTTATGTATGCACTGTTTTAATAAAAAGAAAATCACACTTAGCTTTCAGGCTTCACAAAACAAGCCTCAGGGGTGGATCCCACTGGTCATAATTTGCTGATTCTTACTCTAAACAATTTCCTTATTCTAAGAAAAAAATTTGAGAAGACTCTCCAAGCCATATTGCATCATAACTAATATGCTATCCGCTGTATATATTAACACGCTAAACCTGTGAGATCCAAACTCTGTCTACATCTGCTATTCTGGAGTTACTGATGGTGAGTATCAACCTGTTTCTTTGGTTTGGTTCTCAGACAGGGTATTTGGGAAATCTGAGGTGTCATTTTGGCTTGTCCTGCTGACCACACAGGACAGGGTGATTGGAACAAACGGAGGGGATTGGGTAGCAGGCCCTTACTGACTGGGGTGTCTGTGGGAGTCAGTGGTGCCAGATATCCTCCGACTGGAGTTCTAATCATAATCCCAAATTACCTTCCACATGTTAATAACAGTCCTGTAATGAAACACTGAACTTTTGGGACAGCACTTCTGTCCAGATTTCAGAGCAGATTCACATGCTGCAGGGCTAAAAGCTTACGCAATTTGAGAGCTGTTATTTCAAGAATATAAAATTATCAATACAAAATTTGGCATAAAGTGAAATGAATGTTTATTTAGAATGAGAAAATATTACATATTTTTAAAAGCTGATAAGTAATCAATTTCACAAAATTTTTAAAAATTTAAATGCTGTTGTCTAATACCATTATAATTTTATATTGTTATAATAGTTTTTCCCCATATTTTTTGCTGCATACTCATTGATATTCTCTTTGTATGATAACAGGCTTACAGTATTTTTGCAGAATTTATAGAAAGAAAATATAGTTCAATATTTTCTCTAGCATGGTTGATCAGCATTTTTTAATCTATTAGAGACAGTCTCAGCTCACCATTCCACAGTGCAGTATCTGTAAATTTGCAGATTCTTTGTCAGGAGGTGCTTCCCGTGGAGGCAAGGCTTTGGGAAACTCCATCCCTACGATCTCATCTGGCAGCCGCTGCAGCGGCTGGGCCAGCTTTGTCCAGGACTCTCTGCTCCAGTGTCCTCCAACCACCCACAGGTGGTCTGTCTTCAGCAAAGACTGGACAGCATGTTAGTTATACCTGTCTCCTTGGCATCAAGACGTGCTTGCCAGATGGTCCCCTGGGTCCAACATGGACAGCATACTATTATTGGACACAAGATTCCCTCTGTCCCCTGCCCAGCCTCAGCCCCAGGAACAACACTAGGGCTGAGTGGGTGACTCCCATGTTAGGGTGGCGCTCCAAGCCCCTGGCTCAGGCTGGGGTCAGCTGTGTTCTCCAGGTGTTCCCCAAGGAAAATCCCAGGCATTAAAGGTAGCTGGGTAACTGAGTAGCCCTGGAGATTAAGCTATATTTAAGCCATATTAAGTTCAGGTAAGGTCATTTCTGCCAACCTGGATCCATTCATGTGGGGCTCATTATTGTATGACTTCCATTTGTTTGTTTGCTTTTCCAGGAGTATCTGCTACTGGATCACTTTTTTTCCTTTCCTTAACAGTCTTTCACATCACAGATTTAAGACTCTTATTATGATCAAACTACTGAATGGATGAGTTTGTTTCTCATCAGTACAGTATGTACAAATTAGCTATCTTCATTCTTCCCTCCTCCCTGCATTGGACTTTTTAAGTCCAATGTTATCAATCTGTGTATCATGTAGAAGACCTATTACCAACTGGGTATGTGCTGCAGCCCCTGTGAGCATGAGCAGAATATCTTAATTCCTTTCATTGCTTCACATATAAAATCGATCTCCATTGTGCTGTTCCATGATACCTCTAGTACAATGCAACTTAATAACCCTCTGCACAAGTATCTTGGAGCATTAATATTTAAAAACAATGGTATTCCTCTCACAGATGTTGAATTTTTGTCCTTTAAAGAACGCTAATCTTATTTTCCTAGTTTCTTAGCATAGCTTTCTTCTTATAACACCCCAATTCTATGCAAATACATGCCAGAGGCAGAAAATAATATCAGTGTAAAGCAAAACACTAACTGTACTCACTTATCTTCTTATAAAGTTTAATACAGTTAAAATTAAGAAGACCCCTTCAAAGAAACTTTTAAAAAATATCTAGCCTTGGCTGGTGTAGCTCAGTGGATTGAGCATGGGCCTGCGAACCAAAGGATCGTGGTTCGATTCTCAGTCAGGGCACATGCCTGGGGTGCAGGCCGGTTCCCAGCAGGGGACACACGAAGGGCAACCATGCATTGATATTTCTCTCCTTCTCTCCTTCCCTTCCCCTCTAAAGATAGATAAATAAAATTTTTAAAGAATATCTAAGAGTCTTACATTGTCGTACCTTAATACAATGAAAGCTGTAAGCCAATCAGTAACAAATTGTTCTATTATACTTCTATGTTTCTCTAAGTCCTCCACATTGTAATTATGAAGTTTTCTCTTACCTTTTACTTCAAATAAATAATACATTTTATACAAAGAAACTCAGAGAAATAGACATGTTGTAGCACCATAAAATATGTGTAAGGAGAAATAATTTCTGTTTTTCCTAAAGCAAAGCTATGTGGTATAGTCATAGGAGAAAAAGCACCCTAGTCTTCCCCGAATGAGAAAGATACAGTGCATTTCTGTAACCTGGCAACTCTTTATCTGTTTCTTTGAGAGTGAGAGTTTCTCCTGAATTGGTTTATCAGTTAGTTTGATGATATCTTTTAATGCTCCAGTGCTTCTTAGCTTATCTTCTCCTGTTCCTCGAAAATGTTTTCCTTCCTTTGGACGGTTGTTCAAAGGAAGAAAAATATGTGCATTCAGTTTAGTACATATGGAAAAATGCAATTCCATCTTACCTATATCTACAGTTTACTTTTTCTGAAGCATCCGAAGAAATAAAATTGTCTTTAAAGAAATAAAGGCCTTCATGTAGTAATAAAAAAAAAAGCAATATTGCTTATTATACCATTGGAATCTAAAAATGTGTGAGATATATGGAAGATTTTATTTTTTATTTTTTTTAATTTTTAAAAATGTATTTAATTATTTTTCAAGTACAGTTTTCTGTCAATTATTCCCATCCCATCCCACCCCCCATGCTCCCCCCTCCCTCCCATTTCCACCCTTCTCAGTTGTTGTCCATGTATCCTTTATATATGTTCCTCTAAATCCCTCCCCTATTTCCCCTGAAATTCCCTCCCCTCTCCCCTCTGGTCACTGTCGGCCTGTTCTCCATTTCAGTGTCTTTGGTTATATTTTGCTTGCTTGTTTGTATGGTTGTTTAGCTTCTTGTTAAAGGTGAGATCGTATGGTATTTGTCCTTCAACACCTGGCTTATTTCACTCAGCATAATGCTTTCCAGTTCCATCCATGTTGTTGCAAAAGGTAGGAGCTCCTTCTTTCTTTCTGCAGCATAGAATTCCATTGTGTATATGTACCATAGTTTTTTGACCCATTCATTTACTGACCGGCACCTAGGTTTCTTCCAACTGTTGGCTATTGTAAATTGTGCTGCTATGAGCATTGGGATGCATAGGTTCTTTTGGATTGGTGTTTCAGGGTTCTTAGGATATAATCCTAGCAGTGGAATTGCTGGGTCAGAAGGCAGGTCCATTTTTAGTTTTCTGAGAAAATTCCATACTGCTTTCCATAGTGGTTGTACCAGTCTGCAATCCCACCAACAGTGGACCAGAGTCCCCTTTTCCCCACACCCTCTCCAACATTTGTTGTTTATTGCTTTGTTTATTGCTTTGCATTCTCACCAGCATAAAGTGGTATCTCATTGTGGTTATCAGGAAGTTCAAAGAGCTCACAATGAGCTACCAGAAACTAGAGAGGAGCTACAATGAGCTCTCCAGAAACTATATCAACATGAAAAAGGAAATAGAAACTGTCAGCAAAGGCCAAGTGGAAGATTTTAAAAATACATCTAATTTACCTGATATTCATGGCAGGGGGTATTTATGGAACTGACTTATATACAATATAGGTAATGATGTTATATAAAAATAGAATGTAAGGACAACTGCTCTCATGTACTTAAATCTTCTTAAACAGCCTTAGTGATTGGTCTCTCAATATCTCCAGTGGTCAGGAAGTTAATCACATAAAGTTACCTATTTCATTTTCCAGAAAGTTCTATAATTACAAAATTCTTCTTCATATTAAGTTGAAATTTACTTCTACTAGCTTTGAATCACACAATCTGTCCTACTGTGCAGAACAAATGTAATTTTTCTGCTATCTAATCACATTTTACATCTTTGAGGCTTCAGTTCATTGTACAATTGTTTTTCCCAGTTTTTGCTGTGGTTCCTGAGAAGCATGTCAAAAGTTTTGTGGGAAAACAGAGGGAGAGAGAGAGAAAAAGGGGGCAGAAGAGGGAGAGAGACAGGGAGAAAAATCAGTAAGAAGTAGTGGTGAGCAGAGAGAGAGGTGTTCTTCTCCACACCTCTCAGAAGCATTTCCAAATTACAGACAGACTGAAGATTCCGTGATTTATTAGTAGTGATTTTCCTCATACTATAAGCATAAAGCCACTTCAAAATGTTGAAATCAATGTGAATGTCAGACATTATTTATCTCAGGATTGAAATAGAATCTCAACATTAGCTTTTTGGTGGGGACTTCAGCGTCCCCATAATTTCCTTCCAAATATTATTGGAGTCCCTCAGAGGTCTCCTAATAATCCACCAAAATATAGCTCTCTTCAATATGTAAAGTATTTATTGTCTTCTGTTAATGCTGGTCTCCCTGTGGACAACTCTTGTTTCTGCTCCTTGCAAAACATGGAGGCTCTGCTCTGCCACTGACTGTCAAGAACAATGCCACCAGCTCTCCTGACGGTCAGAGCATCTGTTTTGCTGCTGATGGGTGAGATGACACTGTCAGTGCTCCATTTGAAGATATTATTGCCTTGGGGAAGGGCACCACAGCCTGTGAACAAGACATTTTAGCGCCTCATGCTTTTCGTCATCAGTAATGGCTTTGCCATGCAACCTGGCACTGCCTCTGCACAAATGCCTCTGATGTGGCAATTTCTACCACCAGTGCTCCCACCATCATCACTGTGACAGCACTGTGACCGCACAATGTTGTCAATTCCACTGAAAACATTTTTTAAGTTTTTCAAAAGTATAAATTACCTGTAAGACCTCACTTAATATCAGAAGATTCTTGGAAACTGCAACTTTAAGAAATGATATATAATGAAACAAATTTACCACAAGCTAATGGATATAAACAAGAGTTAAGTTCCTATGGCATGTTTCTGATTATAAAAAAAAAATCAACAAACATCTAAACAAATATCCAAAACACTTCTAATATTAAGGACTGAAAGAACTGTGAGTTATGTAGACATTTAAGAAGGATAGATAAAAATGAGTAAGGAAATTCTTTTCCAACTCTCTTATGTAGTCAGGGCGGCAAATAGCCAGAGCCTCTCCTGTCAGCACAGGGCACCAGGCAGAACCCACCCTGGACAGGACACCCTTCCATCACAGGGCCACTCACAACCACACCCACACCTACCCTCACTCATCTGGGGACAACGTAGGCACTCCCACTCACCCCACGTGCACATCTTTGGGATGTGGGAGAAAACTGGAGCGCTCACAGAAGGCCCACGCAGACATGAGAGAATGTGTGAAGTCCACACAGCAGTAGCCCCAGCTGGGGTTCAATTTTTTTTCTTATCAACATTATAATGAAATAACTTTGAGTAAAGGACTTATTTGAGGACCTACTATATTTTTAAATCCTATTGTTTTTGACTAAAATAGCCCATGTCTTTTGGTTATCTAAGAATTTTAAGCACTTTTCCCAAGTTTAGAAACATTGATTTTAAGAATGTCTGCTTTGCAAAGTTAAAGCCAGCAACGCATTCCCATCACCCTTGAATCTGAGCTCAGACATCTGACAAGGGCTTCACAGATTGTGTATAGGTAACAGGATGTTGACTAAGAGGAGAAGGACCTCAGTGAGACACTGCCCAGAAACAGCCAGTGCATGTGTGCCAACGTCAGTGCTGTGCAATTGGCTCTCATCTAGCATTCAGCAGCAGCCAAAGGAGATCGGTTGTGAGTGCAGCTGAGGGGTATAACTTGGTCACAGTTCTTAGTTATGTAGGTGCCCAGCCTGGTTCTTTAGCAATGCAGGAGATTTGATGGACCTCTTTATATTTTAATGAATTTATATTTCGCTTAAAAGAACTACAATCTGTTTGTGGGTTTTAATTATATGATGACATAGAATCAGGGAACTAAACATTTGAGTAGAGACCTGAATCAAAGCATTCAAATTAAGAGGAAAACTGTATAAAAAGCAAATTATTTATGTTTTAAAATAAAATCAGGGTAGGTTAGAACATAGTGCTGTGAAATTTAAAAAAACACTATATTTACAACATAATTTTATTAAATATTATTAATCATAATAATAATCTTTTAGGGCAAATTTTCTTCCAGGTTATAAATAATAAATTTAGATTAAGTATACTTCCACTTATTTTCTTATTACCAGTTTCTTTATATAAAAATGATGAGAATAATATAGAATTATTGGGAATAGGTAATGAAGTTAAGTTTGGAAATATTTTTAAATATTATTTATCTCCAATTAAATGTCAGAAGGTTTTAGTATCTAACAAACAGAATAAATTACAAAAAAATGATCAATATAGAAAAAACCTGAAATTCAAATTTATCTGTTACACATTGAATACAATTTTACTCCTTCATTCCATAGTTTTCTTTACTGCCACGAGCCTCAGATCTGTTTTAGCATATCTCGTATGATCTTAATGGGGAAAAACTACTGTGAGAGGAAAAATTTTATTTGAAAAATTTCTGCCTAATGAGAAGTAACTTAAACCACTTTTATTAGTCACAGAAACAGAATGAATAATTACTCACATAGTGTACATTCACCAAGAGCTGGGTTACTCATTGTAATGAATGTCAGACTGATATTTAATAGGATTTATGTCAACAGAGGAAAATGATGAGAAGTCCAATTAAAGCAGATCTGACCATAATACATTCTTTACTTTCTGGCACACTTCACTCTTGATTTAGTCTAAGTACCTTATAGTAACAAGAAGGAGTAAACTATAATCTATCTTTTTTGATAGTGTAGATTTTGATAATAAAAAGATACATTTGGTATTGTCAGAAACTACACTAACCAAGTGGTTTTTATAAAATAAATAGTAACCTATAGTATGACATATTTACACCTACATATATATAATAGGGGAGAGAGAGCAGGGAGAGACAGAAGAGGGAGAGAGATACACATACACTTAACTGCAAAATTCAGAAAGCTATGCATCAAGGTCTTTTCCTTAAAATTCACTTTTTAGAAAAGCCTGAGATGAACAATCTCTAGGCTAGTTATAATCTTTTTTGGAAAAAAAAATCCATTAATTGTGGTTGTTCACATATTTACAGCAGAAATAATAATGAGTTTGATGGCAAATTATTGCCTCAAATCTCTCTGGCAATGTTTGCCATTATATAGTATTTGCAATACATCTCCTGTTTAAAGGTTTTTTGAAAAATGGAATTCTAAAGCACACTTTCCTCAGAGAATTTAGATGAGGATTGTCAGTCTGTACTTTTTACCCCAAATTTATTGGTACACATGATTGAAAAGGCTAGATATAGGGTGGGCTCAGCAGAGTTTGACCAGTGGCATCTAAGTGCTAAATCCCCGCTAGGATTTTCAGGGCTCTGTTCCCTTCTAGTGCCTTTTCAGGCTGCCTCCAAGAACAGCAGACGTCTGCCGTAGTCATGGAGACAGATGCGTCTGCGTGGAGCAGCAGTGTTTCCTGGTCCCACATCCCACCAGACCGGGTCCTGAGTTTCACTCTGGGTTGAGCAAGGTAGTTTATATATTTGGATTGGAGATGGGATATACTAATTAATTAAGCCTCTGGCATGTGCTCTATTTTTAAAAATAAGGTAAAGCCAATTTCCTAAAACCACCAGATTTGCAAGATAAAATCGTGGACTACTACAAAGAGACAAGAGAGATATGGAGTTTGGGAAGTCAGTCAACATTATCACAATATAATCCATGTTGCAGAATGGTGGAGGCTGAGGCCAAAAAACAGTCTAAATATAACAGGAGACAGACTTTTTAGGCTCGTTCCATGTGACACCAAAACCTACCCTTAACTTCTCTGAGCTGTACACAGTCTTTGTTTTCTGACTTACCAATCTTTGATTTTCTTTGACTGACTCTCTTTTAGTTGACTTTCCAGTATAGGTAAAACTTTAGTTTCCAACTATACTTCTGAAATATATACAATTATTTTTTAAATGCTTTCAATGCCTTGAAATACAAAACTAATTTGCTTTTATAAACAAGTTCTGATAAAGTTCAAAAATCATTTTTAAAGCTGATGGCATAGTAATTGATTAGAAAATCTCAAATGCAGTAACACAACTAAATTATGGGCAGATTTTGTAAGAATACATCATAAGCAAAGAAAGCACATGAGAATAGTTTTTCATACAAGTGAATATTAAGCTTTGTACAGAAACAAGTCATTTCATTTGTAAACCTGTTATACTGAGAAAATAAATGTGCTGAAATATTAAAATGAATTTGACATATTATTCTGATTATCCATTTAATGACTATTTAGCAATATTAAAAATTAACAATTTTGATATATGTAAGAAATATATATTGGCACCATTGAGAGCTACATACAATTACAGTGCCGTATAACAACAAAAAGAGAAAATAGTTAAAAAATCTTCTAGTGATAGCTTAAATCTCTTGACAGCATAAACAAATACTGTACCTAAAAACATATGATTTCAAATAAGACTATCATACTACTATCATCAAGGCTAACACAGTTTGCTATACAGCATATTTTAATGGAATATTAGAGATATTTTTATGAAATATAGACATCTTTGAGTCTAGACCTTTAATCATTACAGTTTTTTGTTTGTTTGCTTGTTTAATTAGAAGATATCCAAAGACGCTAAATGACAAGCCCAGGTCCTGAGTGCCTCAGTAGCCTCTAGAACCCAGCACCCTTCTCTCTCAGGAATGCAACTGCATTTTCCTTCCTTGGTTTAAGAAAATTGATCTTGAGCTCTGGAAGGGAAATTTGTTACCAGGGGGTAGCCAGTGGTTTATGGACAGTTTACAGAAAGGGGTTACTGGGTGAAGCAGCTAGGGAGCTCTAATGAAAACCTAGGCTATAATCTTGCTACACTTGAGGGAGCAACTTAAGCAACTTGAGGAAGTGCGTACATCACATCAATTCTTAGTTTTCTCATCTGAAAAACACAGGGATTGGTATGTAACATGGACTCAAACAAGGTAAATTAAGTTGAGTTTAATTAGCAAGGTTGCATCCATTATGTGTTATCTGCAGGGTGTTATCCTTTTGACAATAATTTCAACATCCCCCTCATTCTCCGCGTTTATTACCTCTTTTTTTGACAATTTCTTAATGGATATACAACTCATATAAAGTATAAGTACCTCTAGTGCTAAAAATGTATAACCTTCTCACATGCTTGATAATATTTGAGAAATTTATGTGCGTTTTATCCACACGCAAAAATGCCGAGTTAGGACATAATATAATACCCATTTTGTTCATAAGTAAACTGGTTTAAAATAGAGGTTAAATGACACATAGCAAGGAATTTTGGAACCTGAATTCAAACCTGAGAAGAATGTTATTTTTATTACAATGTCTTTAGCCATACTACTAAGTTTCACTATCTTCTAGATAAGTTGTTAGCAACCATTTTCAGAAGAAATAAATAGTAATTCAATGTATATTTTTCAGTGCCTTTCAATTGCTACGCTAGTTTTAGATATAGTGTTTAAGCATTTTCATGCATAAGTCCAGTGTGAATGGCTACTTATTTGCATTCAAATGCCTCTTCAAGCAGCCTCAAATTCCTTTCAGAACTGAATGGAGTATAAATAAATTAGAGATTAAAGGTTTTAGAAATTATTTAGGAGGAAAAGAAATAGAAATAATCAAATGAAAAATAATTATTCATTAAACAAAATTGAAAAGAATATGGCAATAGAGACACGAATTATAACCAGTCATGCTGTCTATATGAAATATATGATTTACCATATTTATTAATAATTAATGATAATCTTAGACATGAGCAGGAAGTTAGAGCCCCAGCATATTCCCTGGATATTTAGTTTCAAACCAGAAGCTGGAAGATAAGACCTACTAAATGGAACTTGGAGTCTGACAAGTAATACATCAGAAATGATGCAAAAGAAAACTGGGAATGTGTCCCAAAAGAATAAGTATATATTGAAGTTGCAGTCAAGATAGCAGCATAAGTAAACGCGGTACTCACCTCTTCCCACAACCACATCAAAATTACAACTAAACTAAAAACAATCATCATTTAGAACCTCCTCAAATCTAGCTGAACAGAAGTCCTACGACTGAAAATATAAAGAAGAAGACACACTGAGACTAGTAGGAGGGTTAGAGGTGCCACACAGGCTGGTCAACGTCTATGCATGGCAGATATATACCCAGAAGGATATCTTGACAATGGAGCCCCTCCCCTGAAAAACAAGGGGTCTCAGCCCCACACCAGGCACCTCAGACCAGGCTTTCAGTGCCAGGAAGAAAACTCCCCATAACACCTGACTGTAAAAACCAGCAGGGGCTGTGGTTGGTGAGGCAGAAGGCTTCTGGAGTCTCTGGTGTGCCTGCCTCTAAAAGGGCCCACACATGAACTTAGACAGACTCACTTGCTCTGAGCTCCAGCACTGAGGCAGCAGCTCAAAAGGCACCAGGGACATATGGGGGGAAGGGAGTTGTCTGGCTCTGGGATGAGACCTAGAGGGGCAGCTTTCACCCAGACAGAAGTACTGGTACAGGCCATTGTTTTTTCGGTTATCTTTCTCTCCACAGAGCTGATAGGCAGATGCCATGTCTGTGCCTCCATCAACCTGGCTAACACTGTTTGCCTCACCCTAGTGATCCTCTGAAAACTACTCTGCCCAAATTGCAGGTCAGCCCAAACAATTTCCAGTGGTTTTGCCATACAAATGATTTGTCTTAGCTTGTGATTTGGCTTTCCCAAAAGATCTCAGACGAGCAGCTTCTGGTCTCATCCTGCCCCATACCTCTCAATCGAGTGGGTCTGGCACTAGCGGCACTGGCCTTACTTCACAGCTTGACCCCCTCATTTCACAGCTTGGCCCCTTATTAGGCACTTCCAAGCCAGAACAAGTAGCAGATCACTTTGAAGCAGATGGCCCAGGCAGGGTGCAGGTGGTGGATGAGCTTTGCCTGTGCCTCCTGGGACATGTCTATAAATGATTACTTCAAACAGAAGTGGACTAAATGCTCCAATCAAAAGATATATAGTGGTTGAATGCATAACAAAGTAAACCCCTTACATGTGCTGTCTACAAGAGTCTCATGTCGTATCAAAAGATACATAGACTGAAAGTAAAGGGATAGAAAAAGATATTTCATGAAAATGGAAACATTAAAAACTGGGATAGCAATACTTATACCAGACAACATAGACTTTATTATTTTAAGATTTTATTTATTTACTTTTGGAGAGAAGAAAAGGGAGGGAGAAAGAGAGGGAGAGAAACATCAATGATTGCCTCTCGCATACCCTCATCTGGAGATCTGGCCCACAACCCAGGCATGTACCCTGACAGTGAATCAAACCAGTGAGTGGCCTTTTGAGTCACAGGCCGGCATTCAATCTACAAGTCATACCAGGCAGGACAACATAGACTTTAAAACAACAAAGGCTATAAAATAAGAGACAAGAAACAACCCAGCAGTTCCACTTCTTGTTATTTATCTAAAGTAACCCCAAACATTAAATTGAAAATACATATACATTCATTCATATGTTTACTTCAGCATTATTTACAATAGCCAACACTTAATTAGTGTTCATCAATAGGTGAATGGATAAGAAGCGGTGCCTTTATACAATGGAGTATGGTTCAGCCACGAAAAGAATTAAATTTTGCAGTTTGAAACAACATGGGTGGACCTAGATGGTATTACACTGAAAGAAATAAGTCAGACAGAGGAAGACAAATGCCATTTAATTTCACTTATATGAATCTAGAAAATAAATAAATGCAACAGAATGATAGATACAGAAATCAGAGTGATGGATAACAGAGGGGATGAGGGTTGGGAGCCAGGGTGAAAAAGAGGAAGGGATTAAGAAGTACAAGTTCATAGTTACAAAATAGTCACTGGGATGTAAAGTACAGCATAGGGAATATAGTCAATAATATTGTAATAACTATGAATGGTGTCAGATGAGTATTAGACTTATTGAAGTGATTACTTAGTTGTATAACATCTAATCACTGAAGTTTTGTTGAAGATTTATTGAACTGATCACTTAGTTATATAATGCCTAAAACTAATATAATATTGCATATCGACTGTAATTTCAAAAAAATATTTAAAGTAAGAAATACTATTCTTCCAGTGAAAATGCCTCACATAGATAGAAAACTATTCTTGGTATGTAATTAAATTAGGTTAAGTATACCATAGTCTCTATAATGAGAATAGGCTTGCCAATGAACCCTGGTTTTCAGAAACAAGTAAACATCACTTTCTCAAATGTCAGTGCCTCAGAAAGTGGGAAGTGTCAGCGCAACTTGACAGCTGGCAAACTACACTCACCTTCTCCCGCCCCCACATAATGCCAATACTTTACTTAGCAATTTTCACTGTGTTGCTACACTGTCTTGAGACAAATGATAGGCCATCTGTCAGCAACTGAAACAGCTATATGGATGAAGAGTTGTTGTAATAAATGGATTTGCTGATGGACGATTGCTGGGAACTTTTGAAGTTTCAAATAGTTCAAGGTTGAGCATAACACCTTCAATCCTGAGAATTGGTATTCCTCCATCCTTTACCCAAAAGATTCAACATATAAGTTTTACATTGTTAAAAATTATAAATATCTACTAAATACAATTCAACTAATGTGCTGATGCTGACTATATTAAATTCAGTATTTAGTACATTGGTGAGCAGGAATGACTAATATGAGCTTAAGTTTTAATGAACAAGAAATAAGACAAGTACAAATTGACTCTAGAGAAACCAAATCACAAGGAGAGAATAAGGGGGAACATTAATTTTTCTAATTAAAAGCATTTAGTCAATTTACTTTGACCAAAGCTATAAAGTTATAGCTTTTAATCAATACTTATACTATATTAATGCTCTTTTTAGAAGGATTTATTACTTTAATAATAGCACTTGGCAAATTTTTAAGGCCTCTTTACTTAATGTATCAAATAGTTTCTACTTATGGAAATTATATATATCCTTAATTTTGAGGACACATGTACCAAAAAAGTAAATTTGTTTTCAGTTAATGCTTTTAAAACAATCACTAACTTGATGGGGCATTTCAATTACATTCATATATGTCTTTAGAATGAATTGAAACCAAGAAGAATAAGATGGTCTTCCTTTGACCTAGCATGTCAGGGTGTGATCTTAAGCTGTAATAAATATCTAGATGTTTCTAAAGTGAGATTAACATTTCACCGATAACCTATATTTGGGGTAACAAAATGTGTGGGGTGGGAGAGATTTGCAAATACGAGGCCTTTTTGAGTTCAAGGAGAAGCCTATGAAGATCTTTACTCTCCTTCATACAGTCTATCAGGGATCTTATATGCCTTTCTTTTTATTAACAGCACCATAGTTTCACCTCATAAAATGTTACCAAGAAATCTAAGATAATAAAAATTAAAAAGTACCTTGTAGTATGTGTACTTTATAATTTTCAAGGACTTTTTGATGTATTTTATTTTATGTGGCTCAACTATTCTGTAAAGTGCAGAAGATAAGTATGACTATTAGTTTTAAGGAAGAATATAGAGCAAAGAATGTGTTCAATGGCATTTCATATGAGGATTAATATTTTGAAATTCTTGGGTCAAAAACAATACTGATATTTATGGTTTTAAATGTATGTAGTTTGTGGTATTAGGTGAGATGAAGAAGACTCAAAGGTGAAAATTCCTAAAATATTTAAACAAAATAAATTAGCTTAAGTAATCTCCATATAAAAATTCTGTGCACCGGTCAGTGTATCCTAACACCAATTTGCATTTACGTATTTTAAACACCTAATTTTCTTCAGCAGTGGTTTTTATTTTTCTTTTCTTTTTGTCTCTTTTAATGATGAAGTAGGAGTTTTTGGTATGGAAGCAATTTCTGTCTGAAAATTTTAAAACCAGTCATTTCTGAAGAACAAAAGAAAAATCCTATCTAAAAGGGAAGATTCATCCAAAGCTTCGCTTTATGGCTTGAAAGACAGATCAGTGATAATTTTTTTAATTCATGTTATAAAGCAAGAGAAAAGAAAAACTTTTGAATGCATTCTTAAATCATTATTACTTTGATTTTTAAACCTTTCACTTATAAGCTTTATCTTTTACAATGACAAATAATCTACCCTGTGTGCACAAAACACATTAATCATAATGCACGCAATTGAAAGTTTTTTGCTTTCTCCTGGTTTTCATTTTCTTCTTTTTTCTTTTCCTTTTTTTTAATTAGTTGATTTATAGGCCTGACTCTTTCTGTGTCTTAGCTAATTATTTTTATCTTTGTGTATGTTACAAACATCTTTTTGAAATAGAAATCCTACAAATCTATCATTTGGATTAAATATTTTAATTTTTCCTTTTTTTCTTGACCTTTATTTTCATTTAAAGTCTGAAAAATCAGAGTGGTTCAAAACCAGATTCTTAATTTTCACAAATGTAGAAGTGCAGAAGATAAGTGCCTTAAAATATTACCACTGAGCTCTCTCAAATGAGTTTTGAGAAAGAAGCAAATATTTGATAACAGACATGAGAAAAAAAGTTAAATTTAAGAATACCATTATTAACTATGCTAAATGTAATCAACAACTGTTAAAACTTAAGCTTTAATTCTGTCATGGCTTGCGAGTCTTGCAGTGATTCACTCAGTCACTCAGAGACCACACACCATCTCTCCTGAGAAGACATCACATTGCCTAATGAAATGAGATAGTGTATTTAAAGAATAAACTGGCCAAATTTTAACCAGGGAAGCTGGCAGCTCACTCTGTGTAATGATGTTAATAGCCATAGTTCTTTATCTCTATTTTTAAAAAGCCTTTTTATAGCAACTACTATCTGGATGTCATCTGTTAGTAGCAGATTTTTAACACTAATTATTTTAGGTACCATTTTTTTAAAATCCCTATACTCCGATAGAAAAATTTGAAAGAATGATGAAAAAAGTAGGAGGGAGATCCTTTTCCATCTTAATCTATCACTCAAATATACCCACAATCACTTCACTTGCTAAAATCCACTTGCTAAAATGGCCCAGTGCAAGAAATAAAAGGAAACACCTAAGGCACAAAGAAATCATCTAGAAAAAAATCAAAATAAGACTAACGCTGACTTTCTCATATAAAATATAGTATTTTAAAAGACAGTGAAACATTATTTCAAAAATCATGGAAAATATGTTTGAATCCTAAATTCTAAATCCATTTATTTATGGGAAGGAATCAAAATACGTATGTTCAATATGCATGAAGTAAAAATATTTACCTCTGAAGCATTCTGGCTTAGTAAATTCCTCACAAACATACCGTATCAAAATAAGTACTGATAAGTAAAACATAAAGTGGAAGATACAAGATTCAGGAAATTTTGACTTCACTTAAACAGAGCAGTAAAGCGACGTCCTCGGATGAGTTTTAGGTATTAGACCTAAAAAATCCATCATTACATTTTGTAGAAGCAAGATGATGAGCACATGGAGGGGGACCTAGGGGTAGAGAAGATTCATGAAAATAGGTGATACGACGTATCACTTGGGTATAATTAATAATATAATATAGACAAATTGTACAATTTAAAAAGGTATATACAATCAAAATTTTAGAAAAGTAAAAGTACTGCATAAATAAGGAAATGCAATATTCTCTCAGTTACTTTTTGCAAGATTAAAAATAATAATGGCCGTGGCCAGTGTGGCTCAGTAGATTTGAGTGTGACTCATAATGCCCTATAACAGAAAGGCTGTGGGTCCAGTTCCTAGTCAGGGAACACACATAAGTTGCGTGTTTGATCCCCAGGCCAGGAGTGCATGGGAGGCAGCAAACGATCGGTGCTTCTTTCTGGCATTGATGTTTTTCTTTCTCCCTTCTTCTCTCTCTAAAAGCAATGAAAAAAATTTCATTGGATGATAGTAAATAATTTTAAAAAGCAATAAAATTAAAGAGTAAATATCAACTCATATTTGAAAAGAGAGTGAACAATACTTAATAAGAAAAAGCTAGTCTATTATTATATTTAGTAAATGGTATGGGGAAAATGGATATCTACATACAAAATAATGAACATGGGTCTGTATCTTATATCATTCGTAACAAGAAAGTCAAAATGAGAAAATGACTTAAACGTGAGACCTGAAAGCATAAAACTTCTAAACAGAAACATAGGGAAAAATGTCTTTGACTTTGGTCTTGGCAACTATTTATTTTATATATGACACCAAAGCACAAACATAAAAAGCAAAATTAAACAAGTAAGACTACATGAAACCAAAAACTATATACACATAAAAAGAAACAATCAACAAAATAAAAAGTCCACCAAGATAAAACAGGTCTATGAAAAGGAGTTCAACATCATTAATCATTGTGAAAATGGAAATTAAAACCACCACGAGATATCAATTCACACCTGTTAGAATGGTGTTATCAAAAGACAAAGAGATAAGTGTTGGAAAGGATATAGAGAAAAGGGAACTCTTGTACACTATCAGTGGAAATGTAAATTGGTACAGCTTCTATGGAAAATGGTATGGAGGTTCCTCAAAATAATAAAAATACATGTACCATAAGATCCAGCAACTCTACTCCTTAGGTTATAGGCAAAGGGAATAAAATCATTATCTGATTTGGACTCCTTCCAGGGAGGACCGTAGGTTGTAGATGAGACAAACAAATTCACACGGACTACCGGAGTCCTGTGAAGAAAAAGGGAAGGCCAGGCCACTCTCTGAGAGAGAGAGAGAGAGCACTTTGACCCTTGGCTGGACAGGCTTTTATTGCTTTCTAACAGCATACATCAAAGAAGGTTCTCATTCGTTATGCTCAGGTTTACTTTAGGTGAATATTCTTTTCAGATAACAAAAGGAAGAATGTTAGTGATTACTTCTTCAGATTAACAAGGAAAAAAACATTACAAATGCAAGGGAAAGATAGGAGTGATTGCTTTGGTTACTCTCCATCCTTAGGAGAATTAGCATAGACTTTAGGAAGTTACTCTAAAGATATGCAGTAAACATTTCAGCTTCAATTCAGGGTGAGGGAGTTTTATCAAGAGCAAGCCTCAAAGCAGCCTAGGTATAATTCAGGCCTGGTTTGCCTCGGGAAAGCTGATCTGTGGGCTTGGCTACTGTGTGCCAACTCACGCTTACAGGTTTTCCGATAGGGCTGGGCTACATTTGCCATTGCTAGTTGGACCAGTTCCCTGTGACTACCCCAAAGGGATATTTGTACCCCATACTTACTGCAATATTATTTACAACAGCCAAGGCATGGAAGCTATCTTGTGTGTCCATCTATGGATGGATGAATAAAGAAAATGTGATGTACACACACACACAGTGAAATATTACTCAACCGTAAGAAAGAGTAAAACCTTGCCATTTATGATGACATGAACGGACTTTGAGGCCATTATGCTAATGAAGTAAGTCAGAGAAAGATAAATGCTATGATTTCATTTACATGTGAAATCTAAAAGAGCCAAACTCATAGAAACAAAGAGTAAACTGGTTGTTGTCAGGGACTGTCAGTTGGGGAAATGGAAAGATGTCATTGAAATGGTACAAACTTATAGTTACAAGAAGAGTATATTCTGGGGATCTAATATATATCATGGTAACTATAGTTAACAATACTGTATTGTATACCTGAAAGTTGCTAAGAGAGTAGCTTTTCATTATTCTCATCACATGCACACAGAAAGCGAATTAATTGAGGTGATAGATATTTTAACTAACCTAATTGGACAAGGATAATGATTTCACAATACATTACATTGTACACTTAAAACTTACACATTATATGCCAATTATCTCAATAAAACTGGAAAAAAATGAAAACCCGGAGGCAGATAGCATCAGTAGTATAATTTTTTCTGGGGGGAGAGTTAGTGGCTACTAATTTTTAAGTGAACCTAAAGAAATATAATGGAATTCTAACATTTATTACCAAAAATGCCATATTAGGTATTGGTAAAGCCTTCAGCCAGAAAATGCGTACGGAAATAGACAACTTATTGTCCATTTTTGCAATCAGCCACACCCTTTATGTCGATGCATTTGATAAAGTATCTTGTCAAGTGGTCATATCCTTGTATGAAGGCTGTCCTGATTGATGCAGAATGCTCAATCTCTCAGGTGGGGATGGACTCATGTACTGATTTTAAGAACTGTTTTCATCAAGTTTATTTCATAGCAACAGCTATTTCAGTTTCTATTTGCTATGCACAGATCTTTGCAAATTCTAACCCTCCAGGAGGTAGAACTCTCCTACAGCTCTGGCTAACTACAGCTGCTCATAAATAACAAGGAGTGTATGGATCTAAATGCTTGCTGTTGTAGGAGGGCTTATATAAGATTTTCTGGCTCCTGGTGGATAGAACAATCTTCCAAGTTGAGGAGAGAATCATGTTCCTTCTCTCCAATTTATCCAGCCACAATTTACTTAGGAATCATTTGCACTATAATCTTTCTTGTAGTTGGGGTTAAGAAAGTTATCATTTTACTTTCTGTGAATTTTTACAGTGCAAACAAGTGTTTCAAGAATATTTGCAATCCATTAACCTAACATGAACTTCTTTTAAAGGTCCTGGAATATCTAAAGATCATAGTCATTTTCAAATAAGAAAATGATTATCCTTAAAGCTTTTAAATAAATTGTATAGAAGGAAACAAAAAAGATACTCTGAATATATTTAAAATTTCATTTAGTCCATTGTCTGTTTTATTATCTTGTCTCATTTTTATTTCAAGTTTGCAAGGACCGATTTCTTGGTTTTCTAGTGAGTGTTATTCAATCTACCAGCCATCATTACTTCAGTATGAACATTATCTCTCTCTCTCTTAGAGAGAGAGAGAGAGAGAAAGAGAGAATTCATTCTTTAGAAAATAAATAAATTTAAACAGCTAATAGTATCTAGTGTGCTATTCTCGATCCAGTCATGAATTTTGAGATCATATTTTGGAGGGTGGAAGGCAAATATACAATAACACATTTTTGCATCACAATGTGGCATATGATCATAGAAACACATCCAGAGAGTTGCAGGTATCCAGAGGAGGAAGTACCCAACAGCTAAGCACATGTGGAAAAAAGGATAAAATTGTGCTTTGGGTTTTACAGTATCTATGAAGTGGGCTATAACATTGATACACACAACTCTATTTTCAAAATAGCATAAAACAGAGAAACAATGCAATACTGTTAAATGATTTTCAACTTTTTCCATCTTATGGCACACATATCAAATTACTAAAATTCTGTGGCACACTAAAAAGAAATTTTCTAATGTATTTTTGACAATCTGATGGAAAAGAAAAGGTATCATTTTGATTCATTCACACCACATGTCAATGGCTGTGGTGTGTTGGCTGTGTTGGCTGTTGTCATTTTTTATTTGACAATCTAAGGGAAAAGAGATTAGAGCCCCTGATTAAAGAGTGATGCACTGCATATTTTAAAAATTCTTGTGGAATACTGTTTGAAAATTGCTGCTACAAGGCAAGTGATATTGTTTCAATGAATGCATAAAATTGGAAAATCAACAATGAAACCAGTATCTATTGAGCTGAAAAAAGTCTGCTCAACCATTTGCTTGTCAGCTATTTTACAGAGCAGTGATCCCATGAAATTCCTGAAGGAAGGAAGCATTGCTGTGTTCTCCCAAATATTTTTAAACTAAAAGGGATTACCTGAACTTTAGGCCCTGATATCAAAGGCAACAGATTTGGTGGTGTTTCAGTTACATTTTTAATCAAAATTTGAATATTGAGATGTGCAGAGAGGAGTTAACAGAGAAGGTCTTACTGCTATCCTTTGGGAAACCTACTTACCACATTGGCTCTTGGCTGACTCTGGGAACTAAGCATTCTGGGAAGTTCCTTAACATTAATTGATAGCAGTTGCTTGTTTGGCCTAAACTTTTGAACAAACAATTTGGTTTATGTTACACACACGCTTTCCTTCTGGGACTCAGGAATTAGGGTATTTGACAGGAAGGGCATGCCAATGTGCTCATCCCCCTAATAAAATCTCTGGGCACTGAGTCCCTAACAAACTTTATATGTGTGCTCACGACTTGTTCCTCCGTGGACTTCACTGGGAGAGGATCTTTGGAAGCTGGCTCCTATTTTCCTAAAATTTTATCCTATGAGACTTTTCCTTTTGGTGATTTTTCTTGGTATTTTTTTCACCTTAGTAGGTCATAGCTGACTATGTGATGAGTCCTATGAGTCCTCCTGCTGAATCATCAAACCTGGTGGTGAACTTTGAGACTCCCAACAAATAAGGTATTAAATTAAGGTATCAAATTAAAATAGTTATATTTTGACAGTCTTTCTGAGTTTGCTAATGTAAACTTATAACATGGAAATCTGCATGCAACAGGAGAGGAAAAAGCTCTTGCCTCACAGAACATGAAGGACTTAAGCTACTGGACATCCAATAGTAGCTAGATTTCTAGCAAAACCAAGTATTTAAATTAACCAAATTATATATATCTCACATTAATTTATGTAAATATTACATAAAGGCATATTTATACATTAATATATGTGTGCGCTATCTTTGAGCTATTAAGCCATAAAGAAAAAAAAAGTACCATCCTGACTAAATCATAGTTAATAGAGTATAAACTCTTCAAGCCTAGGAATTATCACCTCCTTTAGTCCTAGTACTACCATAAATCTACTGAATGAACTGGAATCAGTTCCTTAATTACCTTGAGTGAGTCATTCATTTCACTTGCTATATTTATGCTAAAGTGTAGAAACAGGGAATTCTGGAATGTCTTTCCTTCCTAAAATTCTGGTTATGTGAATAAAGGGAGCCCTTGGCAGTCACTCCATTTCCATTTGATCCTAAGGACTGAGCTGACTGTCTCAGCTGACAAGTGGTTGACCATGTATCCCTCAAAGCACAGTGTGTGTCCTACCAAAGTGTCCATTCTTTCCCAGATAAAATCTATCCCAGGCGGATGGAAGGTGCATCTGCCTTGGGCAATGTATCAGTTCTGGGTTCATAGAGAACAACTAGAAGTATTAGAGAAATAAAGCAGTTTAATCAAAGAATCATGGCTTATACATGTGAGAAGAGTGAGGGAGGAACAATGGGAGTGGTGATTGGGAAAGAAGCAAGGAGGAGATGGTGACAAGGGACGTGAAGGACATCATCCCAAAGTACGGAAGGGTGGAGAAGGTATCAGATCTGTGAAGTGGGAGCTTGTCCAGAGGGCTGTGAAGCACAGCATCTGGTCACTATGGTTTTAGAGTGGCTTCTGCTTCACTGTCTCCCATGGCAAATTCTAATGATGAATCATAGAAGGAAGGAAATTATAGCACACTAGTGCCAGTCTTAGAAAGAGTTTTGGGATGCCGACTTCACAAAAGACAGTCTAGCACAAGTTGTTTGCAGGCTCTTGGAAACCTCTACAAGACTCCACACAAATAAAGACACTTAGAAATATATGAGTTTTCATTTATTTTTATTTACATTAAAAATAATAAAATTTCAGAACACTTCATAGAGTGTTAATTAATTGTCCAGTGATATCTGTGGTATTTTCAATTTTAAGAAAAAAGGGGAATTCCCAGTCAGGGCACATGCGTGGGTTGCAGGCCAGTTCCCGGCAGGGGCCAGTTCCCAGCAGGGGATGCACGAGAAGCAACCATACATTGATGTTTCCTTCCTCTCTCCTTCCCTTCCCCTCTAAAGATAAATAAATAAATATTAAAAAAAAAAGAAAAAAGGGGAGAAAAGATCAATTATCTAAGATTTATTCACTTTTTGAAAATACACAATTAATATTTAATTGACCAACACAAATGTTTTAAGAAATACCAGTTTATTCTCTATTGTACAAGACAAAATAGTGACATATTTAGATACCTTAAAATGATTTGGAAGTCTATAAAATCATTGCTACAGTTCAAATTGACTGTCACTTATTCATGAAAAGTATAGCAGATTATTAACTGATATTAAGCCTCTGTGAAAGTGAACTGGAATTCAGATATTTTTGCCCAGTGAAAATCTTATTTGACATACTATTATTTTTCAATTTTTTAGCTCTTCTCATATTTACTAGTTATAAAAATCTGCATTAAAAAATTGTGGTATCAGATTTAGGAAAATACGCTTTCAAGTTCTAATTAAAATTTCAGGTTTCCATGCATTATTTCTATAGTTTCTGGAGTTGTACACCTCAACATATGCTTTATAATTTTTATCAGTAGATATTAGCAGGGATGTGTTATTAGTTCTAACATCAAATTTCTCACAGTACAAAAATATTTTAGACTGAACAACACCAATATGCCAAATAAAACTCAGATAAAATGAGCAACTGATAATCTGCATCAACAAACCTAACTAGGGGAAGAAGAATAAAGGTCTGGATTTGAAATGTGGTGGGTACAGCAAATGTAGAAATACTTGACATTGAGATTGTGTGCCAATCCAGTTGAAAGAATGTTAAATAGGAGCCAATAGCCATATGATAACAATCATTGTTCTAGCACAAAAGCTAAGCAAAGACAGTCAAAGGGACAATCCAAAAAGGTGAATGCTTGTGCACTCTAAATAGATTGCAAAACCTTAAGTTGCCCTCTTCATTGACTTTGGTTCCCTGGTTAAATACTCCTCAGCAGCCTGCATACTTTTTTTGTCTTCTAATGTATTCCTTGGATTTTAGCTAGGTTTTTCATTAATTGGCTCATTTTCAGAGGAAGTTTGCACTTCTTGTGCTGAATGTAGTACAATTTGATGTTGCCAATATTCAGTCAATATCATAATATTTCAACTAAATAATTAGAGTTCCCTAATAAGATTGTTATTTTATTCATTTTGTGTTTTTTTTGTTTTGTTTTTTAATTACTTTATTGTTTTTTTAGGTGTTTCTTTTTTTTTCCCTCCAATTATTTATTTAATTATTTTTCAAGTACAGTTTTCTGTCTATTACTCCCATCCCATCCCACCCCCCATGCTCCCCCCTCCCTCCCATTTCCACCCTTCTTTTGACAGGGTTACCTAGTTCATCTAAAGGATAATCATGCTAAAACACAATAGTTTCACTAAATATTACATGTACAGAGGAAGATGAGATAACATTGTAGAGGGACATTTAGAAAAAAGGAGAAAAGAATATATGAGGTAATATTTCCTTAAAGAGATGACATTTACTCAGAATCTTGAAAGAGTCATGAGGTGAAGAAGAATGTGCCAAGCAGAGAAAAATAAGCTGCAAAGAATAGAGCTTTAAAGTACGGAGCATTCAGTCAACTACAAATAAATTGAATTTGTTGAAACAATGGCAAGAGTAATGTCAGAAAATGAAACTGATTACCTAAGAGCGAAACAAACCCTGACAGGTCTTGACATTTATTGTGGTAAATTTAATTTTTTTTCATAATGGAAAGCAATTTAAGGATCTTATGTAAGAATACAATTATTATAATTTTCATGTTTTAAAATAATTAATCTAACCACTTTACTAAGAATACATTTAAAATTAGGAAAAATGCTGATTGTCAGATTAAGCCAAATTAAAAATATAACTTTAAATATAAACTAAAGTAAGAAGAGTAGTTTACCATAAATATTTAGAACATAAAATACACAGAGTTTGATAGGGTTGGAAATGGGAGTGAAAAAGAAAAAAAAATCTTAATTTAATTAAATCTTCAGGTTTCTTGCTTGGTTGACTAGATATATCATGGTATTACCACAAAGATTCAGGTTAGGAATAGATTTGAAGAGAAGTTGAGGAGGTTTTGGTCTGATAAATTTAAAATGTCCAAGTGCCAATAAACTATTATACAAATAGGCCTAGAACTCAATAAAGTTATTCTGGAAAATGTTGATTTGTGAATTACCAATATACTGGTGAAGCAATGATAGTTCCACACAATCAGGCTTCAACAATATATTTCATAACTTCCTGAATATCAGGAAACACTTCTATACCCATTCACAATTCAATAAACATTATAGTCCTCCTCCTCCATCAACTCACATGAATGCATGTGCCATATCTATGTGTAGAGCCTTACATCTCACCACACATCAAAATTCACAGCACACAATATCACATATATGACTTTCAAAACTTATGTAAAACTGAGCCAATAGCACTTTTTACTCTTAAAAATACTCTTTCTAGAAGAGTAAGACCAAGTGCTTTATTTTTTCATGTAATGCGACGTGGCTAGATTAGTTCAACTAGAAAATTACTTTTTACCACCAAATTTGAAGGTCAAATTTGAAGATAATTTTAAAAATATTGGAAGAATAATACTGTTGAATCAAATTTGAATATGTGTGCTTCTTCTCCTGCATTAGATTTACAAACATAATACATAGTCATAATATTCTGCACATACCAGAGTATAGATTTTGACTTACTAAAATGTACAGAAAAAACCTTTCCATTATTGAATTAATGAAATCTAGATTTCTATAGCAATACACTATGGATATGAAGAGCTCATAGTTATCAATTATACTTTCAATAATGACTAGGCAAGTAGTTTCAGTTTAATACAATAGACAACTGTATGTGCATCACAAACTACTAAAATGCTTTACAAATGGATGAGAGTGCTTTCATTAGTTTATTTACCAATTCTCTACAGTTTGAATTTAGGCACTATTTATTTTATAATGGGTATATAAACTCAAAGTTTATTTGGTCTTAAATCTGAAACTTATGTTCATTAACCATTGTAACAAAATAAAGAGTTATAATATATTTCTGTAAGAAAGCATGTATTATTGAACAACATTTGGTTTCATTCAACATTATCACAGTTGCCTGACTTTTGTTTTACTTAAATTGTGCTTACACTCACAGACATCACTCACATATATTCACATATATTTACAACATACATGTATAACTCCTACAAATAAACACACACTCACATTTATATAGGCTTTTTCCTCATACACTGATGCACACACTCATGTACACTCAGTCACACACAAAATTTGGATTTTTTTTCCTCTTGTTGATGCACAAAACTTACATATTTAAGACTTATTATGGAAAAGTGTTCCAACAATGAGCATTTATTGAAGGGAAACAGCTACTGTCCTATTCTCGAATCTTTTCTTCTCATTTTTCCTCCTCTTCTCCTCCTCCTCCTTCTTCTTACTTTTATTAGTCTTTATTTTATGCTGAATTTATTACCGATCATAAGCTTTTGTTTCTTTGGTTAATTCTAGAATATCTTTTTCTGCTGTGCAACTTCTTCTGGTCTAAAAACAACCTGCTCTTTTTCACAAAGGATCATTTCAATGTGGCAAGGAGAGCTCACTTATGGGTTAAGCTGCCCACAAGCTCTGAAAGTTCTGCACTGCATCTTGGAAGCTCTGTTTACCTGATGTGTTCAATGACAAGAGAATCTACATCTAAATCCTTAAATTAAGCATTACTCTCTGAATTTTTAAGCATGTGCAGCAATAATTCAGCACTCTTTTTTAAAGTACATTTAATTGATTATGCTATTATACTTGTGCCGTTTCTCCCCCTTCCTCTCTCTGCCCTGTACCAGCTTCCCTTGAGCATTTCTGAGCATTTCCCCTACTTAGTTCATGTCCATGGGTCATCCATATAAAGAATTTATAAAGATGCTTCTTCATCTCCTATACTATTCTTAACCTACCCTTGTCTATTTCTCACCTACCATTTATGCTTTTTATTCCCTGTAATTTCCCCCATTCTTCCCCCTTCCCCTCCTAGCTGATAACCCTCTATATGATCTCTATTTCTGTGGTTCTGTTCCTGTTCTAGTTGTTTGTTTAGTTTGTTTTTGTTGTTTTTTTTTAGGTTCAGTTGTTGATAGTTGTGAGTTTGTTGTCATTTTGCCATTCATAGCTTTATCTTTGTTTTTGATACATCCCTTTAACATTTCATATAATAAGAGCTTGGTGATGATAAACTCCTTTAACTTACTTTTTCTTGGAAGTACTTTATCTGTCCTTACATTCCAAATGATAGCTTTGCTGGATAGAGTGATCTTGGGTATAGGTCCTTGCCTTTCATGACTTCAAAAAGTTCTTTCCAGCCATTCCTTGCCTGCAATTTTTTTTTTTTTGAGAAATAAGCTAGTAGTCTTATGGGAACTCCTTTGTAGGTAACTGTCTCCTTTCTCTTGCTGCTTTTAAGATTCTCTATTTATCTTTAATCTTGGCTAATGTAATTATGATGTGTCTTTGTGTGCTCTTCTTTGGGTCCAACTTTTTTAGGACTCTGAGCTTTCTGGATTTGTAAGTCTATTTCCTTCACCAGATAGGGGAAATTTTCTTTCATTATTTTTTTCAAATAATTTTTCAATTTCTTGCTCTGCCTCTTCTCCTTTTGGTATCCCTGTGATTTGGATGTTGGAATGTTTAAAATGGTCTTAGAGGTTCCTAAGCCTCTCCTAATTTTTTTTTGAATTCTTGTTTCTTCATTCTGTTCTGGTTGAATGTTTATTTCTTCCTTTTGTTCCAGATTGTTGTTTTGAATCACAGTTTCCTTCCCTTCTCTGTTGATTCCCTGTATATTTTTCTTTATTTTGCTTTGTATAGTTTTCATTTCTTCCTTTATTTTGTGTCCATACTCAATCATTTCCATGAGCATCCTGATCACCAGTATTTTGAGCTCTGCATCCAATAGGTTGGTTATTTCCTTGTTGCTTAGTTCTTTTTCTAGAGTTTGGGTTTGTCCTTTCATTTGGGTCATATTTCTTTGCCTTGGTACACCAATTATGTTTTAAGGGATGGAGCCTTGGGTATTGGCCAGGAAAGGGCAACCCACCGTGATGCATTGTGGAGGTGCATGTTGGGGAGCAGTGACAGAAGGAATAATGCTACTTGCTGGGTTCTTGCTCCACTTTCAAAACAGGGTAGTTTGTATTGCCACCACAACAACCCCATAGGTTTTTACAGCTGGACGTTCTGAGGTTTTGTTTCTCATGCACTTGAACCCTGGGTTGCGCAGTCTGTCTTGCACCCTAGTTGTTCTCCTGACTTATCCACATGTGAATATGGGACTGCCAAGTCCACTAGCATCTCGCCTACCTAGTCCACCAGCTGTAGCCTTGCCACATCCTCTACACACCTGCTGCCTATCTCTTCCCCTCCCACAAGTCTGGGTGAATGTCTGAGTCTTTAACTCTTTGGTTGTACTTCTGTGAAATGTGATTTTCTGGCAGTCCTGGCTATTGTTTTAATTGGCTGTTTCCTTCTTTTGGTTGTATGAGGAGGTGAAGTGTATCTACCTATGCCTTCATCTTTGCCAGAATTCTCAAAAATTCAGCACTCTTTTTGGGCCACTGACCTGTGTGCAGCCCTAGTGTTTGGACTGGGCACACCTACTGACTCCACAATTGTAACAACAGAATGGCACACATTGCTTCTGTAGGTGACATCTTTCAGATATTGCTGGCTTTTCAGATATGTATACTCTTGATGACCTGGACAGTTTCATAAGTATTATTAAAATGAACAGGAAGGTTTGAACGTCTTGATTTTCATGAATTTGTGGAGTTTCCTGAGTCAAGTGTGTACCAAGCCATTTCTAGAACTCACCTCTGGTTGCTTTCAGGAAGAGTCTTGAATCTTCTCCAGGCAAAATGGACTTGAGACTCCAAAAAAAGTGAATGACCCCTTAATCTGTCTATACATGTTCGATAAAGACCCAATGCTTCACGAATGGTCCTTGTTTCTATTTCAGAGTCAGCTTTACTTCTCTCAGCATTACACAATCCAAGTAACTACAAAGTAAAAGGTGCTTTGAACCCCAAATTTATGTCCATAAAGCATTTTCTTAACACTCTGCAGAAAACCTCTCTCATCAAATAAGCTTAATGTACATGGGGATGCCCAAGAAGCTATTGATTTATAACATTTCTCTTTAAGGAAGTTATTTTTTTTCCTTCCTCCTACTGAGGTTCATTCTCTTTCTTTCCAGGTAAAGCATAAAAGAGGTAAGAAATGCATTCTAAAACAATCGATTGTACTTTATAACAAAGCCTTTTAGTTGTTTTTCAATAATTTGACCCTCAGAATTTCTATAGATTATTTTCTATAGATTTCTATAGATTCTTTTCTATAGATTTTATTATTATCCAATAAAGAAAATCGAGATACCAGAGCTCTTTTCTGGCCAACATCATAAAGCTGTTAAGTGACATTTTCGCCATGTGAAATAAATCTCTTGTTTCTAAATTTAGAGGGATTTCTATAACCTCAGAGAGAGAAGAATATGCACCAGGCATATTCTTTCTTTTTTTAACATTTGTGCACCTATATTTCTTTAATAAAAATTTATTAAGTAATATTGGTTAACAAGAGTATGTACGTCTCACACATACAATTTTGTGATGCATCATCTGTATACTGCATTATGTTCACCACTCAAAATTAAATCTTTTTCTCTCACCATATATTTGATCTCCTTTACCCTTTACTCCCTCTCACCCCCCTTCCCTCTGGTAACTACCATACTATTGTCTGCGTGTACGGGTTTTTTTTTTCCTTTTTTCTTGTTTGTTCATTTGTTGCTTTCAGTTTTATATCCCAAATATGAGAGAAATCATATGGTTTTTAACTTTTCTGAATTATTTTCATTTAGCATGATATTCTAAAGATCTATCTGTGTTGTTGCAAAAAAATTCATATAATCCACATTTCAAAACTGTTTAAATGTGGAAACCTAAACCCATTCCCCAGTGAATTCAGTATATTCTGTCCTGACTAGCCTCTCTCCCTGGAAAGAGTCATTAATCTTGGGAAGACAATGAGGAGTTAGTTGCAATGTGAGAGGTCAATTTCAATTTAATGGCTGCCTTTTGGATACTGCACTCTTTTGCTTTTTTTGACTTGAGGATTGTATGGAAAACAAATGCATCTCTTTCACATCTGACTTCTCTATAGACACAGTGTGTGTCCGCTGTTAATCACTGAACACTCAGGCCTCTTACTGCTATTCCAAGTGACAACTTCCTATTAAATTTAGGTCTTTCTCTGCCTCTCAAAAATGACCTTTTTCTACATTACATAACTTACTCTATACTTCCAATCATAATATCCCATGCATACCCTCTCAATTTGTTAAAAATTTATATAGCCACTTCTATTTAATGTTAAAATGCAAGGGCAGAAACTTTATAGAAATGCATTAAAAATATTCCATGATCTTTAAAATATATATTTGTAGTAAAAATGAGTCTAAATTTATGCTTGCCCTGTATCAATGGAATAATTCCTGTTGGTGCTTCAACAGGTCTCTTACCATTAGTGATCTTAGGTGTAGCTGTTTCATGATCATGCTAAATCACTTATACCATTGCCTCAGGGAGTTGCTTCATGTCCTGGTTGAATTTACATGTTTTGTCTTATCACCTGTACCATCTGTACCATCTTACCAAACTGTACCATCATCACCTTAGACCAGGGGTGTCAAACTCATTTTCACCAGGGGCCACATCAGCCTTGAGGTTGCCGTGAAAGGGCCAAATGAAAGTTTAGGACTGTATAAATGTAACTACTCCTTAACAGTTAAGCAAGAGCTTGGCGCTGCCACTGGGTAGAAACAAGGTGCCGGGCCAGATAAAACAAGCTGGAGGGCCAGATTTGGCCCATGGGCCTTGTGTTTGCCAACTGTGCCTTAGACACTTTCTTTCAGAATCAGTTCCTACTCTCTGCCTCCTCTTGTGGATTTAAAGATTCAGAACGATCCTTGCTTCCTAAATTCATTTTAGCACATCAAAGCCAACAACTCAGATTCTCCCTGTGTCAGGACTACCAGGGTTAATACTGTCATATGCCTTCCCCAGACCCAGTTCCCTGTCCACATTGTGGTCTCACCTAGCTCACATGGCATCACTGGGAAATCATCTACTTGCGAACTGTTACAAATTCTAGTTTCTCCCTGTTTGTGGAGGCTTTTTTCAGAATAGCTTTAGACTCATACTATTTAGTGTTCCAAATCTGCCCCTATGATTAATTAACTTATTAACAGTAAAATCTACAAGTTGGAAATACACTGGACTTTCATCCCCAGGTTCCATGGCTTCAGATTCCTTTTTTTAATTATTATTTTTTATTTAATTATTTTTCAAGTACAGTTTTCTATTACTCCCATCCCATCCCACCCCCTGTGCTCACCCTCCCTCCCATTTCCACCCTTCTCAGTTGTTGTCCATGTATCCTCTATATATGTTCCTCTAAATCCCTCCCCTATTTCCCCTGAAATTCCCTCCCCTCTCCCCTCTGGTCACTGTCAGCCTGTTCTCTATTTCAGTGTCTTTGGTTATATTTTGCTTGCTTGTTTGTATGGTTGTTTAGCTTCTTGTTAAAGGTGAGATCATATGGTATTTGTCCTTCAACACCTGGCTTATTTCACTCAGCATAATGCTTTCCAGTTCCATCCATGTTGTTGCAAAAGGTAGGAGCTCCTTCTTTCTTTCTGCAGCATAGAATTCCATTGTGTATATGTACCATAGTTTTTTGACCCATTCATTTACTGACCGGCACCTAGGTTTCTTCCAACTGTTGGCTATTGTAAATTGTGCTGCTATGAACATTGGGGTGCATAGGTTCTTTGGGATTGGTGTTTTAGGATTCTTAGGATACAATCTTAGCAGTGGAATTGCTGGGTCAAAAGGCAGGTTCAATTTTAGTTTTCTGAGAAAATTCCATACTGTTTTCCATAATGGTTGCACCAGTCTGCAATCCCACCAACAGTGGATCAGAGTTCCCTTTTCCCCACACCCTCTCCAACATCTGTTGTTTATTGCTTTGTTTATGATAGCCATTCTCACCAGTGTAAAGTGGTATCTCATTGTGGTTTTAATTTGCATCTCTCTGTTTGCAAGGATGGTTCAATATTTGCAAATCAGTAAATGTAATACATCACATAAACAAAAGCAAAGACAAAAACCACATGATCATATCAATAGATATGGAAAAAGCTTTTGATAAGGTACAACACTCACTTATGATAAAGGTACTCAGCAAAGTGAGAATAGAGGGAGCATTCCTCAATATAATAAAGGCCATATATGAAAGACCTACAGCCAACATCATACTCAATGGGCAAAACCTAAAAGCTTTTCCACTAAGATCAGGAACAAGACAAGGTTGTCCACTTTCACCACTTCTATTTAATATAGTATTGTAAGTTTTAGCCTCAGCGATCAGGCAAAAAAAGGAAATAAAAGGCATTCAAATTGGAAAGGAGGAAACAAAACTGTCATTGTTTGCAGATGACATGATAGTGTACATGGAAAATCCTATAGACTCTACCAAAAAACTGCTCGAACTAATAAATGAATTTAGCAAAACAGCAGGTTACAGAGTCAATATCCAGAAATCAAAGGCATTTTTGTATACTAACCATGGCTTCAGATTCTAATTCCCTAAACAGGTTTTCAGGTTTCCTTTAAGTTCCTCTGATAGCAGCAGATCCAGCAGTAATCAAAGGAAGCAGAAGGAAAGCAAAACTTCCAACAAACACCAGCAAGGGCCTCAATTCTTTGGCAGGAAAATTTATATGTTAACATAATTTTTTAAAGGTTTTATTTATTTATTTTTAGACAGAAGGGAAAGGAGGGAGAAAATGAGGGGGCGGGAAATCAATGTGTGGTTCCCTTTCATATGACCAGGCCTGGGGACCTGGCCTGCAACTAGGCATGTGCCATGACTGGGAATCGAGCTAGCAACGCTTCAGTTTGCAAGCCAGCACTCAGTCCACTGACCCACCCCAGCCAGGGTATATGTTAATATTTCTGTACAGATGTTCTGCTTCTTAGTAGATGAGAGTCACTCAGGACACACTAAAATCTCACTTTATGGGTGAGACGTTAGGAGCAAAAAAAGACTTTATGGGTGAGTCTTTTGCTTAAGGAGCAAAAGACTTTTCCTCATTTTGGAAGTAAAGGGGGAAAAATGAGCAATGACATAAAATCCAAAAAAAAGCTAGGAAACCTTTAGCTCTTTGTCCATTATCATAAATAAAAGAAATACATGAAACTCAGTTCATAGAAAGAATTGATTGACTGCTGTATACCCTTATCTCCGTTAGCTGAATATACTTGAGGTGACTGCTTATTCTCTTATGATTGAGAGGTTGGACTAGAACCTGTTACCCACTTAGGAGACCCACTGAAATTTCTGAAACACTCAGTAAACTTCCTTTTGCCAAATTACTTTTAAGGACATGTTACAGTGCAATGATTTGAAGCATGTAATTTTTAGCCAAGCAAATTTGAACTCAAATACGGATTCATCCAAGAAACTTTGTTTAACATTACTTAACATCCCTAAAGTTAGATTCCTAATCTGAAAAATGCAATAGTGACTTTTAACTCATCATTGAGAATTAAGTCAGGTAATATAAATGAAGTACTTAGTAGCATGCCTGGGAGACAAAACATAATCAACAATTGGTGAACATTTTAGTTATCATTGTTATAAATCTTATTAGGGAAGGTACTTTGCAGAAGGTTGCTTTCTAGATCATCTTTGCCCAATTTGAATACCTGAAAATGACCTACTCACCACCAAGACCATCAGCAAACCTTGTTGAGGGGAGTCTTACAATACTTCTAGTGGGATGAATCACAGCATTGTGGATTATGAAACACTGAGATCACTTCCTTGATATCATAGCTCATGGACCTATCAATCCAAAATTGCTTTTAGCAATATCATCTCCCTGCCAAATCCCAAAAGCACAATTTTGAGTTAATTTGATAGAGGGCTCAAGAGTTGGAAAGTTTTAGTTTAAGGTAAATAGTTAATAAGCCTAATAGGTAATGAATATGTGAAAGCTATTGTTTCAGGAACTGTGGATAAGGCCCATCACTCCCTGGAGAGACAGCCAACCTCCTGGGGGACTGCTAGAGATTACCACCTGGGGAACAAATGGAAGCACCCCAGCTGTTGTGTTCCAGGGAGAGACAGATGACCACCTTCCCCTGGGAACAGCTAATTGACCAGGATGAGAATGTTGCAGTTTTATTTTGTTTAACTTTCCCTGAATTTCAAAATCCTTCCCTGCATCTTGTTTATTCCCTGTTATAAAAAGAAAATGTAAGACGGTCTGTTAACCCACCATCTTCTCAGATTGCAGGCCACCTGAATAAAGACCCATAAAGATTCAATCCCTGTCTCTGTTTATTGGGTTTGGTACATTACAGATGGCACAAAGGACAGTGTCTTTTCTGGTTTCATGTTCATCTCAGCCAATGGGTATCCAGGATCATCAGATGTGATGTGCCAGTCCTCATAATTAACCAAATAGAATAAATACTGAATACTAATAATATTAGTATTAGTATTCCCCAATTTTCTGTCCTAAGATACCATGCATTTCTTTGTTAAAAGAGTGATTGATATCTAGAACTTGCTACTCTATTTTAATAGCAGAGATATGATGTATAAGTCTGAGACTTAATATATGTATTTCTAGGACCTTTACTACAGAAATCACTTCCTTGAAATGCCTTTCCTTGACATTGTGCAATGTCTAAAAGATTGTGTTTTGTATGTGTTATTTAGTTTATTATTTGTTTGTGGTGGATGTAATTTAACAGAAAAATACTTCAAGACTTGTTCACCAATACTTTAATGAAATCCTAATGAATATTAAAATATATTATGTTTGTTTAGTAGAAGAATTAACACTGCTAAAATGATTATATTCCAGGTTGATCTATAGATTAATATTATCCTGGTAAAACTGGGGGAAGGTTTTGGACACTACCCAAAAGAAAATACACAAGTTTTGAATGAGCCCATGAAAAGATGATCATAGTCTTTAGGAAAATGGATATTAACTGAGTTAGAATTCCACACCAATCAAAATGGCTGACATAAAAAGGGCTGACAACCCCAGATGTGGATGAGGTAATTGAATAACTAGGACTTTCACATATTGTTGTTAGGAGTAAAATAATGTGCACATAGAAAACTTTTAACACTAGAACTTAAAAATCCCCTTTTAAGCATTTTTTAAAAGCGTGAAAATATATGACCACTATGTACACAAAATGTTCATACTAGTCACAAGATCAAAAACAGATATCTGTAAGCAAATGAATAGATTAATAAATTATGGTACAGTGTTACATGTGTAATTAACTCCGCAATATGAAGAATGAAGTATAATTATTATCAATGACATGAATGAATCTTAAAACAGTAAGCTCAGTTATAGAGCTGAGAGAGAATAAAATATATACCTTTAAATTTTTACTTATATTTTGAAACGTGAAAAACTAAGCTCTGGTTATAAAAATAAACGATGTTTGCCTTTGGAGTTCAATGACTANAGGACTTTACATATTGTTGTTAGGAGTAAAATAATGTGTACATAGAAAACTTTTAACACTAGAACTTAAAAATCCCCTTGTAAGCATTTTTAAAAAGCGTGAAAATATATGACCACTATGTACACAAAATGTTCATACTAGTCACAAGATCAAAAACAGATATCTGTAAGCAAGTGAATAGATTAATAAATTATGGTACAGTGTTACATGTGTAATTAACTCCGCAATATGAAGAATGAAGTATAATTATTATCAATGACATGAATGAATCTTAAAACAGTAAGCTCAGTTATAGAGCTGAGAGAGAATAAAATATATACCTTTAAATTTTTACTTATATTTTGAAACGTGAAAAACTAAGCTCTGGTTATAAAAATAAACGATGTTTGCCTTTGGAGTTCAATGACTAGAAAGGGACATGAGCAAATTAGGCGTGAAAATATTCTGTATTTTATTTGGGGTGGTGGTTTCATGTGTGTTAGTGTGTTAAAACATACAACTATGCATTTAAAAATCTCTTTGTTTATTATGCCTTTTTAAAATACATTATGTCTTTTTAAAAGTTGAATTTTTGATGGCTATAATACACTGTAACTTTTTTTACTATGATTAGTTGAATACCATTGTTTTGAAGGAGCCAGGGATAGTTCTAAGATTTTCTGAACCAAGGAATATTGCCAGAAGTCTGGGAAATGATAGAAATGAAGTGCAATGCTGGTCTTTGTCAAAACTGCAAAATTAACCTTCCTTTCACTCTATCTTCCTATTTAGCCCCACCATATATTTTTATTCTCATTACCCAGTGATTTCTATCTTATCATCTCTTAGGTATACCAAAGTTATTCAGAGGAAAGTATCTAATCAGTTATTTTATCTTATTGTCAGATTAACCTATGTATTATTTCAGAAATATGCAGCTTTTACCTCTCCTTCATCTTGCAAAGAAAACAGACTCCTATTAAAGTATATTTGTAGGCATTTAAAAACTCATTTGATTGAAAAATGTTTTGAGAAATAGAAATATAAACCTCTCAAGTGGGTTATTATAAGGGAATACCAGGGCATCTTTTCTTCTTTAGCAGATGTCACAAAAACACCAAGGACTTTGGAGATTATCTACTGGTCAAGCATTAGCCTTGTGGTAAATTGTCAAAAACAACCTCAGAACTTTCTCCTTGCCCTCAGTGAATTTCAGGCTAATTGCCCAATACAGTCTCATAAACAAACAAGTGCATTTGAAGTACAAAATAAATTAAATTCTTGTCTATGTATTAGTTTTTTACCAACCCATGTATTATTAGCAGAATAAAATAGGTTGCTTTAATATTCTTTTTAGTATAACATAGTCTATGTATGTTTTAAAAACTTGGCGATAAGCTTTGCAAAAATACTGAAATATTATGTCCTCAGCTCCTTTCAACATTTCTGTTTTACTCAGTATTAGAACTTTGTCTTTTCATTTGGACTTTTATTTCTAAATAATTCTGAATTCAATTAAAAACCCTTTACATAACAATAATTATTAATTTTATAACATAATGTGAATATTGAAAAATACCATTAAAATTTTTATTCAATCCATTTGTTAAGAATTAGTGGCTTTGTTTTGTTAAAGTCTTTACACTCAATGTATTTGAGCATCTTATTTATGGTGGGGATTGTCTAGTTCATAACTTAGCTTGGGTATTTTTGGTAATTTGTCAATTCTGATCACTCTGATAACCTACTATCTCCATGAAAGGAATAAGCACGTGTATTGGCCTCACTTCATTCACTAAAATTTAGGCTCAAGAAAACAATAACATAGGTATTACATACAAGATTTAGCTAATTTTCATTAAGAATTATATCTTGTAACTCCAGAAAAAGCATATTAATCAGGCAGACTTATGTTCAGGAGAGAAGAGAAAGTGTCTGTGTAATGCAGTCTTTAATTATGATAACTATTAATAAGCAACTGCAACAATGAATAGAAAAACTCACTGATAATGGTGCCTACTGGGTGTTTATGAAATATAATTTTAGTAATCAAAATATATGGGAGTATATTCTAAATATGCTATAATAAAGGTGATTATTTAAATACTTACTGACTTATAACTGAAAGTCCCTGCCTTTTCTTAGTAGTCTTATGAGGCTAGACATAAAGAAACTAAGAATAAAATCAAAATGGATTAAAGACTTAAATATTAGACCTAACACCAGGAGAATTACAGGAAAAAAATAGGCAGCAAAATCACAGACATAGCGCATAGCTATATAATATTGGGTAAAATATCTCTAATACTTTGTTGGATATATCTCCCCAGGCAAGGAAAACAAAAGAAAAAAAAATAAACAAATGGGACTACATCAAACCAAAAAGTTTTTGCAGCAAAGAAAATCATCAACAAAATAAAAAGACAACCCACAGAATGAAAGAACATATTCACTGATATATCTAATAAGGTGATAATATCCAAAATTTATAAAGTGTTTATAAAACTCAACACCAAAAAAAGGCAACCCAATTAAAAAATGGGCAAAGGAGCTGAATAAATACTTCTCCAAGGAGGACATACAGATGGCAAATAGACACACAAAAATATGCTTGATGTCACTAATCATCAGAAAAATGCAAATTAAAACCACAATGAGATACCATCTCTCATCTGTCAGAACAGCTGTAATCAATAGATCAACAAACAGCAAGTGCTAGTGAGGATGTGGAGAAAGGGGAACCCTTGAGCATTGTTGGTGGGAATGCAGACTGGTGCAGCCACTGTGGAAGAAGTATGGAGATATCTCAAAACATTAAAGATGGATCTGCCTTTTGACCCAGTGATCCCACTTATGGAAGTATATCTGAAGGAGCCCAAAACACTAATTTGAAAGAACATAAGCACCCCTGTGTTTATTGCAGCATTATTTATAATTGCCAACAATATGGAAGCATCCTAAGTGTTCATCAGTAGATGAATGGATAAAACAACTATGAGACATTTACATAATGGAATACTACTTGGAATTAAAGAAGAAGAAAATGTTACCCTTTGCAACAGCATGGATGGACCCTTAGAACATTATGCTAAGTGAAATAAGTGAGTCAGAGACAGACAAATAGCATGTGATTTCACATATGCTGAATATAATAAACTAACTGAGCTAAAAAGCAAAACAGAGACAGACTCATAGATGGAGAGCAAGATGACAGCTATGGGGGTGGAGGGATGAAAAGGAAAAAGGACACATGGACATGGACAACAGTGTGGCGATTGGAACAGGAAAGGAGTATAAAGGGACTAGACAGTAATAAGAAAAATACAATAAAAAATAAAATAAAAAATAATCTCCACAGAATCCAAATTGTCTCAACATTATATATAAATAATTCAATTCCAGAAAACAGTGTATATAAAATTACAAATAATCTAGAGGGGTAAAAAATGTGATCTTAGTCAGCATGGGTTCTTGTGTTTTATTTTTTATATATTTTAGTCACATGAATTTCAATCTACAAGCTGAAACATTTAAATGTATGACTTAAATAAAAATATTTAAAAACTAAAAAATAGTCTCTTTTCAAGATATAAACTTATACCTAAATCTTTAGTGCAAACAGAACAAATATTTAAAAGATTCATAATAAAAAAAGCTAAATAAATTTAACACATTTGATTCCTCGAGTTAAAGTAATTTGACCAGAGAAAATTATTTGTAACTGAAAGTATCAATCTTTAAACTCTAGAAGAGCAAAGAACCTAAGAGCTCATCAATTCAAAACCATTAACTTCACTGTTTTAAAAATATATCATTACTATGACTATAGTGAAGATTTGTCATTTTGAAGATGATTTGAACTAATTAACTCCAAGTTGATTTCATACCACTGCTCAGTAAGCTGTTTGCCCAATAAGACCTTACAGCATGCTACTCAACTTTAATACTATTGAAACTAAAAATAAGGTAAATTTGCTAAAATGAATAATTTTTCATTTAAATTAATTAAATATAAAGGAATTTACCATGTTTTTCAGACTATGCACCCCCCCAAATTTGGGAGGAATAATGGTTGTTAATGCTGCTGTTGAGTTCTGTTTGTACTTCCATTGGTGAAATATTATGTTATTTATGTTACTAAATATTTTACCACATTTTTTGCTTCAATTTTTTTTCTATTTTCCTCTTTTAAAACCTAGGTGTGTCACCCAGGCTGGTGTGGCTCAGTGGATTGAGCACACGCCTGCAAACCGAGGGATCACGGTTCGATTCCCAGTCAGGGCACATGCCTGGTTTGCAGGCCAGTTCCTAGCGGGGGACCCATGAGAGGCAACCATACACTGACATTTCTCTCCCTCTCTCCTTCCCTTCCCCTCTAGAGATAAATAAGTAAAATCTTAAAGAAAAAGAAACTGAGTTAAAAATAAAACCTAGGTGTGTCTTATGGTCCAAAAAAGATGGCACTTTTCTCTGTAAATGTATATATTGTTACATTTTTCCACATAGAATTGTATCCAACATCTGGGTTTCTCACCACACCTCTATTCAGTTGTGTTAAAGGAAAACAAATGGGAGATTTACATGCTATGACAGTGTTGTAAAGTCACATGTTGCACAATTTTGATTTAGTCACAGGCCTACCAATAGAAGAAGGGGTGGTGCGTAAATGGTGTGTGTGTGTGTGTGTGTGTGTGTGTGTGTGTGTGTTTGTGAAGTTATTAGATACTATACAAAGTAGGATTCACCTGATTGTTAACACACAGAACTAATGAGGGAACATCTGTTTTAGGAGCCTAAAGCCCTCTGGGTGTAAAGAGCTAAGGAAAGTTGTAAAAATACACTTTTGTCTTAGGGCCGCTATTCTTTACAACTGTTTAATTTCACTAATCTTTTGTATGTTGTTCTGTTTTTCTTTATAGCAGCCTTACTCATAATGTCCCCAACCTGGATGCAGCCCAGGTGTCTTTCAACAACTGGGTGTTTAAACAAAGTGTGATACATTCATACTGTGGAGCACTACCCAGCAGTAAAAAACAACTACTGATACACGTAACAATGTGGGTGAATCTATAGAGCATCGTACTGAGTAAAAAAGCCAATCCCCCCAAATTCACGTAATTTGATTTCCCTTATCAAATATTCTTGAAATGACAAAATTACAAAAGTAGAGAACAGATTAGTGTTTCACAGGGCTGAAAAAGTGTGTGGAGGCAGAAAGAAGTCTGTGTGGCTGTGAAAATGTAACAGAGGGGTCCTTGTGGTGGTGGAAATGTTTTGTATCTGGACTCTTTCTGTGTTAATACCCTATACCATAGTTTTTCAAGACGTTATTGTTGAAGAAAACTGTGTAAAAGGTACATTAGATCCTCTGTATTGTTCATTACAACTGCATACGAATCTACAAAAGTTTAAAAAAAGTTTAATTTAAAAAATCAAGGGGGACAATCCAAGATGGCGTGGGATAAATGGAAGTCACACTCACCTTCCTCCCAGGACTGAACAGGGAATAAAACTAAAATATAGAACAATCAACCTGAATAACTAACTGAAGGGTAGCTTAACAGAAAGAAGTCTTATAACCCAGGATTTACAGAAAGCTGCATGGAGCCCTGTAAGAAGGGCGGAGCCCTGCAAAGGGTTGGTCCTTTAGACATGTGTGGCAGCAGAGCATCCTGAGAGATACTTAAGCTGCAATGGTTCCCCCTGAGGAAGAAGGGGTCTCAACTCTGTGTCTGGTACTGCAGCCTAGGGCATCAGAGACCAGAAGAGGTGTCCACATAATATCTGGCTGTGATAAAGAATGAGGATTCTGAATGCAAGGAAGACATGAGAATTAGTTAGAGACCCAGAAATCCTCTTAAAGGGTGGTTGAACAAAATCCCATTCACAACCACTCACCCTGGGCTCTGGTAGAGCCAGGGCAGAATGAATGAGAGTTGTGTGAGGAGACAATGGGTTTTGTGGCTGGTGAGAGAGCTGTAGGGACAGCCACTAGGGTTCCTGTGCTGAGTCCCACTCCTCACTGGAGACACCATCTTTCTTGGGTTGAGCACTGTTATCCATATGACATCAGCTCGGAAGAATGAAATAGCCCTGTAGTTTTTTAAAGACTTGTTTGTTTGTTTGTTTGTTTGTTTTTAGACAGAGGTGAAAGGAGGGAGAAAGAGAAGGAGAGAAACATCAATGTGTGGTTGCCTCTCATGTGCTCCCTACTGGGGATGTGGTCCACAATCCAGGCATGTGCCCTGACTGGGAATCAAACCAGTGACCCACACTAGCTAGGGCTATAATAGCCCCATCTTTTGAACTCCCTGTTGCCCACCCTGTGCGGCTCATGCCCTTCAAAGGAGTTAGCTGTCTGGGCCAGGGGTACAGAGGAAAGAGTGGACTCAGAGGACTGAGTGGATTGAGTGACTGTGTGGCTCTGGTATATAGGCCATTGCTCCCACCATCCAGCAAGCTTACCCCTTCACAGGAGATCCACTAGCCCCACTATCCAGATCCCCAGTAACCCTTCCCTGTTGAGCTTGAGCTCTCCAGGAGGTTTGGGCAAAATCCAGGACAGACTGAGTTGTGCGGCTCCAGGACAAACCCATTTTCCCCACAAATACTCAGCAAGTATCCTCCCTTTACATGGCCAGATCTGGGCTGTTTGGTCCTGATAAAAGCTATCAGTCTGTCCTTGATGACCCTGAGACACTGTGGTGGAGCAACCAGAGGGTGGAAGCTAGCCTTATTGTACCCAGGGACTTTTGCTGAGTGTCATCAGACCCAGCACTAGCAGCAAGATTGGATCTTCATCAATCTGGTGAACACTATTCACTCTTACCTGGTGACTTACTAAGAACCTACCACAGGCAACTTGTGTGCCACCAGAGGCTTTTTCAGTGACTAAGCCTAACCAGCAGCCAGTAGGCAGAGGCAGGCAGAGGTAGGCAGTGGGAGATCTTGAGGTTCCTTGGGCTTTTTGATGACCTGCCCCAGGCTCAGTTCTGGTGGAAGGGCCTTGATGCACAGCTGGGCCCTTCCTATGTACACCCAGGCTGAGCAGAGATAATCACGTACTTTGGATGGCACTGCAGCTGCAAGAAGTTTGCCCAAGACACAGAGAGTGTCTGACATTGATCAGTGCACAAATCCCTCCTGAAAGGTCCTAGAAAGAATACAACCAGTAGTAAGCTTCAGAAAACATCAGAACAAGATCCAGTAGGTTCCACAAACAGCACATCCAAAAGAGACCTCAGCAAACCAGACCTGCTGAGACAAATTACACTTCATGTGGTCAAAACCCACACAGCAGCTCATACATCGTGGTCAGGGTCGATCCTCACAGTCATTCTGTTTGACCTCGGCCTGAGAGTCAAACCCATGCATAGATAAGCCAACAGCAATCAAGACTCAGTCACTACAGGACAGCTTATATAACCCACAAAAGGAACATTCCTGGGGAACCTGGCTGAGATGAGCAAAGAGACTATGCCATTAAGTCCCACAAGAAACCTACTACATAAGACCACCCTATCAAACTGGAAGATGTAGCAGAACTATGTAATACACAAAAGGACCACAGTGAAGTAGCCAAAATGGGAAGACAAAGAGACATGTGCAAGATGAATGAATGGAATAAATTTCCAGAAAAAAAAAAGAACTAAATGAAATGGAGGCAAGCAATTGACCAGATATAGATTTTTTAAAAAAATGGTTACTTGGATGCTCAAGGACTTACGGGAAGAATGGATTAACTCACTGGGAACTTAGAGTAGTAAGCATAAAACTGGACACAAAAAGCATAAAAAGAAGTCAGAAATGAAGAACACAATATGTAAAATGAAGACTACATTGAAAGGAATAAAGATTAGGTTAGATGAAGTAAAGGACTGAATCAATGATTTGTAGGATAAGGTAGCAGGAAATAACCAATTAGAGCAGTGAATAGAAAAATAATTTTATAAAATGAAGATAGTTTTAGGGACCTTTGGGACAATATGAAGGGTAATAACATCTGCATCAGAGGCATACCAGAAGAAGAGAGAGAGCAAGGGATTAAGGATTTACTAGAAGAAACAATGACTAAAATCTTCCATAAACTAGTGAAGGAAAAGAGCAACACAAGTCCAGGAAGCACAGAGAGTCCCAAACAAGATGAACCCAAAGAAGCCCACACCAAGGCACATCATAATTGAAATGGCAAAGGTAAAAGACAAAAAGAGAATCTTGTAAGCAGCCAAGAGAAAGACAGTTACCTACAAGGGAACTCTCATAAGATTGTTAATGTTTTCTCAACAGAAACACTTCAGGACAGAATGAATGAATTGGTACAAAACATGAAAAGTGATAAAAAACAAGGACTTTAAACCAAGACTACTTTACTCAGCAATGGTATGACTTAAAATTGAAGGAGAAATAAAGAGCTTCCTAGACAAGAAATGGCTAAAGCAGTTCATTACTACAAAATCAGTATTACAAAAAATGTTAAAGGGCCTTTTTAAAAAAAGGAACAAAAAAGAGGAACATGGTTATAAAGAATAAAATACATAAATAAATACATAAATAAAATACAATAAATACATACCTATCAATAATCACTTTAATGTAAATGGTTTAAACACTTTTATTAAAAGACATAGGATATTTGACTGGATAAGAAAGCAAGACATGTATATATGCTGCCTACTAAATACTCACCTCAGAATGAAAGTCATGCACAGATTAAAAGAAAAAATGGGAAGAGATATTTCATATAAACAAAAATAAAAGAAAAGCTCAGATAACAAAACATGTATCTGAAAAATTGATATGAAAACAAAAACTATAACGAGATAAGAAGGATATTATATAATGATAAAGAGATCAATCTAACAAGAGTATATAACACTTATAGATATTTATTCAGTCAACATAGGTGTACCTGAACACGGGGTTGAACAAAAATAGATTTATAGTTGTTTACTTGGAAAATAATACAATAATAAATAACAACACAAGAATAAATCGTGTGTTTCTTGTACGTATAACTATAAATCTACTTTTTCTCCTTCTGTATATAAAGCCAATCATGATGGACAAAGGGAAGTAATACAATCATAGAAGGCAATTTTAACAATCCATAGATCTATAGATTCAATATAATTCACGTTGAAATACCAGTGACATATTTCATAGAACTAAAACAAACAATCCAAAATTTATATGGAACCACAAAAGACCTTGGATGGCCATGGCAACCTTGAGAAAGAACAAAGTTGGAGGAAACATGGCATCTGATATGAAACTATTCTACAATGCCATGGTAATCCAAACAGCACGGTACTGGCATAAAAACAGACAGACAGGTCAACGAAAGAGAAGGAAGAATCTAGAAGTAAAATCCTGTCTATATAGTTCATTAATATTTGACAAAGGAGGCAAGAACATAAAATGGGGTAAAGACAGCCTATTTAATAAATAGTGGTAGGACAATAGGGCAGGTACACAGGGAAAAAAAGAAACTAGACCACTTTCTTACATCATATTAAAGAATACACTCAAAAAGGGTCAAAGACATAAATGTAAGACTCGAAACTATAAAACTTCAAGTAGAACATATAGGCAGATAAATCTTGAACATTTCTCTTAGTAATATTTTCTTGGAAACACAAATAATGAAAAAGTAAGACTACATCAAGCTAAAAAGTTTTACATGGCAAAGGAAATCATCAATCAACAAAATAAAAACACAACCTCTGAATGGGAGAACATAGTCTTAAAGTGATACATCTTATAAGGGGTTAATAGCCAAAATTTTTAAAGAATTCATATAACGTAACACTTAAAAAACAAGCAACCGATTAAAAAAGGTGGGCAAAAGACCTGAATAGATGCCTCTCTAAAGAAGACAAACAATGGGCAATAGACAAATGAGAAGATCCTCAGCATCACTAATCATCAGAAACATGCAAATTAAAACCACAATGGAGTATTATTTCACAACTGTCAGAATGTCTATAATCACTAAAACAACAAAAAACAACCATTGGTGAGAACATGGAGAAAAGGGAACCCTCATGTACTGTTGGTGGGAATGCAGATTAGTGTAGTCACTATAAAAAACACTACAGGGGTTCCTCAAAAATTAAAGATAGAACTGCCTTATGATTCATTGATTCTAGCTCTGGGTGTGCATCAACCCCCCCCCCCACAAAAACCAAAAAACCCTAAACACTAATTTGAAAGAATATATTCACCTCTATGTTTACCGCAATATTCATAATAGTAAAGATATGGAAGAAATCCAAATTCCCATCAGTAATTAAATGGATAAAAAAAGCTGTATACAATGAAATACTACTTGGCCAATATAAAAAATGAAATCTTACCATTTGCAACAGCTCAGACTGACCTGGGGGGTATTATGTTAATGAACTAAATCAGTCAGAAAAAGATGAAGATCATATGATTTTACTTACACAAATCCATTCCTTGGATTTGTGGAATCCAAAGAATAATATAAACAAACAAATAAAACAGAAACAGACTCAGATATAGAGAACAGACTTATGGTTGCCAGAAGGGGTGAGGTTGGAGAGACGGGGGAAAAAGCTGAAAGGCACTAAGAAGTACACATTTCCAGTTATAAAATAAGCCACAGGGATGTAATGTACAGCACAGGGAAAATAGTCAGTAATATTGTAATAACTATGTATGGTGCTAGTTGTATACATGGAATATCAGGGGAACACTTTGTACAGTATATGGCTACCTAATCACTATTCTGCACACCTGAACCTAGTACAAAATAATATTGAATATAAACTGTAATTGAAAAAAATAAAACCTCTAGGACACAAAAAGTGAAAAAAATCAAATCAATCAAAATACTTTAGTTCATACCATAAAAGGGCTTGGCAGGTATTGCTTGACAAGTACGTAGACTGATTTGTGAGCACAAGAAGTTGTTATTTTGCCTATTTTATATCAAGACTTTGTTTATGAAAGAGGCAGTACATTACTTTAATTTTGATACAAGCTTCTCATATTTAGAAGAATTTTCTCTTGAATCTTTTCAGAGAATATGTATGGAACTTCTAACATTATATCTATAGTTGTTTTTTTCTGGTTGTTATCTCAAGATGTCAAAGATTAGGTAGCTAGTCTACTTATTGTACCTCCAATATAATTTTCATTTTGTTACATATGAGTATAAAAATACTAACAATAGCACATTTCCTTGTACTCCAATGGATTTTACATACTCTTTATCTCATTTTATTCCCTTAATAAATCCAGGAGATTGGCAATATAGTCCTTACATCAGCATTTGTGATATAAATTTATTGACCTTTTCCAATTCACACATCTCCATATTAGGGAGAAATCAATAGATGAGGAAGAGGTCCAAGGGCAGGTTGTGGTATAGGTGGCTTGGTTGTCAGGGGCAAGCAAAAGTGTATTGCTACTTTATTATAAATTCAGCCAGAGGTGACTCTCAAAAGTAATGCTGAGGTGAACTCCTCCTACTGTGTTGAGTGTTAGGTGTTACAGCTAATCATCTACTGTTGCTAAAGAGAGGTAGCTTATTGTAAGTGTACTCATGAAACAACAGGGTAGTAACAGGCTTGGATAAGTGGATAGGGACCTGGAGGGATAATGACAGAAAGAGAGGAAGTATACATATGATCATATGCAGGTGACAAAAAGTAGAATGGTCTTTGTCATACATGTTAACATACCAAAGAGCATCCAACATGGAAGAGGCACTAGAGAGATATATACACACAATAACTTATCTGATTGATGTCAAGCTGCCTTTTTCTTCAGCTCTCTGAGGACAAAGGCTCATGAGGAGTACAGCCATGGTCACCAGAGGTGGAGTTGAAGGATGTGGTAAACTGCTTAGCCTTTATTCCCCAAGGTGAATGGACAGCTGTTACTGACAAAAATTAACACAGAAACAGAAAACAACACTGAGCCCCTGATCAAATATCACTGTCTGAACTAGTCATTTAGTGGCTGATTATGTCAGGTAACTTACACCCTGGAAATGCAGTCATTCTTATTGATCTGGATACGTATAACATTTATTCCAGGTATGGGTGAATCTTTCCTACTAATAGAGCCATGAACAGAACCACTATCTAAGGTCTCATAAAATATTTGATTCAGCAAGACATCACACTCCACAACATTACCTCTGGTGAAAGAATCTATTTGATGGCAAAAGAGAAACTGTGGTTGGTACATAGACCTGGTCTACTCATCATATAACATCTATATCTGCCAGAAGCTGCTGGCCTGATGGGCGAATACAAGATTTCTCAACTTCTGCAATATTTTAGTTTGGACCAAATAATTCTTTGTTGTGTGAAGGCTCTGTAGTGCCTTATAGTATATTCACTGGCATTGCTTTATCATTGCACTCTATCCAGCAGATGTCATCAGTGCTCCTGTTTAGCTGTAAAGACCAAAAATGGTTCCAGACATTGCAAATGTCCCGTGGATTGGAGGTAGTGCAAAACCACTTTTGGTGAAATTGATAACCCTGTGCAGATGGGATGCTATCTTTCTGGATGTTCTCTATTCCAGAAAGAGAGTATCTGTAGAGAACAGAGAATGCGTTTATCTATCTATCTACCTACCTACCTACCTACCTACCTACCTACCCATCATCCATCCATCCATCTATCCATCCATCCATATACTGTAAATCATTGTGTATTATATGGTCTGTGTCCTTAACAGATAGACTATATTTGTCTAGGAACTAAGGGATATAATTAGCAATGGCCTCACTTACTATCATCCCCATTTACCCACTTGGATAATTTGCAACTGCACACTCTGGGTTTTCTCTGGTTCCCAGAGTAAAAATGCCTCCATTATGAGGTATAGGAAAAGGCCCATTAAACTTTAGGCTAGAGCCATCCCTGGGTACATTGAGATTTTTTTTTTTTTTGGTGGCCAAGAGGCCAGCGGGAAAGGAACAAACTCACCACAGTGAATGAGATAATTATTTCTGATCATTAGGAGGAGGCAGGAGTGTTTCAAAAAACTAAAACAAACACACCAATTTGGTTTGTTTGGCTATCTCTTTGGTAACATTTAGTTCAACTTTGATGGTCAAAGGATGAATGTAGGAGCGCGTGGTGACCAGGGCCTCCGATGAGTGTTTTGTTTATTACACAAGGTAAATAAATCATCTGGACCAGCAGAGGCGCTAACCAAGAGTAAGAGGAGTCTAGTATGAGTTAAAGAGGAAGATGATGAATGTGCACTGTGGCTTTGAAAGCAGCTATAGAATAGAAGTAGGCTTGATATTCATCTCAATAATCTTTCTATTATGTGTTTTTGGGGGAATAGAGTTTGAGAATCTTGAATCATGTGTTCCTAGATCCTATGAACTTAAGTTCATAAGCACAGGGGGTGGACTGTGGTGGGTCAGGTGGTACCCCACTCAGCTCTCCCCTTCAGGACCTCTGGGCTGCCAGGGGCTCACAGCCCGGACCCCTATCAGGACCTGCACATAGCCAAAGGGTGCTGCTTCCTCCTAGTCTTCCTCTCACCAGCGAGCCGACCACATCTAATATGTGGTCAGTGTGAGTGTATAATTTTTTCTAGAATATTTAATATATTTTTGGTCACTAAAGGTAAATCACAATATTTTTAGAAAAAAAAGCGTATTTTTATAATGAAGCAAAAGTCTTCTAGGGAAACTTTAAGTTGAATTCTGAAGTACATTTTTCCCTCCAGATCTTTGTGGTTTAAAATATTTTATCCATAGAAAATGAATTTTAAAACCTGTGGGTAATTTCATACTCATTTTTCTTACATTGATCTTAAACACGGGTGAATGAGTTTTCTGATGTTAGCTCAGTAAAAGAAATTCCAGTTATAGGTAATTTGGCTCAGAATTATTCGAATAAATTTAATTTCCCAGTAGACAACTGACCTAAGTAATTTGGACATTACTGTACTTAAATAAAGAAAACACTGTATTTCCACACATAAATAATATGTGAGATATACTTACATGCTGCAATGAAACTTCCCAAGTTAATCCCAATAATAGTTTCTTAGGTCTGAGAGATTACCTCAATATCTTTCTTAATATTTGAGAAGAAATTAAAATATACTTATAGTAAAAAAAAGAAAAGTTAAATAGGATTGAACACAAACACATTCAAAGAAGTAACGGAGCATAGCAGAACTCAGCCTATTGTCTGAAGTTGGCAAGGGTATTTCATTTCATACATCATTTAGAGACTAATTTGCCACAATGATTCTATAAATTAGTAGCTCTTAAGATGTTAATGAGATGAGGGGGAAAAACCAACAAAATTTATTTTCAACAAATGTCTATGCTAACATGAACAGTCCTGGTGAGTGAACCCTTTAGTACTTTCAAAAATATATCCAATTTGACTAGGCTAATATGCCTGACTTTTTGTAAATTCAAAAATGACATTTAGCAAACAACAAAAAAGACTTGTTTATTTCAAAACAGTTAGTTTAGTTTAAAACCTCCATAACCTATTTAATGATACATAAATTAGATACTAGAATGCAATAAAGCATTCCTTGCCAATTTTTAATTCATAATTGTAGTAGCTTTAGGATCATTTTAGAGATAAAGTTGATGAGAAAAAAATGGGTCCAAATGACTTACAGAAAGATAAGTCAATGTCAAATTCTGGTTGCAAATCAGAATTTGCCAATTACTTAAGAGATATAAGAAAGAAGTCAACTATGAAGTTTATTAGTTTCTTCCCATAATATTGCACAAACTACTTAGGTGTCATTTTTTTCAAATATATCAATCTCTATATTACTAAAGAAGATGTCAATCAAGAACTTTTCAGATCAACCTGGGTATCCAGGACCCTGGTGAAATATATAAGAAAAATTAAAGTCTTCGTCTTAAAATGTTTATAATTTAAAATAAGCCACTAGTAATTATTTAACTACTAGAAATCACAGAGAAAGATGTGGGTGTGGCAGACAAATATATAGAAAGATGGATAGGTACAGAGTTGGACAGAGGGATGGAAGGGTAGAGCCATCCATAGGCATGGGTGATACTGAGTACGTAGTTTTTTCAGGCAACTTTCCAAGCAATCGAAGTCTTTGACTCATTGAATTTTGACCAAATCCTGTGTTATTACTAGTTAATTCTATTATTTAATACATGAATAAGTTGATCTTTTAAAGTTAATATATTTTATGAAATCCCAATAGTAAAGAAGTGATGCATAAGAAAATCTGCCTTCCCGATTTCAAAGCAAGGACTCGACCATAATACTTGCTGCTTTTCCTCCCTATAAATAGGACATTGCATCTAGCACCAAATGCTGGAATAATTGAAAATAAGCCTTACATCATCTCTTAGACATCACTATTGTGCACCCAGATTCTGAGTAGGTCAGGTCAGGGGCATGGTGTGGGACTTTGCATTGCTTCACAATCAGACCAGGCAGTTTTGTTACAGGCAGTCCATCATCCACACTATGAAAGCACTTAATGAACTCACCTTGTGGCTACAATTTAAGGCAAAGTTAAAGTATTTGCCATTAAGGGAAAATAAACAAACATCACAAGCAATTATTCCTATTTCTGTTTGTAGCTCAAGAAGCCCCAAGCTAAAATAGAAATGAGCAGTTTAATTTATGTGATCCATGAAATTAAAAGCTCTTTCCACGAATTTTCTCACTGACATAATCCACAATGTAGCTATTCAGTCTGCTCTAACCTTCTTTCCATGATGGTAGCAGCTAATTTTTTAAAAATTTTAAATAATTATATATTTACATGCTGTTGTAAGAAATAATACCCACTAATCCCATATACCATTCAAGAAGTTCATTTTGTATAATGGTAATTAGTACAAGATCACAATCATAAATTCATGTCAATATAACCCAATGATATCATTCAGATTTCATGTATTTTATAGGCATCCTTTTGTCTGTTTGTGTTTGTACTTAGTTACATGAAGTGCTATCTTATACTGAAATTCTTCTTTGTGACCACCATCACAGCCGCAGAGTAGTTTGACCAAAAGGATCCTACAGGAACCTGTTCAAGGCCACAGCCTCCTTCTTTTCTGTCCTCTTCCATCCATTAATTTGTTCTTCATCACTTTAATTGTATTGTTTTCATAATGCTATATAAATGGGTAGCATTTATAATGTTATATGAAATCATAATGCCGTATAAATCACAGAGAATGTAACCTTCTGAGATGGCTTTTTCTCCCACTCCATATTTTTTTCCTTGAAATTAGATTCATTCAATTTGTTGCTTGCATCTTCCTTTTTATTGCTGAGTATAGATGTACCTCTTACTAAATATTTATTTGTTGAATAATTCTGGGATGCTTCCAGTTTAGAGCTCAAATCAAAACCAGGAATTATTCTCGATACCATCTAATTATTAAGAAATTTCTATTACTATTACCAGTGAAATATACCTCAAATCCATCCATTTCCATCCATCTTCATTTGACACATAGTCTAAGTCATTATTATCTCTTCCCTGAAATGCAGCCACAAGCAAAATTGGCAGTTTGCCTTCCTATAACATATAGTCATTAAAGCCAGTCTTTTCACTATCCTTAGAATTTCTCCATGACCTGGTCTTAACCTGTTTCCGTTTTCTCCCTTACCAGCTGCATCCTCACCATTTGTGAACAAGTTTAGCCAAATGGTCTATTTTGCTATTTTAAGCTCATACTTTGAGGGTCATTGCAAGCATTGCCCTTCTGCCTGAAGCATCTTACTTGCACACAGTGAACTCAAATGTCAGCTCTTCAGATGGATCTGCTTAAGCCCCCATCTCATGCTGATTATTCTAGTTCATTTGTTTGCTGTCATGGGAGCTTGGTCTCATTTATTTTTTGGATGCATTGCTATTAACCTACCCTAACGTGTTTACTATGAATCATGCACATAAGAAGGTTGACTGCTGCCCTGGCTGGTGTAGCTCAGTGGATTGAGCATAGGCCTGCAAACCAGAGGATTGCAGTTCGATTCCCAGCAGGGCACATGCCTGGGTGGCAGGCCAGTTCCCTGCAGGCCAACTCCCAGCAGGGTACGCACGAAAGGCAACCATACATTGATGAAAAAAAAAAGGTTCTATATGTACAGAACCTGAACAGTATGGTACCTAGAATACAATAGATCCTTACTAATATTTGTTTCAAAAAATTCACCATTCAATCAATCTATCTCCTATCAAATGTTCTTTAAAATATAAACCATTGGCAGTCTCTTTATCTATGACAAAATTCATGTATGCCTTGAATATAGAATTTCTTATTTTTCCTAAACATGCTATTCCCTTGTAATGTGGACCCTGGATCATGGGGTCCACCACATTGTGGATGAGACACGAGAAATTCACATGGACTATCAAGTCCTGTGGAAGAAAAGGGACAGCATTGCTTTTTTCTCAAGAGGAGAAAAAAACCTCAGCCTCCGCCATGACAGGCCTTTGTTTCTTTTATGGGCACATTACATGATGGTCCTCATTTACTATACACAGGTTCACTTTAGGTGGTTACCTTTTACAGAAAACAAAGGAGCCAATGCCACTAATCACATCACAGAAGAAAGATATTTGCAAATGTAAAGGGGAAAGTGGTTGAACCGTTTACACTCCATACTGGGGAGTTTTAGCATGGATTTTAGGAAGTTACAGTAAGCACTTCCTGTCTCACATTCAGGGTGAGGGAGTTTTAGCAAAAGCAAGTCTCATAACAGTCTAGTTACAATGCAGGCCTGATTCTCCACGGGAAAACCTATCCCTGAACATGGGTCCTGTGCATCTCTGAGTGGTAACTGGGCCCATGCCATGCAGAACGGTCTTCTACACCCTTCCCCATAGAATATTTTATTCCCTTAGCTCTAAAATCCTTCCTTTTTTGAAACACTCCTTGATTTTATAACAAGGTTCTAGCTGCTCATCAGAAAAAATGACTTTTGGCTTTTTTAACAACTAATGTTTTACCTGTTTTGCTGCTTGAGAGTCAGAAAGTTCATTACATTATAGTTATATTCATCAGGCTGGGGTTTTGGTTTGTTTGTTTGTTTTTTCTGCCACCTTATGACAGGTCTTTCAAAGTCACGTTTGAAAAAGTTTCAAGTGTCAGCATTTGGTTGAGCAAGGGGTGAAGGCACTTGAAAAGAGTTCCCAAGCTGTTCCTCACCATTCATTACTTGTAGCCTTATCTTTCACCAGGTGTGTACTTCTGTTACCCTCCCTCTTTTTGTCCCACCACCAACACGCTGGCCGGCTGTTCCACCATCATTCAAAATTGGGTGCCATTATCCACGCAGTAGGGATTTGAACTAAGAAAAAAAATTTAATCTTAAATATTGCTAGTACAGAGAATGAGATATTTATAGGAATTGATAAGGAGACCCCCAAAAATGAGTGTTAAAAAGTTCTTAAGTGTATAAATATGTTTCTGATGGCAGGGCACCTCATATCAGCATTACTTAGAGGAAGCTTTTGACAGTGTTCATGCTTTGGTTGCCTAATAGTATTCTGCCAGGAGTAAATTGGGTTTCTTGTAACACATTTGCACTAAAATAGCATAAAAACTAATGACCATGTCAAGCTTTGTACACTGCCTGCAGCTATAGCACACTAGGATAATTGCTTAAATTTAGATTTCTGATACCCTTTCTCATTCAAAAGCAGTGTTTTGAATATTGGCAGGCCACACAACGAACTTACTGTGAATTTTATGGGTAGAGGCAAACTCAGAAAATAGGCTTTTCTCCCTTCAGAACGTGGATTATCTCAGCAAAGATAATGTCTCCTTGATTTTCCAACCTGCCATTCTATTACAGAGCATAAACCCACTCAAACTATAGAATAAAAGCGTTCCTTAAAAGCCAATTTGAGGATTACTTTTTGGGATAAAGAATTTTTTACATACCTGATAGAGTCCTACTTTCAAATGAAAACTAAAATGTTTGAGGGAGAAAATTACACCTGGACGCTGGCATGATAATGCCAGGACCTATTGGTCCTCCTTTCCTATAAAGGCGTGCTTACTGTCCTTGCACTTATTTCTGGCAGAACCACTAATTGCAAAGTTTGTGACTGTCTAAAATCTTCTTTTATTATATATTTCACATCACTTCACTGTCATCCACATGCTTTTCTTCTTTCTTAAATATGTATTGCCTTTACTCCATCTTTGTTAGTCTAATAAGTCCTATGCGGCCAAACCCTAAGTGTGTCTACACAGTGCTTCGAAAGGCCAAAACTCAAAAGCGTCAGAGTTTGGAGTAAGGAGAGATTTACTGATGGAGAATTTGCCAACTGAAAAGATGGGAGACCTAATAGTGTGCAAATCCATCTTGCTTGTTGAATTAGGTTAAAAGGTTTTTTAAGAAATTAAGGGGAACAGGTATGCAGAAGTGCTGGTGGGGCAAGTTGCAATAGGACCTTGGGCATTTATGGTAAAAAGGAATCAACGCCAGATATTTCTGGCATTGGCTTCTGAAAGGGTCCTTGTGTTCAAGTTCCGGTTATATCCTGATCCTTTGGTTTTATGTGGGAGGGTGGGGAGGGGACAAGACTCTGGTCTGTGTGCAGCTGGAGGTCAAAGTTCTCTGTGCGTGCGGTGGCCGCATAACTTGTGGCTTTGGGATGCTGTCTCTGAAAAGCAACCCAGTACCTCATTTAACAGGAGAGGGCTACTTGGAGTCGGTTTTGCAGTTACACTGTTTAAGCATCATTTCCACAGATATTTCCTACATTTGAAGACTTTGGTAACCTCACTGAAGATGTGGTTTCTGTGTGTGGGTGTCTGTGTATACACATGTGCGCATGTGCCAAGTGGAGGAGTGTTGAAGGTCATGAGGAACACAGGTGAACTTCAGACACTTTCCATCTTTCTGGTTTCACCTCTCCCATCTTATATTCTTGACAAGGTTCCTTAGTTTGACCAGCATTTGGGCTTCATCATATTCTAGGTCAGCAATGTTCAGCCAGTGTGCTGCTGCAGGCACACCAGTGCCCTGCAAGAATCTTTTAAATATGCGCTACCCAACTATTTAGTCAGGGACAATGACCTCTTCCCTTAGTTTATCAAATACAAAATGACCACAGCCAACACAACAATAACCATCTGCTGTGAATGAATCAAAATTATACCAATTTTTGTCAGACTGACAAAAAAATGTATCTATTGGTGTGCCATGAGGTGAAAAATGTTGAAGATCACTACTTTAGCCTAAGGCCCAATTCATTACTAAAGTATTTTTTTCTGCAAATAATCTCTAATTTTGATAAAGATGAATGCTATAGACATAAAAATTTTTTGAAACAAAAAAGAATTTGATGGTCGTAAATGATTTATTGTTGCACCTGATCATCTTATAAATGCCTTTCTTTCTGGTGCCTAGTGTGCACATGTCTAACAGATAGCATTTCTCTACCTTTGCCAGCTTTCCAGAAGAACAGACATATTTAGCGCCTGATTTTGTAGAATGTGTACATATCTCAGCATATGCCTCTACCTCTTTTCTCTTGACACTTTTTTTAAAAATCCAGAAACACTAAGGAGTGTTCCATCCCGGAGGATCCATTCTTTCATCTTTATATTTCTCAGGTATCTTCGGTTACATAATTGCAGATTTGTTTAATAATAGATAACATAGAAATAGCAACACTCCTCATTATATATTATTATTCATTTAAACATCATCAGAAAATTTTTTTCAATCTCTAGGGTAAATCCTAGTAATTCTTTTTATACTAACTACACAATAGGTTTAATTTTAATTTTTTCTACCCACAAAAAGCTCTAGTAGTGGCTTTTGATGGCATTTTATATCAAATCACAGTAGCAAAATCCATAGGGATAATATGCAGAACATGTTTCAGAAAATACTTTCTTATGAGACTATACTGATGTTACTTTAGAGGCACAGGAAAAATATTGCTGTTTGTAATTAAATGGTTATTTGATGTATTATTTACGCATGTATTTATAGTATAGCTTACTTTTTCTGAGATGAATCTATGTATAACATGGAAAAACAATAATACATGCTTTTTTCACTTGTTTACCTTTAGCTCTGGGAAGAAAGGTTACAAAGGTCTGTATTATGAATTCATTTGGCCTGCTATTATGATAGGGGACTGAAGAGTTGGAAAATTTTAGCTTAAAGTAAATAGTTATAAGCTTAGCAAGTAAAGTATATGTTAAATCTTTTGTTTCAGAACCTACAGATAAGGCCCATCCTAGCTCCTGGAGAGATAGCCAGCTTCCTGGGGCACTGCTGAAGATTACCACCTGGGGACAAGTGGAGGCATCTGGACCTTTGTGTTCCAGGGAGAGACAGATGACCACCTGCCCCTGGGAACAGCTAACTGCCCAGAGCAAGAATGCTGCAGTTTTTTAATCTAATTTTCCCTGAATTTCAAAATCCTTCACTGCACTTAGCTCTCTGTTATAAAAGTCTGGCCTGGAAAGAAAATGTAAGATGGTTGTTAGGGTGTGAATCCACCATCTTCTCATCTGAATAAAGTGCCATAAAGAGTCAATCGCTGTCTCTGCTGATTGGGTTTGGTAGTGACAGGCAGCATGAGCTCCAGTGTCTTCTCCAGTTTCAATTAGACCATCAAAACATTTCACCAGAAAAACAGCACCTATGTAGAAGTATGTGAGGTAGTAAAAAATAGTTTTTCCTTCCAGATTACTAAACTGTTCCAGATGAGCTAATAGTCAACTAACATGAGGTAGATTACTACACTTTGTCATGTATAATGTACAGTTTTTTACTCATATTTTTGAGGGAAAATAAGGATGCGCATTATACATGTGCAGTACTAATTCTGTATCTATGATTAAAGATTAAATTATTTTAATTCTTTTATTTATGCTTATGTGTCAAAGTATAGCTCTCGAAAACAATAATGATATACATTTGCAAAGTAATACCCTGAAATATGATAATCAGTCTTGTTTCTAAATAGAAATAAATTAAAATATTGAATTTTAACATTAAAATGAAAGATTATTTTCCTGAAAGCTTGGGTCAAAAGTGTGCATGCACATTCTACACAGGAGGGCATTATACATGGCAAAATATAGTAATGAAAGAAAATAAAAATTTATTATGGATGTTCCATAAGAACATGAGACCCAAAGAGGCACTGGGCCATTAGATTTATATGCCATTCTGGACTAAGGAGAAGGGGTACAGGGGCCTAGGATTTCAGAGGGAAAGCAAGCAGTTTGCAAAGTACCTGAGAAAGAGCAAACATGTAGTCAATGAATTCTTGCTAGGCCACCCAAAAACAATGGGACACAGAGAGAAGGAAGTCCAACAAACTGGATTTGCTAGATTCTTCCTGTCTGTCACACTTAATTGATGTATGCTCATGTAAATATGCTAAGGTTCTCTTCCTGAAGCAGGTTTTTCTATCTGAATTCCTTTAGACTGGTAAAGAGAGAGGGTCAAACGTTCTTGCTCAGTCTTTTATTTCTAAAAATAAGCAACTGAAAATCAATATTCCAAAGGGCATATTTTGGGGTGGCAAACTGTGATCTCCCTCAAGTCCAATTCTTATCTTCCAATTCTTCTTTGGATGGCTACTTGGTATGCGGAGCTCTCTTTTAAATGGATGTAAGAGATGTAAAGGTTAACAGGAGACAGAAAACTAATACTTTAAAGTTCACTTATCATTTATCTAACATACATTCTCAAGGGAAGAGAGTTCATTGAATGCTTCTAAGTTCTTCTTCTGGTTTGATATCTTGACACCCAATTAACTGGAGCTTTAAGAGTTTAGTTCAACTTTAACAAGGAGAAAAGTAAAACTCTTTTATTAGTTTGTATTGTCTCAAGACTTTCTATAAATGTGTATTTTATAACACCATGTTCTTGTACTTTAAATTCTAAATTTTATTAGGTCTGTGGAAATTACATATCTAAATGAGTGTCATCTATCAACACACATGAAAGCCTGAAGCAAAAGCAAAATACAAGTTTCCCCCACTACCCAAAGGAAGAGCACTTAAAAGCGCTCACAATTTTGCCACCGTTAAGCTGCCTTTGGGGCTATTGATTTTAAACTGGTGGTTACAAAACAAAAGACTCAGAAAGAACCTATAATCCCCACCCCTTTTTCTCTCCAAGAGATTCAGATAAAAAAAACTTGTTTCAGAAACTCAGTCTTAAAATGTTCACCTTGGCCTAATTTGAATTAAATATGGGAAACAGAAGGAACCTATTTCTTTCAGGCAGGGACCTATTGCTTTCTAGACAGGCCCTGTGTCCTGGCGTTTTTGAGTTGCCTGTGTGTGTGGCTCTTCTTCAACTGGAAACAGCCCACTCTCACTTCCGAAATATAATACTTAATACCTGCCTTTTCTCCCGTGTCCAAAATATATATACCCACTGTTGCCTCACTGTCTTTAGCATTTTTATGTATATGTGAATTCTCCCTGCACATGTATTAAAATTTGATTTTTCTCTTACTGATCTGTTTCTATTAATTTGATTATTAGCCCAGCTAGAAAAACTCAAGTAGAAGAGAAAATATTATTTTTTATAATCCCCACACATTCCTATAAAACATTTTGTAAACTGAGATAGCATAAAGCAAAGAAGCAATTACTGTAATTATATGGAAGATTTTGGGGGTGTTCCCAGACCCAAAATGTAACCTACCATGTAATACCAAATATTTAATTAACCATGTGCGAAGTTACATTAAGCATAATACTTTTACCAGCTTTCTTAGGCTTTTCTAGCAATGCACATCTTGCTGATGAATGCACAAAATAAATGAAGATAAACTGCAGATGCTCACATTTCAAAGCTATGGTGGCTTGATGCTGAGATGCTGAGTGCACATCTCAGGGAGGGAGCTTGATGGTGTCACCTTCAGTGTGTGCTGCCTCGGTAACAGCTCACTGCAAAACAAACACTGTGCACTCTTTTCACTTTTTGCCTTTTTTCGTAAAGCAAAAATCCTCTTTGGATTTCTCTTGCCTAGCAAAAACATAGTAATATAATTCTTTAGGAGAGCAGTGTGATGTAACCCAAACTTTTGAAAAGCAAGGAATACCTGTAATGTTTTAAATAGGGGCTACTCTGTACATACAGCGTGTGTAAGTCAACTATTAAAATCTCTAGTGTCATAAGCCTACTTAATGTCTATGAGAAATAAATATTTCCTGGAAATTCACTATCTTGAAATAACTCAAGCTTTCAAGGCCATTAAGCATTGGTAATCTTGGATGAAGCAAGGATTAAGGGGCCACTGTATCATGTTTTAATGTCCAATCCAATTAATTTAGGAGTCACATACATACGTTGAGCCAAACTACTGAGTGAAGTGCAATCAGCAGTAGTGTTTATGTTACTCAGTTGCGATAGATTGCTTGCTTTGGACTTGCACCTGTTTCCTGTACAGAGCGCCATGCTTTGTTTTGTTTTGTTTTGTTTCTTCTTTCCCAAGAACATGTGCTGGCCCCATCGCACATGTACCCTTTTGAGATGATTTGCAGCCATGTTTTCAGGGAAGATACCTGGGACATGGCACACATTCATAAATGGTTTATTTATTGATATTTTTATTTCCGGTTTATAGTGATTTTTGTATAATTTTGTATTGAAAAGTAAGTAACCCAACACAGCCCATTGGCATTTGGTAGTAGTTACATTAAATGCATATTAAAGAAATGTAGCCTATTGTTGGGTAAGAGTCCTATAAAAAGCATTTTAGTAACTGGAAAACATTTCTGTATAAAGTAATTTTTCTAGTTATGCAGTTTTGAGATCAGCAAATAAGATAGTACATTGCAAATGTAATTTTCAAATTTTTACTGGTGTTATCCATAGCTTTGTTTTCTAGAAGACTTATAGGCTAGGTTCCTGACCAGTAAATATGGTGGAGGAGGTAAAAGGTGTGTTCATTTCCTTCCACAATCACATTAAAATTACTACTAAATGACGGAAAAACTATTACTGAGAACTTTGCCTGAAGACTAGCTGAACAAAATTTCTATAACTACAGGCACACAAAAGAAGCTACATTAGGACTGCACAAAAAAAGTGGGAAAAATGAAAAAAAAAACCACCCAGATAAGTTCCTGGGCAACTTATGGAATCAGGTGAAGAAAGTGACCCTGTGGAGGTAAAACAGAGGTGGCGCCTGGGCTCAGGTGCCTCCTGAAAGAGCTGGACTGTTGCCTCCATGACCTCAATGCTTCACGTCAAAGGGTCTGTCTCTTCGTTCTCTTAGTGCTCTCAGTGTGGGGAGCGCTCTCAGGCAGGAACCTAGACAGGTACAGGGTTAATATATTTTCTTTCCAAAAAGTCTCCTAAAAATTCTCCCACTACCTTCATTTTTAAGAGTGAAAAGAAGCTTCCTCTGCAGGGAATTAATTGAGCTATTACCAAAAACACAAATTTGATTGAAATACAATGTAAAAACTGTGAAAACTAACCCCATCGAATCAACTAAATCTCATGTGTTCAACTTAGCATTCACAGAACAAAAATACTCATCAGTTGCTTGCTGATCTCACTAAGCCTGTCTCAGTAGGAAACTGATAAAAGGAAAAAGGAAAGAACGAGATTGACCTATCTCAAACAAAATTCTACATCTTACACAATGACAACTCTGTTTAGTTTGGAGGAACATTGGAAAGAGTGCAGATACTACATATGGAAAATGTATTAAAAGGCAGATGCTCAGAAATAAACATTTTTCCCATAGACAATTGAAAGTGCCTCTGGGAGGCAATTTAGCTTATATTAAAGTGCCCCCTTGAGGATAAAAGCATGACTACATGATCCAAAGTTTGATTGAAATGCCAAATAATTCAATTCAATTATTAAAAGAAACTTTTTAAATGATCAGATGTGTATAAAACTAATGAAGATACACCTTTTCTATGTAAAACAAGGGATAATATCCATGCATTTGTTCCTAATTACTCTCTTCTAAAGGGGAAGAATTCTGCAAGAACAGCTCCTACAATCTAAGGGGTAGGGATTTTTGTCCATACCTCATCATGTGAGAGATATCACATTAATTACCATAGAATATTACCTTCTATAACTTCATTTATTTTTGATAACAAAGAACTAACTGTAGCTTTATTCTATTTCAAACTCTCAGGGCTCTCCAAGGTGTCATTTGGTGGGTGAAGAGAGGTTGGGGTATTCCCATTTGTCAGTTCACATAGGTTATTGCTGAATCTCTAGGCTTTCCATCCAGTGGTCACTGCTGGTTGGGTAGCTCTCTTGTGGCGGTCACCCAGTTCATTGCATTCAGAACTCAGTGGGTGATTGCAATCCTGGCTGCTAAGATGTTCTGTGACAATGTCCTTCAGAGAGGTTTTGCTGTTTCTACAGCACCCCGCCAAAGACAGGACTCACTTCCTGGCCCTACCTGTGAGTTTAAGGAAATACCTTTGTTCTTCTGCAAAATATATATATACATTTTTGTTTCCTTAAATGTAGTTTAAGTACCTTTAAGTACCTTAAAATTCTGTTCTCCATAGAGCTTAATCCTTAAAAATAAATGCATGGATGGAACTGGAGATTATTATGCTAAGTGAAATAAGCCAGGCAGGAAAAGACAAATACCATATGATCTCACCTGTATGTGGAACCTAATCAACAAAACAAATAAACCATCAAGCAAAACAGAACCAGAGACATGGGAATAGAGAACAAACTGAGAGTGATCAGAAGGGAGGGAGAGGGAGATAACTGTGGAAAGAAGGGGAAGGAGCAAGTCAAGGAACATGTATAGAGAACCATGGGCGTGGACTACAGGGTGGGGGGATTGACTGTGGAGGGATAGAGAAGGGGAGAGCAATGAAGAAAAATGTGAGACAACTGCAGTAGAACAATAAAAAAATAAAACAAATGCAAAGACATCTGCAAATTCTTTTTTGTTTCTGCTAATATTTGTCACTTGTGACAATTAGCATTAAAAACTCCCACTAGCATAAAGAAGACATAAAAGGGAAAATTGCAAGAAAGAAACAGAGAACTATAGTCTCAAAAGAACATTGTGCCTCTTCAAACAGTGATTAGGATCCCGGGAGTACTAATAAATGTGTAGACATAAACAATTATGAACATATAAGGCATCTAGATAACTCATATGCCAAAAATAAAATTTCTATAAAATTCAAGTAAGTATTGTATCTTTGTTTTTCCCAAATTTAAGTGAACTTTACACCTTTGGAGGTTTGTTTAGAACAAAATGCTAATATGGTAATTCTACTTGATGAAACAGTAGTCATCAGATTAGTCCCAGACAATAAATACTGTGAGCTCTCCTCCCTGGCTTTAATCTAGGGATCCATTATTTTGACACATTTGAAAATGTAAATTTCTTAAGTACTGGAAACTAAGTATGAGATTGCAGGGTGTCTGAGAGGGAAAAACAATGCTTAAACGTTGAAAATTAGGAGAGTTAGCAAGAAAAGACTTATGAGCTATGTGGAAAAAAAGAATGAAGAAGAAATCAAGGGAAAGAATATCTTGTTAGAAAATCTTAACACTGGAACTGGAGAGAAAATCATTTGGAAAGTTTAATGCAGCTTAAAGAGATTTTAGCTCTGGGGTGGAATACAGTCCTGGTGACAGCTTCTAAATGGAAGAACTAGGAAAGCCACAAAAATACTGACTTATCTTTTTGAAAGCAATAGCACTTGATTGAGGGCTGAGTTCTCTGCACACAGGGGAAATGTATACACCGCTTACAGGGAATGACTAATATGGTACTGAAAACGGAACCAAGACAGCAGAAGTCAGAGCCCTGGAGGATATAGCCAGTGTGGAAATATTTTATTAACACTTCTTTGAGAACCCAGCATTCAGCTAAGACAGAAACTTTCCATCTTGGGAATGAACATCGCATCCTAGCATAAGATTTACTTTAGTCTGGACACATTTTGATTTCCCCCTGCAAGTCCATAAAGACTTTTATAAGATAAGACCTCATCTGGGTTTCCTTTTATCTTTCAGTCCACCGAAGCCCTATAGTTAGAACTTCTTGACAGTTTATTGGCTATTACCCCAAAATGGATAAAAAGCCATATCGTATGAATACTGCCTCGTTTATCTGCTGCACAAACAATAGCAATCTTAATTCTATTCATACAGCTTTGTAATTTTTATCTTCAGTCAAATGACAACAATAAATTCATTGTAATGCAGCTATTTTCCATTTTGAGAGCCTACCCTCCACTTTTGATATGTTATGCTTAAACCTTGTATATTTGGCACCATCTAATAACTGACTACAGGGAGGGGCCCATTCAACGATGGGTTAGGAAACTCCTCAACGAGATCTATCTGAGAGCTCAATCATCTGTTCATGTGTGCAAAGGTCGCTTTCAGTGGTCCCTATAGTATAGTATCAAAGATGTCATTTCACTTAATAAGGAACCTCTTCTGCACATATCCTTCCCTGTTGGAATAACAATCTGACATAAACCAAGAAGCAGTGGACACTTCTGTTCCTAAAATAATTTTATGATTTTCTTCAGAAAACCACTTGCAACTACTGCTCAATAATTGATCAAATTTTTTTTTCAAAAGCTGTGCAAAGGAACTTTCTAGCCCAGAATCTCAAAATTTGCTACTGGTTGGCTGTCTTGGGCTTTTTCCGAGGGCTCCAGGCAACACGATTGTGGCAAAGAACGCTTTCGGTGTCATTAGAATGTGGTAGATCAGGAAGGCTGAATTGTGCTAAAGCTCTTTAGAGCTCCGAGTCTTCTGTTCTTTTAAGCTGCATGCAAATTTAGTTTTTATTCCCCTGGTAAATTTGTAAATAGGGTTAATAAAATCACACACTATATGTGGTGTGTGATTTCTCCAAAGATCAAATAATTCAATTAATCTTTGATCTTTTTGCTTTGCTTTTTGAACTGGCAATGACATTAACTTATTTTGGGGTGTCTAAGGGATGTCTCTTTGCCTCTTTTGGCTTTTGTGAAAGTCGGGCATCAGAACTTCTCCATTTTCCCTGACCCTGTACTTAATTTGGGTTGGTCAGACATCCTGTGGGGTTATATGATTATTGAACGTTTGCACTTTAATTTTAACTTTGTGTTCAGACTGAAATATCAATATTATATCTTCAATAGAATAAGTAGCATTACTTTATAACTTAATTAAATTTAAGTCTATTCTCACCAAGAAGTGGTAATAAACAGAATAATTTAAATGTCCTTGTGCAAAAATAATACAGGAGTATTGAAGTCCCTCCTATGTGAATACAGACTGACCCAAATAGCTAAAGCTTTCTTCCCAGATAGGAATTGAAGAGACAGTGTTAACCAAACTGATTAGAGAAAATTAATGTCCTTTAGAATGTCTCACAGCTTGAATTGTTAACACCATATTAGGCACTTTAAAAAACATTGAGAGGACTCATGTATTACTTTAATTAAGATGTATTCATCTACAGCCTGCCTCTAGGATCCATCAGTTTTGTTTTTATTTGTTACAGATTATGTGGTACTATAAAAAACATTTGTGAGTAAGAATATACTTGCATATCATCAATCCTTAATTAAAAGAAGATTTTCTGGTCTCCCAGATAGCTGACATTGTTATAAACTGATGACTTGAATGAACTTAGGTAATTCTAGCTGTTTCCATCAAGCATGAGAGATTGAAACAAAAGAGTAAATGTGCACACTTTTTCCCTCCACGATTTAAGTATGAGAAGAATCCTTTATCTGGAGAACACATTCACTCCAATAGTATAACAAGATAGAGCAAAGCAAAAACCATACAAAGCGTTTATTATAAATTCCTGCTTTGAGCCATGCTCACTTCCAAACCTTCTATACTTGTTTTACCAAGTCCAATTAATTTTATGTATGACCGTATGTCATAGATCAGGACTCAACAAGCCCTCCAGATGTTTTACATTTTCCAATGCAAACTCCCTGGGTCTTCTGTCCGCCCATCACCCTGAGTCCTAATCCTCTCTTTCACCTCAAACTACTTTAATTGGAGCTACCTCTAAAGGGATTATAGATTTATCTTTTTTATAGTCAGAATTTTCAAACCTCTAAGGTTTGAAAATTAAATGACCTTGTAATTGCTCTTTTAGAGTGTGATGAGTTGGGGAGACACTGAAATCAGTTGATCTTTTACAGTAAACCATTAGCATTTGTGTAGCTACTCCATCCCTCTCTCTTCTAAGTCTGCCGTTTGGGTACTGCTATTCAGTTCAACTGTGTTTTTACTCATTTTACTCTTTCTCTTTTTTCCTGAATAGTTCAAATCTGACCCTTTCTTTTATTACCATGCAGGGCAGTTTGGCATCATTTTGTTGCCCACCCCCATAGAAAAAGTCACTTGCTATGAAGTTTCAGTTGTGCACAACGAGTTAATTGTGGAGATCTGTTCTGGAGCAGAGGCCCACAGCCAACAATGCCGAATTGTACACCTAAAGATTTGTTAGGAGGGTAGGTCTCGTGTTACCTGTTCTTATCACAGCACACACACATACACTACAACACACACACGAAAGGAAGCTTCTTTTTTAAGACTTTATTTATTTATCTTTAGAGGGGAAGGAAAGGAGAGAGGGAGAGAAATATCAATGTATGGTTGCCTCTTGTGTGTCCCCTGCTGGGAACTGGCCTGCAACCCAGGCATGTGCCCTGACTGGGAACGAACCGCGATCCTCTGGTTCTAAGGCCCGCACTCAATCCACTGAGGTATGCCAGCCAGGGCCAAAAGGAAACTTTTGGTGGTGATGGCCATGGTTATTACATTGATTGTGGCGCTGTCTTCTTGGGCATGTGGTGATGTATATGCACATGCCCAAATCCATAAAATTTATATATTTATGTATGGGCAGCATTTGGTATATCCGTAGTATCTCCATAAAGCTGTTAAAGATGAAAGTGTCAGTAAGGTGTTTTCTGAATTCTTTTAATATATTCTTTGTTTACACATATATTATCATACTTAAAAAGAAATGTCACAATGTTTTCTTGAATTTCACTTGTTTAGATTTTCAGCTGGATTATGGGTTAAATAGATGTGGGGCCATAATTATTATTTACGATATAGTTTTTAAATGGCAAGTATGCTTCTGAGTGCCATCAACTGTCTGTGAATACTTTGGAAATACGTATTTATATAAATGATTAACTTCTTACTTTACATGTTATGGAATTAGGGTTACCAGAACACCTGAAAAACTGATGCCATCGTGATGAAGGTGTAAACTGGGAAATGACAATTTATATCCAAATAAATAGATAAACGAATAAAGTCACACCAGTAGCTGGTGCCACTTTTAGCACAGCATCAACCATCTAAAAAAAAAGGTTTGGGTGAGAACAAACTTGAATACTGTGATATAGCCACTTCTATGTTGGTTGCAGTTCTAAGATTCTAGTAGCCTCATAAAGAATGGTCTTTATTTACCCTCTAACGATGTGTTGGGTAGTCTTCTTTTTCAGAATATGTTTGTACCTACATTTTTCTAGCTTAGCTGGTTGGAATTTACTTCTATCTATACTTTAAAGCCAAAGCTAAGTGAGGGCCCTGAGAAGGTCTAAAATTGCTCCTCCGTTTTGGAGTATTTAATACAGCAAAAAGAGCTTGTGTATTTCTCATGTGCAAAATTCATTTCAATAGCAATATAGAAAGGAGTTTCCAGTTGTGAAACCATATTTCAGTAACCTACTGAATCTCTTCTCCGGTGACCTGTATAACCGTTTTATCGACTATTAGTCTGATGGGAATCATTTTGATCAAAGCAGATATTTGCCAACTCCCTTTTGGCAATAAACATGCCCCCACTTTACAACTGAATCGCCAGCTTTAATTCTGTGGTTCCAGCATTCCGAGACTATTTCTTTATTTTGATTTCTGGTAAAAATAAAAACAAAAAAAGACAAAAGCAGCTATGACTTTCTTTTCATTAGAATGTCTGTTGTGTTTGATTTAGCAATTTCCCCACACCTGGGATCTACTGACAACAAAGAAACGAAATCATCATCTCTGATGACATGTTTTCCTGCCACTGATGCTTGCTATGAGGTCATGTGACCTCACCCCAGCAATGGCCCGGAAGCCATCCGGGAAACGATGGTTTCTCAAACCCACTTCCCTCATTTTTCTTCTTCCCCCCAAGGTGTTACCCATTGCTTAAATGATTGAGCCAGGAGTTATTACAAAAATTGTCTTTATAATGTGAATTGCAGAGATTGCACAGGTCAGAAAATTGACACAAACTTCTACAGATCATGTTCACGAATGCTCTCATAAAAAGCAACCATGTGGTACAGAATAGAAAGAAAGCACAGGCAAGGGACCGGGCTCTGCAGACTTCCAGGTTTTACTCCCTGGAACATTTCCTGGCCATAGAGAACACACTTGTTCTCCACAGATCACGAACCACCTGGGTGTGTGTGAGGAGCTGTGTGAGTTTCATGTACCTGTTACAAAAATGACCACTGACCTAATGGCTTGAAATTTCAGAAATGCATTCTGCTGGAGGCCAGCTTCCTGAAATCAACATCAGTGGGTAGAAATCAGGCTTTCAGCAGGGCTGGGCTCCTGTGGAGGCCATAACAGAGAATCTGTTCTTGCCTCTTCCAGCTTTTAGTGGCTGCCTGCATGCCTTGGATGAACAGGCTGCCCACTTCCTTGTGCCACTCTATTCCTTGCTTTCATGGTCAAATTGCCTTCTCCTCTTTTGTGTGTTAAAGCTTCCCCTGTCTTGATTCTATAAAGATACCGGTGATTTCATTTAGGACCCATTGGGACAGGACAGGAAAATGGCCCCCATGCCAAGATCTTTACCAAAATCCCATCTTTGATTTTTTTTTCTTTCTTTTTCTCTTTTGGCCATATAAAATAACATTAACAGTTTTCAGGAGTTAGAACATGGATCTCTTGGGAAGCTGTGATTCAGCTTACCACAGGGATCTCAGTTTCAGGAGATTTGCCTTCATTGTGGTTTCACAAGATCACTGGTCACACAGGGAGAATAGGCTGTTTAAAGTTATTTACAAACAAGACATCAATAAACAAGCTAACCCTAGGTGCTGCCAGTAGAGTTTACAACATTAAGCAGCCCATTTCAGGTCACTAGGTGGCCTGTTCATCTACTAGTGGCCCACCGAGTCAGCACCAGCATTCCAGGTACCCTTAGAGGTTCAGCACGGTGTTGTCCCCAATCCAGCTGGAAGATAGCACTTTCTTACTCAAAGGAAATGTAAGAGAATGATTGAAATGTTTTCTTTGATCCAGAGAGTAAAACAGATTCTGTCAGAAAAAGTTTTGAGGAGTTCTCGCATCCCAGGATTAAGAGAACATACAGAGTTTGGGTTCAGGATTAGCATTCAAGATCAGTGACTGCTAGGATTATATCCTAAGAACCCTAAAACACCAATCCCGAAGAACATATGCACCCCAATGTTCATAGCAGCACAATTTACAATAGCCAACAGTGGGAAGCAACCTAGGTGCCTGTCAGTAAATGAATGGAATCAAAAACTATGGTACATATACACAATGGAGTTTTATGCAGCAGAAGGAAAGAAGGAGCTCCTACCTTTTGCAACAGCATGGATGGAACTGGAAAGCATTATGCTGAGTGAAATAAGCCAGGTGTTGAAGGACAAATACCATATGATCTCACCTTTAACAGGAAGCTAAACAACAAAACAATGAAGCAAGCAAAATATAACCAAAGACACTGAAATAGAGAACAGGCTGACAGAGACCAGAGGGGAGGGAATTTCAGGGGAAGTAGGGGAGGGATTTAGAGGAACATATATAAAGGATACATGGACAACAACTGAGAAGGGTGGAAATGGGAGTGAGGGGGAAGGCATGGGGGTGGGATGGAATGGGAGTAATAGACAGAAAACTGTACTTGAAAAATAATTAAATAAAAAAATTGGGAAAAAAAAGATCAGTGACGACAGTCTTCTCAACTAAGCCAAACCTCACGATAACAATCACAGTAACAGCTATAAACTTCAAACATTCTCACTGCATTGTAATTATACTACAGCTGCACCTGTTGAGGATGCCAGAAATCTAAGCATAAATTTCAATAATTATCTGCTACTCCCAACCTTTCTTATTCAGCAAGTCACCGAATTCTTGTGATTGCACATCAGAAAATCTCTTAAATTCTCACACTCACCCTTTTCTTCCCACTTCCAGGGCTGGCTTTTGGACTGTATTTTCAAGAACAAGGGAACTACACTCGCTGCTATCATCAGTAGAGCCTTATTTTGCCTTTCATATCTATGTTTTCATCGGTTGCTAAAATTCTCCTAAAATACAGATTACCCTATATTACTCTCTTTCCAATCATACATGTTTGAATATGACTTTAAAAATCTCTTCGAATTATTCTGCTTGCTCTCTACTTCCTGCAGAAGGACTTAAGGATAAGGTTTTACTTTCTTGGATAAGTTATTATACAATTAAGTCTATTGTTGTTTACTTAAGGCACTAGCAAAAGCACATCTGTTTTTATCTCAATGATTTTTGGCAACAAAAAATACTGAGCAAGATTTCAGTATCTACAAAATGAAAGCAATTAAGCATATTAAAATTATATGCTTCTTAAGGCTTACTTAGTAATCTAAGCCACATAAAATAGTTCAGAATATTATAGATAGAAAACTACAGCAGTCTGTCTTTTCTGCAGGTGATATGTTGTGTTACCCAATGGATACCAACACCTCGAATAGTATCATACCCTTTATATATTATGTTTTTCCCTATACCTAACATAACTTGCCCAGCCATGGATGCCTGACACCTTAAATAGTATCAAACCCTTTACATACTAGGTTTTTTCCCAGTACATGCAATTTAAAGGGAGCACATTGTGGCTTCTCTCCAGCATATCTGAATTACCAGCACCATTACCCTTGCACTTGAGGTCATTAGTAAGTTAGACAAGGCTCACTTGAACATAAGCACCTAGACAGTACTAAGTGACTAGTGGGTGGGAGGGGAACAGTGTACAGACTCGAGAAATAGAGAAAATTTGTGTCTCCATTGTGAAGGAGCAGGACAATGTGATATTTCATCATGTTTTCAGAACAGTGCTTGATTTAAATCTATGAAGTATTTTTCTGGAATTTCTTACTTATTATTTTCATACCATGGTTGACCATGGGCAACTCATATGAGAAAAATCAAAACCATGGGTAAGGACCTCTATTACAGGCAAAACCATAGAACATAAGCAGATAATGATCAGATATTGCTACTCTGTCCATTTAACCCTGGAACATGTTGCTTCTCTTTTATAAACATACAATTCAGAAAAAAATAATGTGTTTGGAACCAAGTATATTAAAGAATAAAATAATTTTTCTCCAAAGAGACAAAAAATCTTAAATAATTGTTTCCATATTTGGATTTATTTTCATATTGTGGGAGAGAAGAAAAGCTAACCATATTAAAAATCTCATAATTATTTACATTCATCAAAACTAACTTGATGTATGCAAAGCACATGTTTATTGTAAAAACAAAAACATAACAAAAACAGTCACTGGCTCTTTGAAAAAAAATCAGTTTCCATGCCATCTGTAACTCTTCCTAACTTTTTTTTCTTTATTGTTGCAGTGAAGTACGTAGGTAGGAAAAATGGCATTCTTCATCATACCAAAATAAATGCATACAAAGTGAATGTCCATGAAATTATTTGATTAATACATGCTCTTAAAGCATCTGTAAATTATAAATGACCAAGTTATATGTATGTAAAAATTACAGTTGCAATATTTCTGTACTTATATTTATAATCTATCTACCCCCACTTTTCCTAAACAAGTTGCAACATGTTCCAGTTAAAAACTGATATAATGAATAGTTACTTCCCAAAGGTCATACAGCTTGCATATAGTTTTGATGACATATTATAGAAAAAAGCATACTTGTGATATGCAAAGAAAGAAACAAAATATCACAAATACATTTTAATTAGCCTCACAGAAGAAAGCCAACTATATACAGACAGAGCCTAGCATTTAAAAGTCAGAAGTGTGGGTTTAACTAAAAGAGCAATTTGTTGATGTACTTTGAATATCAATTAACTTATTTGTAAAACGAAGATAATAAACTATGATCAAACATAAAGATATAAATGAAAATATCTTTGGACAGTTTTAGCATGAGACATTCCTGCTCTCAAGTCATGTCTCATCTTTGCTAACTGCGTGACCTTGGTCAAAAGTCATTTATTAAAAAACAAATCTGTTGAATTACTATTCTAACAACATGTTCACGCTATGGTATAATTGTAGGGATTAAATTAATATATGAAAGCATAATAAGAACTACATAGAAGGTAATATTTACTAGTATTCCTGACCTGAGAAGTATTCATTGTCTCTCTCCAATACAAAATGCTTATAATGACAACACCTTTGATCTCGAGCTGTAGTGACAAAGTGAGGCCATGCGTGTAGAAGTATTTTAGAATCACAAAGAGCAAAATCTATGTTTAGATTTTGTCATGACTTGTCATTTCGAATTAGCTCAGTGACCTGTGGACACATGCTCAAAAGTGCTATGTAGATCTGCAATTAATTTAACTAATTCAATGTTTAAAGATATTTTCTATGTAAAAAGCACCTTATTGACAAATGAAGGGTATATTTGCTTTGAGATGCTCCCTAATTTCTGCACATATTTTACTTTTCATAAAATTTTACCTCAAAACACAACTCTTGCACAGCTGTGTTCATATGCTCTCGTTCAATTTCAGAAATATCTTAAAGATTAAGAAATTGAAGTCTAAATAGTTTAAAAGCCTAAATTAAATAATAAAAACACAATTTTAGCTCCTATAATTGGCTTTTCTTTACTACTGTAACAAGAGAGATGAGAGTAGTTTATGATCTGTAATAACCAAACAGGTAAATTTTGTGTATTTGTTTTTATTTAGTCTTTATTGTAGCCTTTCCATTACCTTGTAGTCCCCTTATATCCTCTTCCCTCTGCAATCACCACATTATTGTCCATGTCCATGAGTCCTTTTTTTTTGTGCTCAATCCCTCCACCCCCTACCCTCCCTCACTTAGCTGTCATCCTGCTCTCCATCTATGAGACTATCCCCATTTTCCTTGTTAGTTCAGTTTCTTCATTAGACTTCACATATAAGTGAAATCATATGGTATTTGTCTTTCTCTGACTGGCTTATTTCACTCAGCATAATATTCTTCAGGTCCATCCATACTGTTGCAAAGGGTGAAATTCTCTTCTTTTTTATGGTTGAGTAGTTATTCCATTGCATAAATGACCCATAGTTGATTTCCACTCATCTATTGCTGGGCACTTAGGCGGCTTCCATAACTTGACAACTGTAAATAATGCTGCAATGAACATAGGGGTGCTTATGTTATTTTGAATTAGTGTTTTGGGTTCCTTCAGATATATTCCCACAAGTGATCACTGGGTCAAAAGGCAGGTCCATTTTTAATTTTTTGAGTTACCTCCATTCTGCTTTACACAGTGGCTACATCAGTCTGCATTCCAACCAGCAATACATAAGTAGCCACCTTTCTCCACATCCTCGCCAGCACTAGTTGTTTGTTGACATGCTGATGATAGCCACTGTCACAGATGTGACATGGTATCTCATTGTGTTTTCAATTTGCATTTCTCTGATGATTAGGGACATTAAGAATCTTTTCATATTCTATTGGCCATGTGTATGCCCTCTTTAGAGAAGTGTGTATTCAGGTCGTTTGCTCATTTTTTAATTGGATTGTTTGTTTTTTTGGTATTGAGTTTTATACATTCTTTATAAATTTTGGATATTAACCCCTTATTAGATGTATTGGTGAATATGTTCTCCCATTCCATGGGTTGTTTTTTTAGTTTATTGATTTTTTTTGCTGTGCAAAAACTTAAAGACTGTTTCTCATAATTACAAAACATATCACACTTTTTAATTTTTTCAGCATAATTTTATTACAGAAATCACTAGAACTATACTATTAAATTTATAAAAATATGTATGACCTCTTTCCCTAGCATTTGAGGTCTCAAAATCATTTTACATTTCTATGAAGTATCCTAAACAACATGTTCAGGCAATAGGCTTCTATATGAGATAATTTTCTAGCTGATTTGTTTAATTTTAAAGAGCTTATCTTTATTTCAAAACACGGCATTTGTAGATTTCCCAGGTACAGTGTAATATACTTAAAAATAGTGGATGAATACAAGTTAGTCTCATCTTACTCAGTAGGGTACCATTAAACAATCGATTGTTATAATGAAAAGCAAAGGCCACAAGGACATGTAAACACTTTGAAATATTTTGAAAATTTAATCTTTTTGCCCTTCCATGGAATGACCTTTTTGTGTGGTTTGATTTTGTAATTATTCTTTTTCATTTCCAGTTAAGCCATTCTTATCTAGGTGGTGGGCTTCTAAGAGCAACACTGTCTCATTAATCTGCACAGGCCTCCCAGCCCCACTAAAGGACGTGTCTTTGATCCCTCTAACACCAGCAGCTACCGAGTTCTTCCTAATCCATTTTTCTCATTTACTATTTATAAGCTCCTGTGTGGTGGGAAACTGTCTTACCACACTTTCAGGGACTTGACTCAAAAACAGACTAGGCTCTGGCATAATTTTCTTAGTACACAGACCTCCTGACCTCAGTACTGGCTTCCACGTTCCTGAAAGTTTTCTGGATAGTTGAAGTTGCCACATTAATGAATACATTTGTGTTCAGCCAGTTTTAGTCAAATGGGTTCATTGCAAACATACCTGGTTTGTTTAGATGTTACAGATACTTAGTAAATTAAACAAAACTGCATCGACTGCCTGAGTTCTGAAGTATTACCTTTGAAAGCTAGTTTAAATACAGCAATACATTTTTCAGATAGGACTAGGAATCTTTTATTCCAATAACAATTTTGCACATTGCCATTTAGCAAATATGTTCACAACTCTTCGATTTTACAATGATTTGAAATGAATCACAGTGGTCCTTCTGATTTTTAAGGCAGACATCCATAGCTTTTCATATGGTTTTACTGTACCAGATCAAAGATAATAGCTTCATATTGAAAAATCCTTGGGGATTGATTGTTCCTGTTCCCTTATTAGACATAAGATGTAATAAACCACCTGAGAAGTTGACAGTTGCTATTGCTTCCTTACTATCCAGACAAAGACACATATAGCATTATTGATTATTATCTGAATTTAGACCAGCATTACTTTTCAATGCTGAAACTGCTAGAATATTCCCTGCTTAAAGCTTTAACACATAACAATTACATGCTATACTAGAAGATATACATTATAGTAGGATACATAGAGAATAATATGTATGTTATACTTACTATATATATCCTACTATACCTATACATGTATGTGCACATATACACATACATATATCCTACTTTACAAAAAGCAATCTACATGTTTCATAGTAATGTTATTCTGTCAGATGCTAATCTTAAAGAAGTATTCCTTTCCACCTGACTTTTTTCAAACTTGTTTGTAACAGTTTTTCTATACATCCATAACTTCAGCACCCCTATAAGACTAAATTGATATCCAGGCATACTGAAAACGCCTTAGCAGCCCTGGCTGATACAGCTCAGGGGATTGAGTGCAGGCCTGCGAAGCAAAGGGTCCCAGTTCAATTGCCTGAGAATGCAAATTCCCAGGCATTTCCATGCCTGGGTTGCAGGCCAGGTCCTCAGTTACGGACACATAAGGAGTAACCACACATTGATGTTTCTCCCCCTCTCTCTCTCCCTCCTTTCCCTTCTTTCTAAAAATAAATAAATGAAATCTTTAAAAACATTAAAAATGCCTTAGCAATATTTTTCATACCTGCTGAGAGGATTAGTTCACAAATTCTGTAGAAATAAAGCAGTAAATTCTGTAGTTTCGGCTAGCATCAAAGCCTTTGCCACTCTCTAAATAAAAAAAAAAATCAAAGGTGTCTGAGGATGTTTAGGTGTCAGAAGTACAATGGCACTCTTTCTTTTTATAGAAGGACAGCGCCCGTCTCTTCCAGAACTCAATGAAGTTCTGGTCCATATGATTTAGGAGACTGTGGTTTCGGTCACTTCCAAAATTATACATTGAGTTGAGCTTTGTGTTTTTCTCTGCAAAATCAAGGGTCTATGAAAACAATACAGTGAGTGACATGAAGAGAGAAAACTTAGAAAACCGAACTGAGAGGAAGATAGCATGAGGAAGTACTCAGTGTGATTATTTTAACTCTTGTTTAGAGAGAAATTGTAGCACCACAAGCCTTGTGTGATAGTTTCCTTTAGTTCACTGCACTACAAGAGGCTGAAGGCTTTCTCTTTTTGAAGGAGAGAGATAGAGGCAAATGTTAATTCAAGATATGTAAATAGTTTAAAAATGTACATGAAATACTGGCACATTTATACTAGACAAGATATCTAAGAATGTTTACGGTAGCACTTTGATAATAAGCAAAAACTAGAAACATGCAAAATGTCCATCAGGAACAAAATTGATAAGAGAATTTGGTAATATATTATATAAAAATAAATAGATGATAATATATGTAATGTATGTGGCATGCAATTAAGGATCGTAGTTAAGTGGCTACCTCTGGCTAGGAAGTAGAATTAAGTGAGACAAAGAATCACATAAGAAGGAATGTTATTGGTGATTTAAGCATGCACAAATGTAAATACATAGACATTCAGGCTTTCATAAGCCAATTTAAATTCAGTGTTGTGAGCCAAAATATGATAACCTCATGGTAAACACCTATATTTATTACAAAAAAACTACTAACACCAACCAGTTTATCATTTATTGTTATCAGTTCTGAAATATTTACTAAACTCATTTCCCTTTTTCAAATATTTCTTAAAAATCCATCTAATAAATAATTGGTTACTGGAGTGTTTTATTTCCTATTTGCATAAAGTAGATATTTTTCTATTTTAATGAGTCAATAAGAGGAAAGTATGTTTATAAAAATAAAACACCTGAGTCTATAGTAAGATGTTTAAGTTTCTTTCTACTTCCATTTTTTTCTTTCCCCTTTTAATCAACCTGTGTATTTACCTACATATGTCTCTATGCTAGCAGAATGTAAAAGCTTTAGATGAAATGTAAAAAATGGGACACCTGTCTTTTAAAAAATATCGTCTGGGAGACATAAATCATCGGACTTCCGTCCAAGATGAAGGCATAGGTAGACATACTGTGCCTCCTTGCACAACCAGAATAAGGATAACAAAAATTTAGAAACAAAAAAACAACCAGTGCTGGCAGAAAATTGAACTGTATGGAAGTCCAACAATCAAGGAGTCAAAGAGGACGTATTCATCCAGACCAGTAGGAGGGGCAGAGTCGTGCAGCCCAGTGGATAAGACTCATGGAAAAGCAGTGCCTGGCAGACCCTAGCTGCAAGGCGGAAGCAGGTGGACCCAGAGAGGCGGTGGATTGTGGAGGGGTATAGAGCACAAGGCCACTGGAGGACCCACTGGCCCCACATTTACCAGGTGAAAGTTGGGAGTGAGACAGACTGCGCAACCAAGGGTTCCACCAGGGGGAAATAGAAAGGGGTTGAGGTGCTGGAAGAAGTGCCCAGCTTCACAGGAGAGTTTGTTGGAGAGACCCACAGGGTCCTAGAACTTACACAAGCCTCCCCACTCCCATGGAAATCAGCAGCAGAAGGGCCCAGTTTGCTTGGGGGAAGCAGCGGAAGGGACTGAAATCTAGCAGGGAGTGGAGCACGTGCCATTGTTCCCTCTTGGATCTCTCCCCTACATAGTGTCACAACCCAGCTACTGGGTTGCTCTGCCCAGGTGAACACCTAAGGCTCTACCTCTCACTGTGTAAAAGGCACATCAAGATGAACAAAAAAATGGCCCAAATGAAAGAACAGATCAAAGCCCCAGAAAAATACAACTAAGCAATGAAGAGATAGCCAACCTATAAGATGCACAGTTCAAAATACTGGTGATCAGGATGCTCACAGAATTGGTTGATTTTGGTCACAAATTAGATAAACAAATGAAGGCTATGCTAAGTGAAATAAAGGAAATTGTACAGGGAACCAATGTAATGGAAAGAAAACTGGGACTCAAATCAATGGAGTGGACCAGAAGGAAGAAAGAAACAACCAAACAGAAGAGAGGAAAGAAACAAGAATTTGAAAAAATGAGGAGAGGCTTAGGAACCTCCAGGACATTTTTCAATATTCCAATGTCCAAATTATAGGGGTACCAGAAAGGGAAGAGGAAGAGCAACAAGTGGAAAACTTGTTTGAACAAATGATAAAGGAGAACTTCCCCAGTCTGGCAAAGGAAATAGACTTCCAGGAAATCCAGGAAGCTCAGAGAGTCCCAAAGAAGTTGGACCCAAAGAGGAACACACGAAGGCACATCATAATTACATTAGCCAAGATTAAAATGAAGGAGAGAATCCTAGAAGCAGCAAGAGATAAGGGGACAGTCACCTACAAAGGAGTTCCCATCAGACTGTCAGCTGATTTCTCAAAAGAGACCTTGCAGGAAAGAAGGGGATGGAAAGAAGTATTTCAACTCATGAAAGGCAAGGACCTACATTCAAGATTGCTCTATCCAGCAAAGCTTTCATTTAGAATGGAAGGGCAGACAAAGTGCTTCCCAGATAAGGTCCTTGCTGGACCTTAACCTGGACCTTGATAAGGTCAAGTTAAAGGAGTTCATCATCACCAAGCCTTTATTTTATGAAATGTTAAAGAGAAAAAGAAAAAGAAGATAAAAAACATGTATAGTAAAATGACAGCAAACTCACGATTATTAACAACCACATCTAAAACAAAAACAAAGTAAGCAAACAATTAGAACAGGAACAGAAACAACAGAACCACAGAAATGGAGATCACATGGAGAGTTAGCAACAGGGGAGTGGGAGAGGAAGAAAGTGGGGAAAGGTATAGAGAATAAGTAGCATAGATGGTAGGTATAAAATAGACAGGGGGAGGGTAAGAATAGTATGGGAAATGTAGATGCTAAAGAACTTATAAGTATGACACATGGACATGAACTAAACAGGGAGAATGTGGNTCTCAAAAGAGACCTTGCAGGCAAGAAGGAGCTGGAAAGAAGTATTCCAAGAAATGAAAGGAAAGGACCTACATTCAAGATTGCTCTATCCAGCAAAGCTTCATTTAGAATGGAAGGGCAGACAAAGTGCTTCCCAGATAAGTTCAAGTTAAAGGAGTTCATCATCACCAAGCCTTTATTTTATGAAATGTTAAAGGGAAAAAGAAAAAGAAGATAAAAAACATGTATAGTAAAATGACAGCAAACTCACGATTATTAACAACCACATCTAAAACAAAAACAAAGTAAGCAAACAATTAGAACAGGAACAGAAACAACAGAACCACAGAAATGGAGATCACATGGAGAGTTAGCAACAGGGGAGTGGGAGAGGAAGAAAGTGGGGAAAGGTATAGAGAATAAGTAGCATAGATGGTAGGTATAAAATAGACAGGGGGAGGGTAAGAATAGTATGGGAAATGTAGATGCTAAAGAACTTATAAGTATGACACATGGACATGAACTAAACAGGGAGAATGTGGGTGGGAGGGGGTGTACAGGATGGAGAGGAGTGAAGGGGAGAAATGGGACAACTGTAATAATATAATCAATAAACTATATATTTTAAAAAGATATAAAAATAAAAAATATTGTCTGGCTTCATGTCTTTGTATCTTTCATTTTTTCTACTAGTTTTACTAAACTTTGATTAATAGGAGGTTCAGCTTTAACACAGAAGCACATGGAATAAAACTTTGCTAAGTATCAAAGTGGATGTTTTTGCTTCACCCACTCTCACTTTGTATTCCTGCTGCTATGGCTGAGCATTTCCTTTATCAGGTCTTCACATCGACTTCACCTCTTGCTTCTGAATTTGATTCTCCTAAGCATTAGGCTGCCAGTACTTACTGCTTCTCTGCTCCACTATCTGAACACTGTTAGCACATCCACATTCATTTCTCCATCCATCTAGTCCAATAGATGGTTTGTATACTGAATATTGTATCATCCCTTATTTCATCATATTAGAAATATCTCCAGAGTCATGTTCTTTCTTGTATCTTTCTCCTAAAACAATTTCTTTTAGGATCCTTTAGCTTATGCTCTTTGCCTGTCTTTATGTACCACCATAGTACCCAGACATCTGTTACAGCTTTTTCAGTGTATGAGATTTCCACCACAGCCTCACTTTGCTGTATATGCATGTATGTACACCTATATACATATATACACACATATGCATACACATACATTTACAGCAGAGTTGAGCATTTGTGTTGAAGACCTTTTAAAGTAAATTTCTGGCACTTGGAAAAATATAGGACATTAAAGAAAGATATTGAGGAAAATACAAATATGTGGAAGCATATATCCTGTTCATGGATTGGAAAAATTAGCATCATTAAAAATGTCCTAACTACCCAAAGCAATCTATAGATTAAATGCAACTCCTATTAAAATAACAATGCTATATTTCACAGATCTGGAACAGATATTCCAAAAATTTATATGAAACAAAAACAACAAAAAATCTCTGAATAGCCTGAGCAATCTTGAGAAAGAACAAGTTAAAGGTATCACAATACCTGATATCAAACAGTTCTACAAGACCAAAATAATCAGAGCAGCCTGGTACTGGCATAAGAATAGGCATATAGATCAATGGAGAAGAACAGAGGGCTCAGAAATAAACCCACACCTTTAAGGTCACCTAATATTTGACAAAGGAAGCCATCACATACAATTGAGTAAAGGCAATTTCTTCAATAAATGGTACTGGGAAAACTGGACATGCAGAAAAATGAAACTAAACCACTAACATACACTTTACACAAGACTAAACTCAAAATGAATAAAAGACTTAAATGTAAGTCACAAAGTCATAAAAATCCTACAAGAAAACAGGCAGTAAAATCTCAGATATCCCTCAGAGCAATATTTTGCTGATTCGTCTCCTGGGACAAGGGAAACAAAGGAAAAATAAAAATAAAAAACACAAGAAATAAATAAATTAATCTTAACTTAAATTATAAAATTTATATAAATGTAAATATGATTAACAAAATAGAAAATTGTCATTGTTATTGACCCCTAAATTATTAACTTTTGGCATTTTCATATTCTCATACCCACCCCCCGTGTTTTCTATGTGACTCACCAAACATTACAGTCCACCATCAGCTCATTAACTCCAGTTCAAATTAGGTTTTTTAATGGTATGTGTTTTGCTACAATTATTCAGGTTTTTTTTGGGGGGGGGACAAAAGAAAGAGCAATCTTCATAAATACATTAATCCTGTTCTTCTATAAGAACCCATAACATCTCATTCTTATAGGGTAGATCATTTTTATGTCATTCTGCAATGAATGTTTTGACAGCCTCTGTCCTTAAATTCAGTGAGTTTTGAAGTTGATTGTTAAATTGTGGCATTTCTATTATTTATTCCCTAGTTTAAATATTTTATTTAAAGGATAATATATCAATATTCTCCCTGAGTAGTGGTTTAGGTGATAGAAACATAAGAACTCATCTACAAAATTGGGCAGTTTGCCTCCTACATTGTTGGAATAGTTTTCTAAGACAGTGTTTTGTAATAAAGAAGAATTTACAATACAGATCAAACTGGAGAAAAAAGTAAAGTTTATATGACCTCTTTTGGTTTCTGTAAAAAAGATCTATAAATGGAAAAATAGAGATGGAAAGTAGGTATAAACATCCATGAATATTAGTATACCTCTAATCAAATAATAATTTCAATATTATTCTATTTTCCATAAAAATAAGAAGGAATAAATTATTCAGATATGCATCTAGTTAGGGCATACAAATATATAAATGCAGATCCAATAGATAAAGTTGTTGAAATACATTCTAAAGTTATTCAGCAAAATCTTATTTCATTTTAGTAAGCACATGAAACTGTCTAGTTTTGAATCAGAAAGGAAATTGAGAGTTTTTTCAAAGTTTTATTTAGATTGGCCCTGGCTGGTGTAGCTCAGTGGATTGAGTGTGAGCCTGGGAACTAGACGATCGAGGTTCAATTCCCAGTCAGGGCACATGTCTGGGTTGCAGGCCAGTTGCCAGCAGGGAATGCATGAGAGGCAACCATACATTGATATTTCTCTCCCTCTCTCCTTCCCTTCCCCTCTAAAGATAAACGAATAACATCTTTTTAAAAAGGTTTTATTTAGATTGTGTTTGGTATTAATAAATATAGTTTTATTGATTTATATTACCCCCCAAATGTTAAGCATGTATGTAAAATATGTTGCTGTGTTTAGAAATAATATTACCATATTTAAGTTTATAAGGTAAATATACTAAATATCATTAAATATATGATGTATTCTCATTACATTGACTAGTACTAATTCAACTTATAATTTAATTATTATAGAGTTTAGTAAAGACTGATTAATAAATGATATAAACTATTATATATATAAATACAATATTGTAGAAATATTAGTTCTCTTCATATTAGTCCACATAAAAAGAGGTAAATAAATTTTATTTTATATATTTAGCTATCAATAATTAGTTCTGGTGTTTTATTATTGCCTGTATATCAATGAAGTAGTTACCACATATAATTTATTATTCATGAGAAAAATGAAAGGGAAAAAGCAAGAAAACACTAAAGTCCTTATACCCACACCTACTTTTTTTCTCATTCATTCAGTTTACTGTATAAAACATTTAAGAGATGCTCAAGATACCTCAGGAACAAGTAAGCACATGGTTTGGCTTCTTCCTAATCACATTTATATTCCATCACAACATGCCACCGTGTAACCTAGCTTAAACTACTGTTGCACAGCTTAAAATAACTTTACATATGAAAGAGAATACTGCTAGTTACTTGATAGGAAGCCAGGTGTTCAGTCAGAAACAATAAGAGGAAAATAATGAAACAAATTATTTGCCTGGAGGATAGACCTGCTTTTCTGTCTTCTGTGAATTAACCCACAGAGACATTTTTTACTTCCTGGATAGGGGGTAATTGGTTACATATTTATAACATCAAAGCATGATTTACAATGCTTAATTTTCAAAGCTGAATAAAATTAATTTAATTTGTCCCAATGCTATGAAATTCTTACAATGAAATCAATGGAGACCATTTTCTAGGTAAAAACTGACTGTGTTCATTCATTCACTCAGCCATCATATGTATTATATGCCTGACACTCTTCTATGTAATAAAATGGAGCAGTTGAATTAGAGTCAAATACTGTGTATTTCCCAAAGTTTATATTCTAGACAGTGGAGACAGGACAACAAAAACAGCAAAAGAGTAACATAAATGAAGTGTTAAATGGTGATAAGCACTGTGAAGGACAATAAAGTGGGAGTAATGAATGCCACAGGTGGACTTAGATACATTGCTAGAGAAAATACCTGTTTAAGATGATGTTTAAGAACTTACTCCTGACCCAGCAATTCCACTGCTAGGAATATACCCTAAGAATCCTGAAACACCAGTTCAAAAGGCCTTATGCACCCTATGTTCATAGCAGTGCTTATTTACCATAGCCCAGTGTTGGAAACAGCACAAGTGCCCATCAGTAGGTGGGTAGAAGAAAAAATGGTGGTACATTTACCACATGAAATACTATGCAGCAGAAAAAAAGGAGTGCCTACCTTTTGTGAGAGCATGGAGGGAACTGCAGAATATTATGCTGAGTGAAATAAGCCAGTTGGCAGAAGACGGATACCATATGACCTCATTTATAATTGGAATGTAGTAAACAAAATAAACTAACAAGAAAAATAGAAACAGAGACATGGAAACATGGAACAGATGGATACCTGTAGGAGAGATGGGGGAATGGTGGAAGGAAGGGGAAGGGATTAATGAAAGCACATGTATGAATGACTCATGGACATGGACAACAAAGGGGGATTCACTGTGGTAGATAGAGATGGGCTGGGTGGATGAGCGGAAAAAGGAAAAAAGTGTAATAGGGACAACTGTAATAGAATAAACAATAAAAATAAAAATTTAAAAAGAACTATCACAGGAAAAAGAGGAAGGCTCACTCAAAAGCAGTCCAGATAAAGTAGTGAGTACAAGTGATGGAAGGATCCATGGTGTATTCAAAGAAGTAAAAGGAGGCCTGAATGTTGGGAAAAACTGAGTGAGGAAGAGAATTAGTAGATGATGTCAGGGAGGGAATGTGGGAGGCAGGATGTGTGGGGCTCTGTAGGCCATTGTAAAAACTTTTTGGCCTTTGCACTAAGTGATTGGATGGGGTCATTGGATGTTTTACACTTCTGTTTTGAAAGGATTACCCTGGCTGATTAATTGAACTAAAAATTATGGAGAAAAGAACACACAGGAAAGAATTAAAAAGTGAGCAATGAGTTAGACATCTGCTGCAAATGGTTAAGACCAATATGGAAGCTGTGGACATGGTATGAGGTCATTCGACATGAATTGTATTTGAAAGTTACCAGTGAGCGTGAGGTGTGATAGAACACAGGAGGAAAGGTCTGGAGATCATGTAACATGAAGATGTGAATGACCAGCAACTGAAATGGAAAATACAGGTTAAGGGCGGTGTGAGAAGAAGTTGAGCTTAGTTTTGAACATGTGCAATGTGATACACCTTTTAGGTTTAAGTAGAAATGTAGATTAGACAACTTGGTATGTGAGTCTGAGTTTTAGGAAAAATCCCAGAACACAGATGTAAATTGGAGTAGAATAAGTTTATAGATAGTATTTAGAACACTTCAACATTGTCTTATTATATATAAATAAGTAGAAGTGGCTGATGATCAGAAATCAAATTCTAGAAACTCAGAATGTTAGCTCCAAGGACAACTGCTGATCTCCTTTTCAGATTACATCTAAAATTTATCATTAATTATAAAGCATGATTAGCATAGAGTATGCTTTTTGTGTGACTCCTTTAGTCATTGTGTCAAAATATGAAACAGGTAGGCTCATAATACCTGGAGGTAATAGTACATTTTGGTAATTTTTGTGGCTGTTAACAGGTCCTAATTATCAAAAGGTTTCAATACAATAAGGACATGATGTTATCTGTTCACACAATATATTCACTTTAACAGCAATCTTTATAAGGATATTAACATAGCCATAAATAGATAGTTGGTTCTATACTTCCTACTTGGTCACTATTGAATTTTTAATATTGATTATATTATCTACAAAGCAGACCAAAGAAGAGGGGAGAGGGGAGGGAATTTCAGGGGAAACAGGGGAGGGATTTAGAGGAATAAATATAAAGGACACATGGACAACAACTAAGAAGGGTGGAAATGGAAGGGAGGGGGGAGCATGGGGGATGGGATGGGATGGGATGGGAGTAATAGAAAACTGTATTTGAAAAATAATTTAATAAATTTTAAAAAAAGAAAATATTTTGAGATAGGCAGATGTTATTCTTCAAGTTCATGAGACAAAGAGTACTGGGCACATAGTAAATGCTGAACATGAACTAACTGATTAATTGCTGATGAAATATAAAATAATCTAATACAAAACAATATTCAGGTGTCAGATAATGAGAATTACAGATGAATTAAAATGCACTTAACACAGTTATGGGATACAACGCAATCAGAATTGTAACTAGAAATATGGACTACCCTGGTTGAAAAACATAAAGCATGTGAAGTTAATACTGGAATTTACTAATACATTATTTGCTATTTCAAATGCCTAACTGAGGTTATAAATTCATCAATGAGATTTCTAATATACAAATAATATAGAAGTGACACTGAAGAGTAGACTGCCATACATTTTGGTGTGTTTAAAATTAGATGATTCATTATTTGCTCTTTTTGTATCTTAGAAATAAAGTTTCCCAGTAAAATTCCTATTGAACATTAAATATAATACATTGTTTCTATTAATATAAGATATACTTCTGGATAATTTACTAATATTAATCTCACAAGACAGTATCTCCTCTTTTAAAAAATATTTATTTTTTTATGCTGTTACAGTTGTTTCCACTTTTCTCTCCTTTTCCCCACCTCCACCCAGCCCCACCCTCTCTCCCTCCCAAGACAATCCCCATATTATTGTCCATGTCCATGGGTTGGGCATAAGTGTTCTTTGGTTAAATAAATCCTTCACTAGCCCTGGCTGGTGTAGCTCAGTGGATTGAGCACAGGCCTTCGAACCAGAGCATCACAGTTCTGTTCCCAGTCAGGGCACGTGCCTGGGTTGCAGGCTGGTTCCCTGCAGGCTAACTCCCAGCAGGGGACGCTCGAAAGGCAACCATACATTGATGTTTCTCTCCCTCTCTCCTTCCCCTCTAAAGATAAATAAATAAATAAAATCTTAAAAAAAAGAAGTCTTTAAAAAAAATTAAAAAAAATTAACCCTTCACTGTCTTTCATCCTGTTCCCCCGCCACCTCAAGTACTGCCTCTTTTAACTGTTGGCACTTGAATTGCATTTTAAATTTCACATAGTCAAAATCATACAAAATTTCAAGCAATATTTTATAAATTTAAAGATCTATAAACTGATACACTGAAATTTCTATTTAATGACACTAGATGGTGGTAGAACACTTTCTAAAGGGCTGAATGCAGTCGAAATCCACAGAGACTGCAAGTGTCAGTAAACGTGAAATGAAAACAAAATGCCCAGTGTGTAAATATCCATTAATTTTGAATTCAGTATTAGATTTTTGGAGGTAATTCTTGAGGAAGTCATTAGCTCAAGAATGTTATTAGCTCTGGAAAAAATAACTTCTTAGGTTTAAAATCAATTCCAATATTGGTCATAGCTTGTGATCCTTAAATCCATATTCCTCCTCCTACCAGAGTTGTGTTATAAGATTGAGAAAACTCTAATAATGATAAACTTGCAATATTTTTGTAACATCATAGTTACAAATAAAACATTAACTGGGTTAATCTACACATTCCCCATGTAGAACGATATATCTTTATGTTATGATAGGGCATAACTTATTTTTAGAAGGCACATCATGTAAAATAAACATTATCACTGAATCAGTCTGAAGTATTTGACCACACACAAACATAGCCAGGGGAGATAGCCATATTATTTTTATAGGGTAAATCAACAAATGATTTTAATAAACTTTGGGAATTGTGGGTATTTTAGTAAAAATCTTTTACAGTTTTCTTATCTGTCAAACCTATGAAGATTAAATGACAAGCCCTATATTGGTAGAATTAGAAGAATTTGAAAGCATCTTTCAAACACACACTTTCTGCCAACTACCTTGTCCTCATGTTATGAGTTATCTTATGATATCCAGCTATTTTAATTGTCGAGGGAAATAAATGCATGGTCAACACCTGGATATCTGTATTGCAGGTCATATCAGAATATTCTAAGTACACATCTGACACAAATGTAACTGTCCCAAGGCACAGCCACTGTTCTGTGCTTTCAATCTGCATAAGCCTGAGACATACCACTCACTTTGTAAAACTGCATGGCAGTACAGGTTCTTGTTGCTAACAATGCCTCTTTATTTTAAATACAAGCATATATCATTAATACGAGTAGGGCAAAATTGTTCAGAAAAAGGAAACTAAGATTGAAGAATTATATTAATATATCCAAAGCATTGTCTTCTACTTCATTCAAAACAATTTTATTACATTGTATTGTGAGAGCTTTCATGTCAGTATGCATTAGAGAAAAAGTCAAAATTGGTGAATTTTTTTGTGTAGCAATTTTAAGATTGAAGATGGAAGAAAATACGAAAAATGTTCAAGATATTATGCTTTATTATATCAAGAAAGGTAAAAACACAACTGAAACACAAAAAGAGAGTTGTGCAGTGTGTAAAAAAGGTGATGTGACCGATCAAACACGTGTGAAGTGGTTTGTGAATTTTTGTGCTGGAGATGTCTCACTGGACAATGCTCCACAATTGGGTAGACCAGGTAAAGTTGGTAGTGATCAATCTGAGACATTCACTGAGAACAATCAATGTTCTATCAATGTGTGGGAAGCTGACTTACTCAAAATATACAAGTCAATAAAGTCATTGGTGAAAATGGAAAATGGGCCATTTATTTTATGGAAGAAATGAAATGGACTTTTTGGCTAACCCAATAATTTAAATAAGATTTCCTTTCAGAAATTTAGTTTAAGCAAATTGCAGTAAGATTCACTACTAAGTCATAAAGAACCATGAAGATAAAGGAAAAGTTAATTACCCAAGCCTAGTGTAGATAAGTAGTTAGTAATTTAATCAAGCACTTTATTTTTTAAATAGACATTTTGAAGAAAAAAAAACTTAATTTTAATTTGTGTGAAGTGGAGTTTTAAAAGAAATCTATAACAGAGATCTTCAGGTCTAGATCATCTTAATGGGCTTTGCTTTCAAGAATGTTCTTATAGTAAGTAGAAAAACTCTCCTTCGTAGCCTATAGAAACATTTCTAACAGCTTTCCAACTCACTGAGGATCAAATCCCTGTAGCATCTCCACAGGATTTATTGTGAGTGTTATTTTAAGACTCCCTCAACAGCTTCAGGACTTTTTTTTATTCCCTATTCAGCGTTTCTTTGGCAATTGAATTATGTTTAAAACCTTTTATGCTTTTCATCTATTTGTTCCCAGTTAGCTCCATGTGTGAGTAACTACTCTCAAAGCTCTATTTTGGACATAGATTTCAGACATGATTTATTGTGTTGCACAGTTTCCCCCACGGCTTCCCCACAACTGAATCTGGGCCACTAGGGCCTCGATCTGGAGCAAACTGGTTGTGTGTGAAGGTAGTGCCCTCCTTCGTTGGATGGTTGCTTCAGTCCAAGGCACACAGTTCAGTTGATGAATCTCACTGGATTTTTCTGGTACTTTATCCCTATCTACCATTTTTGAGTTGAGAAAAGCACTTCACTTTTAAAATTCTGAAAAATGTAAAATTTATGGACTTTCTCTATTCCTTTTTAATTCTGCCCACAAACTGGCTGACTATTATCTGATCTTGTTTTTCTGGTCATACACTGTCATAGGAAACTACCAGAAGCTACTGAGTAGACACAGGTTAAATAAGACTACGTTTTGCTTCCCTAGTTGTTGTAGGTGACATTTTTACCTGGTGTTTTATGACTCCATGATAACATCTCACGTTCCCAGTCACCATTCTGCTACCAACCATAGAACCCACTTAAAAGTTTTTTTCTAATTGTTAAATAAGTAATTTTCAAGTCTTATAACTGTAACATAACAAAAGTTATTTCTTAGTTAATAATAACCCAATACAGGTAGGGATAGCAGAAGAAGATGTTTCTCAGAGTTACTCAGACATTTGGGCTCTATCTTGGCAACATTTTTGTCTGTAAAGCTATTCACTAGATTCATATGATCAGGATATGTTACAAGTGTGAAATGCCAAATACAATCCATTACAAATGAAATCCAATACTTACCAAAGACATAAATGGGAAAATACAAATAAATACTCATATTTTCTTCATATTTTGTCAAATAAAAGAATGCATAAAAAACTGATAAAAATATGTTTTTTCCCTGATCTCTTTCTTTTTTATTGTTGTTCCATTACACTTGTTCCAATTTTCCTCTGTTGCTCTTTTCTTCTCTGCCCTGCCCTGAGTAGAACGGAACTGGATGAGGAAGATAAAGATAGAATATAGAATTTTCTGAAAAGACCTTGATTTGTAGGTTTGATGTTGCAGTTATGTAGAAATTAAAGCAAAAAATTATCATTAAAGTTTTTCTTACACAAATTGAATTTAATGAAAGTGAATTTAAAGACACATTTTTATATCTTTAGTGAGATTTTATGCTGTATATATACACACAAGGAGAGACAGAGACAAAGAGAGAGAGATAAATCATACAGAGGGTTAGCTAACAGCAAAAATAAATAAAATTGTTCCTATAATATTAATTATCATTAATCTCAAAATATGCCATATTTTTAGATTATAGTAATGTTTTTAGGAAATTGTTTTTATCCTAAAAGAAAAGAAGTAAACTATAACACAAATATGTTAATTAGAATTTCCACAAGATAGAATACCTAGGAGAGCTGTTACCCTCCTACCTCAAACTACTAAAAACAGGAGAAAACACATGGAATAATGATTTTGAGGTATGGAACCGATGATAGAATTAGTAGACAGTGACATGGAAATTATTCAATATGTCCAAGAAACTAGAGAGAAGATTGAGACATGAAAGGCAAAAAGGCCAAATTAAATTTTGAGAGATGGATATTACAATACCTAAGATGAAACATATATTATATGAGGTTATTGGCATATGAAACCCTGCAGAAGAAGTGATTCATATATTAAACACATAGCAGTAGGTATTATCCAAAATCAAACACAAGGATTAAAACCCCTGAAAATGTGTGTGTAGAGCACCTGTAATTTGTGGGAACAACTTGAAACAAAATGATATACACAAAAGTACATACCTGAAGGAAGGGGTAAAACAGAAAAAAACTGAAAAAGGATAATAAAATTTTTCCAGATTATTAGAAAATGTAAACCCAAAGGTCTAAGAAGATTAAGCCCTAACACATGTGTTTGTGCACACAGATCACCAAGAAACTGTACCAAAGCTCATTATAATCAAAATGTTTCACAATATGATGTAAAGAAAATCTCTGACCGTGGCCAGAGAACAAAGGCATTTTCATGTGGAGGATCAAAGGTAGTAATAAAGTTGTTGGTTTTTTTTGAAAGAAATAACATAATCCAGCAAATACATCTTTAAAGTATTGAAATAATAATGCTATATAGAATTCTATTAGAAAACAAAATAACTGACAAAAATGAAGATGAATTTAATACTATTACAGATGTACATAAAAAACCAAAAATAGAAAATTTTCATTAGGATACCTATTGAATGGCCTTTAAGATTTACACATGGGACTAAAAAGTACTAAGAATGGTAACTATGACTGTAAATATAGCAGATTGTTTATTAAGTTGAAAAGTGAGATGACCGTTTAAAGCAAAAATAGGAAAAGGAATGCTCTTTTTTAACTTACATACAGAAAAGTAAACATGTGATAACAATAGCACAACTGTCAGAAGAGAAATCAAAACATCCTGGAGGGAGATTCTTGCACTACGAGTGAGGTGTATAAAACTCCTTGCCAGTAGATGGTAGAAGTTCAAGTTATGTACTACAAACCTTAATGCAAGCACTGGAAAAGCAAAGCAAAAAGGTAAATTTGTTAGAGTCTATAAAACAAATATAATAGAATCCTAAAAAACACTTAACTCATGACGTAAAATTTCTTAAAAACAGTAATGGGATTAAAAAATTGTACATACAAAGATGGTATATTTAAGCCCGAGCATCCCAATAACCACATTAAATGTAAATGGTTTAAAACTTCTAGTTAAAAAGAAGATATATGCAGATCAGATAATAAAGCAAGACCAAATCATATGCTGAATATAAGAAAGTTGCATTCAATATTAAACCCAAAGTAAACAGGGAAAAAAAGAGTAAAAATTAGAACAGAAATATCAATAAAACACCAAATAACACTATAAAAAACTAATGATGTCAAAGCTGCTTTTTAAGAAGATTAATAAAATTGATTAACTAACCATAGTGATCATGTAAAAAATAGAGAGGACAAAGTATCAGGAATGAGAGAGTTAACATACTCTATGTACATTAATGAAATTAATGTGATATCATCAAGATTTCTCCCACGGGAAATTTATTACTTTCTTTTTGTTCAGACTCTATTTGTTTTTAAAAAGTCATTAAATCATGGTAACTTTTAAAAACTGAACCATTATTTGCATATATTTTTATACAGCACAAAATATATTAGCTTTGTGTGCTAGAGGTTTCAAGAATAAACTTCTTATGCTATTCTGGAATCGTGAGCAGGTACTGATATATTTTAAGGTTGCTGAGAATTATGAAGAGAGGGTAATTTTTTAATGTTGGCAAATATACTTATATTTATGTCCCCTCCCTTTAGGATTACTATGTTTCTTGAAACTACAAATAGCTCCTTTTAAGTTTAATGAGCATGCCTCAAGAGAATGCAGAGTTTATCAAATTCAATATACCATTTAGACTGTCCTAAATATGATACCTTGATCTGAAAATTTTTATGTCATAATGGGTTTGATGAGTTGAAATATTCCAATGTAAAGATTATAAAAGGCTTATTGAATAAAAGCACCTTTATTATCAACTAAGTTTTTCAAAACCTATTCTTTTGATGGTTTAATTATAAATAGATTGAATTTCACTGGCTGGATGCCAAGCTTAGAAACTGGTGGAGAGAATGACAAAATGTGCTTTAGCTTTTCTAAAATGCAAACATGTAATCCCATAGTTTGTAATAGCTAGCTAAAATCATATTTTATTGTCTCCATTCTTATTTACCCTGCTTTGAGGATTATCTTTCACCTTCACGCTGAATTTAATCTCTCTGTTTGATGTGGTGATCTCAAGTGAGAAAAACCTTTCGGAAAGAATCTTGTGGATTTAAATTCTTTCTTGATTTTTGCCTCTCATTAGTTCTCCCAACTGGAGCCTAATGAAAAAGATGTCTTCCCACATGACACCAGAATGAGATGTGAGGAGTTATTTTTTATAACACTATCAGGGGAGGATTCAGGAAGCTGTAGAATTGAAATTGGACATCAGCCAGGTATGAGCTCTTTGTTTCAGCTTTCTATCTCTAGGGCAATTCCTGTAACTTTGGTAGACTTGAGGAATCATCACAATAAGACTCTGTTACAGCAACTTGCATTATGGTGTATGTGATTAAAAAACTTAAAAATTAAAATAACTTGTATCTGGACTATATTCTAAGTCAAAAGATCATACATTAGTCATATTCACTTATTAAGTGACTTAAAGTTTACCATTTCTATCTCAAGTCCCCAGTACTACCCAATAAATGTGGCAACTGTTGAGAACAGTTGTAGAAAATACGGAAGCCACATGTTTCCTGTGTGTTGGATGGTAAAGGTAGTTTGTTAAATTTCAACTCATCCAAAAGCTTGGTTTTAGAATATAGGAAAGACATGCTGTTTTGTTTTGTTTGCTTCATCTTTGGCCATTTCATAACTTTTCTTTCTTATTCTCAGAGTTTTGAATAACATTCTGACAAAAGTGTTAATGAAATTAATACTATTTCAGATGTACAAAAATCTCCTAAATATTTCACCAGAATATCTGTATGACAAAAAATATTAAAGGGGATTCTTCAGACAAAAGAAATATAATACTAGATGGAAGTCTGGATTTACATGAGAGGATAGAGTACCAGGAATTGTACCTATGTCAGTAAAGATAGTACACTTTTACATGTTTACTTCATGTTAGTTTTTGTATTTATATAATTATATTTCCACAAACTTTTTCCAAAAATTATACCTAATTGTATTATGTCTTATCTCATTGTATTGTCTGAAATTTCTAAAACAATATTAAAATGCTTATGTTGCTATTGGCATTCTGACTTTAATGAGGTACTTCTGATATTAACTATTTTTTTCTTTTTGTAATTTAATTATTGTTCAAGTACAGTTTTCTGTCTTTTACTCCCATCCCAGCCCCCCCATGCTCCCCACCTCCCTCCCATTTCCACCCCCCTTAGTTTTTGTCCATGTGTCCTTCATACTTGTTCCTGTGAATTCTTCCCCTTTTCCCCTGAAATTCTCTCTCCTCTCCCCTCTGGTCCCTGTCAGCCTGTTCTGTATTTCAGTGTCTTTGGTCATATTTTGATTGATTGTTTGTTTTGTTGTTTATGTTCCTGTTAAAGGTTAGATCATATGATATTTGAACAGAGAATCCAGAGACACATGAAAGGATGCTCAGTATTGCTAGCCATCAGAGAGATACACATTAGAACCACAATGAGATACCACTTTACACTGATCAGAATGGCCATCATAAACAAAGCAACAAACAACAAATGTTGGAGAGGTTGTGGGGAAAAGGGATGGGAGTAATAGACAGAAAACTGTACTTGAAACATAATTAAATAAATTTTTAAAAATCTCAAAAAAAGTTTAATCCAAAAAAAAAAAGAAAAGAAAAGGGGACCCTAGTTCATTGTTGGTGGGATTGCAGACTGGTACAACCATTATGAAAACAGTATGGAATTTTCTAAGAAAACTAAAATTGGACCTGCCATTTGACCCAGCAATTCCACTGTTAGGGATATATCCTAAGAACCCTGAAACACCAATCCAAAAGAACCAATGCACCCCAATGTTTATAGCAGCACAATTTACAATAGCCAAGAGTTGGAAGCAACCTAGGTGCCTATCAGTAAATGAATGGATCCAAAAACTATGGTACATTTTCACAATGGAATTCTATGCAGCAGAAAGAAAGAAGGAGCTCCTAGCCTTTGCAACAACATGGATGGAACTGGAAAGCATTATGCTGAGTGAAATAAGCTAGGTGGTGAAAGACAAATACCATATGATATTAACTATTGTATGATATTGTTTGCTATTCAGTCACTGGTATCTTTTACCAAGTTTAGAGTTTGTAGAATATTTTAAATCTTGCTAAAATTTTTTGTCTCTTGGTTGGTTGATTGTTAGTTTTAGGAACAAATGTTTAATTTTTGTTCTTTCCAGAAACATTGATATATATCTGAGTCATATCTGTAAAATACTGAAGATATTATGTGAAATATTTTATTGTATATAATAATAACTATGAATTGTCATTTTGTAGTTATTATTCAGTTTATTCTCCCAACTAAAGAACAAACACATGTGTGTGTGCACACAGATCACAAAGAAGCTACACCAAAGCTCATTATAATCAAAATGCTTCACAGTGTGATGTAAAGAAAATCTCTGACAATGGCCAGAGAACAAAGGCATTTTTATACGGAGAATCAAAGGTAATAATAGAGTTGGGGTTTTTTTGTCAGAAATAATGTAATCCAGCAAATACATCTTTAAAGGGTCGAAATAATAATGCTACCTTAGAATTCTATTAGAAAACAAAAATAACTTAGAATTTTGCATGAAACTCTGACAAAAGTGTTAATGAAATTAATAATATTTCAGTATTAATTTCATTAACACTATTTCAGAAATTAATTTCATTAATTTCAGTAATAACTATACTGAAATACTATTTCAGAAAAATAGTATTTCAGTATAGTTATTACTGAAATTAATGAAAAAACACACATTTTTCATTAATGAAATTAATGAAAAATACTATTTCAGAAAAATAGTATTTCAGTATAGTTATTGTTCAATTTAATAATAGTTCTATTCAATATTTATTGAACAGTATTATTCAATACATTGAATGATAACTATACATTTTATTTGGTGACATAATTTTTATGTATTATTTACTTTGAGAATTTTAGTAATGTGTTTATAAATTTCACATCAATATTTTGTTTCACACTGAGCTATACTTTCACTTTGGTGCTGTATATTTCAGATATTGGAACCAGGGTAATTAATTATATGTTTACAAAATTAATAGGGAATCAGCTCACTCTTTTTAATGTCTGGAACAGCTTAAATATCAACATTATCTGTCATTGAAAGCTGAAACAAAACCATGCTTGATTTCTTATCCTGCTCTCTGTTCTGAGCCCAACTCTCCAGAATTGAAGAGTAGGAAGAACATGTACTGAGAGCACCCCATGCTCAAGCCGACTCATGCAAGACACTAGGAAAGAGAGACTTTTCCTTTTCTTAGTTCTTGCTGTCTTCCATGCAGCGATATGAGTCAGTTAGTAGAAAAGTGAAGTGGATTGAATTACATCTACATGCTATACTAACCAGTCCTCCCTGACCAGAGTCAGTGAGAGAAGCAAGAGGTCTGACACATTTTCAAAAACACATGCTGTAATTTACATGGCATTGAAGAACCTTAACCTTCTCATTCTCATTCTTCTTCTGACTCCAGCTGTACATCCAGTATTCCTTCCTCGTTGGTCTATGGTGTACCCAATGTCGGCTCACAGGATAGCCTACACCTCTTCCCAAACTGGGATCAGATATCCATCTACTCTTTTAACTAGCCATTATAATATATGAACGATTTGGTGGTTCAGGTTACCTCATGTCATAACTGAGAAGTCTTTATTTGATGTTAATCAAGTTAATATCATGTTGAGTTTCTGTGATTAAATTATATAAAGAACCAGAGTTTGCTTTCCATTATTTATTATAGTAAACCAGTTAATGTAAATTGATCTCATTTTTTATTGTTGCTGTGTTGTTTTTTTTAGTTTTCATTTCTTTTTCTTTTTTTTGTGGGGCTGGCACACAAGAACATTTACCTCAGATTGTTAAATCTACTATATAATTTCATAGATTTGCTACTATATAATTTAATCTAATATTGAACACACATATTTTATAGCCAATTTTAATTCTACAGATTTATCTGTAAATTCATCTGACATTAGGAATATTTTACTTAGCACTGGGTCATTTGCAAATCCTGACTTCTCCCACTTTCCAATGTAACATATGTTTGATTTTACTGATGGCAGATAGTTTCTTTCTCTTGCCTTCTCCTCCTCCTACACCTTCTTTTACATTTGCTTATTTTGTAACTTTTGGTCCATTTTTGTTTCTTGCCTTCCCCAAGAAAGGCCTGACAACAACAAATAATCTATCTCTTTTTTCCCCCATCTTATTTTTTATTTTTTAAATTTATTAAATATTTTCAAGTACAGTTTTCTGTCTATTACTCCCATTCCATCCCACCCCCCCGTGTTCCCCCCTCCCTCCCATTTCTATCCTTCTTAGTTGTTGTCCATGTATCCTTTATATTTGTTCCTCTAAATCCCTCCCCTATTTCCCCTGAAATTCCCTCCCTCTCCCCTCTGGTCGTTGTCCCCCTGTTCTCTATTTCAGTGTCTTTGGTTATATTTTGCTTTCTTATTTGTTTTGTTGATTAGCTTCCTATTAAAGGTGAGAGCATATGGTATTTGTCCTTCAACACCTGGCTTATTTCATTCAGCATAGTGCTTTCCAGTTCCATCCATGCTCTTGCAAAAGGTAGGAGCTCCTTCTTTCTTTCTGCTGCATATAATTCGATGGCGTATATGTACCATAGTTTTTTGATCCATACATTTACTGACAGGCACCTAGGTTGCTGCTAACTCTTGGCTATTTTAAATTGTGCTGCTATGAACATAATCTATCTCTCTTTGGTCAGTTGACAAATAGAACATTGGATGAACTGAGCTTTTTATTGTATATCTGTTTAGTTTGTTCATACTCTCTAAAGGCAGGCACTTTGTGGGCTTCCCCCCATCCCCAATGCCCCAGCCCTTTCCTCCTCATTCATTTACACATCTGAGGCTTTTTAGTTACGTGAAGACTTTGGAAAACTACACTTCAGGTATCTGAATCCACCCCGTTTATTGTAATATCATCCAGGTGACTAAAGCAACATATGAAAAAATACAAAATAGCATTTTTATACTTAAACTAATATTAACATGTTCCCTAGTTAAACACACTTTTTGTTACTCTCAATATTTTGAAAATGACCTATGACTGTTTCTTATTTTACATGCATTTCTGATAACCACAACAATTTTGTGTTTCTAACTCACTCTTCATGTTTGTATTGCTTTACAAGGAAACATTGTCATTGGTATAATGGTATATGCATGTATACATAAACTACATCCTTAGGAAATGGCTTAGCAAAGTGATTTTCAAGTTACTGTTTTTTCTCATCAGCAACATTAACAGAAAAACCTAATTTATGGAGGTAGATTAGATTGGTTTATTCTGACATTCAGATGGAATAACTTCAAATGCTTTTGAGCCAGAAAAAGTCAGTTTTTAATAAATGGGATCATTGAGATGTTTTCCTGGGGTGGTTTCTTATTTCTAATTATTTATTGCCAACAACTTAAAATACTGAAATCAAAATGATTCAGGACCTTATATCCATTACTTTCATTTATAAGATTATTATGGCTAAGATTACAAAAAAATACATTTGAGCATGTCATAGCTTTAAAAGTGATTATATATTTGAAAAGCCATTTGGATTTCATTAAAATGAAGTTATAAAGAAAAAAAAACATCAGGCAAGCATTCTCTTAAGTGCCTTTTAACCCCACCCAGTTTAGACAAAACTGTATGTCCAAATTTCCCTGTAGAATATTAGAAGCACAAAAGAGAGAATTTAATCACAGAATAAATAAAAGCTCAACATCAATTTCTTCATTTTATTTCTTCCTCTTGGTTATATTTAGCATTTATTAATAAAAAAGTAAAATTCTTAATAAAAGGGGGGCTGGGAACAATAACCAAGTAGCAGAATTTAAGAATGATCCCTTCTTTCCTGCTCCTTTTGAGTGCAAGCAGATTTCCCAAATAACATAGACTGCCTCATTAGTCACTAATTAATACCATCTCATTTGCCAGGGACATCATGGGTAAACTACTTAACATCCCAATTCCTCTGATGGAACACCAAACAAAAAGTTTGACTTTAATTTGATGTTACGTGAAGTAGAAAACTCAACTTCTTAGTTTAAATATTAACACTCATGTGCCGTGCATTGATGTTTTGGTCAATAACATATATGACAGTTTCACCTTAAGATTATACTGGAGCTGAACTGAATTTCCTGCAAGAAATGGAAAGATATGGGGTTGAGAAGGATTTTATTATTCTCTTTTGGGAGCAATATGTGTGGAACTTGGTAAGATTCCCTTTCACTCATAGCACCTCGATTTTGAGTGCACATATCACATCCAGATCAGTCAGCCACTGACTTGGTTCAGCAGAGAGGAGCCTGTCCCCCAAGTACTTCACATCCAGAGGGCACTACAGGCCTCTCAGATCCAGCCTGATGGTCTTCAGAGTTCATTGCTGTAAATTCTTTGTTGAGGATCTAAGATGTTGTACAAGGACTCAGGCCCATCGCATCTAACTTGACAAGTATTAAGTGCCACTGACACTTGAGTAAAAGTTTTTTTGTGGTAGTGTGGAGCCAGCCCATCCCTATACTAGGAAACAGTTTTGGGTTGAAATGATGTAAAGCATAGATAAGTGTTATTTCTTCCATCAATGCTAGAGAGAGTCCTTTTCCCAGATAGGGTCAAGGGAACCAAAGAAGAATTTACAAAGTCAAAATATTGACTCCTCAGTTCTATACCCACTTCATGTTAAGCAACCTCCTTTTTTATAACTAGTCAGCAATAGCTGGAAATCCCATTATTTATAGCTAACAGCACCTTAATTAATATAAGAAAGAATTGAGTTTTACGATTTTCAGGTAGTGTTTTATCACTGTTCATATGAAGATTATTTACAAATATTTTAACAGCCTCTGCTGTATACCTGAAACCAATACAAAATTTAATTTTTAATTTTTTATTTAGTTTTTTAAAAATTATGTATTGGTTTCTGGTGTATAGCTTAGTGGTTACACAATTGTATACTTTACATAGTGTTCCCCTCAATATTTCCATCACCCCAAATGGCATTACACTTAGTTATCACAATGTTAATGACTATATTTTCTATGCTCGTCTTACTTTCTTATAACTATTCTGTACTTAAAAATATGTGATTCTTAGTCCCTTCACCTTTTTCATGCAGTGCTCCAACCCCTTCTCCCTTCTGTCAACCACCAGTTATAAATATATTTCAGTTTTGATTGTTTATTTATTTTGTTCTTCAGATTCTACATGTAAGTGAAACCATATGGTATTTATCTTTCTCTTTTGGACTTACTTCACTGAGCATAATACCCTTTAGGTCCATTCATGTTGTCACCAATGGTAAGATTCATTACTTTTTATGGCTGAGTAATATTATGTTGAATATACATATACCATGACACTTTTTTATCCAGTTGTCTATCAGTGGGCATTTAGGTTGTTTCTATAGTTTAGTTATTGTAAATAATGCTGCAGTGAACATAGGGGTGCATTTATTCTTTTGCATTAGTGTTTCTGGTTTCTTTGGATAAACCCCTAGAGGTGGAATCACCGGGACACCTGTCTCACACAAGAGGTCCTTGTTTAACCATCTGTGGAAATGTCACACTGCTTTCAGTCTGCATTCCTGCCAACAGTGCACAAGGGCTTCCTTCCTCCACATCCTCGCTGGCACTCGGTATTTGCGGATTTATTAATGAGAGCCATTCTGACAGGTTTGAAGTGATATCATATTGTGGTTTTAATTTTAACTATCCTCTTCTTCAGTGATTGTCACAACATTCTTTAACCTGACCACTGTTCCAAGGTGCAACAGAGCAAACCACACTGCCATGTCAATCCTTATGTTCCTTTATCTTTCCATCTTGATTTCTTATTCCTTCTGATCTTTAGGAGAATCCTTATACTCTCTCCTGGTACTCACTATTGTGGTTACCTGCACCTCATCCAGCCAGCTCCTCCTCAATATTTTAAATCAATCCAGCCCATGTTCCTGTTCACAGAACAGCACTGACAACTTCAATGTTCTATTCCAGACCCAGTCAGAAAACAACGGGGAATGGGGGACTCTTAGGAGAGTGTTGATGAAGTCTACGGTAGTGGTTGGTAACAACCTAGGCCTTCTCCACATTCACTCAGCACTTACTCACTGACGCACCAGTCCAACTTCCAATCCGCAAGCTCCATTCATGGTAAGTCCTACGCAAATGTGCCATTTTTAGCTTTTGCACTGCATTTTTACTGTACCTCTTCTATGTTTAGATACACAAATACTTACCATTGCGGTTTAATTGCCTACATATTCATCAGAGTGCCACACCCTATAGGTTTGAAGACTAGGAGCAATAGGCTATATATAGCACATAAGGTAGGCATGTAGTAGGCTACACCATCTAGGTGTGTGTAAGTGCACTCTGTGGAGCTTACACAATAACCAATTCTCCTAAAGATGCAGTTCTCACCATGTATCCCTGACATTAAGCAAGGCATAACTGTAGCATACATGTACTTTATTACTGAACTAGTTGTTAATATTCTAAAGTTAATAATGAATTGTGACACACTATATATCATGCTCTTTAATGTACTGATTTGAAAGAGAGAGAGAGAGAGGTTGAGAAAGAGAGAGAAACATAGATTTGTTGTTCCACTTATTTACACACTCATTTGTTGATGCTTGTATGTGCCCTGACTGTGCATCGAACCCACAACCATGGCGTATTGGGATGATGCTCTAACCCAGCAGTTCCCAATCTTTTCGGCACCAAGGACCCATTTGGTTGAAGCTAATTTTTCCACAGACTAGGAGCAGGGCAGCAGGGGCCAGGAGATGGAGCTTAGGAGGTAATGGGAGCTAAGCTTCGCTCACTAGCCCACCACTCACCTCCCGTTCTGGGGCTCCATTCCGAATAGGCTACTAGTAGTGGTGGTCCACAGCCCTGGGGGTTGAGGACCCTGCTCTAACCAACTGACATACCCAGCCAGGGCCTATATATCACATACTTTTTTTATTGGAGAAACTAACATGGTTGAAGGGAGAAGTATTTTTTTTCACTGCTTGCTTCTTTTTTCACAGAATAACGGATAGAAGAGTTGGAGGGAGTCTTAGAAGGCATCTAACACAATCTGCTCCCTGGACTCATCACCTTCTTTATAGTAACTCTAGCAGGTGCAGTCTGAACGGTTCCTGTGAAATAAAGCATACCATTTCCCAATGAAGCTCATTTCTACATTGAATGTTGCTAGTTTCATGAATGTACTTTTATATTACACTGAAATGTGTCTGAAATGCTGTCTCCAGATATTTTACCAGATATTAAGCAGAATAAGTTGAATTCCTCATAATATTTGTTGAAAATAACTATTCTCATTAAGTGCCCCAAATAGTTACACACAATATTATCTTTCTGAAAAATTCTTCTTCTGACATAATGAACGAAACTTTTGTCATGTGAAATCTACTGAATATTGCATGTTGTGCATTAATACAAGATAAAATGTGCTATTGTTTTCACAACATTGAACACCAGTAATAACATCTAAAATTGCATTTCATATGATTGCTTAAAACTACCATAATTTATCTGTGCCTTTAAATAAATGAATTGTACTGTATGTATATTTTATGTCAATAAAGTTGATAAATACACATATCAATATGTACATAAATCTTTATATACAGTTCTTTTTCCTTTTTCCTTTTAAATAAGTTATTTTTCCTTTTTCCTATTATATCTGTTTTCTTTCTTTGTTTTAATAAGCTAGCTAGAGGACCATCTAAAACAAAACTGAATTTTTCATCAACTCCACTAATTTTTCATAAATTATAACATGATATATGGGGCAGGGAAAAAGGAAGACTAAATAACAAAATAGATAAGGTTGAATTATATCAACATCTTAACAGGCAGGAACACTATTCTTATATGTCTGTAGAATAGTTACACACATTAAATATGAATTAGCATAGAAGGGAAATGCTAGCAAATTTTAAAGAAAAATAAATAAATAATAATTAATAATAAAGATTAACTTTTTAAATTAAAGGAAAAAATTAACCACTTTCAAATAAATAAGAATATTTTTAAACTCCCCTAGCTACTGGGTAGAACGAGAATAAAAACTAGATTTTTGAAAATTTTAGAATTTTAGATATCAAGAAATGTGAATGCATGTAAAGCTTTTATCAGAAGAAACTTTAAATGGTTTATTATTTAGCCCTAAACAATTTATCATTAACCAAAAATAAGAAAGTAAGTTAAATATTAATAAAATAATAGAAAATTAAATGTAGGAAAGCAGGTTGGCAGAATAATAAAACAAAAAGCAAAAGACAATGAGTTATATAATGTAAGAATAATAAAGTTGGTAAATAAATTCCAGATTTGGTTTTATGTTAAGGGGTGGGAGTGCTATAAAACAGAATTAACATTTTTGAGTAGTTACAACATGAAGAGAGCTGTGCCAAATACTACACACATATCATGAACAACAATATTATAATTTTATCTTTATTTTCTTCAGCTCAATATTTCTGGCATTGAACACTTTCTCTCTAATTCAGAATATTCAATCTGGTCTTTTCAATATAAATATAGCTCCATTTGTTAGAGTTTAAACTTTAAGAGTTCCAGAATTTTCATTTTGTGTCAATGCATGGCATGGAACAAGTACTGAATGCATAATCATTGAATGAATTGAGTTGAAAATTCAAAAAAGTTCCAGCCCCCTCCTCACTGCCAAGAGATGTTGTTCATGTCTCAGTGTTTATCTGTCTCAGTTTTACGTTGGCATATCATGCAGCGTAATTTACCTCAGCTATTTCTCTGGTTCTCTGAGCCCAGTTTTGAGATCTAAAATGTAAGCATATTGTTGTCTCATCTTGGCAGGATGTTCTACTCTATACTTGGGCTGTCAATTTACTGTACATCAGTTTTAAGGCCCCTCGCAGAGTCATTGGAATTTTTCTCTTTCAGCTAGTTTATATTCTCTTCCTGAGGCAGAGGTAACATAATCAGTTTTCCCAAATGTGCTTGACACAGAGGATTCAAGGGTCCTTGGACTCAGGGACTCAGTCCTTGGCTTCAACGACTCAGGCCCAACTCTCAGAGAAGCCGTGAGTGGACGGCTTCTGATGTCCTTCTGATGCTCCCTCCTGGTTAAGAACAGCCAGAGTAGAACAGCTAGAAAATCCCAAGCCACCTTCTGTTTCAGAATTCTAGGACACCATGGAAGCTAATAGCATTTATTCCTTTTTTTATGGGATGTTCTGCTATTTTTTAGAAAATCATCACACTTTTTTTCCTTTTGCTAATTTTGGACTAGTATTTAGTTATTCTATCTACTACATATAATGTGGAGATATGGAGATAAATGAAATGAGAAAAAATGGAATAAGATAATTTCAAATAATTTTACTTTGCTGATTGTGTCTTTATGGAGAAAATAATATGAAACAAATGCATAGTTATACTTGAAGGAGAACTTAGAAAAACTATATTTCACATTCAATAGTTTGAAAAATGGCTTTTGAAAATTATAGTAAATGATGGTAAACTACTACAGAAGGAGCGCCTGATAGGATCCACCACTGGGAAAGGACATACTCACCATCCTCATAGCTGCACGCAGAATGAGGGCCAGTTTGCCAAGGGTATTCTAACAGGAATGAGCTTTTACCTTAAAAAAAACAAAACCTGATACTCTAGTGAATTCATACCTGATACAGGTCCTAATGAAAATGCATGTATTCTTCTAAGCATTTATTTTCTGAACACATAATGGTTGCCACCTCATAATTAAATAAAACATTTAGAGCTTGAACTAGTTTTTGGAAAAAATGGGGACGATGGAGACTCTAGTAATCATACACTTCTCCTAACACTGATTGTTACAAATCCTTTTTGAAAAGTGATAGGGTTTAAATTATAACACGATTTTGTTTATTGATACCTTGGTATACTCTATGTGAAGACTGTAATACTTTTTATTTTTTACTAACACAGTGATTATCCTTGTAACAGCAAACCAGATTTTCTGTTGAGATGTTTAGTCTACCCTGGCTTTTGAAAGTTTGTGATATTATCATAACATATTCCATTACACAGCTTTGTCAGCACACTGTTCATTTTCTGAAATTAAAGCTTTCTTAAGAATTATGTGAAGGTTCTCTCTCTCTCTCTCTGTATCTTCTTCCTCTCCTCTTTTTACTCTCCCCTCTGTCTCTCTTTCTCCTCTCATTCTGCCTCTCTCTCTTCCTCCACAAGCCAATGCTATAGTGAGTTTATTGTAAAATATGAGTCTGCATAATAATGACCTTTAATCAGTAAAAATAGAAAAATGTCTATATACTTGGAATACTTTAAAGTCAAAGAAAGAGAAAGAAAGGGAAATTCCCCCAATTAACCACTTGCAACAGCAAACTCAAATTAATTTAAAAATATTTTAATACGGTGTAAATTTTTTTTTTCATAAAATGCACATTTACTATGTTTAGTTTTTTTCCATCTCCCTATGCTAGGATGGAAATTGTAAACTTTTATAAGTACTTTCATTTTGTATTAGCAGTGATAGTACAGCTTTATAAATAAAGATATTTTTCACTCCGTAAAACATTTTTAAATGTTTAGTTGCATAGTAAACATTTTAACATTTTGTCTTATGTTCCTCTTGGCATGCCACTTTTATTCCAATTTAGTCCACTACATTTTTGTGGGCTGATTAATAGTGTGTAATTCTATGTGATTTCCTGCAGTGCATAAGCATTTGGCACTGGAAGCCCAACAGATCCAAATATGCGTCCTTGGCTTAATGACCAGTGAGTAATACATAGCTCAACTGGATTCCAGTATACAAACACAAAAAACAAAGAATGGAAAATACTAATATCAGTTTTAATTGATGAAGTATCTGGACACGTGAGCTCTTGGCTTATTTCTACCCATTTGCAGAACATTTTACATCAGAAAAAACTTTTCTTATTTTACTTAAATAGTTTAATTTTTAATAGTCAGCATATGCTGAATGCTAACTGAACTCTTTAGTAGCTGGTTTATTTGCCAGGTTATCCGATAGCTGTAGAAACTGGCAATTTGGAAGTCAATTGATAGAAACCTTCATGAGTGATCCCACTCTTTCTTTCTTTAAAAAAAAATCTTGCTATAGTCAGAAAATAACAGTGGAATTATATTAATTAGAGTAAAATTATCTGGAAATATAGCTTTAAGATGACATTTACATAGAAGCCTAACTATTTAGTAACATACATTATTACTTGATGAAATATTTTCTTTTAAATTGAAGAAATATAAAGTAGAGAATATTGTGACTTTCTCCAGAGTAGTTTTGTTAAGTGCAGCTAGGAATGAGCAGTCAGAGGGGACATAAAGGCAGTGTCCTCGCCATTACAATCTAACAAAGAATTTAATACAGGAGGCTAGAAGCAACGGGGACACCTGTCTCACCATTTAATTCAGCAGTTCTGTACACAGTTTGATAAGATTGCCAGGTGTCCCAAGCATTGTAAGCATAATAGCTCAGGAGAAGGGGAGTCCTTGAGACTGTGATGAGAAAAAGAGGCTTTTGTAAGCTTCTGCAACAATCTCACTGAGATCGCCAGGTGTGCTGAACATCACAAGCAGGAACAGCAAAGGTGGGGGCGGGGGTCCTTGAGATTCTATGTTGGGAAAACAAGTCTTTGTAACAACTTCACTAACTAGACAGAAAGCTTTACTAACTAAAACGAAACCCTTTGTATTAATCCCAAGGTCTAGAAGGGGGGCAAGGAAGGACACCTCTGGAAGCCAGCTAAGGTATAGGACCCCTGAACCCTAATAGTCAGGACTTATCTGAGTGCTCCTAATCCAAGTGTCCTCATGTAGCTTTTTGATCAAGTAGCTTTATTTATTTTATTTCATAAATAAACTTGCTATCTCATTTCCACTATAGGTGTTTATCTCTCACTTGAATTTGTGTCTTGTGAGTGAGACAAGAACACAGGCCCGGGAGGGACCCCTCCTGACTCAGGTCTCTCTTCTTAACAGTTTTGTGAATAATGGCAATGAACATTTATGAATCATGGATGGGTTTTGTTTATTTCCTTAACTGAAGAAAACAAAAGAGCAATGATTACCTTTTAATTTCTGTCCTCTGCATGAAGAAGTAGGCAAAGATTATCTGTTGCTTTTGTTTTTTGTCTATGTATTAAGTAATCATTTTTTTAAATGTTCAAATGGTTAAAGTTTCAGGAATTGTATTCAGTACCGTGAAGCCCTACAAAATTGGCCATCATTTTCCAATCATTTACTGAATTGGACCATTATGGGATCCTAGTCAGTCAACAGACAAGATGTTAAGTATGAAGTAAAGACACTGGGGTCAAAAGGGAGGTGATAGGAAAAAATAAGGCTACAAAAGAGTTGCTGTTGAGGAGAAAGTGTGCAGATGTACACCTATTAAAAAATGTGGCTTGGTCTGATTCCATCTTTCATTCAGAAATGGCATGAAGGAAATCTTACTAATCTCAAGAAATACCCAACTGTAGTTCCCCATTTTATGACATCCTGGAGTCACTGAGTGTATTGGATATCCTAGTAATGCTCTCCGGTTATTTTCTCTCTTTAGACCAAATGTATAAACTGTCTTTGTTCACACACAGTCATTCCACTGTTTGGACCTTCTGGTAACACTAAAGTTCATTCCCTTGTGGTAATTGATACATCAGTCACACAAGCCATTTTCTGCTTTCTATACTTCCAGTATCACTGTAGACCAAACGTATAGTAAGTAAAAGAATAAATGTGCCTGGGGTTTGAAAATGTCTAATTCACTCTCCTTTAACCACTCACTTTCCAATTTCCTCTCAAGGCAGACTTTGAAGGGCCATTTAGATACCACTTTTTATTCCTCTCAGAAGAACTTAATGTGTTTTCCTGATTAAAAGGGAAGAATGGCTTTTGCAGATTTTTCCCCTAGAAAAAAAATTATGATAAAATGGAGCAGAAAAAAAAAAACATTTCTCTAAAGCAAAAACAAAACTAAGTTGGGAAACATTACTAAGTTAGTAATGTGTTTAGCAACACATTACTAATGAAAAAATGCTGATGGAAAATTCATTTTGAATGAATTTAAAAATGAATGCTTATGGTTATAAGCATAACCATATCCGAATGTACTACCCCATCGAATATATGCTAACGAGCTCTGATTTTCCACTCCTGGCTTTCCTTAGGTCAACCACGGGCCCACTCTGGTCAGAACAAGCAGCCTTCACTCCCCTTCCTTGGAAATGGCATGCGGTAATAATAATTTCTCTGCTTACCATTCGAGACCACTGTGAGAAGGAGAGAAAAAATAATGCATATGCTTTTAGAATCTTTGTGTTATTTAAGTATATAGTGTTTTATAAATTGTAGATTTTATGGCTTTATCATTTAATTAAAGATATGTTACTATAATCTTCATTTATATATTACTCACTGAGCATTAACTGACTACCCCATGTAAAAAGTTTTAATAAGTGTTTCCACTGATGTTTTCAAAATAGAGGTGAAAAATTGAAATATTATTTTATATTTACTTTTCTCAGGTTCTGAGAGGAGAAAGTGAAAGAGAAGGAAAGAGACACACAATACACTATTATATTGTTCAAATGAACAACTTCAGTAGTAGGGACTTCTACTGAACTCATATTGAAAATGGAATATACCAAAAACAAATAAGGAAAGAGCAAAGGATAATATGGAGTGAAGACCTCATGTGGGAGTGGAATACAGAGGAAAATTTAAAGGACCCAGTACTTCTGGTGACATTTACTAACTTTTAACAATATGTGAATGGTACTGTCTTATTACCTTTTTTTGTCCCTAAAGTAGCCATCTAATATTTACCGATTCACCGAAATATAAGCTATAGCAAGAGGCAATGGGTACAGTGGTTGGTAACACAAGCTATAGTGCAAGACGATTATCCATGCGTAAATCTTAAAGCCATAGTAGCTTTGCGACCTTAGAAAAGTTACTTAAATTCTCTATGCTTCCTTTCTTTCTTCTGTAAAATTGGGGTGACAGTAAATTAACATGTGGGAAGTGTGTGGAAGAGAATCAAGTACATTATAAGCACCATATTGGTGGTAAGCATTATTACTCTTTTCACATGTTTTCTTTAGGATCTCTCAGTGAAAAACACTATCCATTAATTGACAATAAAATACATTATCATAATCAGAAATATGCCAGAAAATTTAAGGCATGAATAATAGTAACAGCAGTAATTATCATATACAGAGAGAGAGCTCAGTTTTGCCTGGCACTGTCTTAAACCTGTTACATGCTATATTTAATTACTCTCCCCACCCAAGGTACTGTAATGAGCTCCACTTTGCATATTAGGAAACCGAGCCATCCTGAGACAAGTTCATTCACCCAAGGCTATACAGCTAGAAAGTGCGTGAGCTGTGGTTGCGACCAGCCCCTGTGTCTCCAGAGCCAGCTAGCCCTGTTCACCTGCAGTGCCTCTGAAGCTACTGTGTAGATGTAAATATTTATACTTGTGGTGATTCAAAGGTACTTAGGTGTTAGCAAAAATATCCGGATCCTCTAATATTCTGGATACACAAAATTTTGTTACATATATTTTGTCGTATCATTTATTTTTTAAACAAATTTTACATTTTAAGCTGCCTTAAACCCTCACAATAACTTGTATTATATTTGCCACAAGATGGCAAACTTCACCAAGAAGTGTTCCTAGTTGTGAGGTGCAAGAACAAATCATTAGGTACTTTACAATAGAGCCGGAACAAAAAAAAAAATGAGTATCCTTCTGTATTTCACATAAACAAAGATATTTAAATTTCCTTTAGCCATGCTCATTCTTGGCAGAAAATATGCAATAATATGATTCAGCTCATGTGTTCAAAGTTACGCCTATCATTTCTCGTCATTAAAAGCATTGTATCCTGTGTTATATATTAGATGTTCTGCTCTCGAGATCAAAGCTTTGGTCTGACTTTGTGATGCTTTCTCATGAAATATTTTGATTATACAAAGATTATGTATCCCCTGGGAAAAATGCTCCCTCAATGTACCTATCCATAGGGGTGCTTTAGATGGAAATAAACATTTGCATTGGAACTGCTCTGTGGCCTGTCAGCATCACTGCGGCCCCTCACCACTGTCAGAGCATTAACAGGAGACTAAACACTGGGCAAAAGCCTTGATAAGTTAGACTCACTCTCAACCTTGAAAACAGTCCTTTATGGGCAGATTCTGAGGGCTAATCCCATGCAGAATGTAACTAAAAGTGGGACCTGTTTTACATTTCTAGTCACAATAGTATTAAAAAGTGGAATGAAAACACTATAAGACACATTACAAGATCCACCTTCTTTTTGTCAAAATACAGCCTATTTTTCACATTACAGTTCTAGGAGAATTCCAAGGCAGTGCTTGCACTTGGAAAAGTTGGGCAAGGTTAAGGAAGATTTTTATATTTAAGTAACACCTTCCTGAGAGTGATAGGATTGGCTTAGAGAGCCATCAGTTCTCTTTAAACCCTGTAGCACAATCTCCAGACAACTAGCTACAGGACAATCCCTCTGTGAGCGGTGGGATTGATGAAAAGTCCTGTGTGGCTCCAACTTCCTCACCCCAGAATCTTAGACACTGAATCTGCACACATCACAGCTCTGGACAGTTCTGGAGTAGAAATGGATTTGAGAGATAAAACCCCAATCTCTTGTGTATGAAGACAAGGAACTAAATTCAGGACTACCGTACTGGCCGAGTGAAGAAGGAATGCTCAAACCGAACTCTGCACACTATCATCTCAGTGCTGAGGTCTAAACCTTGAGACCTCTCCTTCATGCACCTCTTAGGAAGGAAAAAGAAGTCAAGATACAAAGCTTTTCTTGTATATAAACTTTTCATCTGTTTGTTTACATAAAGGATAATTGAGTTGGGCCTTTTTCTTTAAGCCCTTCTTTTTCTATGGTCCAATCAAGCCTCACTTACACTCTGTTCTGTTAAAAATTAACCCATCAAAACATTTGCCCAAATTCATAGACTGGAACCAGGGTTCTATCTCTGGTGTATCTGTATTCAAATCACTGCCTCAGGCTGTGTGGTGGCCACCCAGACAGATATTTGCAGATCTACTGCTGTGATAGTTGTTTAAATAGGAGGGAGTCAAGACTTCACAGATTCATAATTCTTACAAGACTTGTGAAGTCGTAAACAAATTGCAATTTTGGGAAATTTCTAGTAATAATACTATTAAGAGCATGTGTCTGGATGAAAATTCATGTTAGTGGTGTTCAGGGGCCCCTTGCATAATTTGGGGGGTACAAGTTTTCCCAAATAGTCAGTCACATGTGGCTGCTTCTTGCCATTTAAGTACATTATAGGATTAATGGGAAAGTATAAAAAGAGCGTTTTCTCTAAGAATGACTTGTGACACATATCCATTCAGTAAAACAATAATCTGAATAAACCCTATTTGTTTCAGAAATGACATACAGCATTCATTGCTTCTTTTATAGCTATTTGTATAAAGATTAGTTTTTATAAAATACTAATATAAAGGTGTACTAACTAAGATTTATAGTAAAAAATGAGGAAGTACAAGTCTAAGACTAGCAGTGTCAGTAATAGAGGCCTCTCTGTGTAAGTCAGGAAGGGGATTTCAGTCCATGATCTCTCTCCTGTATCCCTGATGAGCACCATGATGCCCAATTCTGCAAAATCTATTATTAGTTAGTATATTAGATTTATAGTTTTGCTGCCACAAGTTCCCACAAACTTGGCCATATGAGACAACACAAATTTGTTATCTCATAGTTCCGGTGTTCAGAAGTCCAGGGGGATTGACAGGTTTGTCTCGTCTGAGTAGACAAAGCAGGCAGAACCGCATTCCTTTCGGGAAGCGCTACGGGGGGGAGAATCCATTTTCAGAGACTCGCAGGTTGTCAGCAGGTTGATTTCCACGTGTTGGCAGGACTGAGATCCCTGTTTTATGACTGGTTGTCAGCTGAGGATTGCCCTTAGATCCTAGCAGCCCCTCTCTAGACTTGCATAGTCTTGACGAGTGCAACCAGCAGGAATAAGTCCAATCACTCTCAGGCCACATCTTTCTTGATGTCTCTGCTGCTGCTTTTCTCTCACTGACTCTGGCTTTCTCTTCCACTTCTAAATGCCCATGCAATTACTTGGGCCAACCAGGACCATTTCTCTATCTTAAGGTCAGCTGATTAGCAAGTAGCCTTCTATCCATTTACAAAGTCCTTTTAGCCATGTTGCAGAGTAAGGTGTTCCAGGGATTAGGGCATGAAAAATTGGGGAGACCATTATTGTGCCTACCAAGCTATGTCAAGTGGTATAGACTATATTTTATAAGATAATTATTCCAACCTCACAAATGTTTTTATTGCTAGGTCTCTGTTTTCTTTTGTTTTAATGCATAAGTCTATGATTCTTGTGTACACTTCTTTAAAAATTCTAATTCATAAAAACCATTTGGGGATCGCTTGCACTTATCTAAGAATTTTCTAAGTAAATGTCCTTTTTAAAAATATATATATTTATTTATTTTTAGAGAGGGGAAGGGAGGGAGAAAAGAAGGAAGAGAAACATCAATGTGTAGTTACCTCTCACTTGCCCCCTACTGGGCACCTGACCCACAACCAGGGCACCGACCCACAACCCAGGCAGGTGCCCTAGACTGGGAATCGGACAGGTGACCCTTTGGTTCCTAGGTTGGCAATCAATCTATTGAGCCACAAGAGCCAGGGCAAATTTCCTTGATTCATCTTACTTTTAGGTAACCTAGTGGGAGATTGAAACTTTCTCAAGATTGCTAGCAAATGAATGACCCATTTGTTCCTGAGGAAAGTGAAGTTTTGAAACGGAAGTGCAATCAGAACACATTCAGATGACTCCTAGACAACTGCCTTTGCCATTGCCTCTGTCCAACCAGCGCTTTTCACAGGCAGCACCAGTTGGACCTCCCTGAAACCAATGGACTCACATTCCTCTGCAGGAGGGGTAGAGTTTGTAACCAAATTCATGTAGCATTTGGCAAAAGTGTAATTCGAAAGGCTTTGATGAATAGTTCAAAACTAAGAGAAGTGGGTTTTACTTGGGAAGTAGGGAGCTCAGATGAAATGGAAACAAGCTGAACAATCAATAATAATGATGGTGCTGAAAACAGTAACAATAAAATAATAAAGGAATTGATAATAACAACAAATAATTGCTAAAGAGTATAGACTTATTTTACATGTTAGGCAAAGTGCTCAGTTAGGAGGAGAATTGAGTGGGTGACATCAGGTTGGATTTGGGAGGAGAGCAGGCTCAGGGGTATGAGGTAAGTTTTCTTAGCCCCAAATCAATTGATCAAATAGCTGGATATATTAATGAGTTGGGAGAAGCCCAAAGTCATTGAGATTACTAACATATAGGCTTTTTGAAAATAATAGCTGCTTTGTGCCCTCTTAAAGTGTTAAATGTTGGCACTGCACTGTGAGAGGTCTGGGGACTCCAGGAAACGAAGCAGGAACACTGATTGGACAGACCATCATTTCAGGAGCTCAGCAGACCAGCAGTTTCCAGGGAGACAACACAGCTTCCAACCACACTTTCTTGCTGGTAGTGGCACTGTTTTTTAAATTTGGGAACCTGAGAACAAAGTTAACACCTCAACAAATGAGGGTTACAAAGCAACTTCATAATTACAAAAACTTTGTAGACACAAAAAGTCTAGCTGGCTTTATTTAGGTTTTTGTCATAATTCTCCCAAACTCAAGTTCAAGTCATGAGAAAATTATTGAGACAGTGCACCACATACAAAAAGCATTGGACTGGGAGGAGGGTCTATAGTTCTCATATTAGTTCTGTCCCTATATAGTTCTTTCTCTTTTCTCCTGTGTACATGTGTGTACATATATCTTTCTCATTGCCCTCTTCACTGTAAATATATAATGCAGTTAAATTCATTTGTCACAGATGCATTTCATCTTGGATCCCCCATGTATCCAGATTGAGCCTTAGTTTTCATACTATAAACAGCATACACTCTTTGTGGTATGCAGTTCTGTGGGTATTAGCAAATGCATGTAATCATGTCCTTACCACCATATCACCACATGCAACAGTTCTGCCAACCCCCAACATCTCCTCATAATGCCTTTCTGCTCTTTCTTCCCTCACTGCGTGACAAACTCTAATCTTTTTTCTGTTTTCAGTTTTTGCTTTTCTAAATTGTTATATGAATGATATTATATACTACATAGTCTTTAGGAGCAGTTTACTTGGTTTAAATTCCTAGGAGAGTATTTCATAGTTTTATTTCATAAAGAAACTATCAAACTGTTTTCCACAATACAGCATCCCACCACTATGAGACTTCCAGTTGTTCCATATCTTCAGCAGTAATTAGTATTATTAGTCTCTGCTTTTATTAAACGTTATCCATTCTGACAGGTTTGTAGTGATGCTTGATTATATTTTAATTTGCAACTCGTTGTTGACGGTTTATGTTCTTTCTTTCATATGCTTCTTTGGCATTTATGCATATGTAATAAAGTATCTACTAAGATCATTTGCCCATTTTTATTGGGTTGTTTTCCTATGGTTGAATGTTGTAAGATTTTTACATGTCCTTGATAAATATTACTTTCAGATATGCTATTTGCAAAAATATTTTATTTTAATTCTGTTGCTTGTCTTTTGAGCCACTTAAGAAGTTATTTTACAAAGCAAATTAAAAGAAATTTTAAATTTTCTTTAATCTTTAATTCCCAACTAAGTGGTACATTTGTTGCAACTAATGAACCTGCATTGATATACTATAAGCACCCAGCATCTATAGTTTACATTAGGGTTCATTAACTCTTAGTGTTATATATTCTATGGGTTTGGACAAATGTATAATGGCATGTATCCATCATTATGGTACCATGCAGGTATGTATATTTTCCTAAAATATCTCTATGCTCCACATATTGATCACTCCACCCCTCAGAGGTCTAGTACATGCTGATCATTTTACTGTCTAGTATATGCTGATCATTTTACTGTCTCTATAGTTTTGCCTTTTCCAAAATGTAATGAAGTTGAAATCATACAATGTGTAGAGTTTTCAGATTGGCTTATTTTTTTTAAGATTTTATTTACTTATCTTTAGAGGGGAAGGGAAGGAGAGAAGTAGAGAAGTATCAATGTATGGTTGCCTCTCGTGAGTCCCCTGCTGGGAACTGGCCTGCAACCCAGGCATGTGCCCTGACTGGGAATTGAACCATGATTGTGTGGTTCGCAGGCCCGCCCTCAACCTGCCGAGCTATACCAGCCAGGGCTCAGATTGGCTTCTTTCACTTAGTAATATACTGTTAAGTTTCCTCCATGTCTGACCTGGCTCATTTCTCCTGAGTGCTGAGTAATATTCCATCCTCTGGATGTACCACAGTTTGTTCATTCACATGCTGAAATACATCTTGGATGCTTTCAAGTTTGCGCAGTTATAAAGATGCTATAAACAACTCTGTGCAGGTTTTTGGTATGCACATAAGCTTTCAACTCTTTTGGGTAAGTGCTAAGAGGGAATTTGTCAATTTCAACAAAAAAAACACACATTATGGCTCGTATATTTGGTATCATATCTAAAATCTCTTTGTGAAGTCCTAGGTCATGCAAATTTTCTCCCATGTTTTTTTCTAGAAGTTATGTAGCTTTATATCTTACATTTAGGTCTATGTTATGTTCTGAGTTTATTTTTGCATAGTGGAAGATTTAAATCACTTTTGTTTTTGTTTTGGGGCTATGAATGCCCAATTATTCCAGCACCATTTGATTAATAGACTATGCTTTATCTTTGAATTGCCTTTCACTATAGTCCCAAATCAGTTGGCTGCATTTGTGTAGGTGTGTTTGGGCTGTATACTGTGTTCATAACCTTTCTATTTTTTCCCATTACTGCACTGTTATTGGTTACCATAGCTTTATAAATAGTCCTCAATTCAGGTAAGATGTCTTCCAATTTTGCTTCTCTTGTTTTTAGAATTATTTTTTATTCTGTTTCCTTTACCTGTCTATATAAATTTCGAATCATTTTGTCATTATCGACAAAAAGCTGTCAAAGATTTTGATTGGAATTACACTGAATCTATAGAGAAAATTACATAGAATTAACAGGTTAACAAAATTGAAACTTGAAATCCATGACCATGATATAGTTCTCCATTTTTAAAAGCTTTCACCTTTTGCAACATCATGGATGGAACTGGAAAGCATTATGCTGAGTGAAATAAGCCAGGTGTTAAAGGACAAATACCATATGATCTCGACTTTAACAGGAAGCTAAACAACAAAACAATGAAGCAAGCAAAATATAACCAAAGACACTGAAATAGAGAACAGGTTGACAGTGACCAGAGGGGAGAGGGGAGGGAATTTCAGGGGAAATAGGGGAGGGATTTAGAGGAACATATATAAAGGATACATGGACAACAACTGAGAAGGGTGGAAATGGGAGGGAGGGGGGAACATGGGGGTGGGATGGGATGGGAGTAATAGACAGAAAACTGTACTTGAAAAGTAATTTTTAAAAAAAGAGGGCATAAAAAGTTAATAGATTATGAAAAGATTCTCAATGTCCCTAGTCACTAGAGACATGCAGATTAAAAGCTCTTATATAAAAAGTCAAATGCCAGCTGTCGTGAGGTGGGTTTTTTTTTAGGCAATAAAACTTACACAGTGATTGACATAATAAATTTTTAATAAAAGCCTTTTAAAAAAATTTAAAAAAAATAAAAGCTTTCTTTGATTTACTTATTGTTGTTTCCCAGGTTCTAGCTTCAAGTTCCAGGATTCACTTATTAAAAAAACAAAAACAAAAAAACATTTCTAAGCATTTATTTTGTTGATGCTATTATATTTGGAATTTTCTGGTTTGTTTGTTGTTTTATTCAAACTCTAGTTGTTCTTCATCAGCATATAGATATGATTGATTTTTCTGTATTGACCATTTATCCCAGGATACCGCCAAACACACTTAGTTCTGGCAGCTTTTAGGTAGATTTTCTGGGGGGTTAGACAAAAATGCTGAGAATAAGAAAAAGTGTTTCCCTCCCCATTCATTAAGGCTTTTATTTTTTTGCATGTTGCTTTACTGCACTAATTAGGACTTTCAAAACAAAGTTGACCAAGAGTGGGAAGAGAGGACATTTTTGCCTTTTTGTAGCCCTCAGTAGTAAACAATTCAGTTTTTCAGAATTAAGCATGCTGGAAGATGTAGAAATATTTGTTGCCTCTGTTTTGTAGAAGCCCTGTATTAAGGTAGTTTTGTTATATTCCTAGTTTGCCAAAGGTATTTATTTTATTATTTTTTATCTGAATATATGAAATATATTTTTTTACTTTATCTGTCCATTTGGTGAATTATAACATTTACTTTTCTAATATTGAACCAAGTTTGAACTTTTGAAATTAAATCCAGTTTGTCATGATGTTTAATCCTTTTTATACATTGTTGGATTCAGTTTGCTCAGGATTTCTGTGTATATGTTCATTATAATGGGTCTGTAATTTTCTTATAAAGTCTTTGTTCAGTTTTAGTGTTAGGGTATTGCTGACCTGAGAAGTGTGTTTGGAAGTGTTCCCTCTTCTGCTTTTCTGGAAGAATTTTGTATAACTGCTGTTGTTTCTTCTCTAAATATTTGGTAGAATTCATCAGTCAAATCATCTAGGTCTAGAGTTTCTTGTAAGATTTTAACAATGAATTCAATTTCCTAATAGATACAGAACTATTGAGGTTATCTATCTATTTTCATGAAAATTTTGTTAGTCTGTGTCTTTTAAGGAATGTTTCATTCATTTAAGTGGTTGTGGTTATGAGCTTAAACTTGTAAGATTTCGTTATTTTCCTTCAAATGTCTGTGGGATCCCTCATAATGCCTAATGCTCTCTTCTTTCATTCCTAATATTAGCAAATCCTGTTTTCTTTCTTTTTTCTTTGCCAGTCTTCAGTTTTACCAATGTTATTAATCTTTCCAACAACTTTGGATAACCTTTGCATTCACTGCCTTTCTCTACTGTCTTGCTGTTTTTGACTACATTGCTTTTTGCTCTAAGCTTTATTACTAGTTTCCTTCTGTCTGCTTTGAGTCGTATTTGCAGTTCATGTTCTACTTTCTTAAGTTGGAAAAGTAGATTACTGAAGTGAAATCATTAACATTCCAAATTACATTATACCTCTTTAAGTTTAATGTTAAGACCTGGCAATTATATATCTCTCCAATTGTATGCGATAATGCTGCCATGTGAATGCATTTTGCATATGCTCTTAAGACAAGATACATTATTATTATATTTGTTTGGGGTATCACATAGTTACATTTTAGAACACTTTTAGAGGAAATACACTAATTTTTTGTCCCCTCATTTATTCTATGTCTAATCCTTCGCACTCCTTAGGTAGATGCAAGTTTCTTAGTATGCTTCTTCTGCCTGGAAGTGTTCAATTACAATAGATTTTCAGATTAGATATAAAACAATGTGGGTCTTCAGGTGTTTTTGTTAGTTTCAGAAAGTATCCTTTTTTGAAGGATATTTTTAGTGGGTATATTATTCTGGCTTTTTTTCAGCACTTCATATGTTACTTTATTATGTTCTTGCTTGCCTTTGTCACGCTTGCTCCTATATATGTAATATGTGTTTTTTTCTCTGACTCCTTCCAAGATTTTTAAATGTGAGTTTATTTTCAACAGTTTGAATATAACTTGATATGCTTGTGTGCGTGTGTGTGTTTTAACTTAATCTACTTCACATTCCCCGAGATTCTAAGATTTGTGGTTTGAGTTAATTAATTTTGGAAAGTCTGTGGGTATTACTTCTCTAAAGTGTTTCAGTTGCCTTATTTTATCTTCTTGAATTCCAATTATGCATATAAAAAACTCATGCCATCTCACAGTTTCTGTGTGCTCTCCTCTGACTCACTTTGTTTCTTTCTCTTTATGCTCTGTTTTTTAATTGTATTTTATTTTGGGTGATTTTAATGACTCTTTCCTTAGCTATGTCAAGTCTATCAATGAACCTATTAAGTGTATTATTTTTTCCTCCATTATTTATTATGTCACTATGCTTTACATTTCCAGTATGTCCATTTGAATCTTTTCTTATGATGTCCATTATTCAGATAAAATTGTCTGTCTAATATTACATATTGTCTCTCATGTCCATTAGACTTTTAAAAATCATCCATTTAAAAATAAATTTTCTAGTTTTAAATTAAAAAAATAAATGTCATATAAATCTTACTTTTTGTCACTTTTTTTCTCCAGAACTATGTTTTGGTGGCTTAATTATTGTTTTTAAAAAAACCAACTAATGTTAAAGTATGTGTAAGGAATATTAAACTCTTTGATGAAAACTTGAAACTGATGCTTGTAATTATTTGGTTTTAACTAAGTAAATTTTCTTTTTATTCTTTATAATGTGTTTTAATGCACTTATGGAAAATACCAACTCTATACGGAAAATACCAACTCTAAATGTCACAGCCACATGTAATAATTGAACTTGTGCTATCATTAGTGGTCTACATTTTAATAATAAACACGATCTATTAATTATAAAACCTTTCTGTATTAGCTATGAAGCAGTTTCTGTACAGTGTAGTGACATATTTCTTGTATGAAATAAATATAAGACAAGTTTTCAGCTCCCAAAGAGCTTCCAAATTATAGTGTGCTACTTCCAAGCAATGGTGGTTTTGAAACAGAAACACAGAAAGCCATAGACTTAGTTTGAATCATGACTTCCAGTTTAGATGGCAGAGAAGGTAAACACTGTGCTCCCACCTTCAAACCAAAATCACAACTAAGCTGCAGAAGAAACATCATTGAGGACCCCCTGGAGACCAGCTGAACAGAAGTTCTGTAGCTAAGACGATGAAGAAGAAGCCAGGACAAGACTGATAGGAAGGGTGGTGATATGACACTGGAAGGTCCCATACCAGCTGGAATTAAGAGTCAGGAGGATCTCTCAGACATGAAGGCCCTTCTTAAGGAGTGAAATACCGTATCTCAACACCATGCTCCCAGCCTGGGGCACTTGTGCTGGGAAGACAAGCCCTCCTAATATCTTGCTGTGAAAAATGGAGGATTGCAGCTGAGTTAGTCAGAGCGTTGCTGGGACCCCAAGGAGTTTGTCTCTAGGGGCCTGTATATAGGGGATAGATGGCTCATAGACTTACTCTTTCTGAGTTCCAGCACTGTGGTCTTTCATAAAAGTAAAGCTCCACAAATCTCAAAGAAGCGGTGGCTGGCCTTGGCATGAACTGAACCTCTTGCTAAGCAGCCCCAAGCCTGGCACAAGTAACGACCAGTATGAACTTGCATTGTAACTCTCATCACGTGGTCCTGAGCCTGGCATAAGCCACAGCCAGTGTTGGCTTGAAACATAGCTCGAAATACACAGCCACAAACCCAGCTCAACTGGCAGCTGGCCTTATCTCAAATAGTGGTGTCCACCAAGCCTGGCACTAGTGATCTCAATAAATTTAAGGAGATTAAAGTCATATCAAGCATCTTTTCAACCACAATTGTATGAAACCAGAAATCAGTTACAAAAAGAAAATTGAAAAACACCCAAATTCGTGTAAGCTAAATAACATTCTACTAAACAACAGATGTGCTAACAGTAAGATCAAGGAAGAAATCAAAAGATATCTTGAGACAGCAACCCCCAAAATCTTTGGGACAGAGCCAAAGCAGTTCTTTTTTGTTTAAATCAACAGTAATTTTTTAAAAAATGTTTTACCTTGACTGATTCCTTCATTGTGTTAAACAGCATCCCCTCTCTCATCCCCAAAGCAGTTCTGAGAGAAGTTTGATCAATAGAGGCCTACCATAAGAAACAAGAAAAATTAGAAAAAATCTTAAATAAACAATCTAAACTTACACCTACCATAACTAGGAAAATAAGAACTACCAGAGCCCAGAGTAAGTAGAGAAAGGGAATAACAAAGATCAAAGTGGAAATAAGTAAAATAGAGTCTAAGTCTAAGAAAAAAATAGAAAAGTTCAATGAAACCAATAGCTGGCACTTAGAAAAGATAAAATGCATAAATCTTTAGTAAGACTCATAAAAAAAAGAAAGCAGATGAAAATAAATAAATTCAGAAATGGAAGAGGAGAAGAGACAACTGACACTACAGATGCAGAAGGCATTATAAGGAAACACTATGAATATATATGTCAACACATTGGATAATCTGGAAGAAATGCATAAATTTCTAGAAACATATGATTTTCCAAACTGAATCAAGAAGAAACAGGAATTCAGAATAGAATAATAAATGCTGACAAAGTAAAATTGGTAATCAAAATGCCCAGAACAAACAAAATCCTTGGACCAGATGCCTTTACATGTGAATTTTACCAAACACTGAGAGAATTAATAACTATCTTTCTCAAACTATTCTAAAAAAATTGAAGAGGAGAGAAGGCTTCCAAACTCACTTACGGTGCAGCATTACTCTGATGCAAAAACCAGACAGTCACTACAAAAAAAATTATAGGCCAATATTCTTGAGGAACATAGAAGTAATAATCCTAAACAAAATACTAGCAAACTAAACTCAGCAATACATTAAAAAATATCAAATACCATGATCAAGTAGGATTTATTCTCAGTGTGCAAAGGTGACTCTATATCCACAATTAATTAGTTGTTAATTTATTTTAACACATAAAATGAAGCATAAAAATCATATGATCATACCAATAGTTGCAGGAAAAGCATGTGACAAAATCCAATGTCCCTTTATGGTAAAAACACTCAGCAAAGTGGGGATAGAGGGAATATACCTTACCATCTCAACACAATAAAGGTCATATATGACAATGCTGAAAAGCTGGAACATTTTCTTTGAAGATCAAGAACAAGATAAGGATGTCCACTATCACCACTTTATTCAACATAATATCAAAAGTCCTAACCACATCTATCAGACAAGAAAAATAAATAAGTGAAATACATCCACATTAGGAATGTGGTGCATGGAAAAGCCTGTTTTCTCATTGATATAATGAAGCTAAAGAGTACTTACCAATATTTTATAAAGTTAGTGCTAATTTAATATTAGGTAGAATTTTAAGGAATTTAGTACTGTGGTTAGCACTTATTAAATTTCCAATCTATGTTAGTTATCTTTATTTATTTATAAACAATAATATTGTAGAACTATAAACTGCTTGTTACTTGTAAAGAGCTAGTTTGAGTACACTGCTTTAACCAGATACTTTTATGAGATACAAAGGAAAACTTTTTTATATCCATACATTATGTAGAAGGAGAAAGAAAAAGCTTAACTCCACTATCTGGTTAATTATACCAGTGAAGGCTGATGTAACCCTTGACTGAGCCTACTTGGTTCTTTCAACACTGCCTTCGCAATATTGCCTTAATATTCTGCTGAACTTGTACCTCTTATTCATCTTCTGAATCTCATGAATTTCAAAAAACCTAAATACCGTGAGTGTTTTGTAGCAGTCTTTAAGTGGTAAATTGGACTCAAAGTTAATTATGTGTGATGATTTTCTGCCCTTAGCTCACTCATACCCTCAACCCCAATCCCAACATAAACTTCTATGTGGATGTGATGATTTCTGGTGTTCTATGTGAAATTCTAAATAATCAATTATTGGGAAACATTTTTGAAAACAACTTTCCACTTATGATGATATACAGGTATCGATTTAATTTTGTTCTACTCACTTTCTTCATTTGTAGAAGTTGGACATAAAGATGAAGGGCAAATGAGCTGTTTACATATTTCATTAAGTTAACAAATATATGCAAATATTATACACATATATGCATACATATATATGTATAACAGATTCACATTAGACAACAAATGTCACTTCAAATGTCTGCACAGTCATCAATGGTTTATACTGTACTATGTATTAGTATATCTTTTTTTAACTTTTTAAAAAATATTTATTTTTAGAGAGAGGGGAACAGGAAGGGGAAAGAGAGGGAGAGAAACATCAATGTGTGGTTGCCTCTCATGTGTTCCCCAATGGGGACCTGGCCCACACCCAGACATGTGCCCTGACTGGGAATCGAACTGGTGACCCTTTGCTTCATAGGCCTGTGCTCAATCCACTGAGCTACACCAGCCAGGGCTGTACTAGTATATCTTTTAATCACAGTAGGTAGAAAGCTACCTGGAAATAAAAGTGGTGAAAATGACTAATATGGGTAACATGGGTAATGAGTAATATATGCCTTTCTTTTTTGTTTATTTGTTGTTGCTGTTTCTGTTACATTTTTGGGTATCTATGAGGAGTCTTTTTAAAATAGAGAGATGTTGACTGCCCAATTATTAAAAAAAAAACAAAAACAGCTGTGTAAAAAGTATAAGAAAATGCCTTTCTTGATTAATCTGCATGAAATCCACATAAATGTTGCCAAATGAATGAAATACAATTATCAATACTGCTCAATATTTTACTTTTTAAGATTTTACTTATATATCATGTACTTATTTATTTATTTTCAACTTAAATTTTTTTGTACAGTGTTTCCATTTACCCACCTCTACTTTCTCCTCTCCACCCACTCCTACTTCCCACCCTCAATTCTTCCCCCATTTGGCTTTGTCTGTAGGTCCTTTATATGTGTTTCTTGAAAACCCTTCCCTCCCTTTTCCCTGGTATCACCCTCCCTGCTCCCCTCTGGTTGCAGTCAGTTGCTTCTTTATTTCAATGTCTATGGTTCTATTTTGCTTGCTTGTTTGTTTTGTTGATTAGGTTCCTCTTATAGGTGAGATCATATGGTACTTGTCTTTCACTGCCTGGCTTATTTCACTTAGCATCATGCCTTCCAGTTCTATTCATGCTGTTGGGAAGGGTAAGAGCTCCTTCTTTCTCTCTGCTGTGTAATATTCCATTGTGTAAATCTACCATGTTTTTTTATCTACATTTACTAATGGGTGCTTAGGTTGCTTCCAGCACTTGGCTATTGTAAATTGTGCTGCTATGAACACTGGGGTGCATAGGTTCTTTTGAATTGGCATTTTAAGATTCTTAAGGTATAATCCCAGCAGTGGAACTGGAGTACAATACAAATTTTTAATTAGCTTTTGATTAAAAAAAAGCTACTTGAAAGGTGGTCTAGAGATATATTCTCAAAATTAATTAAACTTCCACATTGCAGGAAATGAAGAACTACATGGCAGGTAAAGAAAAAATAAACCATGGAGCTACCCTCCTTTATAAAAAAGATATTAACATCATAAGTACTTATCAAATCAAAATACTTTAAATTGGAATATTCTTCAGTGATAATCTACTTTATAACTCAGAGCACTGAATTGGGATTTATGCAATCTTAAAAACCAGAAATCAGGTTGATTGTTTTGAAAACCCTATTTTGCTGATAACTATGATTTGTGTCTAGACTTACAGGACATAAGAAAGACTTTTTTTCCTTCTTTTTCCTTGAAGTTACCAAGAGAAATAATGCAGACACATAATGCATTTTGTTTAAACTGCTACTACATCCCTGGCTGGTGTAGCTCAGTGGATTGAGTGCCAGTTTGCAAACAAAATGGTCAGATTCCATTCCCAGTCAGGGCACATGTCTGGGTTGTGGGCCAGGTCCCCAGTTGGAGGCATGAGAGAGGCAACTATGCATTGATGTTTCTCTCTCTCTCTTTCTCCCTCCCTTTCCCTTTCTCTAAAATTAAACAAAATCTTTCAAATAATAAACTGTCACCATGATACGTTCATTTGACTGTTTACATAAAGTTAATCAGGAAGTTAATTTAACTGAACAGCTACCTTCACTGTTTCTTATAAGGGCCAGCAAAATTATGCAAAACTTGATGCAAACTTTTATAAAATGACATAGTCTGTTTTCTTTGGAAAGTGCTTTCTCCATTTTCTACTTTCTATTTTTAATTAATTTAATTTGGAATTTTATGTTACCTAACAATATCCTCAAAACTGAATAAAATCAGAGAAAAAGTAAAAGCTCGCAAATAAGAGGAAAATATTTATAACATAGCAAGATAGTCTCAAACACAAATCATTACGGACTGTTCATCAGACAAGTCCTTAAAATCCCTTTTTAAACAACACTGACTATAGCCACACTTATGGGCTCAATTTTCAAAAGGAAAATATCACGCTGAGAACTTCTGGAAGGAGCTTCCTAAGTTGATTCATCTACCTAACCTAAAAACAGATCTTGGAAAACAAAATTAGAGGGTGTGAAAAACATTTTTAAACTTTATTCCTTGTACCAAAAATTCCAGAATTTGGTGCTATGATTGAAAAAAGCACACCAGCTACATTTGATGCCCTGCATACTAAATAAAAAAATGCATATTTGATGAGATCCCATTTGTTTATAATTTCCTTTATGTCCCTTGCTCTAGGGGACATATCAGTAAAAATGTTGCTACATAAAATATCTGAGATTTTCCTGCCAATGTTTTCATCTAAGACTTTAATGGTGTCATGGCTTATATATAAGTCTTTTATCCACCTTGAATTTATTTTGGTGTATGATGTAAGTTGGTGCTCAAGTTTCCTTTTTTTTTTTTTTTTTTGCACATAGCTGTCCAGTTCTCCCAATACCATTTGTTGAAGAGGCTACTTTTACTCAAAATAAAAAGCTTCTGCAAGGCTAAAGAAAATGGTATTAAAATAAATAGAGAACCAACTGTATGGGAAAACATATTTGCCAATGATACCTCAAACAAGGGTTTAATCTCCAAATTATGCAAAGATTTTATACAACTTCACTCTAAGAAGACAAGCAATCCGATTAAAAAGTGGGCAAAGGATTTGAACAGATGCTTCTCCAAAGAGGACATGCAGAGGATCCAGACACCTGAAAAAATGCTCAATATCGCTAGCTATCAGAGAGATGCAAATTAAAACCACAGTGAGATATCACTTTACACCAGTCAGAATGGCCATCAGAAACAAATCAACAAATAACAAGTGTTGGAGAGGTTGTGGGGAAAAGGGAACCCTAGTTCATTGTTGGTGGGATTGGAGACTGGTGCAACCACTATGGAAAACAGCATGGAATTTTCTAAGAAAACTAAAAATAAATCTGCCTTTTGACCCAGTAATTCCGCTGCTAGGATTATATTCTAAGAACCCTGAAACACCAATCCAAAAAGAACCTATGCACCCCAATGTTTATAGCAGCACAATTTACAATAGCCATGAGTTGGAAGCAACCTAGACGCCCATCAGTAAATGAATGGATCAAAAAACTATGGTACATTTACACAATGGAATTCTATGCCACAGAAAGAACGAAGGAGCTCCTAGCCTTTGCAACAGCATGGATGGAACTGGAAAGCATTATGCTGAGTGAAATAAGCCAGGCAGTGAAAGACAAATACCATATGATCTCACTTTTAACAGGAACCTAAACGACAAAACAAACAAGCAAGCATAATATAACCAAAGACACTCAAATGGAGAACAGACTCACAGTGACCAGAGGGGAGAGGGGTGGGAATTTCAGGGGAAAAGGGGAGGGATTTACAGAAACTAGTATAAAGGACACATGGACAAAAACTAAGGGGGGTGGAAATGGGAGAGAGGTGGGGAGCACTGGGCAGGGTGGGCTGGGATGGGAGTAAAAGACAGAAAACTGTACTTAACAACAATTAAATAAATAAATGTTTAAAAATTGGCATATAAATAAAACAATTACAGATACTTGTAACTTTCCAAACTTTATAGTTTGACCCAATTTTTCTCTTCCTAGTCTAGACTTTCTTTCAGAAAATGGCTTAGAAGCTAAGGGATATTATTCAACTAATCCTCACAGAGCAACAAGTACTATCATTTTTGGGTACAAGTACCAATATTTTTCCTAAATAGAGAAAAAAATCATCTTTTTTCTGTATGAATCATACATATAATCACTGTTTGCATCAGTGTGTGATTCTCTAAATAGATATTCATCTTAAGCCATTGCTTTTAGTTTGCAAGTCATTAGATAATTTATTTTTATTAATCTATAAATGTTAGGTTACAAATGTTAGACTTTATTTTAGTAAAGGAGGCATTAGAAGGATATCAAATAACTTGAAGGAAATCAAATTTTAATTTAAAAATCATTGTGCTGATGTGATGCATGGCTGGTAGCAAAATAAGATTTAAACAGGTAAGTCCAAAAGTGGATATATAGTTGAACTAAGACAGTTGCAAAAAATACAGAGAGACAAAAAGTGCTCTAAAGCTTGGGTTTCCTAAACTTGGTGGGCCTCAAATTCAGGGTCTCTGATGTTGGGGTAGGACCTGAGAATATGAATTTCAAATGTGGTCTGAAGTAATATCCATGCTGCAGGTCCAGGATCACATTTTGAAACAAAGCCTGTCTACTGAACGTGTGGTGTTTGCAGCAGTAGCACTGTCAGCCCCTGACACTTGTTAGAAAACAAGACCTTCTCTTACAAGTTCCCCTGGTGGTTCCTATCAAGGTAGGTGGTTCCAACCTTCCTATTAAGGTTTGAGACGTGATATACTGGTCTAACATAAAGAACAAGTAGGATGGATAACATTTGGAAAAAAATGAGAGGGCTTAGTATGACTGAAGCTGCTGCCTGGAGAATTAGGTGGATGGTGGTGATGGTGCGTATTAAGCTCCTCCTACTCATGGTGGAGAGGGCAACTGTTAGTAATCAACAAAATTTTCACAAACCCCAAATTCAATTTTAATATATGTATGATGTGTATATGTATGTATGTTATATACACACACACATACACATATATATCCAAGCTGATATAATACAACCTGTTGCATAAGGGTAGCCCAAGGATTATATGTAAGTAATGAGGCAGCTGTTCTGAAAAGTAAGAATGAGAACCGCTTTTTCTCTGCCAAGTCCTTGCTCTGCAACGTGGTCAAGTTTTTCAACTCCTTGCTCGGACTCTGGATTTGTGTCCAAATATGCCGCTGCTTCCATCAGTTCTGGTAAGGGACCAAGTTTGAAGCCGGAGAGCTAAAGTATTTTCTTTTTCTTCCAGGTAAGCCAGTTTCTGGTTTGTGTTCACAAAAATGAAAAGTAACTGGACCCATTCTTTTCATGAGAAAATGGTTTATGAAATGAAGCAAAAACGATAAAACAATATAAAGAAGGGTTGCTCCTCTGGTCTATGAATATGTTGTTTTCAGAACTTTCTCTTTTGAAAAAAGATGAAATTTCTCCCAACTTATCCGTCTCTGAAGACAAGGCTCAATAGATGATGCCAAGAACCAAGAATTACGGTCAGGAATATTTTAAAAAGGTCAGTGGCTATACATATGCTCCTCTTGCAGTTGCATTATGACCGGCTCTGCGGGAACAGCCCACAGCCACATCCAGGTCCCCTGCAAAGTGGCTGTGAGACCCTTGGGAATTCACCCCTCTTCTAATCTAAGACTCTTCATATTAATCTCAACACATGGCTCATTTTATGTGAGAGTTAAATGACATCATGGATAAGAAAACACAATACCTGAAAGTTAGTAATTTCTCATTAGTTTAACACATTTCTTGCCTTATCTTACCTTTCTACCACAATAATGGATAAATATACCATCTTACCTTGGCCAATGCAGAAAAGCTAGTCTGGATCAGAAGCAGGTCAGTTTGTCAGCATTATGGAAAAACAAGGGTTTTTAACCACTGGGCTGTGTATTGATATACAGAGGAGCTCTTATTTTAGTGATGTAAAACTGCATTGCAATAAAAAATTACATGTTTAAGGTATGTTTATTTCAAATGAATCTGCCTGTCTTTAGTAGTGGTGATCACACAACCAAACACTAAAATGAGCAGACCATGCAATGTCATAATTGCTATTTATCAGTACAGGACAACAATTTTGTGGAACAACTACCATAAAATGTATATCAAATGCTTTTTTGCAGTATCAAAACTTGGCTCCATTAATATTTAAGAAAGCACTGTTAGGAAAGAAAATATTCTCCCCAAACTGTAGCATAGCACAGAACTGTACCCAACAATTATGTTGATATTCACTGTATTCAAACACACTATCAAGAAGCTATACCATAATTGTTGTGGACCCCTCTGCCTGGTTTCAAGAATTGTAACTCTACCCACCATGGCTAAGGATGAGCAAGTGACCTCTGGAATGCGAGCCACAAGGGACAAGTCTTGTCTCTTGTAGTGAATGTTGCCTCAGTTTCCTCCCTACCCCCAAAGCATGGTTGGAAGTCCATGATGGGTAGGTCTCCTCACAGTGAGGAGCAACCTAATCCAGACACAATCACTTGGGAGGCCATGATGGAAGGACTTGGGGGGCTGCAACAAAGAGTGAGCGATGGACCCTTGCCTGCCAGCTATGTGAAATAGCCCGAGTCCTCATGTCCTCTGGGAGAAGCATTTCCTGGCTCTAATCCTCTTTAAGCCTGAATACCTGATGGGGAGGGGTGCATCTCCTTGCCTTGCCAGAGAGGATCCTGGGGAGAAATCTGGCATCCCAAAGAATTCCTCAAAAACCTGTGAAACATGCTCTGCTAAGAGTGCTTTCCTTCATATGTTAAGGGTCCAAGCAGGAAACCCTAAAGTTTCTGCAAAACTCCCTTCCTGACAGACACTGACTCAGACTAAGCCCTCAGATTTCTTTGAAATGTTATCTACTGTTTGATCCTTGCCGCCCTGTATTCCTGTGTATTACAACCCAATAAAAGCCCCTGGAGGAAGGGGCTGAAGACCCTTCTCTTCTGAGGAATTGGCCACCTCTCCTCCCCAAGCAGATCATTTCTTGGTAGTGCTTACTTTCATCCATGACAGATACGGGGACTTGCAGGAAAAGTCACTCCCACACAGAGTAATTTTTAATTTTTGAATATTTTTGTTGTTATGAATATTTAAATTTTTTTACTGAAAAATCAAGTATCTGAATGTTTTGTAAGTGAAAAAATAGAGAAAGAGAGAGAGAGACTGAGGTTTTTATTAAAGCACCTCTTTGTTGAAGAAGAAACAGTGGAAGTGCAAGGAGCAGTTAGAATTGCAGTGAGGCCTGTTACAGACTAATTGACTTGTGGGTGCAGAGACCTCAGCTCTCCTTGTCCACACCCAGAGTGCTGCTTCCCCTGACTAACTTTGATAAGAGGTTTGATTTCATGTGGTTCCCTAATACAGAGGGGCCTCTTGCCTCAACACGGTTAGGGAAGGTGGAGAAAATTGGAGAGGCAAGATTATGCCAACATAAACAGCCACAGAGAGGACATATTCTCTGATGGACACAGGGAGCCAGATGAAGTAGCTAAGAAGTGCACCATGAAATGATATGGTGGCAAAGGAATATAGTATTCTTCTTTTGCCATTACATTTCTGGGAATGATTTACCTTGACATATTCCCTGAGGTGTGGTTCTCTTACTATGTCAGAGGAAACTGTAGGTACAGAGAGTATACATCAGAATATGCATGCCTATTTGAGCCAAGAGATACATCATTACCTCAGGTTTCTATTTTCCCCATAAGATACTTAGATCTTCTCCCTCCCAATTGTTAATACATTTCCTCTCTAGACTGTTGAGCCAGACTTTACAATTCTCTCTTGACCCATCAAATTAAAACTGTTAGTTAAAAAGCAGAGAAATACATGGACTGAAAGTGGGATGCATTCTCTTGTGTGTTGGGATTCTCTCTGGAGCCCGTTCATGTGCTCACAAACCTTACTCTCTGTCTCCACACTGATCTTGACAAGTCCCCAGATCAAGTCCCCTGATCTTGTCTCAGGCTCTCATATTAGTAAAGTCAATCAGGGTAGCAGGAGTTCAGTAAATTCCACCATATGAAAACTAAAATATAGCCCTGGCTGTTGTAGCTCAGTGGATTGAGCACGGGCCTGCAAACCAAACAACCGCGGTTCGATTCCCAGTCAGGGCACATGCCTGAGTTGCAGGCCAGTTCCCATCAGGGGACTCATGAGAGGCAACCATACATTAATGTTGCTCTCCTTCTCTCCTTTCCTTCCCCTTTAAGGATAAATAAATAAAATCTTAAGAAAAAAGAAAGCTAAAATATGGGTTTAACCAAAAATTAACTTTAAAAAATGTCAACTTATGAAAGATCATTAGGGAACCTATAGATTCTCATTTCTCTTTCATGGAGATGCAATACTCAAGCAAATTAGAAAATAAAAGCAGAAAGTTTTAGAAGATTGTCCTTAGAATGCCTAAGTAGAAAAAAAATTCAAACCATTTAAATTGTAGGAGGGCTTTTTTTTTCATTGTAATTTCTGGGCATCATATTTTTTCCACACTATAATAAGAAAGAGGGATATGTATAATTTCAGATAAAACATGTGTGAAGTCCACTCGTGAACCACAAAATAGGTATATCTTTTAAAGGAGTCTTTAATTTCTCAAAATCTTTCATTTTCCTTTTGCCACTATGGTAAGGGAAAAGCCACATAAATTTGCTTTCCTCCCCTCTGAAGCGAATTTCCACCAGCCAACCACAAGTTGGAAAGTATTACATATATTTGTAGCTCTTTATAACCACACAGATTCTTGCCCTTCAAAGCGTAAGAGCAGAATGGATGTCTATTGGTTTGGGAGGGTGGTTCCCCGGGATTTAATACGTACTTTCGAGCACTCCATCCCTTTGTAGACCGGCAAGATTTCATGTCAGGTAAAGGAAAGTTGCTTAGGTGCATTTCACTGTATTGCTTAAGCAAATGTCTTCTATGTAGACTCTTTTTAAAGGTGGCACTATTTTTGTCAAGAAAATATAATTTTAATTTGCACTCTAAATTTTTAAATTTCCCTTTAAGCACCTTTCTGCAAATATTTGGTTTCTATGGATGCTTGTCTTCAGTGTTTGCAAGATTTTGCTGCCAAAGATGAATGAATTGGAAACTTGCTGAGGACATTGGCCAAACGGAATGGAGCATTTTGTCCTAATTTGGGGGTGCCAGGACACGTTTATTGCACAACCCCAAAGCATGGAAGCTTGCCTCACAACAAACTGGGCTCCAGAAAATTCAAGACTGTCTGGTAATATGGAAAAAAATACTTCAATACCAAATTTTGTTTTAAATACGGTTGTATGGAAAATAGGTTCATAAAACCATCACAGGATGTGAATGAGTCTGTTGAAGTCATTGGAAAGCAGAAGATGAATCCTTGGCAATTAGAAAACTGTAAAGTGTTTCTGCTTGGATAGAACAGAGGGCGAAAATAAAGAATGGGAGAAATAGCAAAACCATAGAGAGACTTTCAAGAAAAATTCTGTCAATTACAGAATCTGTTTAATATTTAATTAAAAACTGAAAAGAAATATATTAACTAGTATAGGAAGTTTAGGGAATAACTAAAAATAATTTTAAAATTTATACACTGTAAATATATGATAAACAATTAAGAAAATTTAAAATAATTTTTTAGGTTAATAAGTGAATTCAGGTGGCCAATATGGGAAGAAAGGTTATAGATATAATGGCTCTCTACCAAGTTTCAGGGTCCCAAGAAAGAAAAATATAATTATAGCAGAGAAGAAAGAAATATAAGTTATAGAAGTAAAATAAGTTTTATATGTAATACATCAGTAATGCTATCTTTTCTTATAAGATGAGAAGTATCAGATCCTTAATACCAGTCAGTATGCAAAAAAACATACTGCTAACTATATTCAAGTCAGGACTTTTTAAAATAAATGTTTGGAATTCAAGGTAGAAGAATGTACAAACAAAATTGATTCACCGAAAATATTTAATTCTTATAAAAATAAAGTATATCAGTTATAAAAGTGACTAGTACTGAGCAATTATTATTGCTAGGCATTTATTTAAGCTTTAAAGCAACTGCATATGGTAGGCACAATTATAGCCACAGCTTACTATTTGCAAAAAGAACTGAGGCCTGAATTGATTGTTATTGATTGAATGACGTCAAAGCCGACTGTCTATTCTTTGAAACCAGTGAGTAGTATCACCCCTGTCTTAACTACTTGCTGAACTCTGTAGGATTAAAGTCATCATTCTCTTAGGAAAAAATCTCACCTTTTTTCATAAGTCTATAAATATAGATTTTACAAATGAGTATCATGAATACAGACCAAAAGAAAAATTGTTGTATTTTACTTTGAACAACTTGAAAAATGTTTTCTTTTTCTTGGCATCATTCATGCATTAAAAAGAATTTGATCATTATTAAGTTTTTATAGTACTTACTAATATATGTTCAGTCTGGCCTTTTAATATCAGATCTATGAATTTTGTTCTAGAATTGCCTCTATATAAGAATGTTCTTTCTCAACTTGATATAAAATGACAATGGAACTTTGTGCATTCTTCATTAATTCTGCCTATGCAGGTAAAGTAATTGAGAGGTAATAAGAAAACAATTTAAAAGGAAAGAAAGGAAATAAAAAATAAATTGATTTCAGGGTCAATTGGAAAGAAAAGTCAATAGTCCCTCAGGTAAATTGGCTATAGAAATATGAGGGTCAATAAGAAGAGATGATGAGAAAAGATGGCATTAGTAAACATAGGAGCACATCAGTCATCCACAATCTTGATTTAATTTTACTCCTAAATAACCTACACAATTATCTTATGTTCATGACTTTTTTAGAGTACCTGGTGCTATCGACAATCTCACCTTTCTAAGTGTTTTCCCCTCAGCTTTTATGGAACCAGCCTTCCTGATTTTTCCCCTTCTCTCTGGCCTCAGTGTTTTGTTTTCCTTCTTTTGCCATGCTCCATAAATGTTGGTTTCCCCAGAATTGCAGCCACACACACACACACACGGTCCTTCTTAAACTGCCTTCACAATGCCCTCCAAGGTCTTGGTCTGCCTCTGGCTTATTAATCCAGCCTCATCCATTAAAATTTCCCTCTTTCTTTCTTGAACAATCCCTATAATCTGGGCTTCATTCTGTTTTTGTTTTGTTTTGTTCTGTTTTTCAATTATTCTATGTAGTGTTCTTCCTCTTTCTATATATTGACATATATTGTTGTTTCTACTTTCTTTTCTTTGAAATTAATTGGAATCATAATTCAAGTCCAACCAGGCATTGACACTCCCTCCTTGATGATATCTATCTTGAGATTAGAGTTAGTGCCTGTCCTGTGCATGGCTAACGCTCCCCTAGTTATGATGGCTGTGTAATTTACTTTCCAAATGTGAACAGAATCAAGAGCAAAAAGAGGTATTATAATTATGCATTATAATTATAATTATAATTATGTGCAGAAAAGCAGGTGTAAATTGGGACTACTCTGCCTCTAGCAAACTCTGTTTTCTTAATCATAATATTTTAATTTGCTATCCAATTCTTTGTTTCTAACACTAACCACTCCATGAGCATGAATACAGTGACTATTCTTTCACTTTGATCTTCTAATATTTATTCTAATGAGTTACAAACAACATGTGAAGAATGTCTAGATTTTGTCATAATACTTACAAGATAAAATATTTAAAATATTTTAATAATATTAGATTTTTGTGGTTAACAAACTTGATTTTTTTCCTGTTTTTTATTTTTAAAGATTTTATTTATTTATTTTTAGAGAGAGGGGAAAGGAAGGAGAAATACAGGGAAACATCAATGTATGGTTACTTTTCAGAGGCCCCCTACTGGGGACCAGGCCCGAAATCCAGGCATGTGCCCTGACTGGGAATCAAACCAGCAACCCTTTGGTTTGCAGGCCAGTGTTCAATCCACTGAGTCACACCAGCCAGGGCAAGACTTGATTTTTTTTAAATGAACTACCAAGTGCACCAAAAGTGTTTAATTTAAACTGTAATAATTTGGTAGTAGTTCTTCAAAATTTCTACAAAAAAATCATATCTGTGAAAATTACCGCTTCAATTTCTTCAACAATCCTGCTGCCTTTTATTTTCTTGATTTATTGAATTACCTAGGACTCCTAGTGCACTAATTCAAAGCGGTGGTATTTGTAGTCTTGAGCTTAGTAATCATATATGTGTATATATATATACTAGCAGTCATATGTATGCAATATTATCATAAATAATAATTTAAGAAATGTATACTTAATGTTCTAAAAAGATTTTCCTGTCAGTTTTTGCTATTTATATATCATTCATATTTTCTAAATATTTACCTTCTTATCATTCTTCTTTTATCGTGAGTAGAAAATATAGAAAATACATGAATCACATATGCATAATGATTATAGAGATATATGCACCATTCAATAAGTAATTAAAATGTAAAATGTATATAACCACTAACATGCTCAATAAATAACATATTAACCATATCCCAAAATTACCTGCAATATTTTGTGAAAATGGTATCTCTGAGTAGGTTTACAGGCTTACTATCACATATGTACACCCAAAATAAGGTATGTGTGTCTTCAAAATGTATAGTTTTATTTTATGTGGTTTTGTACCACTTAAGTATAAATAAAAGCTTTTTGTACTCCTGTGTTTTATTTCTTTTCGTGGACATTATACTCTTGAGTTCAGCTGAGGTTTGTTTACACAGATGGTTGCTAAATAATTTGGATGTTTCCAGTGAAGTTAGTTACAAGCATTATTGCTTTGACACTTACTCAAATACGCTCTTACAAATGGGTTAAATATTTTATTTATTTTTTAAGGTTTTATTTATTAATCTTTAGAGGGGAAGGGAAGGAGAGAGGGAGAGAACTATCAATGTATGGTTGCCTCTTGTATGTCCCCTGCTGGGAACTGGCCTGCAACCCAGGCATGTGCCCTGACTGGGAATCGAACCGCGGTTGTTTGGTTCACAGGCCCGTGCTCAATCCACTGAACTACACCAGCCAGGGAGGATTAAATATTTTCTACTTTAATCCTATGACTGGCAATGCTGAGTCATAAAGTATTGATATTCTTGACTTTAATAAATGATGTCAAACTATTTTCTAACGTTTTTCCAACATGATTATTTTGATCTACATCCCTATCAGCACTATATGTCAGTTTCTGTTGTTCCACATTATTTTTTAAATGTTAATAGCTTTATTGAGGTTTAATTTACATATCATAAAATTTACTTGTTTCAAGTGTAGTAAAAATCAATGGTTTTTAGTAAATTCGTGGAGCTGTACAGTCATCACCACAATACAATAGGAGCATAGTATTTAGAGCAATCCCATCACTAAAAGATACTCCTCTGGCCACTGCAGTCACTTCTCCTTCTCACTTCCAGTTCTAGTCAACCACTGATCTGCTGTCTGTCTCTACAGATTTACCTTCTCTGGACATTTCACATAAATGGGCTCATGCAAGCCATTGCTTCACATTAATAACAGTATTGTCAGACATCAAAATTTTGACAACCCGATAGATGTGTAATTTATTGTATGGTTCTTAGGTGCATTCCTCTGATTATTTATTTAGCTACACATATTTTCTTATATTTATTATACCTTTGGTGTTTCTTTTCCATGAATTGTTTATTCAAGATATTTTTCATTTTCTAATTGTATTTTCCATAGGTGAGTGTATACATTGGGGTGCAGGCTGTGAAACAGATTTGTAGAAATTCTAAAATCTCCTCTTTTGGGTGGAGTTGAGCAAAGGCAGGGAAAATGGAGACATCTGGCAAAGTATCAGCAATATGAATAAATAAATAAGTGAATGAATGAATGAATAAATATTCTTTTTCTTTGTCAGTTACCTATACCTCACATATCTATCTCTTATCTCATTCCAAAACTCTTATGTTTATTCATATGGCCTTCTTTGTGAATAAATAAGTTTTTAATTTAATATAACCAAAATTATCTATTTTTATAGTGTCTAAGGTTAGCTATATTTTCCTTTATTTTTGCTCAAGGAGACAACTCTCTATATTGACATTGTAAAGATATTTTCACAGAATATTTTGTTGAAGCTTTATAGTTTTGCTTTCCATATTTTGTTCTGGAATCCATCTGTAACTAATTTTTTTCTATATTGTTAGTAAAGAGTTATGCCATAGTTTTGCATAAGTACATCCAATTTCTTCAGCATATCTGTTGAAAATATCATTTTTTTTCTTATCATCCATGACATCTCTGTCACATATCACTTGCCCACGGAGCATTAATGGCCTTTTTCACTGTAACTACTGTTATAAGTGCATCACACAAATGTTAAAATATACTGTTTCATTATTCTCTATTCAAAACTCTTTCTACAAGCTGTGGTAATTCATGGGTTCCTTAATGTCCAATGTGAAGGTTTTTTCTAAAATGCAGACTATTACTTGCTAGCTTAATTGTACTGCTATTAGAGAATTCACTCTGTGTGACATAAGTCCATTGGAATTTATACCAATTGAAAATCGTTATATAGTTGGTGGATTGAACTTTTATTTTCAATGCTATTACATTCTTTATCTCCAGAAATACTTTTTGCCTTACCATCTGCTTTAACTTAATGAAACTACACCATATTTCTTCTGGTGGCTGTTTGCTTGTTATATCCTTCCAAGTTTTACTACAACCTTTCTGTTTCTTAATGTGTAATGTGTGTCTACATTGAATGTTGCATATTTTAAATTTTTTTATCTAAACTTGTATCCTTTTGGTTTTAACTGAAGCATTTAATCTACCTTTACTACTGTAATATTTTGACATAATTAGGTTTACATTTTTATTTTATTTTGTGTTTACTATTGCTCTTGCCTGTTGTATTTTCAATTTTTCTCTTTTGTGTTGAGTATCTAATTCTTTTCTTATTCAACAGTTTGAAATCATACTCAGTTATGCACTATTTAACAAGGGGGATATGTTCTGAGAAATGCATTCTTAGGCAAGTTCATCATCATATGAACAAATAGAGTGCACTTAAATCTAGATGGGGTAGCCTACTACCTACCTAGCCTGAATGGAGCCTGTTGCTCCAAGGCTGCCTACCCGTATAGCATATCACTATGCTAAATACTGTAGGCAATTGTAATACATGGGATTTGGTACCTAAACATAACTGAACAAAGAAAAGGGACAGTAAAAATACCACATACAGTATTTTTATATGACTGGCAGCACAATTTTGCTTCCACCAACATAACCACAAATACATGATTAATGCATTCTGCTATGATTTTATAGCAGCTACATTACTACGTAATAGAAATTTAATCTTATAATTTCAGCTCCATTATAATATTGTGGGATTACCATAATATATGTGGTCCATTGTTGACCAAAATGTTATTAAGCAGGGCATCACTGTATTTGTATTATATCCTTTTCTTCATGCAATGAAATACACAACACAGATCATTATCAATCTAAAATTAATTAATACTTCCATCATACCTTCTCAGAACAAAGACTTTAGAACTTCATTTAACAATTTTCCAAATGATTTGTTTTTATGTTTCATATTTTAAATTCATTCATTTTCCTATAACCTCTCCTAGGTATTATTGCTATTGTCTTATGTAGTCACTGGTTGTTTACATCTACCTATGTAATTATCACCTTTTTTTTTTGCTCTCTTTCACCTCCTGCCTCAAGTATATCCTTTGGAACATCCTCTAGTCAGCATCCACTGGTCCCAGACTCTCTCATTGTTATGTTTCCAAAATTTTTGTTTCATCTTCATTTGTAGAAGATTTTTTTTCACCACATTGAAGATATCATACCTCTACTTTCTGATCCCCAAATTTTCTGGTGAGAAGTTAAGTTGTAAGCTTAACTGCACTTCTTGTAAAGTAAGTATCTCCTTAGCTTCTCTTTAAGAATTACTATTTTCTGCTTATAGGCAGTTTCACTTTTTTCTATCTATGAACAGTGAACATGTATGCTTAGTATTTAGAATTTTTTTTACATCTGCATTGTCAGTTTAGAGTTTCTGATTCTCTGTAGGGATTTTATTACTTTTATTTCATTAAAAGTATTATATACAACTCTTGGCTATCGTAAATTGTGGTGCTATGAACATCGGGGTGCATAGGTTCTTTTGGATTGGTGCTTCAGAGTTGGAAGCAACCTAGATGCCCATCGGTAAATGCCTGGATCAAAAAGCTATGGTACATTTTACACAATGGAATTCTATGCTGCAGAAAGGAAGAAGGAGCTCCTACCCTTTGCAACATCATGGATGGAACCGGAAAGCTTTATGCTGAGCGAAATAAGCCAGGCGGCAAAAAAACAAATACCATATGATCTCACCTTTAACAGGAATCTAAACAACAAAACAAACAAGCAAGCAAAATGTGACCAAAGACACTGAAATACAGAATGGGCTGACAGGGTCCAGAGGGGAGAGAATCACAGGAGAAAAGGGGAAGGACTCACATGAACAAGTATAAAGGACACATGGACAATAACTAAGGTGGGGGGCGGAAATGGGGGGACGTGGGGAGTACTGGGGGGGCAGGGCTGGGAATACAAGACAGAAAACTCTACTTGAACAAGAATTAAATTTAAAAAAGAGTTTAAAAAAGTATTATATACATAGCTGCTAGTTACTGGTCTAATTTCAGTATTTGATATTTTTGGCATTAATGATTTATCTTTTGTATCACTGCTTGGGTTCAGTTATGGTAGCTTTTTGCTTGTGTGCATAGTTTTCTTTGCCCTGTGGTCCAGATGACCTACTCAATGGCTTCTAGGGGACAACTAAGGCCTAAAATGAGGGTACTTCTTTCGGGAAGCATTACCTTCATTTTGCCAACAGTTTGAGGTACTACCAAATAGAAAACTTTTAAATAAATCCGTGCTTGAAGATTCTTTAATCACTCAATCAAGCAAATTCAAACTGAAATTCACGTTATATCTGGCCAGTGTTTCACAATTCCTTGGGTAAAGATACAGCTCTTTTTTTTTTTCAAATTTTTTTCTATGCTCAAAGCAGGTAAACAGTTTTTCCTGAAAAGACAATTATAATTCATTCCTGTCCTGAGAAGCACAGCCCAAATTCTCCTGTCTTAGATTGTGTGGGGGGATCTAGCAGCCTCTTCACTTTGTGGTCAGAGGTTATTGTATTGTATTTACAGATCCTTGACTCTTTGAGCTTTCACAATTACAGCTCAGTTTTTCAATGTATTTAATCATATTGATGAATTTGTTCAGAGCAAAAGCAACCTCTTTGGATTGATTGTTCTTTAAGTTTTATCATTTTGATATTTTTAACTTTTAAGAAAATGTTTTGCTTTTTCTATGTTTTCAACATGTTAAGCTATTTTTGGTGTCAGTGTTTGTCTGAAAATGTAACCTGCTATCAGTATTAGCAGAAATAATGATCCTATATACCATATTTAAAATAAGGTCAGAGGGTCCTGACTGATGTGGCTCACTGGGTTGGGCTTTCTCTGGCAAACTGACTGGTCAGTGGTTCAATTTCCATCGGGGCACATGTCTGGGTTGCAGGGCAGGTCCCCTGTCAGGGGTGTGCAAGAGGCAACTGATCAATGCTTCTCTTGCACATCAATTCTTCCTTCTCTTTCTTCTTCCCCACTCTTTACTCTAAAATTAAATAAATACAAATTTTAAAAACAAAATAAGACTATTAAGAATGGTGGCATAATTTTAAACATGCTTAGATACATAAGGACACCATAAAGTAAATAGCGAAATGAATTCAACTGGAGTCACGTTTATCCCAAGGATGTACAACTAGGCTGAATTGGTTAAGAAAACTGATGTCATATATTAATGATCATAAAATCCAAGATAGGTAGAAGAGTAACTTGATGATTTAAGAAAACTGAGGCATAATAAAATGTAATTGGATCAATAAATTCTAGATTTAATTTGGATTGAGAAAATTGGGAGACTAAAAATATACTTTTAGTGAAAGCAATATTTATTAATAATACCAAAGCCTAAGTTTTGAACATGGAAGTTGGTGGTTGAGGTATAGTAGAGAATAAGTCCACTGGGGAATTAGGACCAAAGAGATAAAATATACATGCTGAATACAGACTTGTTTTTATAATGGCAAACTATTAAACTAGATGTAATTCCTATTGCTAAGAAGTAGTGGAGCTGGCCTCTATGAAGCTGTTTATGTTATATATCCTACTTTCATTCTTGCTCGAGATCAGTGTCTTTTTTTGCCACAGAAACCCTAACAACAAAGCTCCTCTTGTTGAGGTGCTGTGAGTGAACCTCTAGTCCACCAACACAATATGGTATGAATTACAAACAGTATTTAACTGAATACCCAAGTTTAATTTTTGATAAATTGATAACAGAACTATTGAAAGAATATATGTCTTAATTAATGACCTACTGAACAAATGGACTCATATAGTATGGCCTTATGTATAACATAAATATATCATTATTAATATAAACATAAGAAAATACTTTAACTTTTCTCTCAAAAGTTTCTGCACTTTTGGATTTTGTCTTTCTTTTTTAATTGTTGTAATGCCAAAACCCAGGTAAAGACACAACAAAGAAAGAAAACTACAGGCCAATATTGCTCACGAACATAGATGCTAAAATCCTCAACAAAATATTGGTAAACCACATCCAGCAATACATTAAAAAGATCATACACCATGATCAAGAGGGGTTCATTCCAGGGATGCAAGGATGGAACAATATTCGCAAATCAATTTTTTCAAATTATTTTATTGTTCAGTTACAGTTGTCTGCATTTACCCCTGCCACTCCCCCCAACCCCAGTAAATCCTGAAAATCAGTTTTTGATCTTAATATTTTCTGTCTCTTTTTCTATGATATGCTTGCTTCGTTTTTTAAAATATTAGGTCACTTTAAAAATAATGTTTACTCATTTACTTTACTATGGTTTCTATCATTAGTATTATCACTTTTCTGGTAATTAATAATTTCACAAGAAGCTAGAAAATGTAGATTTTCTACTAAGCTTTATTTTAAATATATTACATGGCATTAGCATACATAAACCTTTTATACTGACTTATGAATTATAATTTCTTTCCAGTTCTTAATATTTTAATGATTTTTAAAATTATTTATGCAGTTTCTTTTATTTAGAATTATAAATACATGTATTTCATATTGTTTCATTTTATTTTTTATTTACCCTGTGGTGTTCTTATTAAATTTATTAGATAATAAGATTGTATAGGTTTTAAGTGTACATTTCTAAGATACCTGACATGTATATTGATTGCATTGTGTATTTATTTTAAATAAATATATTAAGGTAATTATAATTCTTAATTAAAATGTATTGCTTCTCTTTGAAATAATTATATCTGATCTATCTCAGAACAGTCCAATGGTCCAGAAAATAATTTCTTTTTAAAATTATGGGTAATTAAGAGTTTTCCTTGAACTATGTACAGGCAGAGCACAAATACAACAATGTTTAACTGCTATAAGATTAAGAATCCTAGAATGTGTTATCAAGCTCATCTCTGAAGAAAGAACTACGGCAAATCTCTTAAGCTTCCCAAATACTCCTTTTCTCATTTATAAAACAGAGAACAGATTATTTTATTATCTCTCCCAAAGGGCAAGGTAGGAAATAAGATGAGTGCATGTGTCAGAACTGTATAAACTAAAACAGTTATGGACAAGAAATATACTCTTTATATCTTGTCAGACATTCACAACTCTGTCCACTTATTGGGTTCTATGAAAAACAGTTTCACAATGGCACTGAGGATGATTTTGAAATGAGCATAGCTCTCATGAGTGTAACATACTAGGGCTTACCATATACAGTATGCTCCACTGTTTGAGAGGCACGAAAGGTGAACATCTGAGCTCTGCTAATACCCATTGCAAGGCTAAAAAATCGGATTATTAAAGATTTAAATTTTTTAACTTTAATAATTTAAAATTTAATTTGAGAGTTTAATGACAAATCTACTTAAATCAATTTCCATTCTCAATAGCAACTCCTGAAAGAGTATTCAAATATTTTCATTGCTTAGAAGGAAGAGGTACCATGCTACCACTAAAAGGAATGTGTCAGTGGTGGCAAAGAGTTATATTTATAATTATGTATACAGACATTGTTATTTTTAATAATCACATTCCTGTTCTGCATTTTTCTTTTCAACTTTTCATTTAGATACAACACTGATAACTGAGGCTGGATTTTACTAAAACTCTCTGAGGAAGAAGTTGGGAGATTCAGTGTGCTGCTTCTTTAGCCAAAGCATTTTGATCTTTTTTTTTTTAGAGCAATTTTACATGGATCCTAGAATAGACATCACATGGCGGCTGCTTCATACCACTGCGAATGATTTTTTGAAATTCTATGTCTTTTCTTTTTTACTAATGGCTTAAAAATGACATGCCTGTACATATGTAAAAAGAGTGCGTTTATGGTTATGGATTATTTTAAATCTAATTGGCATTAGTCCCATTTCATTAGAAAATCATTCTACTAAAATACTGAATAAGTATATAAACTCTCAGGTTCACGTCAAGGTTTATTTCCTTGGGTGCTGTACTTCCCACAAAAAGTATACAGGAACCATGCATCCGAAGATACCAGTAACTTTGAGACTTTTCCTTTGGATGGTACTTTACGGTATATGAAGCACTTTCCTCCACTGCACTCCATACCAATGCTAAAACTGTGGATAATTAATTTGGGAGAATAAATTAATACAGTGTATATGGAAGTAAAAAAAATCTACTGTCTTGCATTAAGATTACTTGCTAAAGTTTATTTCTATATTTGAATTCGATATATGTATATGTATAGACACTTAAAATTGATAAATCATCCTCTCAGAACTCCACATCTATTTTCCTTTATCCATGAAATTGTCTAATGGTCTATTCTAAATGAAGAGTTTACCCTCGACTGTTAGTTTAGAGGATATTTGAAGATGTCTGATTACTGAGAGGTCCTATATGTATTTAGTGCCCAAGGATCAGGGAACTTTAATGCTCAACTCTATGATGTGTGGAAGAGCAACACTGGGGGGAAGTCAGTCATCTTATCTAAAAGTGCAAAAATAACTTGTAAGAAATACCAATAGAATTTTAGTTGATTTGATTGAGGACATCACTTTTCCCAGGGTATGCTATTTTTATAGGTACATGTTCATGTAAAAAACAAAATGAATAAACTTTTAATGAGAAATTCTAGGTATATTTATTATGTCTTCCCTTACATAGTTAATTGGCTAGGCCACTTAAAAGGAAACTCTGTGATATAGGTGAGAACTGACCCCGCTTCCCCTTCAGATTTTGCTTCCCAGCCTTCAGTGACATGTAACGAGCAATGCAGAGTTCACTCCCTGTACTTTACCCATTGTTAGATATCTGTTTGGTTTTGTTTGCAATGGAAATTCTTTGTGATATCCGTTTTCCCTTTATTTGTCTACTTTTACGAAAGTATCACACTATTCTAATTTTTGTTATGTTGTAATGTTTTGGAGTAAGAGACATACTAATTATTGTTTCTTAAAATAATTTTAGCTACTCTTTCAAATGAAATTTTCAGAAAATACATACTTCTCTCAGTTTTTTCAAATAACTACATATGTAGTAGTAAAGTTTTATAATTTTATTTATATTAAAATAATACATATCTATTTAGGACTGCTAATTTGTATTTTTATACCCATGTAAAATGACTCCTTTTATTATGGTGGGTATATATTTTATATTTGTTTTATTAAAAACTAGTCATCAGCCCTGGCTGATGTGGCTCAGTAGATTAAGCACCAGCCTGCAAATTGAAAAACTAGTCTTTAGTGTGAATATAAATCAATTAGCCATTGATTTGTATACATTTCAATTATATGTTGCTACGTTTTTATGCCATTATATAAAATGTAAGATTATTTTATTTATTTATTTATTGTTCAAGTATAGTCATCTACATAACCCCCTACCACTATCCCCGCCCTAGCCATCTCCACCTCCCACCCTTGATCCTGCCCCCCTTTGGCTTTGTCTATGTGTCCTTTATACATGTCCCTTTACAACTCTTCCCCCTTTTCTCCAGGTATCCCCTCTCACCTCCTCTCTGGTTACAATCAGTTTGTCCTTTATTTCAATGTCTCTGGTTCTATTTTGCTTAATTGTTTTTTTTGTTGATTAAGTTCCACTTAATGTGAGATCATATGGTATTTGTCTTTCACTGCTTAGCTTATCTCACTTAGCATAATGCTCTCCAGTTCCATAGATGCTGTTGTGAAGGGTAGGAGCTCCTTCTTTCTTTCTGTTGCATAGAATACCATTGTGTAACATACTGCAGTTTTTTGATCCACTCATTTACTGATGAGCACTTAGGTTGGTTCCGGGACTTGGCTATTAAAAATTGTGGTGTTATGAACANTCTCCTCCCACCTCCTCTCTGGTTACGATCAGTTTGTCCTTTATTTCAATGTCTCTGGTTCTATTTTGCTTAATTGTTTTTTTTTGTTGATTAAGTTCCACTTAATGTGAGATCATATGGTATTTGTCTTTCACTGCTTAGCTTATCTCACTTAGCATAATGCTCTCCAGTTCCATAGATGCTGTTGTGAAGGGTAGGAGCTCCTTCTTTCTTTCTGTTGCATAGAATACCATTGTGTAACATACTGCAGTTTTTTGATCCACTCATTTACTGATGAGCACTTAGGTTGGTTCCGGGACTTGGCTATTAAAAATTGTGGTGTTATGAACATTGGAGTGAATACGTTCTTCATAAATGGTGTTTCAGGATTCTTGAGGTATAATCCCAGCAGTGGAATTGCTGAGTCAAAAGGCAGTTCCATTTTTAATTTTTTAAGGAAATTCCATACTGTTTTGCACACTGGCTGCACCAGTCTGCATTCCCATGGACAGTACACTAGGTTTCTCTTTTCTCCACAACCTCACCAGCACTTCTTGTTTGTTGATTTGTTTATGATGACCATTCTGACTGGTGTAAAGTGATATTTCATTGTGGTTTTAATTTGCATCTCTCTGATGGCAAGTGATGCTCAGCATTCTTTTATATGTCTCTGGGCCATCTGTATGTCCTCCTTGAAGAAGTATCGGTTCATGTCCTTTGCCCATTTTTAACTGGGTTGCTTGTCTTTCTGGTATGTCTTCCATTATTAATGTAACACACAATGAACTAAAAACATTGATATTATCTACCCATTTTTCTGTTAGGGCATTTGTATCTGCATTTATATTTTATATGCTAGTAAAAATATTTCAGAACCATAATATATAAAGGATATGTAAACATTTTTCTAGCTGATTCTAATTTAGTGAAAATGCCTAGAAATGTGCTTCTTATATTAAAAAAATAAAAATGGCCCTGGCTGGTGTAGCTCGGTGGACTGAGCATGGGCCTGCAACCCAGAAGATCATGGTTCAATTCCCAGTCAGGGCACATGCCTGGGTTGTGGGCCAGTTCCCAGCAGGGGACGCATGAGGGGCAACCATAAATTGATGTTTCTTTCCATCTCTCCTTCCCTTTCTCTCTAAAGATAGATAAATAAAATCTTTAAAGAATAAAAATAAAATAAAAATGTCTGTTAATGTGGCAGAAGAGAAAGTTCTCCTTTTCAGTGGAATGCTAACCAAAATGTAGAAACAATGATAGAGTTGGCAAGTCACTATTTCACAACCATGACAGCAATTACTGATTTAGGCAACAGACATCAGTAGACGATATGACAAGTGATCTTATATTTGATGAGAAAAAAAGTATTTTTAATATCCAAGTATCTAATCATAAACTTTTTAATTGTAAAACAAAAATAGTAAATTTACTGTAAAATAACATGATGGATTCTATTTTAATCCTGTAATTAAAATTAATCTAACCAACAATAGCACAAATTTGTCATATGTAATATTACAAATATGTACTCATATAATGTACTAAGAAGGATACAGAAATCACTATTATTGTTTTACTGAAAATGTACAACATAAACCTGATCACAAAATATCATACACCTTAACTGAGGGAAAGTTTTACAGATGTAATGTGCAATGTGTTCACTCACATTCATGAGATGAAAGAAATCTGATGAACTCTTCTAGATTAAAAAAGAAGAAAGAGACATCTCTCCTGAAGGCAGTGCACAATCATTGACTCAATCCATACTGAGGGGGAAAAAGCCATGCCACATAAACATTAGACAATGAGTTAAACTTGAATATGGAGTGTAAAGAAGATAGATTATATATCAAAATTAAGTACCTGATTATGGTAATTTACTGTTTATAAAAGGAGAATATCCTTGTTCCTTGGAAATAGATGCTAAAGTATTTAAAGGTAGGAAATATGACTCCTATTGCTCTCAAATGGCTTAAAAAACCTGTAGATTACTAGATTTAAAACATATTGCAAAATAGCAACATATTAGAGAATAGATAAAGAGTATACTGAAGTTCTTTATGCTATACTTGAAACCTTCTTGAAAGTTTGGGATTGTATATATGCAATTTAAAAGATTAAATAGAATTTTTCTTTATTGGATATCTTGGGCCATATGATAAAGTTTTGCTTTTAATACATGTGTAGTATTTTAAATTAGCTCTATCAGCCTAATCCAGGATTTAAATTACTGTTTTAAAACTTAAAATATGTTAATGCACAATATTATTTTGGTTAACTCTAGTGCTCCCTACAGTCACCCTGTAAGTGCATACAGCCTGGCGAAGAAATCGAATGGTGTCAGGACTCCATGCTTCTTCAGATCTCAACTCAGTGACTCACTAAGCTCTGTTACTGCATCTTTGTAACTAAGATCTTTGTCAGCCTGAACATGTCTCTAAGGAGATGATAGTTCAGGCATAAAGTCTGTTTGGTTATGCTTTTCCTGATATTTGCCCTTTTTCTTCTCTCTGTCTCTATCTTGTCAATTGGGGAAGGATAAGAGGCAGGAAACCCATCAAGATCATGACGATGGATATTCATTGTCAATCCTCCTATGTCTTAGCCATAGAGAAATAGCAGCAGGGTGTGATTTAGGTACACAGGCACCTGAGATTTGGATTTAAATATCTAATCAAAGGTCTGTGCTAGTCTTTACAGCAACATAGTTTTTTTTATTCAATTCTTGTTCAAGTACAGCTTTCTGTCTTATATTCCCAGCCCTGCCCACCCCCCGCCCCATGCTCCCCACCTCCCTCCCATTTCTGCCCCCCACCCTTAGTTATTGTCCATGTGTCCTTTATACTTGTTCATGTGAGTCCATTCCCTTTTCCCCTATGATTCGCTCCCCTCTCCCCTCTGGACCCTGTCAGCCTGTTCCGTATTTGAGTGTCATTGGTCATATTTTGCTTGCTTGTTTGTTTTGTTGTTTAGATTCCTGTTAACGGTGAGATCATATGGTATTTGTCTTTCACTGCCTGGCTTATTTCGCTCAGCATAATGCTTTCCAGTTCCATCCATGATGTTGCAAAGGGTAGGAGCTCCTTCTTCCTTTCTGCAGCATAGAATCCCATTGTGTAAATTACCATAGCTTTTTGATCCAGTCATTTACCGACGGGCATCTAGGTTGCTACATAGTTTTTGATATGCTATATGGTTATCTTTTCATTAATGTCAGCTTTTTAAAAATATTTTCTTTATTTATTTTTAGAGAGAGGGGAAGGGAAGGAAAGAGAAACATCAATGTGTGGTTGTCTCTTTCACACCTCCTACTGGGGACCTGGCCTGCAACTGAGGCATATGCCCTGACTGGGAATTGAACCAGTGACCCTTCAGTTCATAGGCCACTGCTCAATCCACTGAGCTACACCAGCCAGGGCTAATGTCAGCTTTTTGATAAAATAATTATTTTCACTCTTAAAAATAACATTACAAAGGCTGATTAATTTAACTCCTCATTTAAGTTGTAGGCAGATCATTTTAGGTAGATTCATAGCCTTCCAAAAATGATGATCATACAGTCCAGAACACAGCAGAAAATGTAGTTTTAGTATATAAAACCCTGGAAGTGTATTGATTTCATCCAGTTTATAATCTCCCATGGGAGTTCCCAAGAGTCAAAGGCTTTGGCAAGACTTGAATGCTTTAATGAAATGTGGATAATCCAGAAGGCTTAAGTATTTGAGTATCATAATGCATTTAAAGAACGAGGACTAAAATTAGGTATGTATGTAATTACTTCATCTATACTTGTAGGTGGTAGTAATGAAATTTTGGCACAATAAGAATAACTTTATAATTGATTTTTACTTTTATTGGGTTGTCAGTGGAAAAGACCTATTCTGTGTGTATAGTTTTGGAGTGAGTAGAATAGGTATTTGGCATATGATATTCATAAGGAACAGGAAATGATGCATGTCTTTGGGTGAACTCATATGTGTCAACACACTTTATTATGTAGTTTTATCCAATATAGCTTGAGGAAAAGACATATAGAGTTCAATGAATTAGAGAAAAAAACCCTTAATAAATTTTAAATCCCTTTGTTTTATGGAAAACACACATTATGACTCTTAATGTATTTTTAAATGCAATCTAAACCACAGAAATTGGCACTTTGGGGTAAAATAAATCAAATAGTACACAAGTGTGACTTTTCTATTAGTGGCTATTCCTCCTATTAAAATTAAAATTTTGACAGAAAGTTTTTATTTAAAAAAAGATAGGCAAGAGTTGTCAGCTACTAACACAATTTGTACATTCATATAAGAATTCACCTATAATTATCATAGCCAAAAACTTAATCTCAAAATGAAGGTTTTCCTATATTGACCTTAATTTGTTATTTGTATTTTAAAACAAATACAAAAATTACACATTAAAAAACAAAATTTATGAGCTTCCAGTCAAGATGGCTGAGTAGGTAAACACTTTGTCTTTTCCCATGACCACATTAAAATTACAAGTAAATTACAGAACGAGGCTCATTAGGAACCACCTGAAATCTAGCTGAACAGAGGTCTTATAACTAAGGATATACAGAAGAAGCCACTTTAAGACTATTAGGATGAGAGAGAAAATGGTTAGTGGTTAAATATTAAAAGCGATATCTTTTTCTGTGGTGGGCCCCCTCGAGGAGTGAGTAGACCCAGCCTCACATCAGACACCCCTAGTCCAGGGTTCCAGTGCTCAGAAGAGAAGCCCCCATCACTTCTGGCTGAGGAAATCAGCAGGGATTATAGCTGAGTGACATGGAGGGCTGCTGGAGTCCCAGGCTTTCCTCCTAAATGACTTACTCACTGACAGACTCACTCACTCTGAGCTCTAGAGCTGGGGTAGCAACTCGAAAAGCAACAAGGCCACGTGTGGATGAGCTGAATTTTCTGGCTTCAGGAAAAGAGTTTGAGATGCACATGTGAGCCCTACCGAATGCATTGGAAACACACACAAGAAAGTAGCCCAAATGCAGAGACAAGAAAATATATCCCAAATGAAAAAAAAAAAAAGAAAGAAAGAATGGAACTCTACAAAAAAAAACTAAACAAAATGAAAATAAGCAATCTATAAGATGCAGAGTTCAAAACACCAGTTATAAGAATGCTTGATGATCTCAGTAAGAACTTCAATAAAGAGACAGACTATATAAAGATGAAGATAGAAAACATAAAAAAGAATTAGCCAGAAGTGAATTACATAATAACTGAACTGAAGAATACACTAAAAGGAATTGGCAGACTAGATAAAGCAGAGGATCAAATCAGTGATCCAGAAGATAAGAAAGCAGAAACATGGGGCAACTCAAGGAAAAAGTATAAAGGACCCATGGACAAGAACAATATAGGGGGAGGATTGCATGTGGGAGGGGGGGCAGGGCAGGGGAGAGCAATGGAGGAGAAATGGGAACAACTGTAGCTGAACAACAATAAAGAAGGAAAGAAAAGAAAAATCCAAAACCATAAGGATAGTTTAAGGGACCTCTAGGACAACTTCAAGCATACCAACATTAACATCATATGAATATCAGAAGAGAGGGAGCAAGAAATTGAAAATGTATCTGAAGAAATAATAACAGAAAACTTCCATGACCTGGAAAAGGAAATAGACATACAAGTCCAGAAAGCACAGAGAGTCCCCAACAAGATGAACCCAAGGAAGCCCACACCAAGACATATCATAATCAAAATGCAAAAACTTAAAGACAAAGAAAGAATCTAAAAAGCAGCAAGAGAAAGCAGGTAGTTACCTACAAAGACGCTCCCATAAGACTGTGGGAGCTATTTTCCCAGTGATGGGAAAACAACTGGAACTCAAGTCANAATCATAAGGATAGTTTAAGGGACCTCTGGGACAACTTCAAGCATACCAACATTAACATCATATGAATATCAGAAGAGAGGGAGCAAGAAATTGAAAATGTATCTGCAGAAATAATAACAGAAAACTTCCATGACCTGGAAAAGGAAATAGACATACAAGTCCAGAAAGCACAGAGAGTCCCCAACAAGATGAACCCAAGGAAGCCCACACCAAGACATATCATAATCAAAATGCAAAAACTTAAAGACAAAGAAAGAATCTAAAAAGCAGCAAGAGAAAGCAGGTAGTTACCTACAAAGACGCTCCCATAAGACTGTGGGAGCTATTTTCCCAGTGATGGGAAAACAACTGGAACTCAAGTCAATGGTATGGACCAGAAGGAAGAAAGAAATATGCAACCAGAAAAGAATGAAGAAACAAGAATTCAAAAAAAAAAAATGAGGAGAGGCTTAGGAACCTCCAGGACATCTTTAAACTTTCCAACATCTGAATTATAGGGCTACCAGAAGGGTAAGAGGAAGAGAAACAAGTGGAAAATGTATTTGAACAAATAATAAACAAGAGCTTCCCCAACCTGGCAGAGGAAATAGACTTCTAAGAAGTCCAGGAAGCTCAGAGTCCCAAAGAAGTTGGACCCAAAGAGGAACACACCAAGGCACATCATAATTGCATTACCCAAGATTAAAATGGAGAGAATCCTTGAAGCAGCAAGAGATAAGGAGACAGTCACCTACAAAGGAGTTCCCATCAGACTGTTGGCTGATTTCTCAAAAGAGACCTTACAGGCAAGAAGGGGATGAAAAGAAGTATTCCAAGTCATGAAAGGCAAGGACCTACATCTGAGATTGCTCTATCCATCAAAGCTTTCACTTAGAATGGAAGGGCACATACAGTGCTTCTCAGAGAAGATCAAATTCAAGGAGTTCAGTATCACTAAGCCCTTATTATATGAAATGTTAAAGGGATTTATCTAAGAAAAAGAAGATAACAAACATGTATAGTAAAATGACACCAAACTCACAATTATTAAGAACCACACCTAAAACAAGAACAAAAACAAATGAAGCAAACAACTAGAACAAGAACAGAATCACAGAAATGGAAATCACATGGAGGGTTATCAGCAAGGGAGTGGGAGGGGGAGAGTGGGGGTATGGAGAATAAATAGCATAAATGGTAGGTAGAAAATAAGGGGAGGTTCAGAATAGTACAGGGAACGTAGAAGCCAAAGAATGTATATGTATGACCCATGGACATAAACTAAAGGGGGTGGATGTGGGTGGGAGGGGGTGTGCAGGGAGGAGGGGAATAAAGAGGGGAAAATGGAACAACTGCAATACCATAACCAATGAAATATATTATTTTAAAAAAGGAGTACAAATTGGCAGTAACAAAATAATCATGGGGATGTAAAGTATATAATATAGGGAATATAGGTGATAATATTGTAATAACTATGTATGGTGTCAGATGGGTATTAGATTTATTGGGACAATCACTTTGCATGAATGTTTAATTGATTCTAATCAATATGCTATATATCTGAAACTAATATAATATTATATGTCAACTGTAATTAAGACAAATTTAAAAAGTATTTTAAATGAATTTTATATTTCTTATAAATATTTTCTCTCTCTCCTTTAAAAACAAAAACAAAGACATTTGTTTTGGCCTCACATTCTTCAATATTTTCTCCTATTTTCTCTTGAGCTATCTCCAGTTAGGTCCCTGCCCTACTAATTCAGCAAAACTGGTTTTTACAAGAATCCCAACCTTTTTCCTAGTAAATTCAATGGTTAGTTTTCAGTTCTCAACTACCTTGACTTTACCTCATATACTTGCAAAGGTTTTCACCTTCAGTCCCTTGAAGTAGCTCTGCTTCCAGGCAAGCACATCTCCTAGGTCTCCCCCATTTCACTTATTACTCTATCCAGTCTCTAGCTGTTTCCTCCTCCTCTCCCTAACTTCTGAATATTACAGTTACCCAGGGTTAGCCTTCTAAGACCTCACTTTTCTACTTACCCTCTCTTCTTTTGTTATGACTTAACTATCATAAATGAGATTCGAGAAATGTAGGCATGCTTCTCTTCCCATAAGACACATGGCAGAAACAAGCAAATTCCAAATTCCAAGTCCAAAATATCTCTTTAGCTTAGCTCTTTCATCAGTTACACCAGGGGCCTTTAGACATTTCTTTTTATTAAAAGTACAACTCCTCTGAGTTTAAAATTATTATTTTTATTTAAATTAATTTTGTTTTTTATTGTTCAAGTACAGTTGTCTCCATTTCCCCTCACAACTCCCCCATCCAACCTATCCCCACCTTCCACTCTAGATCCTACCTCCTTTGGCTTTGTCCAAGTGTCCTTTATACAGGTGCCTTGATGACTATTCTCCTTCCCCCCTCCCCCATTACCCTCTCCCACCTATCCTCTGATTACTGTCAGTTTGTCCTTTATTTCAGTGTCTCTGGTTTTATTTTGCTTACTTGTTTGTTTTGTTGATTAGGTACTACTTACACATGAGGTCATATGATATTTGTCTTTCACCACTTGGCTTATTTCACTTAGCATAATGCTCTCCAGATCCATCCATGCTGTCATAAAGGGTAGGAGCTCCTTCTTTCTTTCTGCTGTGTAGTATTCCATTGTGTAAATGCTCCATAATTTTTTGATCCACTCATTTAGTGAAGAGCACTTAAGTCTCTTCCAACACTTGGCTATTGTAAATTGCCAAGTTTACAATGTCCATGCTAGGGACATTGGGGTACATACATTCTTTTGAATTGGTGTTTTGGGATTTGTAGGATATTATCCCAGCAGTGGAATTGCCAGGTCAAAACACAGTTTTGTTTCTAGTTTTTTGAGGAAATTCTATACGTTTTCCACACTGGCTGCACCACTCTGCATTTTCACCAACAGTGCACTAGGGTTCCCTTTTATCCACACTCTCACCAGCATTTGTTTTTTGTTGATTTGTTTATGATGGTCATTCTGACTGGTGTGAAGGGGTGTCTCATTGTGGTTTTAATTTGCATCTCTCTGATGGCTAGTGATGCTGAGGATCCTTTCCTATGTCTCTGGGCCCTCTGTATGTCCTCCTTGGAGAAGTATCTGTTCAGGTCCTTTGCCCATTTTTTTAATTGGGTTGTTTGTCTTCCTGTAGTGGAGTTGTGTGAGTTCCTTACATATTTTGGAGATCAAACCCTTGTCCAAGGTATCATTGTCAAATATATTTTCCCATATAGTTGGTTGCCTTTTCTTTTTGCTGATTTTTTTAGCTGTGCAGAAGCTTTTTATTTTGATGAAGTCTCATTTGTTTATTCTTTTCATTATATTCCTTGCTCTAGCAGACATATTGGTGAAAATATTGCTGTGTGAAATACCTGAGATTTTCCTGCTTATGTTCTCATCTAAGATTTTTATGGTTTCATGACTTATATTTAAGTCTTTTATTTACCTTGAGTTTATTTTTGTGTATGGTATAAGTTGGTGGTTGAGTTTTATTTCTTTTCATGTAGCTGTCCAGATCTCCCAACATCATTTGTTGAAGATCCTACTTTTACTCCATTTTATGCTTCTGACCCCTTTGTCAAATATTAATTGACCACAGAGACAGGGGTTAATTTGTAGACTCCCTGCTCTGTTCCATTGATCTACACAGATCTTTTCTTATGCTAGTAGCAGACTGTTTTGATTGCCACGGCCTTGTAACATAATTTTATATCAGGTATTGCTATCCCTCCTACTTTGTTTTTCTTTCTCAAAATTGCTGCAGCTATTCGGGCTCATTTATGGTTCCATATATATTTTTGAAATGTTTGTTCTATATCTGTGAAATATGTCAGTGGTACTTTAACAGGGATTGCATTGAATCTATAAATTGCTTTGGGTAGTATGGATGTTTTGATGATGTTAATTCTTCCAATCCATGAACACAGCATACGCTTCCATTTCTTTGTGTCTTCCTTGATTTCTTTCTTCAGTGCTGTGTGGTTTTCTGAGTATAGGTCTTTTACTTCCTTGGTTAGTTTTATTCCTAGGTATTTTACTATTCTTGTTGCTATATCAAATGCATTTTTTTAGTAATTTCTGTTTCTGATGTTTCATTGTTGGTGTACAAATATGCCTTTGATTTCTGAGTATTTACTTTGTAACTGGCTGTTTTGCCAAGTTCATTTATTAGGTTGAGTAGTTTTTTGGTATACACTATCATGTCATCTGCAAACAGTGACAGTTTTATTTCTTCCTTTCCAATTTGGATGCCTTTTATTTCTTTTTCTTGTCTGATTACTGTGGCTAGGACTTTCAATACTATGTTGAATAGAAGTGGTGAAAGTGGACCTCAGAAAAAAAAGCCCTACATAGACTGAAAATGAAGAGTTAGAAAAAAAACATTCCAAGCAAATGGGCAGGGAAAAAAAGCTGGTGTAGCAATACTTATCTCAGACAAAATGGACTTCAAAAAAAGGCTGTAAGAAGAGACACAGAGGGACGCTTCATAATATTCAAGTGAAAAATTTATCAAGAAGACAGAAATATTGCAAACACATATATACTCAACATAGGAGTACCCAAATATATAGACAGCAACACACTTATACTAGGGGTTTTTAACACTCTACTGTCAAAAATGAACATATCTTCCAAACAAAATGTCAACAGGGATACTTCAACATTGAACAATGCCCTAGATCAAATGGACTTAACTGATTTATATAAAACCTTTCATTCCAAAGAAGCAAAATACACATTCTTTTCAAATGAACATGGAACATTTTCAAAGATAGACCACATAATAGGATACAAAACAAGCCTCAACAAATTCAAGAAAATTGAAATCATATCAAGCATTTTCTTGGATCACAAGGGCCTGAAACTAGAAACCTCAAGGATAAAAACTCAAAAACACTCAAATTCATGGAGATTGAATAGCATGCTATTAAATGATGAATGAATTAATAATGAAATCAAGGAAGAAATCAAAAAGTTTCTATAAACAAATGAAAATGAACACATAGCAGTCTTTTAAACATCTTTAAAACTCTTTGCCATAGCAGTACTTTTTGTCTTTGTTTGTGCTCAACTTTATAGATTGCATTTGTAACTAAAGTATACACATTTTCGTGTTCAGTAAATTATTCAAGGTTGATTTATTGAGGTAAGCTTGTTTTGATTACTTTGTTCTTATAGTATTATTTTACTCAATTGACATTACAATGTAAATCATTAATAGTTTTTAGTTCAAAACAATAGGGATATTACTACTAGTCACAGATGGCTATCCACATGTATTCTTAGGAACACATGAAATTAGCTGATCAAATCTCAAAGTATTTGAATTGTTATAAATGGAATTAATATTAAAATTACCTGTTTGCTTTTATTATTTTTTATTTTAATAATTGTTCAAGTACAGTTTTCTGCTTTTTACTCCCCCCAGCCCACTCCCTCACAGTTACCCCACCTCCCTTCTGTTTCCACCCCCCCTTGTTTTTGTCCATGTGTCCTTTATACTTGTTCCTACAAACCCTTCTTCCCCTTTTCTCCTGAAATTTCCTCCCCTCTCCCCTCTGGTCACTGTCAGCCAGATCAACAAAACAAACAAACAAGCAAAATATAACCAAAGACACTAAAATAGAGAACAGGCTGACAATGTTTATTTTTTTAATGATTTTTTTCTTTGTGGTATATGAGATACAAGACAAAAGATAGGAAGCTAAAGGAAACCTGAATCTTTTGCTCAAATAATTTATGTCCTATGAATACATATGAAACATGCACAAAAAGACTATAATATGAAATCATCATATGAGAAATATAGACAATGCTATAAGATTTTGGAAGAGGAAAGATCAACTCTTATTGCAGAATATTAGGACTATTTCCATAAAGATGACATTTAAACAAAACCTCATGAAAAGTTATTACCATTTGGGGAGTCTCATGGCAATTCTGTAGTCATTCTAGTCTCTCTTTCTACTTACCAATACTACTGACATTCAAATTTAGAAACACAGAGCTTTTTATATTTTTCTTCCTCTAAATTTTATTTATGTATCCTTTCTTTAACACTGAGAATCCAAGTTTTCTGGGGACATACGAAATACTAAAATTTGTACATTCTATAAACATTGTTTAATTTATTCCACATTATACATACAACATTCCCAGGAAAATTATAATACTTTCATCATATACATAATTAAAGAGAACAGTTTAACTTTCTGCATAAGCATCCCCAATTTCCCCCACTTTTAATAGTTGCATTATACCTACACTGTCTGGGCATGTAGTAATTGCATACTTTTCTCCATAGTTAACCTTCTTTAATTTTAATTCTGTGAGTAACTACATATTTAGTGCTTACCACCCTCCTACAGTCAGTGCCCTCATAGCCATTTGGTTGTCTCAGGACTGTCCCAGGGACGGGACAACTCAGGTTGTCCCTGAGTTCTTCCATGTTGACAAAATTCTGTTCATGCCTTGATACCAGAAAGTCAGTTTAGCCAGGTTTTATGTTGACTCATATTTATTTTTTAACAAAAAGCATTATTGTTGACAGTTTAATGATATCATTTTCTAATTCATATAAATTGTTTTGAAACCCAAGTAAACTTTTTTTTAAAAAAAAAACCTTTTCTCTTAATTACAATAATTTTCATAAAACATGTCTTGCAGTTGGTCATTCTGAAATAAAGTTCTTAGATAACCAGTGTGCTTTTACAGTATGAATTTTCATATTTTTCAGAGCATGAATATTTCTTGTTACAGATTGTTTGTTGTTGTATTTGTTATTTTTCCCTGCTTTGGTTTCTTCTCAAAAGTCATGTGATGTATATTTTAAGTTATTTATTTAGTTTTTATTGTTGGCACCATTACAGATATCTCCCATTCCCCACCCACTTACCTCCTCCATCCACCCGAAGTCCACCCCTGCCCCCAGCCTTCATCACATTGTTGTCTGTGTCCATGGACCATGCATGTATGTGTCAGGAGCTGGCCAGCAACTGTCCCTTGACACAGCCAGGGCGGTTGAGATGCATCTGCAAGGCAGAGGAAACTGTGGCTGGATTTACTCTCTATCTCTCCGTACATGTTTGTTTTGGTGATCAAAAGGTGGTGGTATTGTTAGACACCTGTATTTCACATTTGTTGATTCACATAATTTCAATGAAGTTTTACAAAATAATTTCTTGACCAGAGAACAAAGTTCCCTCTAATGAAATAGACCCTGAATGTCTTAAAGTTGTTGGAGTAGCAGCCCCTCCTTTACCTTGAATAGGAATATATATTAATTAGAATTAGACAGGCAAAGAAATGAGAAGCTAGTTAGCTATTACAAACTAAGCATGTAGAAACAATTACCAGGGAGTCAGAATCCATAGTACATAGAGAAACATTTTAGACAGAAAAGTTAGATAGCTAAGTTAGACATCATAAAGGCCCTATAATGAATTTCTTATAACCTCTACTCAATCTAGTGTATCCTTTTGACCCATGACAAATTCTGAGAACTTTAATAAACAATAAGATATTCAAACTTTGTACATACGGCTATTTCTAATTGTCTGATTTATGGCTTTCCTGGTCAAAACAATTTTTGTTTAATATAACTGAATCTATAGAAACTTTTGTACTTTTCCTAGTTACCTTTGTATCGACTTTTTCTACTTGACTAATCATGCTATGCACCTGTTTCTTTGATGATGTGTAACAGTCTCTATAAAAATAAAGCTTAAATCAAACTCTGGGAGTTCAGTCAGACCCACAGAGGCTGGCTGTTCTCCGGCATCCAATCAGGTGTCAGACTCTTCATTTGTCACCTGCGCGGTCCATCCTTCAGGGACCCCGAACCCTGCCAAGGCTGGACTCCGGGATATACGCATGTTTATTCTTTGGCTAATGTCTTCCAGTCTCTCCACACCACAACCCTGTTAAGATCTATCAGTCTGTTCCATGTATCCATGACTCTGGTGTTATTTTGTTTGTCAATTTATTTTGATAATTAGATTATATATGTGAGTGAGATCATGTATATTTTTAATCCTTTTTGCTTATGTTCAATGACTACCATTTTTAAATACTTTTATTTTTAAGTTTGTTTTTAATCTTCTAAAATTAAACGGCAGTTTCTACTGTATTTATTCACTGTTTCCTAATATTACATTGCCATTAAGTTTTTAAAAAATATATAATCCTTTCATGACTTGTATCACCGTTTTTATATTTCATCTTAATTCTCATGTTGCTCTTTCATATCTCGCATCATTTTAAAATGACTTAAAACTCATTAAAATTTTATTTTCTATAAGTATGTCATTCTGCATCTTATTTTTTTCTTATAATAAATAAGCATGGAAGTCAATCTTGATCATTATGTTGCTTTTTTTACTTATTTACAAAGTAGTTTTATAAAATTTTAAAGGGAAGCATGGTTCAGAGACTTTTCTAACTTAGTTCTCATTTTCCATTATTTTCTAAGAGTGTAAAAAAAAAGCTACTAGCATGCTTTCTGAGTCTTTCTGGGCTGTTAACCCTACCCCATTTGTATTGTATCTGGACATGTTCTTTCCTTTCTGTCTGCCCATATCTTGCTTAATTTTTATTCCACTCAGCAGTTTCTCCTCTGTGTAAAGCTTTGTCCTGTCAGCAGGCTCTGGCTCGTCAATTTGGGAAGTTCTCAGAGGCGAGCTAGGATCACCTAGCCCCTTAGTGCTTCATAGGAGCCTACGTGCCAACGGACTATTTCACTGGGCAAACTGTCTCAACCTGGCCCACAACAATTCGACTGCTCTCAGGGCCATCAGGTGCCTTTGGCTTCCCTTTGCTTTCTGCCTCACATGTGCGGACTTCATGCAGGTTCTGTGGGGTATTTTGTTTGTTTTTGCTTTTTAAAATTTAACCAATTTTTTTTTTGGAATCCAAGAAGATAACTTGCTACCTACTTTTGTTCTAAATGCTATTCATGAATTTTTGTTTTTGATAAATAATTTTAGTGTCTTTTCATGTGGGAATTGCAAAAGATGAAACCACTGTCATCACATTCATTTGTTAAGAATCCTCCATTTGCTCAATACATCAGTGTATTCTTTATTGGGAAAAGTTCTATGTTAAATCTGTCATATTGCTAAATATGAAACTCTTTTTACAGACATTTAAATTTCCTGCAACTATTAAAATATTCGTTCCTATTAGTTTCTTCTAATATCTTTCAAGTATCTCTTGTCTTTTTCTATTTTTATACTTGTTTTGACATCTATTTAGTTATTTTTTTCAAATTTCTACCTACTATTTTGAAATTATAATTCTCATTTTTCTTAAAGAAGTAATTTTAAGCACCTATGGGTATTTTTTTTTTATAATGTCTCTTTAATTGTGTGGCTGAGCCTGTGGGTGAAGGAAGAAAAACCTCAAAGGCTCAGGCAGGTAGGAAACTACAAACTCACTGCCCCTGCCCTGCCACACATCACACCTATAATTCATAAGCTTTTTGTAATTTTGGTTTGTGACTTTTTTTTTGGCTTTTGCTTTTGAAACTGTAACTCACTGAATAGGCATTAGTATAAGTTGGTGAGGAAACTGTTAAAAAACAATGCCCAAAGTTATAATCCTAAAACATGACAGACCAGTCATAAAAATTCAAAATGAATATTCCAAGTTAGACGTCTGACACTTCTCTTCATTGCCAGGAGGTTCCAGGAGTGCCCACCAGGGCACTCTCGAATTATTTTTTTTTCCATTTTTTTAAGTTTAATTATTTTTCAACTACAGTTTTCTGTCTATTACTCCCATCCCATCCCACCCCCCATGCTCCCCCCTCCCTCCCATTTCCACCCTTCTCAGTTGTTGTCCATGTATCCTTCATATATGTTCCTTTAAATCCCTCCCTTATTTCCCCTGAAATTCCCTCCCCTCTCCCCTCTGGTCACTCTCTAATTATTAAATCACCTTTAATTAGGGAGTTGGGAGAAGAGGTGGTGGGCAAAGTCCTGGTTCTTCTAAATCACCTTGGGTCACATTTTATTTTTGAGAACGAGTCACACGCCCAGAGGAGGATATAAGGGGATGTCTGGTTCCTCTCCACTCAGCTACTCTCTAGTACACTACCCTAGACCTGGGCACGGTCGTGAATCTCTATCAGGTGTCATAGACGTCTCTCAAAACACTCATGAACATTTTAATAAGTGTGATTCAATTGGTCATTACCAAAGATCGAAACACATTAAGCAAAAATATTTCTCATATATTCTCACTCTAATCAGTACCTCAGGGTCTCTTAAGAGCCTTTTTCTTTTTTATCTTAAAAAATAACTTACTCAAGGAAACATAAGTATTTGCCAGAAGATTTAAGTGACTCCAGCCCAGTTAGACTATCACTGANACCCTTCTCAGTTGTTGTCCATGTATCCTTTATATAGGTTCCTTTAAATCCCTCCCATATTTCCCCCAAAATTCCCTCCTCTCTCCCCTCTGGTCACTCTCTAATTATTAAATCACCTTTAATTAGGGAGTTGAGAGAAGAGGTGGTGGGCAAAGTCCTGGTTCTTCTAAATCACCTTGGGTCACATTTTATTTTTGAGAACGAGTCACACAGCCAGAGGAAGATATAAGGGGATGTCTGGTTCCTCTCCACTCAGCTACTCTCTAGTACACTACCCTAGACCTGGGCACGGTCGTGAATCTCTATCAGGTGTCATAGACGTCTCTCAAAACACTCATGAACATTTTAATAAGTGTGATTCAATTGGTCATTACCAAAGATGGAAACACATTAAGCAAAAATACTTCTCATATATTCTCACTCTAATCAGTACCTCAGGGTCTCTTAAGAGCCTTTTTCTTTTTTATCTTAAAAAATAACTTACTCAAAGAAACATAAGTATTTGCCAGAAGATTTAAGTGACTCCAGCCCAGTTAGACTATCACTGATGTGAGACTAGCAGGATGCCGGGCTTCACCATTTGTTAACTTTGTTTCTCTGGACAAGTTATTTAATCTCTCTTCAATTCCCTGTCTTTGGCTCTAAAACAAATATATGAAAAGTACCTGACTCACAGAGTAATAGCAAGGATTAAATAGATCATTATTTATAAAGAGGATAGAGTCTGGCACAAAGAAAGTGCATTAGTTGTTCTTATTTTATTATTTTTATTGTTGTTGAAGACACTCTAATTATTCGCAGAATTGTATGTTAGGAATTACATGAAATGACATTTACAAAATATTTTCAAAATAATAAATTCCCATGCAACTGCATACTGTTCTTATCACAAAACAACACCATTTACCTTTGGCAAACAGACCCTCCATTTCTTATTCAATCATTCTTTTCACTCGGATTATCTTGAGTTGGTAGCTAGTGGGTGCCCTTGTCCTAATAAATTAATATCAGGCAATGCTCTGTCCCCTATAGACATAAAATAGTATGTGCCTGTTTCTTCTTCCAGATCTCACTGAACACATGGATCCCGTTAAGTCTCAGGGTGAAACAGTGAAGGAAAGCACTAATATAAAACCTGCATATTTCATCTGTGGACGATATATTGCAAGAATGATATTAGCCACCCTTTGAAACAGTCCATGTGGTGCATAATAACCTCGTTGTATCTCAGAATAGGATTTCTTTAGTCATTTACATGATAATTTCAAAGACCATATATCTTGTGAAGCCAAAGCACAATTGTGAGTATTCAAAGATAACCACTACTTAAGGGGAGGCACAGCTAAGAGAATTTAACCAAAATAATGAAACAGCTCTGAAGGAATAGGTCCATGCACACTTTGGCATAATTTACACCCCATCTTGGAAAACTATTTTTAAAAAATCAAAGAAGATATAATAAAATAGCTGCCAAATGTAATAGTCTGTGTGTTTCATTCCACTAGTGTGGTATATGCTTTACAGATTTAGTATCTATGAAACAAAGAATCCTTTTATACCCCCCCCAGGAAATTTAAGCTGTCAGATGTTCCATTATATTCTCCAATTATATCATAAAAAAATGTTTTCAGGAATTGGAGATATGGAGGGCCTGAATTTCCATATATCACAAGAAATCTTATAAACTTCTAAAATATAGTTCTCAGTAAAAAGTATTATCTTCAGAATTCCATTAATATCATATGCTTATTTTCAGTGCTTTCTGAATGTAAGAGATCCCTTGAGTTGGCTATGTTTAAGTGCATGTTCTCTCATTGTCTTTTTCTTATCAGAGAATTTAGGACTTATTAGATAGCACTCTTCTAGACCAGACCAACTCTTTTCCTCACTCTATACCAAGGAAGAATCTGAGGTTGAAAGAGGTCAATCACCAAGTGTCTGAAATAATGCCCTAACATATTGGGCTCAAAAGCTATCTTGTGTTGAATGCGTTAGTGAATTTATGTCACACAATCAATGGAAAAACTGACACAGGACACTCCCTTCATTAAAGACTTAATGCTCAGGCTCCGGCCTTTTGTCATGATGTAATATGTTTTAAATAGAGAAGTGAAGTGTTCTAAGTGAACAATGCTTTGTGTATCTTGGCTTGTGGTGTTAGTGTGAACTGTGGAGACAGAGCTTTAGTGCTATGAGTTTTCTATATTTTTTGTGCCCCCCTATGGTAAGCAATGATGCTTACATTCGCCATTCATTTGAACTTTGAAAGAACTTTGTGAGAAATGGAAAGGACAGCTACTATTATGAAACGAATAAGAATTTTGGTGTTCCAAAACCTGTTAGGAATTAGAGACTGTATTTTCATATAGTCTCAAATAGTTTATCTTTCTCTTTTCTTCTTTAGAAAGTCAGAATAATATTTTATGTATAAATATAAGTATAATACACTTACATGCGTACACATATGGTATAAACAGTGAGGGCATATGACTCCCTCTTTTATCACAATCTGTTCGCCACTAAGTTTCCATATGCCTGGACATTTTTACAGGTTTCTTTCAACGGCTTATTTATAGACAATCCAGAAAGCCTACCAGGATATATCATAATACAAGAGAATGAAGATACACTATTGACAACGAAAACATTAAAAAAGAAGACTCACTATGTTAACAGAATGAAGACAAAATAGATTTGGCCAGCTGATCTCCAGTGACTTGTATCTCAGTGCTTTGGAGAAAATTCAATGGAAACAATATTTAAAACTACAATTTTTCTTGCCAAGAAAAAAAAGGTCTGGGACCAGTGGCTTCCCTGGAAAAAAGAATTAATACCATTATCTTCTCAATCTGTTCCAATAAAGAGAAGAGGAAGGAATACTATCAAACTCATTCTATGAGGCCAGAGTTGCCTTGGTATCAAAACTAGGCTAAGGTGGCACTAGATAAGACAATCACCAGTCTACATTCATGAACTTAGATGCAAAAATCCCCGAAGAAATACTAGCAAGCCTAATTCAACATTATACAATGAGGATCATAAACCATGAGCCGGTGGGGTTTACTCCAGGAGTGCAAAGATGGGTCAACATCTACAAATCAATCAATATAATACATCACATTAACAAAATGAAAAATAAAAGTTAGACAGTCATCTCAATAGATGCAGTAAGAACATTTGGAATAATTCAATATCCACATATGGTTTTTAAAAAGTATCAACCTCTGTTGGCATAGAGGGGTACAGAGTTTGTAATACTTTAACATAATAAAGGCCATATATGACAAACCTATAGCTAACATCATAGTCACAGGGAAAAACTGAAAGCTTTTCCTTTGAGCTGGGGACCAAGACAAGAATGCTCAGTCTCACTACCTTTATTCAACACCGTAGTATAAATATTAGGCAAGGCTAAGAAATAAAACATACCAAAATTGAAATTTAAAAAGAGGTAAAATGTCAGTATTTTCAGATGACATGATATTATGTATAGAAACCTTAAGACTCTTCCTGCCATTAAAAAAAAAAACAGTTTGAACTAATAAATCAATTCAGTCAAGTTATATGTAAAAGACAAAATAAATATGCAAAAATCAATTGTTATTATATGCTAAAAAGCTATCAGAAAAATAAATTATGACAACAATCCCATTTACAACTGAACCAAAAAATATAAAATAAAATACCTAGGATTAAATTTAACTAAGGAGGTAAAAAGCCTACACACTGAAAAATAAAGACAACAATAAAACAATGTTTTAAAAAACACAAATAAATGGAAAGATATCTTGGGCTTATGAATTTGAAGAATTAAAAGTCCATTTTACCTAAAGCAATTTAGAGATTCAATACAATCCCTGTCAAACATTCATTGGCATTTTCCGAATAAATAAAACCAGCAATTCTAAAATTTGAATGGAAGCACAGAAGACTGCAAATCTGAATCAATCTTGAGAATCTTGGCGATAATTTTTTGAATTTGAAATAAAAAATGAAAACATCAGAATAAAAACAGTGGGACCATATTAAAAGTTTTCTATACAGCAAAGGGAGCCTTCTCAAGTGACTATTTATAGAATGAGAAGGCAACTTACCAAATGAGAGAAAGCATTTGCAAATCACATATCTGACAAGGAGTTTACATTCAAAATACATTTAAAAATTCATAAAACACAATAGTAAAAATATCCAATTGAAAATGGCAGGGGATTTTGAACAGAAATTTTTAAAGAGAATGTACAGAAGGCCAACAGATATGTAAAAAAGTGCCTAACATCACTAATTATCATGGACACACAAATGAAAACCGCAATGAGGTATCACCGTATTGAGGTAAATAAACCGTATTGGGGTATCACCTCAAATCTGCCAGAATGGCTATTATCAAAAAGACAAGAACAAACACATGTTGGAGAAAAAGTGAAGGAAAGGGGATCCTTGGGCACTGTTGGTACGAATATAAGTCAGCACAGTCCCTATGGAAAACAGTATGGAGTTTCCTCAGACATTAAATACAGGTTAACCATATGATCCAACAATTCCACTCAGGGTGTTTACCCAATGGAAATCAAAAGCTTTAATTTGAAATGGTAGCTGCACCCCAAGTTCAATGTTGCATTGTTTAAGTCGAGACATAAAAAATTAAATGTTTATCAATAAATGAATAAAGACAAGGTGGTATACATACATACAATATTACTCAGCCACAAAAAATCCCGCCATTCATCATGATGTGGATGTATTTTGAAAGCATTATGCTAACTGAAATAACTCAACAGAGAAAGGCAAGTACCTTATGATCTTACTTACACGTGGAATCTAAAAAAGAAAAGCAAACAAAAAAAACTCAGTTATAAAATAATAAGTCCTGGGTATATAATATACAGTATGGTGAATACAGTGTATAATGCTGTACTGTACAATTGAAAGTTGCTTAAAGAATAGACCTTATATGTTTCCATGCAAAGAAAGGCAATTTTTTACCATGTGTGGTAATATTGTGGTGATCGCTGTGCAAATACACATGTTGAAATATGTTATATTAGCTTCAGGTATACATGTGAAGTATATGTCAATAAAAATAATTGAAGGAACAAAAATGAATAAAACAACATAATTCCTTTGTCATCCAAAAGTCTTTTGGGAATTTGTGTAGAAAAAATTATCTCCCTTCCAGCAGATACCAACAATAGTAGCAGTAGGGGCCGTGATAGCTGCAGAAACTAGGCCAGCAATGCTTTCAGGCAGGAGGGGCAGGAGGCAGGGGTTACAGGTAAACTAGTTGGCAGTACTGGGGTGGCAAAACAGCAGTCTAGAGGTGTTTTGGTAGCATGTATAGATAGAGGTCTTTTCTCGGCTTTGGGGTCAGGAGAGGGCTTGCTGATACATAGAATCTTGAAGTTCAGAGAGTTTTGAGAAATTTGTCTGCAGTGAACAGGAAACATCTATAAGTGACAATATTTTTAACAATTAATGAGTTTTATTTTTTAAATATATTTTATTGATTACACTATGACAGTTGTCCCAATTTTTCTTCCTGTGCCCCTCTATGCTCAGTAACCCCATTCCTTCTAGCATTGCCCCCACTGAGTTTATGTTCATGGGTTGTGCATATAATGTCTTTGGCTTCTCCATTTCCTATTCTATTCCTAACATCTCCCTGTCTATTTGGTACCTACTAATTGGTTCTTAATCCCTGCACTTTTTCCCCTTCCTTCCCGTTCCCCCTCCCAGCTGATAGCCCTCCAAATGATCTCCATTTCTATGATTCTGTTCATGTTTTTGTTCTTTGCTTAATTTATTTTTTATAGATTTGGTTGTTGATAGTTGTGAATTTGTTGCCATTTTAATGCTGATAGTTTTGGTCTTTTTCTTAAACAAGTCCCTTTAACATTTCATGTAACAATGTCTTGGTGATGATAAACTCTTTCTAGCTTTACCTTGTTTGGGAAGCATTTTATCTGCCCTTCCATTCTAAATGATAGCTTTGCTGGGTACAATAATCTTGGCTGTAGATCCTTGCTTTGTATCACCTTGAAAACTTCTTGCCAGTCTCTTCTTTCCTGCAAAGTTTCTTTTGGGAAATCAGTTGATAGTCTTATGGGAACTCCTTTGTAGGTTACCTTCTGCTTTTCTCCTGCTGCTTTTGAGATTCTCTCTTTATCTTTAACCTTTGGCATTTTAATTATTATGTGTTTTGGTGTGTTCCTCTTTGGGTCCAACTTGTTTGGGGCTCTCTGTGTTTTCTAGGCTTCTATGGATATTTCCTCCAACAATTGGTGGAGTTTTCTTGCTTTCTTCCATTATTTTTTCAAATAACTTTTCAACTTCTTGCTCTTCCTGTTCTCCTTCTGGCAACACTATGATTCAAATATTAGCATTTTTGGAGATGTCCCAGAAGCTTCTTATACTATCCTCCTTATTTTGAATTCTCACTTCTTCTTGCTGTTGTGGTTGAATGCTTATTGCTTCCTTGTGTTCCAAATTGCTGATATGAATCCTACCTTCACTGTTGGTTCCCTGTGGATTTTTCTTTACTTTACTTAGTGTAACCTTCATTTCTCTTTATTTTGTTGGTGTACTGAATGAATTCTTTGAGCATCCTGATCACCTGTTTTGAACTCTACACCTAATAAGTTGGTTACGTGTTTAGTTCTTTTTCTAGGGTTTTGTTGTTTCTTCATTTGGGCCATATTTCTTTGTCTTCTCATTTTGGCAACCTTCCTGTGTTTGTTTCCATGTATCATGTGGAGATGCTTTGGCTTTCTGTCTTAGTAGCATGGCCTATTGCAGAAAAGGCAACTATATATGGTGTGGGGAGAGCCTTAGGTAATTGCCAGAGCAGAGCACCTTATTTCACTGTTTTGTGGTTCTGAGTGGGAGGAGGCCTAGGAGAGGGCATAGTGCTCCTGCTTAGCTTCTGGATGTTTGCCTGACACTCACACCGTTTCCAGTCACTTCACTCACTCCCCATATGTAACTGACACCCTTCCAGTTGTTGCTCTGGTGCTGAATCTCAGAGTCCCAATCTCAGTTGTCCCAATTGCAGAAAACATTGAATAGTGGGTGGGTTTTAATACATTCTAAGACCATGTGGGCCCCATAGGCAGAATTTCTTAAATATCTGGCAGTTTCTTCTTCCACCCCAACCCACACTGGTTTTTATAGCCAGAAGTTATGGGGATTTATTTTCCTGAAACTGGAAACTTGGGCTCTTTGGTCTGGCTGGGATTTCTGTCTCCTAAGATATCCCCCCTGATTTTTATCTACCACACATAAATGTGGGACCCTCTCATTCGACCACTGCAGCCATATCTCTGTGCCACACCTCATCATCTCACCTCTCTGCGCCTCTCTTCGTCTCCACCCCTCCTACCTATCTGGATGAGTTTGACTTCTTTAGATGCTTGGTTGCCAGACTTACATAAAGTTCAATTTTCTGGCAGTTCTTGGTACTATTTGTTTCTTGGCTTAGTTGTAATTCTCTCTGTGGTTTCATGAGGAGGTAAAGTGTGTCTACATACACCTGCATCTTGACAGAAAGTAGGTAAAATTTTGAAGAGAGATTTAATCTTACTCTAGAAGGTAGAGGGTAGAACCAGAAAACTCATGGAGTTATTGATATAAATTTAGTGCTGTTTTTGTTCCTTGATACAACAGCTTAAAGAATTGAGCTCAATTAAGAATAGCTATACAAATAAAATAAACTGATTTTCTATGCTTTCCTCTATTTAATCCTATAAAGACAATATTCAGAAAAATTATCTTAATTAATTTTAAACAAAAAAGAAACTGAGCATCAGAGAGAAAACTGAGGTAACTGACATGACAGTTGTAAATGATAAAGCATAGATTTGAAACCCAATAGATTTAGAAACAGAATCTTTATTTCCTGATTCTTAATTTAATATTTCACCATCTTGAAAACTGTACTCTATTAGAAATTGTGAGCTTAGCTTTAGCAATTTAACATTTTTAAACAAAGTTATGTAATTTTTATACAATGCAGTTATAAAAAGAGTAGAGTAACAGCATATTTATTGTAGAAGAATTTAATTTTTGAAATTCATAGAAATGACATTTTTTTGTTATAAAATAATAAATGCTTATATGAAAATTCCAAATCATTTCAAAAATTATAAAAAGTTAACCCTCCAAACACCACAAATTTCTAAAAATTTGTTAATTGATGGTGTAGATTTGTCAAAAAAAAATTTTATGCGCAATTGTATTTTTGATATGTCAATCAAACAGACACACTCTTTTGGATATTTTTATATAGCGGAAGAGACTGTCTTAAAATATACTTTTCAAGTTAAAATATGTGAATTACATATCTGCATGTATATATATTTCTACTGCAGAGAATGCTGTCTTCAAAATTATTTTTATGACTTTATGTGGAAGTATAATTATAGAATAATCTCCTTAAGGTAGAATTGCGAGGTCAAAGGGTATGTGTGCTTTCGATTTTAATAGTATTGGCAAAGTACACTCTAAATACTTTTACATTTGTCCATAGTATTTGTGATTATTCCTTCCTTAGACCATGACATTATTTCATTGATTTAATATGAATTTAACTGTGTGTCAAGTTAGCCAAGTTGACCACCTTGTTTTTATCTCTGCACTCTCCACTTGCATTTTTTATTGTTGTTCAAGCACAGTTGTCTTAATTTTTGCCCACCACTCCCCCCAGCCCAGCCATCCCTAATTCTAACCATTGATCCTACCCCCCCTTTCCAAGTTGACCATCTTTTCCTATAATTTTGGTCATTTGTTCTTTTTCCCCCATATATAAAGGACATGTTTCCAGTCCTTGAACACACCTGTCCCATCCTGTTTATTTTAAATGATCATCTTTGTATTCCATATTGATTAGTAAGTTTTCTATAATGTATAAAATGAGTCTTGTATATTACTTGTTACAACTACATACCTTGATTTTCTTTAAGCACTGTGAAAATGAAATAATTTAGTTTGTTTTATTTATTCATATGCTTAAAAATAATAATAGTCTACTTTAAAATGTTTATTCAGTAGCTTAAGTCTAGAGATAATCTTACACCCTTAAAGTGTTATTAAAAGAGAATATATTCTTCTGTTAATTTTATGACTTGTGCTTAAGTCTCTGTTCAATCTGTGCCTGCTTCTGCCACTTTTATTAAACATGGCAGTGGAAGTTCTAGACACACTGTTAGACATGAAAAATAAATTTTAAAAAGCATCCAAAATGGAAAGAAAAAAAGCAACTCGCACCATTTGCAGAAAACATAATACTATATAGAAAACCCTGAAAACTGCCCCCCCCAAAAAACCTCTTAGAACTATTCAACTAATTCAGTAAACTTTCAGGATACAAAATAATATGCAGAAATGTATTGCATTTATGTACACTAATTATGAGCTATCAGAAAGAGAAATGAAGAAAATTCTCAAATATGGAACAGGCTGACAGGGTCCAGAGGGGAGAGGGGAGAAAATCATAGGGGAGAAGGGAATGGACTCACATGAACAAGTATAAAGGACACATGGACAATAACTAAGGGTGGGAGGTGGAAAGGGGAGGGAGGCGGGGAGCATGGGGCGGGGGGCGGGCAGGGTTGGGAATATAAGACAGAAACCTGTACTTGGACAAGAATTAAATAAAAATTATATTAAAAATAAAAAAAAGAAAAGAAAATTCTCTTATTTATAGTTATATCAAAAGGAATAAAATGCCTAGAAACAATTTTTACCTTGAGTTAACCTAGAGTACAGGTGAAAGACCTGTACTCTGAAAACTTTAAGACATTGGTAAAAGAAATTGCAGATGACACAAACAAATGCAAAGGTATACCCTGTTCACAGATTGGAAGATTTAATATTGTTAAAATTTCCATACCATGTAAAGCAATAAACAGACCCAATGTAATTCCCCTCAAAATACCAATCAGAAATAGGACAAAAAATTCTAAAATTTACGTGGAATCAAAAAAGGACTAGAATAGCCAAAACAATCATGAGAAAGAAGAATGAAGCTGAAAGCATCATGCTCCTTGATTTCAAGCTATACTTCAAAGCCATAATAATCAAAACAGTATTTTACTAGTATAAAAATAGACACACATGATGGGGGACACAAAATAACCCTGAAATTTACTTACCAAAAAAACGGTGTATTTATTCTTACATGTTTAAACTTCAGGGACTTTCAAGTACTCTATGTTTGATGCAATACACCTATCAAGAGGTATTTCCACTGTTCAAAATAGTTTTTGAACTCATTGATTTTTAAAAAGATTTTAGCTATTTATTTTTGGAGAGAAGGGAAGGGAGGGCATAAGAGAGGGAGAGAAACATCATTGTGTGGTTGCCTCTCACATGGCCCCTGCTGGGGATCTGGCCTGCAACCCAGTCATGTTCCCTGACTGGGAATTGAACTGGTGACCCTTTGGTTTACAGTCTTCATTCAACCCTCTGAGCTACACCAGCCATGGCTGAACTCACTGATTTTGATGCCTTTTACAGTTTCTGCCATTTTTTGTTTTACCTCTTCCACATCAGCAAAAAAATATCCCTTTGAGGACTTTTTTTCATGAGGGGAAACAAAAAAAATGTCATTTGGGGCAAGATTGGGTGAATAGGGGATGTGTAACTTGGGAGTCATGCCATTCTTGCTCAAAAACTGCTGAACACTCAGTGCAGTGTGGACAGGTGCGCTCATAAATCATCCAGTGAGAAATGGGCAAAGGCACTGAAAAAATCTTCACAAAAATTCACTGAAGCTGAACGCAGCCTCTCACAACAACACCATCTGGTACACTGGTACAGATGGGTTCCTAGAACACTCACCTAGCAGGGGAAGCCCATACTACAAGGGGCCCTCCCTCCAGAAGACAATTCTGGTTTTTGAGGGATTAACCCTCACAGACCAATGGAATAGAATAGAGAACCCAGAAATAAACCCACACTTACATGCTCAATGAATCCATGACCAAGGAGACAAGAATATACACTGGGCAAAAGAGAGTCTCTTCAATAAATGGTGCTGGGAAATGCATAGATACACACAAAAAGGTGAAATGGGACCAAGTCTTATACCATATAAAGATAAATTAAAAGTAAATCAAAGATTTGAATAGAGTAGTTTTAGGCCTTAACTATAAAATTTCTAGAAGAAAACATAGGCAGTAAGCTCTTTTATATCAGTTGTGGCAATATGTTTTGGACACCCCCCCACCAGCACACACAGAATGGAGTATTACTCAGCCATAAACAAGAAATAAAACTTACCATTTGTAATAACATTGATGAACCTAGAGGGTATGATGCTAAGTTAAATAAGTCAGTCAGAGAAAGACAATACCATGTGATTTTACCCATTGACATGCATAATCTAAAAAATATAACAAACTCGTACTCAGATATAGAAAACAAGCTGGTATTTACTACAGGGAATGGATGGGATGATGAGTGGAATAGATGAGGGGAATAGATGAGGGGGATTAAGACATACAAAATTCATGTTAAAAGGCAAATGTGATAGGGTTTAATATATAGCATTGGGAATATAGTCAATAATGCAATAATGTTTTTATGGTGACAGAAGGTAACTGAATTTATCATGTGGATCACTTCAAAATGTAAATATATAAATGTCAGATTACTTTAATATGCACCTAAAACTAATAAAATATTGTTTGTCAATTATATGTCAATAAAAATAATAATACCAAGGGTGGGAGAATCAGGGCAGGGAGGTGGTGATGGCTGGGGTGGGGGGAGTGGTCAGAGGGTAACATAGACAGCTGTACTTGAACAACAGTAAAATAAAAATAATAATATATGGTTATCATAATAGATGTATAAGGTGAGGTTTAGTTTGTCAAGTGTAGTGTGGATAGTCCTTGTTGAACTCCAATTTAAAGTTGTCAAGATAAAGCTGTGGGTATCTTCTTCCAGAAGTACATCTTTCATGGTGCTTGTACAATTATAATGCTGTGGGTCAGGATTTCCATCTCATGTCCACGATTCAACTGTGTGGAATCCAGTTCTGGACAGTATTCCAATCCTTATATGAAGCATAATGTAAATTACTCCCCTGTTACTATGATTTGCATTCTATGGCCATTTTTTGTTCCGCACAGAGAAATACATTTTAAAAAAGAACAGAGAAAAATAAATAAATAAAGTTTCTTCTATCTTAGTACCCCTCCTGCCTCCCTGTAACTAATACCACCTCCTCCTGCAAAACGATAGATTTGCAGCCCTATAAATTAGCTCTGTTTGGAACTTTAGACACATAGAATTATTATAAGAGATGTGGTTTTTGTATTTGACTTCTCTTGTACATTTTGTGGGTAAGATCTATTTATGTTGTATTTATCAACAGTTTAATTTTATTACTGGATACTATTCTATTGTATGAATATTTCACAGTTCTTTTATGCAATCCTACTGCTCATGGGTATTGGCTTACTGTCAGTCAAGGTAGTACAAACAAGGCTGCTATATATTTTCTTGTATACAAGTTGTGGTAATCAAATGTATACATTTCTTTTGAGTCTATATTAAAAGTCTAGGTCATGGTAATTATGTTTATTCAGGCTTTTTAGACATTACTGAACAGTCTTTCAACATAGATGCAAAATTCACTTCCACCAGTGCTGTGGGAGGGTTCCAGTTTCTCCGTCATTGCCAGCGCTGAGTATTTCATTCTTTTAGCCATTCCAATACTGTGCAGTCAAATGTGATTTTTTAAAATTAGTATTGTTGTTTCTTTGTTTATTTTGTTTTCCAGGAAGGAGACCACTTTTATTGCTTGCCTAGATGAATGGGGTTGGGGACCTGTCCTTGAAAATTAAAGTCCCTTCCGCAGACGTGGTCCATCTACCTCACCAAAGAAAGGCTGTCTTCAGGTAGCGAGGGCAGATCTGATTCATTGAGAGGGGTGCGTTGTGCTGCAGGGGAGTGCAGTGTAGGTAGAAGACGAAGTCCATGTGGTCAGTAGAGCAGGTCTGTAGAGCAAGGGAGGCCATGTGGAGGTCAGAGAAAGGCAGGAAGTACCTCAACGAGTAGGTGGGAGTGTGGAAGATGCAGCCAGGGCAGCCCCAAACCCCACTGCATGTGTCTGCTGAGACCTGAGAGCCACTTGCACTGCCCTGGGCTGGCTCCCTAAGCCAGTCTGCAGCCATCCAACTGCAGTGTAACTGGGTTTTAATTTCACTTTACATAGCCAATGAAGGTGAACTTCTTTTTCTTACATTTATTGACCAGTAGGTTATACACATTTTGAAATGACTATTTAAGGTGATTTGTCTTTTGAACTTTTTTTGTTTCATTGTTTAGAGTTATCAGTTTTAAAATGTAATCGTTGTCAGAGTCTTCTTTGGTCATATCAGTTGCAAATATTTTTCTCCTCCTCATGTCTTACCTTTTCACTTTTCTAATGATGTCTTTGGTGGATTAAGATTCTGAATTTTTAATGTACTCTCATTTTTTATAGCTAATTTGTACGTTCCATTTGAGAAATCATTACTTATTCTTGGAGTCATAGAATCACTTTTCTATGTTCTCATCAATTAATGTTATGCTTTTCTAATGAATTATTTTAAGAAAGAAACAGCTCTGTAATAATAAAATGATTACTAATAAAATTTGATATAATTAACCAATTAAATATTCTGCATGAATATAAAAATTTACTTGATATTAATACAAATTTTAGTAACAAAGGAATGGTAACAGAAAATAGAAGATAAAAACAAATGTATATGGTGAGTTGATGTATAAAAAAGGAGGTATTTTGGCATTTTTTAATCAATGGTCATAAAACAAATTAAATAAATTATTTAATAAAGTCTGCTTCTATATGGAGAGAGTATTAGGGGAAAGTAGTTGATCCCTTACATTATTTCTTTTACTAATGAAAAGTAATCATCTAGTTGGAAGTGCCAAAGCTCACAATTTCATTATGTAACTCATTCAGGGAAAATTAACCTAACTTTATACTTTTTGTTATGCAAAAAATAGAATTGAGCTATTTTTTTATAAGCTTCTTCCCTGAAAAAATTAGCACAATTTTAATACCCATTCTTTATTCCCTAATTGGTATTATAAAATGTGGTCTCATTGATCTTCCTTACTTTTTCCTTTCCCAGCTGAGCTTTTTTTTTTTTTATCTGCTTCATCTCTTGCAAAGCTCACCTTCATAATACTGGAAAGTATACACATTTAAATGAACTCAGTTGTTCATTTAAACTAGACACAAATGCTGGTATAGGCATATACACACATAAGTATTTAGTATTTCAGCATGATTCTTGTGACTTTTCAGGCGTGGCTGGCTGGCAGAAAGATGGACTTGACATTTGGGTGACTCTAGGCCTGTCTAGAATAGTCCTATCACCTGGAAATGTCTGGCAGAAATTCAAGCTGAAGGTTCAGGTGATTTAACTTAATTCAGACCCCTTTCTCCACTCATCATTGTAATATGATAACATACTAGGCTTTCAGAAGGACTTCCTTTGGGGAGATAGAGAGGTCATAAATTATAAGAATGCCTCTGTCATTTCCTTTAAGAGTCTTTTCCCCATCCAGAGAACAGAGTACCTTCTTGTCCTTTTCACAAATCTAATAAATGTGTGCCGCCAGAAGGGTTGTGAAGAACAGACTCTTAGAACGCTCGGACTCATTTAGAAACTGCTCACACAGGAAGTTTAAAAGTGGGAACCGCAACCCAGCCTGTGGTCCACCTATCCTCTATAAAAACACAAACCGTAGTGCCTGTTTCAAAGCTGGGCAACTGCAGCTGACCTTGGAATACTTTTTAGTACAATGAGGTGGTTTCTTTTTACATCCAAGACTGGTGGAAAGAGCATTTGTTACGGCCAGATAAGAAGTAATCCTTTGGCTGTAATTCAGATGGATTGGAAAAGTATGATTACCTTGGAAGAAAAATGAATCCTTTGACTGTTTTCTCCTGCCACCACAACAGCCTTAACAGTAATTACCACAGCTGGTTGCCTAATTTTCCATCCACATATTTTGCCCTGAAAAGGGTAAAACTTTTGGTAATGTAATATGCAAATGAGTGAAAGCAGAATTGGGAGCTTTCTTTCCTCCCTACACAGTCAGGTTTTTCTTCTTTCTAACGTGTAGATAGAATCTGTTTGCTTGGTGTATAAACTGTGTTTCCATGTGAGTTCCAGTGTGCATTTCAGAGTTCAGGCTGCTGAGGAAACTTTGAGGAATATATTATAGGTGAAGCATCAGGAGACATCATTTAGGGGAGATAAAGTGAAGGGCAGCTTATTAACTATTCTGTCAGAACAGTCAAAGACTCTTACTTTTCAGACAAGTGACTGAGGAAAAATTCTCTGCTTCTGTCAATTTAGGTTACAGTCCAAGGAGAAGATAATTGTCTTAGTCATTTTCATCCCCTCAAGAACTTGGAGGGGATGGAGGGAGAGAAAAGAGAGTGGGATTCTTGCTCCAGTATCTAAGTCTTCAACCAGATCCATTGCTTTCTTCTCTTTATTATATGTTAAAAACATAACTGTCATGTGAGAAACGGTTCTCTTCCTTTTTAAAATCTAAAAACATTACTGAAGTTGCAACTAAATCACAGTACAAATAAAAAGGTGGTGTTGACAAGTATCAGACTTTTTAAAGAAATACTGACCTCAGAATGTGAGCACAAACTGTGCGCCACGCACCACCCCCCTGTTAATTAAGTTAATGACATTGATGGAGGGAAAATAGCCATCAGCATAATACAATCTGTAAGCTTGGATGGGGATACAGTTATGATTCACTTGAAACTCATTCTTGAAAGTGGCAATTTACCTGATATGACAATTCTTGAAGAAGAGAAAAGAAGTAGAATTCTAGTCATGTCTTTATATCTTGCAGTTTTTGAGAAAAATAATGTAATTGGCAGTTTGGATGATAATCAGTGATACATACTTGATAAAGTATTTTCTTATAAATGACCATTCTAAAGTCTGCTAGTAATATCACTAAATCATATAGGAAAGAAATAAATTGGATATTACATGTTTGGAAAATAGAATTCCATTGAGTAGGAAGATGCTGGTAACCTAACTGTGCTTCACTCCCTTCATCTGCATCAAATTTCAGGATTATTTTTGTTTCAGTTCTGGATACAGATTGTTATAATCAGACAAACCATGTGCCAAAGGTTCTGATGCCTGTTTGAAGACTACATTTATGAGAGAACACTTTGGGTCACTGGAAATGGGACATAGAATTTTGCTCTTTCTGCAAAGTTGTCAGTAATTGACGTGCAGTATTGCATATGTGTGTTGTGTGCATGACCTGAGTTAGTATGCAGTACTGTGGCTAGAGGTTTAATTATTGAAAGAAAAACTAGATGTATTGTCACAAAGTCACATTTATTGTTTTTAATTTTGAGGAAGGTGATTTTGACTTGAGAAGTAACTGGAGATTAGAAAGCACTGGCATTAACCATATTACAGCAGAGAAGTTGTCAGTTTATTAGCTCAACTTACTAAGACACTGCTGATTTTCTTTATCTTTTTCCTAAGAAGGAGCCCAAGATTTTTTTCTTAAGAATCCAGTTAGTTCTGCAACTCTGTGAAAACAATCTGAATTTATTTACTACATTATCGAAATAGGAGAATGACACCTCCTAGTCCAGTCTTTCATCCTTTTGCAAATATGCCAAGTCATTGGGGATACATGGTAGTCTCTAAGGAGCCAGGAGTATGTCATGGGATGTAATTAATGGTTCAACCTAGGGATACATGAGTCCTGGCTCATCTGTCTGATGCATCAATGTGTGGGGGCTATTTCTTGTTCTTGGCTTTAGAAAACAGGAAAAAAAATCTAAGTAGCTTCCCTGGTTCAGATCTTCATGTATTAACTTTAAAACAGCTGATACTATAGCCAAAGGATACCACCAACATCAGTGGTCTTATAATTTCACATTTTAAATATAACATGTTCTATATTTTTGAGCATTTTCTAATGAAATTATAATGAAGTATTATTTAATCAAAGAGTTCAACTGGAACTTGGCTGAAACAAATAATTTTCTATTATGAATATAACAACCTTATGAGATAGTCTCTTATTTAGAGGTTCTCAGCCTAGAGTACAAAGATGCAATTTAGTGAGCTCACATAATCTCTGAAATTTACAGGTAACTGAACAAAAGAGAGAGAGAGGGAAAGAGAGAGGACTCATGAACACAGACAAGAGTATGGTGAGTGTAGTGGGGGTGTGGAGATGGAAGAGGGTATAAGGAGAATAAATGATGATGGAAAAAATAAAATAAAATAAATGGAAATTATACTCACCAAAAAGACTTTATGCATATAGGTGTATATTTTTATTTTTTCTAAAGAAACCATATATTTTATCAGAATTTTACTCTGAAATAGTTAACAACCACTGATTTTGTAACAGTTTTTTAAATTTTGATTAGTAGTAATGGTACTATTCAAGTAACAATTTGCTGATGACTCAATACTAAATTTTATAAAACAAATTAATTGAGAAATAACTACAGGTATTTTTTAGATTATGACAGTCTATTTTTTTTTAAATTCCAACATGTTATCTCCTATCTGGCTCATATCAGCATTACAGTTTGGATTCCAAAATACTTCAAAGGTCACTCCTAAGTATTCCCCAAGGTTTTGTGCTCTTTTCTTTAAAAAAAAAGTGTGTGTGGGGGGGGGATAAATGAGTGCAACATGTCTATTGGAGAAAATAAGTTCAGATGTGAATAATAAGATGTATTAGTTATATACTGATTCCTAGCTTCCTGACACCATATTGAATGTCCTACATACCTTATTGATTGGGTACTATAATATGGATTAGGTACTACAGGTTTTCATCCCAGCTTTACAGATGAATAAACCAACATAGAGAAAGTTGTACACTATGCCCACAGTCAAAAAGTTAGTAAGTAGCCTGGCCATACCATTTGTAAATTAACCACCGTAGCTATGCTGCCTTGAGAATCAAAGATAGCGTAGTATAACAAAGAGTAGCACACAATTCAAGGTTCATGCCTCAGACAGGAGTAAGAGCAGAACCCTTAAACATTTCCCTGTCAACAATACCAATATCTTCCTAACTTCTGTTTCTGTAGCCCTCAATTCCTCAGCCAAATGAACAACTTTAGTCATCTGGAATGAATTTTGGTGTCTTTGATTACCTTTTGTTTTCTTCAACTTTCAAGGGAAAAAATGATGTTATAGTCCATGCTATAAATTAGGATGGTCACTGAGTGTACCCCCATCCCCTCATCTTTGCATTCTCTATGCTATGGCATGAAGGGATAGAGCACCTGGCTTTCATAGTTCAAGCCAGTACAAATGTGCCTATAAAAATGCACCTTTTTGGATAATTCAGTGCATAGTTCATTCATTAATGGTCAGAAAATACTAAATTTGAAGTAGCTGTATTGTTCAGTGATGTCATATATGGTACCATGATCTCCCCAGTAATGTTTACCAGGAAATGGGGAATAGGAATCCAGTTTGACCACATCAAAGAGTAGAAATTTTCACTAAAGAAAGTGAAAGGTTTTATTTTTCAGAGAGGCAACATATCTAAGAATAGAGATTAGCTACAAAAGAGTCAAATGAGAATTGAATTAACACACTTCTCTATTAACAAAGTAAAATTAGGCATCCAGGAATGGACAAGTCAGAATCTCTATAAAACTCAAACACAGAGGCTTTCCCATATAATAATGTCTTTCCAATTCCTGGATAAAAAATATACACACACAATATATAGTAGTTGTTTTAGTGGAGGTTGAGGACTACATGAAAGTATAGAAGAGTCCCATGGGACAAGGAATGAGATTTTCCAGCACATCTGGTACCAAGGAAAAGTTTATCATACATAGAAGTGAAGAAAGATGGGGAGTTGGTTTAAGAACATATCACTCTATTTTAGTGTGTTTTAGATATTTAAGTTTTGCCATGTACTTTGTGCATCACCAAATTACTGTACAGTCATTTAAAGTCAAAATAACCTTTGATTTGCATACAATCTTAAGAAAAGATTTTGTATAAAACCAAGCTCTTCTAAATTATAAAATCAAAGATTTATTGGTTGTTAAATAAAAATAAATATTTGTTATACTGAAAATGGTTAAACTATCTGCTTTTGATAATCCAGATAGTTCAGTTTATATCAATAGAGAAAATGATCAATAACAATATTTGCAATGGTTACTGTATAAAACGTTTATCTCAATGTGAGTTCTTGTTATTACAAAGACATGCTTGAAGATACTAACGGTGTATGCCATTGGTACAATAGTATCGAATACTTTTGCCACAGGATCTTATATACATAAGCACTTAAATATATGAATAATTATATTAAGAATAGCTGCACATGATTTCAAGTTCAGTCCTTCCCAAAAGACATGTACAATATGAGTCAGAGTCTCTATAATAGTTTCAGAAATTCTGAAGCAATGTGAAGGAAGCTCAGTACATCAAGCAAACTTAGAAGAAATAAAGAGTAAGGGGCATGTGAAGTGTGCCAGTTATGGTTTTTGTTTGTAACTAATGCCTCATTATTTTGCAATAAACTTATGACTTCTACAAATTTTGAGTTATAGTGAAATATTGAGCTTTAGAAAAAATGCTACAGACTTCCAGCCAAGATGGAGGCATAGGCAGACATGCTTTGCCTCCTCACACAACCATAGAAAGGATAACGACCAATCTAAAAACAAAGAACAACCAGAGCTGCCAGGAAATTGAACTGTATGGAAGCCTGACAACCGAGGAGTTAAAGAGGAAATTTTCATCCAGATGGGTAGGAGGGGCAGAGATGGGCAGCCAAGGTGGAGAAGAAGGGAAGTGGTAGCAGCCAGCAGAGTGGACGATTCCACCTTCACATGAAGCAGATTAAAATCAGAAGGGACAACTGGAAACAAGCAATTATAGCCCCAGACCAGACCATGCAGCCCAGGGTTCCAGTTCTGGAAAATAAAGCCTCATAAACTCTGCCTAAAAAAACTGGGTAGGGGGATTTCAGCAGCAGAAGAAACTGCCAGTCTCTCAGGAGAGTCCATTTAAAGGGCCCACCCTGTCCTAGAATGTACACAAACCCACCTACTCAGGGAATCAGCACCAGAGTAGCAGCTAAAAGCATACCAGTTGCTTATGGGAAGTGGAGGAAGTGATGGAAAATTGGGTGAGAGACAAGCGAGTGACATTCTTCCCTCTGTGACTGGTCCTCCACATACATTGCCATGACGTGGCAAAGGTTGCCCTGCCCTCAAGAATACTAAGGCTCACTCCATTACAACACAACAGTTGTGCTGGCATGGAGAGTCAAAGCAGCTCTACCTAATACACAGAAATATAGGGAGGCTGGTGAATTGAGGAAACAGAGAAATATGGCCCAAATTAAAGAACAAATCAAAACTCTCAAAAAAGAACTAAGTGACATGGAGAAATCTAACCTATAAGATGCAAAGTTCAAAATATTGGTAATCAGGATACTCTCAGAAATGGTCGAGTTTGGTCATAAAATGGAGGAAAAAGTGAAGGCTGTACAAACTAAAATAAAGAAAAATACACAGGGAATCAATAGTAAAGGGGAGGAAGCCAGGTTTCAAATTGAAAATTTGGAAGAAGAGGAAGAAATAAACATTTACCCAAAACAGAAAGAAGGAACAAGAATTCAGAAAAATGAGAAGAGGGTCAGGAACCTCTGGGACAAATTTAAATGTACCAACATCTGAATCATAGCGGTGTCAGAGGGAGAAGTTCAGAAGAGCACAAAATTGAAAAAACTTATTTGAAAAAATAATGAAAGAAAATATCTCCAATTTTGCAAGGGAAATAGATATACAAGTGCAGAAAGCACAGAGAATCCTGAATAAGTTTGACCCAAAGAGGAGTACACCAAGAGACATCATAATTAATATGCCAGAAGTTAAAGATAAGGAGAGTATCTTAGAAGCAACAGAAGAAAAGCAGAGAGTCACCTACAAAGGAGTTCCCATAAGACTATTTGCTGATTTTTCAAAAGAAACTTTGCAGGCAAGAAGGGGCTGGCAAGAAATGTTCACAGGCATAGAAATCAAGGACCTACAACAAAGATTAATCTGCCCTGAAAAGCTATCATTTAGAATGGATGGGCAGATAAAATGCTTCCCAAACAAGATAAAGCTAAAGCAGTTCATCATCACCAAGTCCTTATTATATAAAATGTTAAAGGGACTTATCTTAAAAAAAGAAGATCAACCTGATGAACAGTAAAATGACAACAAACAACTATCAACAACTGAATCTAAAAAACAAAAACAAGTGAAGCAAACTACTAAAACAGGAACAGAATCATAGAAATGGCGATCAGATGGAGGATTATCAGTGAGAAGGAGAAAGTAAGAGAAGGGGGAAAAGATATAGGAAATAAGAAACATAATTAATAAGTACAAAATACCCAGGGGGAGGTCAAGAATAGTATGATGGGATTGCTGGAGGGAATGGGGGTCCCATGTAGGTAGGGCAAAGGGGAAAACAAATGGGACCACTGTAATAGCATAATCAATAAAATGTACCTAATTAAAATTAAAAAATAATTCACAGAGGAAAAATAAATGAATAGTGAGAAGGTGGACAAGAAAAGTATAAATAGGTAACATAGTTATAGCATAGGCATACGTATATAAAGTACAGTATGAGGAAGGGAGTAGCCAAAGCATTTACAGGCATGATCTGTGGACAGGAACGAGGGTGCGGGGACTGCCTGAGGGAGTGGAGGGTACAGGGTGAAGGGGTTCAAAAGGGGGGAAATTAGGACAACTGTAATAGCATAATGAATACAATATATTTTTTAAATTTCTACAATTTTGCTGTGCCTTTGATCCAACATTGAAATATTTTTTGTTTGTCTTTAAGGCAGGATTCTCTGCCTGTTTGTTTGTTTTGTTTTGTTTTTTGAAAGGATTCCATGACTGCATATCTAAAAATGAGACCTAATTTTTTACTCTTATTTTCAAAACTAGTTAATAGAAATAATAATGCAATTACCATCTATTTAAACACTGATAATATTATCAAATCCAGTAGTTTACTGCCCATATATATGTAACCACTTAATATATACTACAGCTTTATTTCATGGCTATAATTGTAGCATAAACTTTTATTCATATGATTAGATTATCTCAGTATGAAAGAATGTAAGAAATGATATGCATATGTGTATATCATGTACTTAAGTCTGATGCAATATATTGTTTAGCCAATAATTTAGTCATTTTGAAAAATAGTCAATGTACTTAAGTCTGATGCAATATATTGTTTAGCCAATAATTTAGTCATTTTGAAAAATAGTCAAAAATTTAAAGAAAACATGAGTCATTTTATTCCTACATTCCAGCTAAATATTTTGACACAGATCCATCTGTATAAAATCCTTTGAAACTTGTTTACTGATGACTTATAATTTTGATATTTGAATAACAATTTTGCTATAGTTACATTAGTCCTTAGGATGGCACACTGAGTTTCAAGTAGAGATGGAAGGGCATAGTTTTATAGCTGGTGGTCTCACTGCATATATGTAAAATGAGTTTGATAATGTATGAAAATGAACCAGTGGAATGATGGAGTAAAGATGGTAAATCATTTTAAGGCTTTATGACAAAGATAGAGAGCTCAAGTCAGCAAAAGAAGCACTCTGGTAGAAAAAGAAAATTAACAGACTGGATCAATAACATAAAATATTAGCTAACAATAAAAACTACTATTTAGAAATGTAGTAAGACAATGTTAAAAGAAGTATGAACAATTATATGTATACTAAGCATACAACTATATACTTGATTGCCACTAGAACTTATGCTGATCTTCACATGAGAGCTATATATCAATCAATGATTGGGAATATAATGATAACTCCTAGGATGAAGCAAGCAATCTCAACCAACCCAACCATAAGTATCACATTTTCTGAGTAAATAATTTATTACCTTCACACACATGCACACACCAAAATTCTCTCCATGTAGATTCTCTTGTAAGTAGATTTATTTTAAATGTAATGGAATTATCCCTAAAACACATTTTTATTTTAAGTTAGAGAACTACTGAAGAGATTTTCTTGTAGCAAGTACATGTGTACATAATACATTTCAATGGAACACACATGCCTTTTAAGGAGAAGCCAAATTTCAGAATGCTGTGTCACTATATGTATTAAATTGCTTGAAATTATGCTAAATCCCACAAGTAAAACCCAAATTCTAGATTATCCTACCAAGGAAGAACTGGATAGTCAAAACAGTATTAAATATACAGACCATATGAATACCTACTTGATATTCAAGAGAAGATAACACAGGAGATAAAATGATGTGAGTCAACTAAAAACACTCCAGCAATTGTTCAAAAATGTCTGTGGGGATGTGTGATGTCTCATTTTTAGAACTACCTTAATTCAGGCTTGGCATTTGACTTTGCCTTAGTCACCGAAAGTCTGTTTAGGTTATTACTGCACTCAGTATAGACTGATTCAGCTACAATAAGAGCTAGTTTCCCTATTAGTGTTAATTGACTATTGGCTGGGATTGCAGCCTAGATCCCACAAAAGTGCTCTAGTAGGAAGGAGTGCTGGAATTGTAGCATTAAAAGACTTTTTTCCTGATCTTGCAAGTGCACACACATACATACACTCACAACAAACGCTTGCTTAAACACTCTAAAATAATGCCCCTAATTAAAGCAAGCCACTTTTACCATTTAATGGACATGCTGTTCTTTTAACAAGGTCTATCACAAAGAGATTATGTATTGAATATCAAGGCAGATTTTTTTTTTTTACCTCATAGAGTATTTCCACATTCAATTTTGGCATCATAGATAGTATGGAATGAGTGTGACCAATTCTTTTGCATCTTGGGATCTGTGGATAATTACAATCACCCATATTGTTAACACGGCACAAAATAATGTAAAAATGTAGCTGAAAGAATGGCTTTGGAACTATGTTAATTTGGTTTTCCATCAATTCTTTGTAACTGCAGTCTAATTTTTCATGTCTGATTCAATTTTGAATTTAAATCCTTTGAAATCTTACATTGCATTTTTAGGTAATATGTTATAAAGTGGTGGTATGTTGTTTTTCATATCAAATGAGCATCAAAAATGACTCACTGCTGCTCCAACTTGGATTCTTATAGGAAGGTTTTTCATACATAATTTGTATATTAAATATTAGCAGCTTTCAAAAAATGATTCAGATTCGAATCATGCTATTATGTTCTGGTTCTGGCACCATAGGCCCTCTATTAAGTCTGCATTTAATACTAAATCATCTTTACAACATTGTCTTAAAGAAAAGGTTGACTTTGATCCCAAGTACTTCTATGTTTTACCCTAGGAAGAAGTCAAAACGTGTTTTAAAAAATATTACTAATAAACGAAAGGCAAAGACTATAGTCTGTTATTTGTAATTAATTCCCATGCTTGACAACTGATAAGTAAAAATACATATTTTCAATTAAACATTCCAAGCAGATATCTAGAATCTAAATCAAGAAATAGTTGCTGACCAGTCTCTATAAAAACTGAGGACAATGACATTGGAAAGATATGGTCTAAGGAAGGTATTTCTCAAACTTTATTCTCCTTTGATTTTGTTCATATGTATAAATCACATCTGAAAAGGACAGTTCTCATTATTTTCAGAGATGGTCAGTAATGTAAAAGTGTGGAAGTATGATAGTTTTCCTTTAAATTAACATAAAAATATCAAAGTAAAAGTCCCTGCTCTTCCCTAGTAGGATGGTGGTATAACTTATCAAGCTGACTTTATTTATCTGACCTTGAGAATGACCTATTCAGCAGGAAAAAGTTGTGATTAACAAAAACTATGTGTCTAAACTATATTATATTAGCCAGGCATTATTTTTAATATTAATATTATTTAATACTTAATAACATATTATTGATAGTGTTCTGGTTCTGGGTGAGATAAAACAAGCCTACTTCCATGCTGTAGATCCACTCAGTGAAGCTACAAATCCTACACAGAATGCACAGCAGATATATAAACTCCAAAGAGTAAATAGTAGCAGGAGGTCTTTGGGAAAAGACCAGAATTAGACACAACATTGAACCAAAGATGAGGTCACCTATGTATCTCTTTTCTCCAGGATCCTTTGGTGTGAATCGGCGGATCCCTCCCTACCTGGAAGAAGCCGCTGACACCCAGGAGCTGCTCTCCAGTTCAAGCCTGCGGGTAGAGAAAGAGGTTTCCTGGCAGCAACATCAAGGCTGCAAGGGCCCATGGCCCTTCTACAACTCTGGAGGAAGTGAACCATTCTCTCTCATTGGAGAAGCTACAGACCCTTATGTGGGGGGCAAATCTCTGTTGGTCTGTTCTCTTGCTGTCCAACTGACATTTGGCCCTGGGTACAGGTACAGGGGCAGAAAATGTGCAGTAGCGCAGGGTGAATAGTGTCAGCATTCTTGCTGGGGGACTGAAAAGGTACTTTCAGGGAATTGGGTGGTACCCCAGAGATGGCAGAAAGGGAAGAATTTGAGAAATAAATAAACCTATAAACATGTTTATCTCAGGCGTTGGCCTGAGATTAGTGCCCCTATACAGACAACACGCACACAACAAGATATGAATTCATGACTTTGTCCTGCAAAGTAAGCAAAATACCTCGAGAACTAAACTAAGAGACAACCATCCAGTGCCCCAGCTGTGCCAGTGAATAGCATATTCTGGAAATAGAAAGCCAAAATAATATTGGAAACAAAATCCAGAGATGGCTGGGTGGGACTTGTATTGATCAAGGATTTGTCTGCTAAAACAAAATATAAACATTATGTACAGGTTTTAGAAGCTGAGAGAGTCTCCTAATTCAAAGCTTAAGATGTCCAAGAAGCATTTAATAGGACTCCATGCACAAAAAAAAAAAAAAAACAAGAAAATTTTCAACAGAAATATGATACAAAAATCAGTGTATGCCAATGACATGACACTGATGTTGGGATTATTCAACAAAGACTATGAACCAGCTAATAAAAATTGTTACAATAATTTAAAGTGATTATTCAAAATGAATGGAAAGCTAGACAAGCTCAGACAACTAACAGAATATATAAAGACTGAAATGGAAATTTTATAACTTAAAAATAACAACTCCCAAATAAAACTTCTCATGTGCCTAATAGCAAAATGGGTATGACAGAGGAGAGAGTAAATTAAAGATAGATTGACAGAAATTATCTAATATAAATATCAGACACAAAACACATTTTTAAGATGCACAGAAACTAAAGAATATATTGAACAATACAGAATTGCCCTAGAAAGAAAGGAGAAACAGTTTATTGCAGGAAAAACATTTTAATAAAATTGGCTGACCACATCACCAATTTTATGAAAGACATAAACTAGACTCAAGAAACTCATTAACCCCAAACACAATAAATCCAAAGAAAACTATATTCACATCAGTCATAATAAAAGTGCTGGAAATTAGAGACAAAGAAAAAACTTGAAAGCAGCCAAAAATAATATTGCATTGATTGTTGGAAAATAATAATTTGAAGGTTGATGAATTTTACTTCAGAAATGGTGAAGGCAGAATTACTGAAAGAACCCACACTGTTGTCTATGTTCATGACTTTTTTTTGTCTTTCATTTTCCCTCAGTCCCTCCACCTCCTGGCCCCCAACTGATAGTTGTTAGCCTGTTCCCTGTCTGTGGGTCTGCCTCTATCATTTTGTTCAGTAATTTCACATGGGAGTGAGATCATATGGTGCATGTTTTCCTCTGACTGGCTTATTTCACTCAGTATAATGCTCTCCAGATCCATCCATGCTGTGGAGACAGTGACTGGGGGCTGGTGGGGAAGGGTATGGGGGCATAAATGGTGATGGAAGGACACTTGAGTTGGAGCGTTGAACACACACTGCAGTGCACAGATGATGTGCTGTGGAATCAAGCACCTGAAACCTGTATAATATTGTTAACCAGTGTCACCTCAATAAATTCAGTAAAAAGGAAAAAAATTAAAGTGCTGAATGAAAAACAAGACTTTTAGCTTAGAAGTCCATATCTAATGAAAATATCCTTTAAGAAGGAAGGAAAAATAAACATACCTTGAGATAAAATGAAACTAAGAGAAGTGTTGCACCTGACTTCATTAACAAAAGATTTTCAGCAGAAAGTAAACTTGTGTCATCAGAAATAAAGGAAAAGCAACAACAGAAATGGTAAGTACCTGGGCAGGTATTATAGGCTACTCCTGTGCATTTGAGTTCTTTAAAATAGATTTGATGGTTGAATGAAAAATGATATGACCCGATGGAATGTCAATGTGTGCAGGGGTACTACGTGGCAAGTACGGCACAAGGAGAGATGAAGGAATGAGTATTGTGCTAAAGTTTTTATCTCTACTGGATGTGGTAAAATGTTGTTTCTAAGTAGGACATAAGAATACAAGTATATAATCATAATTCTTTTCAGAAATTACTGAAAGATCTATGCAAAGAGGTAAAGAAAAGTGAGTGATGAGATAAATTTAGATGAAATAATATTCACATAATTCAGAAGGAGACAAAAAGAAAAAAATGAGGTAATGAGACAACAAATGCTAGACCTAAATTCAAAAATATGGAAAATTGAGTTGAATTAACTGTCTAACCACACTGGTGAAAAGATATGGAGGGTTGAGAAGTCCCTGCCCTAATCACCCTAGCACCAGCTCACCTTTAGGGCAAAGTTTCCATGACCATGAGAGGCAGACTGAGATCAAGGGCTGCTATTGCAAACGAGGCCCCATTCGCAGAGCAGGGTGTCACTTTAGGAAAGGAGGTGGCTGAGAAGTAGTGGCACAAACGTTCTGCCTGGGACAGAGGAGCTAAGAACTCTGTAGTTCTCACTAAGGAAACTGCCTCTATGACCGGATGATAAGTAAGATGCAGGAAGAAATAAAGAAAATTAGAAATTAGAAGTAAAAAGTTTAATTAGCAAACTTCATACATTTTTTCTCTTTTTTTTCTCATAGCTTCTTTGAAAAAAAACATAAATTTATGCAAAGTAATAATTATAACAATTTATTGCTGAGTTTGTAAGATATATAAATATAATACATAGGACAAAAAGCACTAAAATCAGAGGAAGGAATAGAGCCACATAGAAAGAGCATTTTCTATACCCAGAATTAAGTTAGTATAATCCTGAGGTGGATTCTGATAGCTAAGATACATACAGTAAGCCTTAGTGCAATCAATAATAAAACTCAGAAATATAAAATAAAAATCTTAATTGAATTGCAATGTCACCCTAGAAAATATAAAATTAATACAATAGCAGAAAAAGAAGTGCATAAAAACAAAAAAACTACATCTTTACAAATAGCAACCATGTATCCAACCATATAAATAATGGCACTTAATGTGAATGGATTAAACAATTTAGTCAAAGGCAGTGACTCTTCCCTACATCTTTTAAATATATTTTCCAAAGCAAAGCATAAGTGTTGCATATCAAAAAAATTACATTACTAAGTGTTTTATTTTAAATGTATAATTAAGTCTATCCAGGGTTAAAGGAAACAACAATAAAACAACAATGATAATAAAATGAAGTAAGCAAATTTAAAAAATATATATACTTTTCTGTTTCAGTTTAAAAATTCACAAATGTAATCCAGTACAAATGCCATGGTTCATATCTTTTCTTCTGCTGGAATTTAATTACTGTCTTTTATATATATCAGATCTTTAACCTAGCAGTGTTCATACTCTTACTCTCTAGGAGCTTGGAAGTGTGGCTACACTGTGAAAATGACCATAAGTCTTAGCAACTTCTTTCTCATTCTTCCCAATATATTAATTTACTATCTGTAGAATTTGCATTTTAGTTAATTATAATAATTATAAAATTGAGATAAAAATTAACTTGGCTGAGGTCTTTTCATTTGCATTAACTAGAAAAAAAGGACATTATTAGCTTAAAATTATATTTTCCAAGTAGTTTTTCAAGTTTTTGTAAAGTTGATTAAATTTTATTGACACGTCATTAAAGGTTTATTTTATTTTATAAGATTATAGTGTATGTTACAGTATATGGAAATAAATGTAACACATTAGTGTTGAAGCAATTGCATTCTTTAGATTCATTTTTGTTCTCTTAGGAAAAACAAATACCCAGTACCTCTGTCTGAGCCAGCTTCGATAGAAGAACTGTGTAGACAAGGCATGAGGCAAGCATGTATCTTTTTTTCCCAGGTATTCTTTAGCGCAGGAAATTTTTGACAAGTTATATGCATAACAAATAAAATATATACATTTTAAGATATCATGGGCAAACTATAACAAGAGGTCCCCTTGAATTTTGTCATCAAAGAAGAGCATCATCCACTTGGAGAAGGAAACTTTAGGTACTTTTCATTATTAGTGCTACAGGCAGTGGGCCAGCCCCAAATCTCTAAGTGGCAGGTAGCAAAAGAAAAGCCATCAAATGTTAAATCTGATCCAAATTATTGAGAAAGTACTCTGTTATCCGTCCATAATAAATATGTTTATAACATGACTCTTTAAAAAGTGAAACACACATTTCTGAAATGTGCTTCTTTTTTTAAAAATGATTTTTTATTTTTCTTCCATTATGAACTTTGCATGCACTGATTTACCTTTTTAGAATAACAACAGGCCACTCTATATAGTATGAACCACGGTAAAGCCTTTGTGTGGATATGAAAAGCTATGGGTTTTTCTGAAGGAAAGGATGTGCCTCAGCCCTTGGTCATCCTGACATGTAACCTGTAATGTGGCAGCAAGCCACTGTCAGGACAGAATATGGACAGAATGGTTTCCTATAGAAAAGGTGTCAGACAAGGTGTGTTTTATTTACCTATTTGTTTAAGCTGGGTGTATAACACATCACATGACAACCTTGGCTAGATTTATAGGAATAAATGGACAAAATTGGTGGAAGATCAATAACTTAAGATATGCAGATAATACCATCTTACTTGCAGAACAAAGGGACAATTTGAAATGACTTCTGATGAAAGTGAAAGAACAAAGTGCCAAAGCAGGACTGTATTTGAGTAAGAAGACAAAAGTCATGACTACAGAAGAAATAGACAGCTTTAACAAACACAATTTCAGAATTGTTAAAGGTTTTTCTTACCTTGGTTCAATCACAAAATCAAAAAGAGACTGCAGTCAAGAAATCAAGAGGAGGATGTGATTTGGAAGGGAAGCAATGGAAGAATTAGTAAAGACCACTCAGAGCAAGAATGTATCATTAAGAGGCCAAGGTTAAGATCATCGACACTCTCAGATTCTCAATTACTAAGTTCAGGTGTGAAAGTTGGACAGTGAAGAAGGTACTGGAGGAGAGCTCTACAGATATCCTTGATGGCCAGAACGATGAATAAAGAGGTCCTAGAGAAAATTAAGCCTGAAACATTGCTGGAAGCAAAAATGAGAAAACTGAAGTTATATTACTTCAGGGACATCATATGAGAAAGCAAGATTCTTTAGAAAATATAATAATGCTTGAAAAAATAGAAGGCAGCAGGAAAAGAGGAAGACCGAATACGAAGTAAATGGACTCCATAAGAGAAGCCATAGACATGAGTCTACGGGGGCTGAGCAAGGCTGCTGAGGACAGGGCCTTATGGACATCTCTCATTCATAGGGGTCCCAGAGTTGGAGCTGACTCAAAGGCATGTAACTTTGAGTTCATATAACTAAATCATTTGAACTCCTGTAATAAACTGATACATGCAGGTTATTCTAATTTGAACTAAGATGAATCTCTGTGGACATACAGATATTTCTAGACATTTTTAATGAATATAGTCAGTCTTCGAGAATCAAAAGCTTTCTTAGGCCAGCAGGATTAGCATCCACACACTGGATCCAGCCTTTTCCCAACTGGAAAAAAATTAACATAAAACTCTAGGTTGATATGTTTCCAGAAACAAAACTTAGTATGTCCAAACAGCACTGGGTATATGGGACATTGAAAATAGCTCCATCCCAGAACATGCATTTCAAATGCATTAGCTGCGTCCAGACTTCTGCTCTGCCTTCATTCTTACTGACTTTTTCATTTTTACTTCTTGACTATGTCTTTATTACCTATCACCTTAAACTCTTAGCAATTCCCATTCACAATGTATTATTACTGCAGGCCTCCTTTATGGTGATCCTAATCCCAACTACATGTTCTGTATTTACCCTTTTGCTAACCCTGCTTTCATTGCACCCATACCCTTGGCCTTGCCTCTATTTCCTCTTTTCACCCTCCTGATGCTCTGCATTATGTAAAGATAAAGGCTCTAAGTTCTCCGAGGAATGTTTGGAATTACATAGTCCTATTTCATTAGATATGCGCATTCCAGAGTAGCTGGAAATAGGCTCACGATTTTTGGAGTTAATTAGCAGAAAAAAGAACTAGGTAGTTTTATTATGACTCCTAGTCCAGTGCTGTTTCTATCAAATCAGAAGTATAAATTTATCACTAGGAAAAAAATTAAAATATAGCCCTGGCTGGTGTAGTTCAGTGGATTGAGCGTGGGCCTGCAAACCAGAGGATCATGGTTCAATTCCCAGTNGTTTGGAATTACATAGTCCCATTTCATTAGATATGCACATTCCAGAGTAGCTGGAAATAGGCTCACGATTTTTGGAGTTAATTAGCAGAAAAAAGAACTAGGTAGTTTTATTATGACTCCTAGTCCAGTGCTGTTTCTATCAAATCAGAAGTATAAATTTATCACTAGGAAAAAAATTAAAATATAGCCCTGGCTGGTGTAGTTCAGTGGATTGAGCGTGGGCCTGCAAACCAGAGGATCATGGTTCAATTCCCCGTCAGGGCACACACCTGGGTTGCAGGCCAGTTCCCAGCAGGGGACCCACGAGAGGCAACCATACATTGATGTTCTCTCCCTCTCTCCTTCTCTTCCCCTTTAAAGATAAATAAATAGAAATATTTTTTAAAAATTAAAATATTATGCAATTCTGATGTTCCTTTTTAAAACTTCTCTTTCCTGTCTCTCAGATTCCTTTGTATTCCTTTATCATTAATTCAGGGTCTATACAAGTTTTGGTAAAAAATAGGAGTCATATAAATATTATATTCCCCTAAACTCAGGCACTGATTTCACTACTTTAAAGATATAAACTGGTGATAACTTCTCTCTGCTACTTCATCTACTGAATCTTCATTTTATTAGTATATTTTATGTACTAAGCTCAATTTACTAAGGATTTAAAATAACAATTATAAATGGAAAGTAGAGCCTCTGTCTTCTTCTCCCTTCAAGGAAATTTAATTGGAAAGAAGCAATCCTGTGTCTAAGAGCATGTGTTCCTCCTATGATTGCTCCTGTCATTCCAGTTCCAGCTCTTTTTCTTAACCTCCTGAGCAAATGTTTCCTGGAAAGGCATTCAATTCTTTTGCGACACTACTTTTCTCTTGATGACCCTGATCAACTTTTGCTTTTTTTTTCCTCACCTAGGACAAATATATAAAATGACAGACCCATGCTGGTATTTAAAACAATGAAGAGAGGTATTATAATATCAAATATTAAAGTTACTGGTAATGCAAAAGATTGTTTCAAAAAATAATATCAACAGGTTTTTCAATTTCAGAGGATCTTACTATATAGCTAAATGTATCATTTTGTACTATTTTCCATATTCGAGGATATAACCCCTCAGACAAAAGTATATTACTTAAAGAAAACTTGCATTCAGCAGTAATTCCAGAAGGTAACTATTAGAACCACTCAGTCTAATCAGACTGACCCCAGAAGTGAGTCCTTGCTCTCATGAAATTCCAATTATTCCCACATAATCTACATTCTTTGCTTTTAGAGTTTCCTGGCAATATTTGTCTCTGTGGCTCATGTGTCTTTCATATGGCTAAAGATTTTATTCCCACTTTTCCCAATAACCCAACAAGGGATTTCAACTGAGATCACTGTGCTCCAGAACTTCTAACTCAACCCCAGAATTTCCAAAGTCAATCTAAGATGCAGACATAAACAAACACTAGATGCCCCCCAAATGCTTCTAATTAAATTCTTTATCTTAGCACAGTTCTCCTGGAAACTATATTCATTTGGATGGTTGGCATTTTAGGTTAAATAAAAAATGATGTAAAAATAGGTTTCATATGAATGATATGATTTTGACTTCTATTTTTCACAGCTTTCTTCTATTGGACATTAATGATATCATATAAATAACATGTATATCAACTAAATTTTAGTTGGTATGAAGAACTTTTCATTATCATAGAGCTGTTGCTTGGATAAAAATAAAGCTTGCTCAAATGGTTACCTCTTTCTTGCCTCACTGTTATTAAATAAACCTGGAGTTTGACTTGCGTCATATTGGTTTGTGGGAATGGACTTTACAGAATAAATGTTTAGAACATTAATCCTTGAAAGGATATGTCAACATTTTTAAACCATGGGTTTGGATATTTTATTCTTCTCCTGTTTACTGTGTAATTTTTACTTTAACTGTCAAAAATATTAACCAGACTAGTGGACTTCATTAAAATTATTTAAAATTCCATCTTCTAGAGTATTTTTTCTTGAGTTCAATTCTAAATAAAAATTTGAGTATAAAATCTAATATTAGATTTAAAAAACTATATGTAATCAATTCTATTTTTCCATATGGTGAAGTTGGCATCTTTCTGTAACTTCTCATGAACTGTCAGAGTCAATGTTACCATTCCTGGATCTGACTATTAAAAGATAAGCTTCTTGCCTGAAGTTTTGTCAAAGAAAGCAAAATTATTCTTAAGTTCTTCTTTCTCTTGTAGGAAACACGAACTACACTAACAAGGAATACAAGAGACATATAGAACTTTCATAACAATATATTAAGTGACCTGATAATAAAATATTGCTATTGATTTTAAGTAGTTCAAATAGAAGTGGGTATTCTAGATTGATTTTCTCAATGTACATGCCTAGTTTGGAGAAATGGACATTAAATTATATTTTCAAGACTCCTGTGCCATTAGGCTTTTGGATGTAGAGTTGTTTCTGTCATTCTTGTGAATGTGTGAGATTTAAAAAAAATGAGATAAGACTCATCCTCTTGCAGTGGTAAGAAAGATGATAGAAGCGTGAAATGGAACTGGTTTTGCATCATTTCAGTGTTTATAACCCAACATTCTGGACATCAGGGGTTAGTTATCAGTAGTAACAAATGAGATGACAGGAATTCTCAACAGGGTTTCCAGAGTCATGAAGTGGAGATACTGATATGCTAACTGGATCTCGAATCTCCACTGGTGGCATTAGAAGTAATTGTTCTACCAATGCATCAATTATGTATTGGTCTGGTGTCATTTATAGAATTGCATGCCTTGCCTTCAGCATTTCCTTGATTTATATGCACATCTAATTTTGATTGCTTATGATCTGTGAGAGGAAACACCTAAGTTCATTTGCTTCCAGCCCTGGACTTTGCTCTGGTAACTTTGAGACCTTGTTAGATTTGCTTTTTCTTAATCCATTTCTCTTGCAATATAACTTTTATTATTTTTAATTATATTCCATACAAGTCACTCTAACTCTGTCTTACTTGTGGACTAATGGTATTATTTTATCTTCAATAACAGAAACCCGTGACACACTTTTTTTTTAAATAAGAAATTACTTTTGGAGGCCTTTCCTATATTTATTCTAACTGGTGCTTTCCAAATATGTTTATTTATTTTCAAATAATTATTTTCTTTAGACTCTTTTGTGCTTTTGATGAGTATTTCTTGAACCAGAAAATTTTAAAAAATTAATACCATTTTCAACTAATTTATCTATACATAATTTATCAATGGCTTCTCTGTATTCAATTTAGAGTCAATAAAAATTCTTTTTAAAGATTATATTTATTTATCTTTAGAAGGGAAAGAAAGGAGAGATAGAGCGAAATATCGATATGCGGTTGCCTCTTGTGAGTCCCCTGCTGGGAACTGGCCTGCAACCCAGGCATGTGACCTGACTGGGAATTGAACTGCGGTTGTTTCATTCACAGGCCCTCACTCAAACCACTGAGCTACACAGCCAGGGCTATAGCAATTCTTTCTTATTTCATGTATATATTTAAAATTTTTATTCAGCACAGGAAAGTATCAAGCATTTGTTAGGTAAGTAATACTTATTGGANAGATTCCTGTTAATGGTGAGATCATATGATATTTGTCTTTCACCGCCTGGCTTATTTCGCTCAGCATAATGCTTTCCAGTTCCATCCATTTATCTTTAGAAGGGAAAAAAAGGAGAGATAGAGCGAAATATCGATGTGCGGTTGCCCCTGCAACCCAGGCATGTGACCTGACTGGGAATTGAACTGCGGTTGTTTCATTCACAGGCCCTCGCTCAAACCACTGAGCTACACAGCCAGGGCTATAGCAATTCTTTCTTATTTCATGTATATATTTAAAATTTTTATTCAGCACAGGAAAGTATCAAGCATTTGTTAGGTAAGTAATACTTATTGGACACTTTGATAGAAAACAATATTCCTAAGGCTATGCTAGAGAGTATATTTTTTAGACCTCAAGGTATATTGAGAGAAGAATGGTTTATTTTAACTTTGGAAATAATGAATGAGTGGGAAGCAAGATTCATGCAAAAAATTTTTTATTTAAAAAATGGATATCTTTAATTTTATGCTTGGTATTCAGCTAAACCAATTACTTTTAGCCCTGGTCAAGTTGCAATTACTTGTGTCTAAATTTCCTAAACTGTAAAATGGGGCTAGTATTGGCTGTCTGACATAGAGAGCCATTGCTAGCCCATAGCCTATTGGCACCCTATCCCATTTCCATTGTACCAACTTGTTGCTGTGGAGGTATTCTTTGATACTTGTGATGAAAGTTATTTCCCTGATTGTTAATGATATTCACATCAGAGAATTTTCATCTGTTGCAGTAGTTTTAATTTATCTTTAGAACCATGTTTAATTTTTTTAATTCATAGCATATACATGTTCTTATAATAATTTTGTAACATTTGAAAAGATTATACATTTTAGGTATGCAATATATAATCACTGACTCAAATTCTACACAGAAGAGTTTATCCTTTAGAAATAATGTGAAATGTATAGGATTCTGCTAAGCAACAAATAAAAGGTGACTTTTCAGTCAAAGATAATTCTTATAACAGATTGTACTTCTTATTTCTAGGAAAGAAAAAGTCAGGGGTCATGGTGGGAGATTTTTGTCTGGTATTTTTACTTTCAAAGCCATGTTTGGACGTAAACTAACCCAGAAATGTCTGGCTCCAATGAGGGGTAACAAGAGAATTAAGTTGTGGGTTTGGAATTTGCATACTCCTGAGTAAGCTCTCCATCCGTCTAATCTACTAGGATCTAAACTGGAGGATGGGTATTTTAATTTTAAGATATAGATAGATAAATGTAATGTTTGTTCTTATTTGGAAACCACTGACTTACATCACGAAATATAGTAAAAATTTATAAGATCGAAACTACCCTAAATTTAAACATCAGGTTTTGGGACAGAAACAGCCAAATGGAATTGAATATGGTATGAGAATCGAACTACTTAAAAGTTGTTCAATATAGAAAAATCAATTTAGACCACCTTCACACAAGGCCATAGAAATAGCTAAATGCCAAGATTATTTTCAGTATTGACTTACACACAGGGTGTATACATGCACTACTATGTCTAACTCCAAAAAAAGATGTTAGGAATGAAAAAAAATCAGAAATATTTCTTCCCCCTACCCCAGGGCAATAACTACAGAGAGAAGAACTTAGATGAACATATTTCTTATATTCTGAATTTTAGTCTGAACAGAACAAGTTACACTTAATTTCCTGTAATAGCTGATGACAAATCAGTTAATAGAAAATATAGATGCAATTTTACTTAAAGTTCCTGCTGTACCATGTATCCACTAATATGTAGTTTGGAATAAATAGTATCTGAAAGTTGGTTTCACGGAGAGTAAATTAACTCTTTTTACCTCTTTTTATTTTTTTGAGTCTTTTCTGAAAATACTCATTTAAATTTCTTATGGGGCACCAGCAGTAACCAAATAATTTTGGGGGAGAGAAATGTGGCAGAAACTGTTTGTAATCTCATGATACTCATTTTCTCATCTTCCTTATTAACAAAACACAGATTCTTGGCCTGGAGAGAAATTAACACAACTAAATATTATTGTTCTTTCCTTCCTTTGCTATTAGAAGTCTGAATATGACAATTTCTAATCATTGAGACCTAGTTGCAAATCTATGAATTGTTTCAGAAAAAGCCTTTGACTTTCTGGCAAATAAAATAAGATTCAGCTCCTTCTTCCTGCATTGACTTAGACGTGAAGTCTGAGCTTCAATCACTTTACTGTGCAGGAACCAAATTTCTCTTGGGAAAGGCCCTTGATGAGAAATGTAGGCGTAGCTTCCTTCAGCCCTCTGTTGTCAGCCAGATTAGTATGTGCTTATTGAACGGGAATTTAGAGAGTGTGACTGTGCTTAACCTAGATTAGTGTCTATGTAAGTACCTCAGAACACTTATTTCTAACACTTAGAAACACCTTTTTCCCTCAGTCACTTGGCAAATGGGACAGCAAAAAGCGAGGGCCAAGCAATTTTTCTGGGGGGGACAGGATTGTCTAATCTCCTCACACATTACTTCTTCCTTTCAGGTTCTGATTCTCTCATACACCCAGGCATGTATATGGACAGTAAAAAAAAGAAGAAGGAAGGAAGGAAAATAAGTAGGTAAAGACAGCTGTTTAACAGATGTACATGATTTTATCAGGAGCCTAATAGAAGTGAGAACAAAGCTTGGGAAAATAATAAGCAATATTTAATTATCATGATATAATTGCTATGATTAAAACAGTATTCTTCTTTCCCATGACCTTTACATTCCATCCTTTTGTGAGGCTCTGCTTCATATGTACACACAATCTTTCTACTTATTCAAACATGCCAAACATACAGCAATGCTACTATAGTTAATTATACTTTTATGGATTACATGTTCCTTTTTTTAAAATTTAGTATTTAATTCAATGTCTTCAACACCTCAGGCAGGTAAAAACAATAAATCTAACAAGTTCAAAAATAGGAGCAAAATTTTATGTCATTATGAATAAGAATTTTAATTGGACTTTATAAAAATTTCACAAGAGAGTTGATGGGTTAAAAAATATAATTAGTAAACTTGTAAGGCTCTTAAAGAAACAAGTGAATAAGCTACACTGACATTACCCATAGTGCCAAGTGATCTGAACAAAGTTGTTGGTTGACGGATTTAGGTTGAGCAGAGGGGTGAGTGAACACTTTTCAGTGTAAGACAGAATGCCAAAAATCTTCACCAGAATGTAAGTATTGTTTGTGTAAGTAAGCTTGTGTTGCAGAACTGTTTGAGGACTCAGCATGTTGATGTCTTTTGGAGAGCAGGAATAAAAGAATAATACTAGAATTGGTCTGACATCTGCAAAACCATGTGTTTTTTTCTTAACGGAAATTATGTTAAGATGTGTGCTCTGATGAGCCAAATTAGTGTCATTTATTATGCACTGTTTATTGTACAGGTTGGGTAATCTATTGATACTGGCTGAGAATCACTCCATAAGGACTTTACTGAAGTAAACAGTGATAAAAACAGAAGAAAACAAAACAAAGCAAAACAAAACTCCTGATTTAATCAAGTCTCTGCTGACATCAAAATACTGCTTTCCAAAAATCAGAACTTAAAGCAATACCATCTTGAAGTACTTAATTGTACTCCTTAATTATCTTATAAATAAGGATTGATTCAATTTGTCTTTCCAAAAGGAAAAATATATATATCTTTCTACAAATTTACTTTTATTTTAAGATACACAAAGATGATAGATACTACATCTGTATATCACTTTTGTTCATATGTGATGGAAAAAATGAAAGTCTTCGATATGGTAAAAACAGGCTACAATATGGCTTTCCCCCAGCCATTTTGCTAATCATTAACTCAAGAGAGAAAGACTGACCTTGTAATAAAACTACCTTTTTGTTTGCCTTCTTAGCATGTGCACTCAGGTAAGAATAAACCAGATTCTCTGTTCTGGGATCATGTGTATAACAAAATATTGGTTCTAACATGTTTGTTATCTATTAGTTTCTGAGCAAGACACTCACTGCACATGTGTTCCATAGTTTAATTGTACAAGAAAAGAGAGGTATTATATATTCAACCCATAAATGAAGGAACAGAAGCCAGAGGGGTCATGCCTGTAGCACATCACAGAGAACTTAGCAAAGCCCCGTTTGTCTTTACTTGAAAACTCTGTGACACCCTAGTCCCCACACTCCAGTTAACATAGGTCTAGGAGAACTGAATGCCCGGCTGACTATAATTACCCTGCCTGGGTAGAGTGCCAGAACTTGTCCCAGAGCCCTCTTCCTTCTACAAGGGAAATGCAATTAAAATCTATTCACTGCACATCCACCAAGCAAAGTGTAGGCTTTGTGAAAATTACTAATAATACCAGTGGGAAAGAGGTTCCTTGGAATACTTCACCAGTGGGTCATTTCCCATAATTCTGATTTTTAAATGTTAACAGTTAGGAGGAAGAATTTCTGACTATATTAGGTTCCTTCTGTTGCTGCAACAAACTTCCATGGACCGAGTGGCTTAAAACAACAAAAATTTATCACTTACAGTTCTGGAGGTCAGAATTTCAAAATAGGTCTCCCGAGGCTAAAGTCAATGTGTCATTAGGGCTGAGTTTCTATTTGGAGGCTGCCAACACTTCTTGGACCAACGCTTCCTTTCTTCGTCTCCACTGTCAGCCACAGCCAGCATGCTGGCAAGTCATCCTTCTGACACTGACTCTCTGCTTCCCACTTCCACGTTTAAGTACCTGTGATTACACTGGAAACACCTGGTTACTCAGGCTGCTCTCCCTAACTGGAGGTCAAATAATTTACAGCCTTACTTCCACCTGAAACCTTGATGCCCCAGCGCCACAATACAGTCCCAAATTCCAGGGATCAGAATGTAACAGCATTTAGGGACCACTTCCGTGCCTACCACAGTACCACTTTATAAACAAGAGTGGAAATCACTCCCTGGTCAGAGGGTTCAGCTGGTTGGAGTGTCATCCCATGCACCAAAATGTTGCAGGTTCCATCCCAGGTCAGGGCACATATGCAGGTTGTAGTTGGCAGCCCCTGGTTAGGGCACATATGGGGGCCAATAACAGTGTTCCTTTCTTCTCTCCCTCTTTACATATTGTTCAGGATGGAGATTTAAAAATAATTAAAAAATAAAAACGACAATGGAAATCAAAAGTTGTAGTACAGACAGAAGAACAAATGTGTTCAAAGCCTCAAATTTCTTATATCTAAATTCTAAGCACTCAAATCAGTGGGTAACCTGGGCAGGAACATGAGGGCAAACAGAAATCCCTGTAACTCTCCTGGGAATTTCGAAAGAAGCATGAAAGGACAGCTCCAGTTGTGCTGCCTGAAAGATTGAGTGACCTTTAGCAAATCTGTGAGCTTGTATTTCTGGACCTCAGTGTCCTCATCTTCAAAATAATAGGATCTCACTAGATAATTCTTAGTGTCATTTCTAGTGGGTAGACTGTCATCTCCTGAAAGGGAAGGTTTGGATGACGATACAAAATTCTGAGAAGCGTGGCTACTGCTGCCTTGTAATAGAATAGATCCTACCAAAAAATGAAGCAATTAATATTATACTATTCTGCACACAAAGTGTGCAAATCTGACACTGATAACAGTGCAATTATGAGCAGTATTCCTCTTTTTTTCTGATAATTTGCAGATAATAAAGGATAGTCTTAGAAGCATTTTGGTCAAAATAAAGGTTTGAAGGTTGTTGTGCAGATATGATTTTTATTTTATTCAGTATTCATTTTATTCATTGTCATAGAAAATAAAAATTAATTGAAATATTATAACCAAAAACATAAAAACCTCTCATTTTACAGTTAAACACAATTACATTGAAACATGATTAATGGGCTAGTGAAAGCAGTGGCCTTAATACAAAAATGTTTAAATGATGTGGGAAAATATAAGAATCTCATATTTATGACATTGCCCATCATATTAAATTAAGATTTATGAGCTCATATGTGCCTTATATTTTGAAACCAAAATAAAAACTCTAATGCCAATTACTTAAAAAAAAAGATTAAACAATGAATAAAATGAATAAAGCAGAAAAGTACTTTATGATATCAAATATTGCCAATCTTTAAAAAACTGTATTAGTCAAAATTATCTCAAACATGCACTCTTTCTCTTCATGTTAAATATAGTAGTGTACATGCAACTCAAACATAATTTGTGGGTGGTGATTTTATAATAGGCCAGAGTTGTTGAAATGCTAACGAAGACATCTTGTGGCTAGGGAAAAAAAATCAACTTCAAGGAAAAGCAGATGGGGATAAGTAGAAATATAAAACCAGTAAGGAAAGACATTCCAAGACACATAAACTTGGACACTTCTGTAATTCCTTTGGTTCTTATTTTTTCCTTATTCATTACATGTGTAATGTTTTTCCTATCTACCAAATCTGAGATTCTATAAAAAATAAGCTGCTAGGGTGTAGGGGATTTAAGTAACAACTGGTTAAAGCAGTTTCTCAATATTAAAGGGAGCAGGAGTACTCCAGCCACAAGCTGAAGACACAAGAGTCTCACGGACAGTAGCTGAGCTGACGGTGGGGTGGAAGTCCACGGTGGAGGGAGATGGAGGCAATAATAGGCAAAAGGATGTTTAGAGCTTGGAGATCTTGCGCCAAGAACAATTAGCAAATGTTTCATGTAGATAGTTACAGTGTATTTTAGGCCTGGAATCATTCAGAGAAGCATGGAAAGATTGTTTTCCCAAAGAGCATGAAGAACAATGAGATTTCGACAGAGCTAAAACTTCAGGAAGAGCCTGAAAAGGCAAATACTTGTTTGTGGCTAGAACCTAGTGTGAAAACTAATACATGGTTTATACTCAATAATCTGTTGCCCACCTTCAGTCTGTACGTCTACATACCATGCAGTGACTGAAATGACAAAGATTGTGCATTCACTCTAATGAAGAACCTTAGGGCTATGTTGCTTTCTTCTTAGAAAAGCTAGGCAGGTAACTAAAAATTCAAACTTAAAAATATTTATTGGATTTCTGCCTCTTTAATGGCATAATAGATACTGGACCAAGAAAAGAACACTATAATAGAATAATGAGAATGTTTTGTTTATGGGGTGGGATGGAATGGGAGTAATAGAGAGAAAACTGTACTTGAAAAATAAATAAATTTTAAAAATAAAAAAAATAAAGTTGTACATAGTTCACTATGTGCTTTCTGCCATATGAAAAACATTTAATAACATTAATAATGCTTATGATGATTACTAGGTAATGAATCAGTAGGCTCAATATTAATTTTTGTTCTGTTACTCACCAGTTATGTTTTCTCCTATTATACAAGTCATTTAACCTCTCTTTAATTTCAGCTCCTACATTTGTTAAGTAGTAGAGAAAAGCATCTGTTATATCCTTATCCAACATGGTTGCTCTGAAGAGAAATGATACGATCTATCATCTAGCTTCCTATTTATCTACCAGTGATTTTTTGAAACTCTAAATAATAGTAAAATCCATACGGCTGAGGCAAAGTCTTGTTTTTACGGAGGTTATAATCTACAGATGGAGATATGCTTCATGTACAAGGGCTGTCAGAAGGCATACAGCATGCTGTGATATGACGGCAGAATACAAGTGTTGTAAGAAAACTTCAAAGGAGCTTGACTTTCATTAATACATTATGAAGGACTGCAGTACAATGTTCACATCAGATGACTCGGTAAACATGATGGAATGGATCAGTGTGCCTAATGTATAAATGTTGTCTGTATTACGTAGAGCGTAACGCTGTACTTAGTCACCCCACCCCCACCTCTGACCCTCCATACAGACTCTGTTCAAAACCATATCAAAGTCCTGAAAATCTATTATATATTTAAGCCTAACAGCATTCATTGATCACTAAAATAATTATTTGAAGTGTAGCAAAGAAAATGATAAAAGATGTCATGTTCCTTATGTTAAGAAAATAGTATTAGGTGTTCTGTAGAAGAGTAAAAGTGACTTAGAGTGGCATAACGAAAATAATAATTAAAAATATGTGTAGTTGTTTAAATATAGAAGAAACCATAGAGAAGTTAAAGTTAAATTTTAGGGAAACAGCAAGATGATTAGATGATAGAATTATCTCCCTGGAGAAGTAAAAGCATCCTTGTGACAACTAAAACTATATCAGGGGAAAGAGGGTGGAGCCAATAAAGGAGTTTTAAACCAAAAAGAGAGGGGGTGGATGGCCTTTCAATTTGTTTCCGTAGCGTTCTTGGACACCAAACTGCTCAGAGACAGCAGCATTTCTCTGAATTAATAGCAAATGTCAGAAACATATGTATTAATTTTTTACATTTGGATGACCGAGGTCACCCCTAATGAGATGGGGAAAGTCAGTCGTTCAGTTCCGGGTATTTTCGTTAGCAAGATGAGTACAAAGAGTAAGTGAATGAGGATAGGTGTAGCTAGTTAACATCAAGACTACAAGCAAGAGCCGTGGCTGGTGTAGCTCAGTGGATTGAGCACGGGCCTGTGAAGCAAAGGGTCGCTGGTTCAATTCCCAGTTAGGGCACATGCCTGGGTTGCGGGCCAGGTCCCCACTAGGGGACACATGAGAGGCAACCACACATTGATGTTTCTCTTCCACTATTTCTCCTTCCCTTCCCCTCTCCAAAAAAAAGACTACAAGCAAGAAATCAATGCCAACAGACCTCTGAGGTATCTCTCCACTGCTTCCTTATCTGTGCCTTCAGCAGTAATCTCCTTTGGGCAAAATATATTTCAGGAAGACAGAAACTAATTTTGACACAAAATGCTCTGAATTGATTTCTGTGATTCTGTTGCGGCTTCTCTTCAGCGGATTCCTGCTAGACTGAACAGGAAAACCACTTTGATACATAATTCAATAGAAAGTTGAATATAACTTTTAAGATTTACAAATGACAACTGAGAAAATGAAGAATGACATTCCATCTTTCTTCCTGGAATTTCAAGCACAATGAATAAACCTTTTTCATCCAAGGACATTTTCTGCAGGAGTAGCCACATCATTTGGGAGAAACACACCAAAAATGATCAAAGTTTTCAAATAATAAAGAAAGGGACAAACAAATATATTGATATGAGCTTTTTATCACATTCTAGTGCCCAGGGAAAAATAATTCTGGATGCTACGATTAAGTCCTCTTGTGCCATAAACAGTAGAATGATGATCCTTACCACAGTTTCAGGGCCCTAATCTGATGTGTTCTGATCTGATACTTTAACTTGGCATAAAATAAACAAATAGAAAATGACCCTGATCAGTATTAATACTTGTCAACTACTTTTTATAGTATATAGTTTAAACTTTATCTTAAATTATCACATTTTCTTTGAAAAAATAATTTAGATAAACATCATATATTTAGTAAAATGCACAATGCCTTATTTCAAAGGCAACACTTCTGAGAATTTCAGGGATATATTCAGAAAGTTTCAAAATGCCCAGCCACAATGAAATGCCATATTGTCTTTTATTATTTTTTGATATTATGTTCTCCAATTTACACATTTATTAATAATATATTTAAATTTTGATTATTCAGAAACATAGTAACATTGTTGAGGCTTCTCTGGGGACTATTGACAACATTGCTATAATTTTGTGCCCAAGATTAAAAAAAATCTGATAGTGAAAGTGAATTATGTTGATTAAGTCTTAAATTTGCTCAAGAAACTTCTCAATTCATAAGTAAAATGGGTTCATTTCATTGTTATGATGTTCTCAGTTATTCAATTAGTTTATGTTTTTGAAAGTAAAATGTTTATATGTAAAAATCATTTTCAAATATGTTAAGTATTATTTTCTAAAAATCCCTATAGCTTAATTTGCTATGTATGTGAACATATATAGTAATAATATGTGTGTTTGTATAGTATAATGTATAAGATCATATATACATATTTTATATAGTATACAGGGTCTGGCACAAATCCCTTTTTAATTACAAAATCTTTTATTACAAAATCACAAATATATAATTCTATAACATAACAATATGACACTCAAGCACACCATATGACATTTAAGTGAAATGTTCCAATTAAAACTATAAATTATTACACCCATATTATTACCCTACCAAGAACACTCAATCAGGTGTTACTTCTGCTGGACCTTGTATATACAGAGGTTGGCAAAAGTAGGTTTACAGTTGTTCGTGTTGAGTATGATACAATAATTGCCCTGGCTGGTATAGTTCAGTGGGTTGAGCGCTGGCCTGTGAACCAAAAGATTGCTGGTTGGATTCCCACTCAGGGCACATGCCTGGACCTGGCAGGACAGGTCCCCACCACAGGACATGCAAGAGGCAACCACACATTGATATTTCTCTTCCTCTCTTTTTCCCTCCCTTCCCCTCTCTAAAAATAAATAAATAAAACCTTTAAAAAATAATACAATAGTTAAAAAACTATAAGAATAAACTCTTATAGTAAACCTACTTCTGCCCACCCCTGTACATCATCTGCATGTATATACAGAGAATACCCATACTGTATGTATGTGTATATATATATATATATATATATATATATATAACATAAAAATACATGTGCATGCAATTTTCCAATGCTTTAGAACAATTATTCCATGAATAATTATAAATTATCAGAGATAATTTAAAGACTAAGTAGAATTTTTAACAGTTTGTACCATTGAGTCAGAAATTCAATGACTTTGATAACTGATTACATTTTTACTCCTTGCACATATAATAAATTAGAGGTTGAAGCTGCTATCGCATACTTCAATATGTTTATCTTTCATCATTTGATTGTCAACTAGAACTTTGAAAACATTAAATCAAATACACTTACATTAATTTCCCTTCATGCCATTTTCAAATATACAGAGAAAGAAATAATCCAACTGCAGTCACAGTTGGTGAAAATGCTTTATTTATTTTTTTATTACAATTTTAATTTTGAGATTATTGTAGTGTTGAGAGGTGATACAGAGAAATCCTATAATACTCTTCACCCAGTTTCTCCCAATGGTATCATCTTGCTACACCATCCTTATAAGGCAGGACCTGCATATTTACATGGATACAGTGAAGACAGCCACTCCATCACATCAGGATCCCTCCGGTGGTCCTTGTACAGCCACATCCACTTCCTACCCACCCCACCCCTTCTGTAGCCCCTGGAAGCCACTAATTTGATCTTCATTTCTGTAATTTTTCATTTCAAGAATGTTATATGAGAGGAATCATACACTATTGTAACCTCTCACAAATGGCTTTTTTTTCATTCAGCATAATTCATTGGAGATCCATCCAGGGTGGTGCATGTATCATATTCTCTTTCTTTTTATTCCTAAACAGCAGTCAGCATTAAGGATGTATCACAATTTGCTTAATTATGCATTTATCCATTTAAGAACCTCTTGGTTGTTTCCAGTTTAGGGCTCTTACAAATAAAGGTGCTATATACATTCATGTTGAGGTCTTTATGAGAACATAAATATTCATTTCTCTGGATAAATATCCAGGAGTGCAACTGTTTGGTCATAGGGTAGATTAGTGTTTTTAAAAAGTGCCAAGCAATTTTCCAAAGTGGCTGTACCATTTGCATTCTCACCAGCAATGGGTGAGTCACCCAGTTTTTCCATGTGCTGGTCAGCATTTGGTGGTGTTACTGTTTTGATTTGTTTTGTCTTGTTTTTCAGTCATTCTGATGGGTGTATTTGCTATCTCATCATGGTTTTAATATGCATTTCCTTAATGTTTGACCATCTTTTCATGGACTTACTTGCCATTTGTATAGCCCTTAGGTGAAATGTTTCCTCATGCCTTTTGCCCATTTTCCAATTGCATTGTGTTTTGTTTTTTGGTTTTGTTTTTGTTTTCTTTGCTGTTGAGGTTTGGGAGTTTTTAATGTATTCTAGATACTAACTCTTTGATGGTTGATTTGCAAATATTTTCTCCACTTTGTTGCTTGTCTTTTCATTCTTTTAATAGGGACTTTCACAGAGCAAAGTTTTAATTTTGATAAGTCATATTTATCATTTTCCTCTGCTAGATTTTTAAAAATTTATCTATTTTAAGTGTTGTTCAAGTACAATTTTCTGCCTTTTATTCCCAGCCCAGCCCACCCACCCCATGCTCCTTACCTCCCTCCCATCAGATGCTCAAAAAGATTAAAATGCTTCTTATAATAGAATAGAAAATAAAGGTTTATAATATTTGGAATCTTGTTAGAACTTTTGTTTCCAGTATTTTATTTTACTTACCAACCTTTGTCCAACACAAACTAGAGCCATGATAAATCTAACAATTTTCTACCAAATGAATTCTAAGCTTACAAATAAAAAAAGAACTGATAATAATAAGAACAATATTTTGATACCTTCCTCTTTTACTTAGGTCCATAAAGGGGAACACTATAAAAATAAACAGTGGTCCACCCAAAAGGCAGAAGCATAAATACGACAAGCCTTGTGGTATTATTTCCTGAATGGCTCATATGATTTTTTGGAATGTGTTTTTATAGGCTAAATTACAGAATTGTAGAATCATGGAATTTTTAGCACTGGACAGAATTTTAGCAGTCACTAGGGTGCTGTTTGGTAAACTTTCTCTTGGATTTTCAAAATAATACCTGAAATCACTGGTATACATTTCTAAGAACATTGTCTCTCCAAAGGCTGCTTCCTGTATGTGCTGGGTGCATGGTACCACAGGGCTTCATTGCATTATGGTCTGGCACAGAGGGATAAGCTTGGCCTCTCCAGGAGTCCATCCAGGGAGCCTTAGTGATGGGAGATAAAGGGTTCCCAGCTATACATATTTATATAGCTGCATTCAGATATTATATCCAGGATAAGTTTCCAGTGTATAAGAATTCATGCCACTAACTAAAACCTACATTATCCAGAAACTTTAGCCTAGCTTATCATCTCTAAGTATATATTAAAATATTTTAATAGATTATAGTATTATTTTAGGGAAGAGTTCATATGTAACATTTACATGACTCATATAAAACCTAGTATTTTATATAGTAGGGAATAGTTTGGGTTGTTTTCTTTTTTAATACATTTGGTCTTCTATGTCTCAAAAATAAAAATAAAACATAACAAACCTCTAGAATATCAGATGGGCATTTAAAGTGCGCTTTTTATTTTAGTAGAATTGTTAGAGAAAATTTAATTGTGCTTAAAGAAGATTATTTCCCTCAAACCTCACAAAAATGTAGTTTATAAGTCAGGAGATGATCTAGAGCAAGATAATAATTTGAACCAATTTGCTTAACTTTTAAGGGCACAGAACTGAGCTTCAAACCCAAATACATCTGTTAAAACCCTCTGTGAGAAAGGACAGAAATCCAAAAGGATTCAGCCATTTTATAAAGAAAGAATATAATTCTTAGAAAAGTCCTTTCAAGTAAATACCTACATAAATCAATTTCAATTATTATATAAAAAAGAAAATTATAAACTGTAACATAAGAAGAAATGAATGGATTTCTTCTTTTTCAATTTCTTGAAAAAAAGAAACAATGAATTTCTTTAAATACCTGAGAAACATGTTTCTGCTTCTGTTCCCCTAAGGTCTACACACTCCTCTCAGTCTAGCTTGAATAGTCATCCATGGAGAGGCATAAGCTTAGGTACCCGCTGGACTCATCTGCTTTCATATATGCACTGTAGTCTGCAGCTTTGTCCATTTTCCTCACTCTTTCAATCATGCACCAATTTGATACATTGTTTCAAAGTCCTTTGTCAAGTTCTACCCCTAACATGATGACCTTTTTGCCTTTCAAGTATTGTATTCAACACTTATTCTCTGAACTCCATTGTCTTTGTACTGAGAACTGCAGATAAATCTTTGATTTTACAGAATAGCCCAATTTTTTAAATTAAATGTGTGTGTGTGTGTGTGTGTGTGTGTGTGTGTGTTTTAAAGAGAGGGAGGGAAAGAAACATCAATGTGAAAGAGAAGCATTGACTGGGTACCTCTCATAAGGGCCCCAACCAGGGATCAACCAGCAACCTAGGTATGTGCCCTGACTGAGAATCAAAGGCTCAGCCCCTTGGTACACAGGACGAAGCTGCAGCCAATGAAGCCACACCAGCAAGGGGCAGGTAGCACAATTTTAAACCGATGTCACCCACAGCTGACACTAAAAATCTATTCTCTTTGTGTTCCCTTTCACTAGGCATTTTTCTCCATCATTGGAGCGGGGAGGTGGTTGTTGGATCACTGGATACTTTTATTTTTATTGTTAATTTGGATCTTTCATTAAAGAAAAAAAAGGGTTTTACTGAAAATAAATTGAACTATTGAGTTAACTATTGAAGTTCCAAAATTATTTTAAGTTATATTTAGCTGCCAAAATTGATAGAACTTACCAGCTTGCATTTTTTTTAGTGTAAAGCAATTTCTAATTATTTGAATCAACCTTTGAAATAATATGGTTTCTATCTACATTTACTAGTTTTTAAAAATATTATGTTTTTTTGGCTATTTTTTAGTGTGCTGGTTAAAATTTCAAGTTCAATATTAAAGCAAAATTAAACTAATGGGAGAACTGATTGCATATGAACTTAGTTGTATTATAGCATATGTTCATTCAAAGCCTTAGTTTAAGGTAGGACTCATAAGCAGTCATCAACAACACTCAATTTTTAATATGTATTAGTCCTACCTCATTAACATACTATTTAATAAACTATATTTTACTATGCAGATACATAGCATTCTTAATTTACATTAAATCTGATTAATTAATACTTCTTATAAAACATTCCATCACCGTGCCTGTCATGATTATCTAAGAGAAAAGAAAAAATTATTCACATTCCATTTAAAAGAAAGTAAGAAGTACATATAGTTTTAGATGATTTTTCTTGTTATTTAAATAACCAACTATCTCCCCTTCAAAATTGCCAGAGTTTATATATTTGTTAAAGTATTCAATTTTATTTTAGTAAATTACACATCGGCTTTCTAAACATTATCCATACAGAACCCGCTTCTTAACAGAACCATTTCCGTATGCTGCTTACAGAATTATTCACTCACTCTCTCACCTCTCTATTTTATATCTAACATAGCATATTTTTCCATTGGAGGTGGTATCCCATTGTTTTGTAATTATTATCTGTGTCTGCCTTCTCCTTTACATTAATGGGTTCCTAAATGGAGGTTCAATTTTACTTCATCTTTTCATATTCTTTCACTAAAGCTTTACCTAACATATAGAAGATAAACCTTCATGTAAGATATGAATTTCCACCTGCCAATAAATTTCATGAGGACAGGCCTTTTGCTGTTTGGTCACTGATCTATCATGATCATCTAGAAAGTTCCTGGCACATAGGAAATATTCAATAAAGAAATATTTGTTGAACTTACAAAGTTTTGATTGGTTTATTTGATTTGGCATTTATTTAATTTGAAGTATCCTAAAACGTTTAATCATAAAAATTAATATTTGCCTATTAGTTACTATTCATTGTATTAGTGAATAAAATATTTTCTGACTTTATACCTCAAGACACAGTTTATTCACCGAAATAAAAGAATCAGATTTGCAACATCAAATTGAAACCTATGCCTGCCCTTCTGACAGGATCACCAGCCAACACATGTGCATTTTATCTCCCAAATCTGGAACTCTCATCAGAGCTTGAACCCAACTGCATTTGAATCTTAATACCAAAAATCGGGTGGGAACTTTGCTGTGCAGTCTCACTCATGATATTTCTGGCACTCTTTGGGTCATTTCATGCCAAGTAATTGCAAAAGGCCACATTAGGTTTCAGAAGTGCTGTCTCTTGCCAGAAACAGGAAGATAAGTGAACACGATGAAACTCTCGCAGGTTAACAATAATTACAACAACATATTTTTCAGCCCTATTTTTGGCACTCTCCTCTTTCTACTCTATAATTTTAATTGCTCCATTCATATTGAATTAAATGGGCACTAGTAAATTTAGCTTGTTTAATTGAAAGAGCACTGGATTGTGAAAATCAAGAGACCCAGATTCCTGTACCAATTCAATCATTAACAAGCTGTGTGTCTTTGGCAAGTCACCTGTGCTTTCTCGTTGTTAGGAACCCAACCTGAGGACACAGGAGACAGTGGTCGGATGTCTGAGGTCCCTTCAAACTCTGAGATTCTAAGATCATTTTAACTTATCCCCATCGACTTTTTCCAATTTTTACCCAGATCATTATACTTTGTTCTCTTTCCTTAGCTTAGAAGAACCTGTATCTTTGCTTGCCTCTTCAAATTCTGATGAGTTTTCTGGACCCAACTTTCTTCAAATTTCCAGCAAGCCTTCTCATGTTCTTATTGATTTTTCTTCCTTCTGATCACTTACCTTGAGTTATTCTGTGAGGACATATTATAAGCCATATTAATTCACAATTCTGTTGGATGTTAGTTTTTCATATTTAACAATAGTATTGCATAGATATTAGTCCTGTATCTCCAAGTAGATTACTATGCTCTTGTGGAAGAGACAGTGACCATGCTTCTTTTGTATGCCTTATAACATTTAGTAATATTGTGGGTTTTCATTAAGTTTTTGTTGTGTTTTAAGAAGCATTGGATTGCTTGCTTAACTGATTTTAGAAGGGAACCTATAATATTTGTGCAGAAAAAAACTGTACAAAAATAGCTTTTTGCATAAGTTGTTAAGCAAAATATGACTAATTGTTTCTATTCCATTGGTAATGCTGGCATTTGAAGTATCTTTTATTATTTGATCCATATACCCTGCTGTTTCTGATCATCGGTTTTGTCTATAGAAGAGAAGAGGGCTTTTAGTGAGACCTCTGTGTGTGTTCAAATAGTGGGAACTTACAATATTCCAGATGATTCATCTTCATTGAAAGGGTTTTTTTATAAGGCCTAAGGAGTAAGAAAGGAAGCATGACTCAAGAGAACAGGATTTTAGTACCAGTTTTGCTAGAAAATCCCTGAATAAGAAGACTAATACTAAAACTAAAACTGAGCATATTACATCTATGCTCAGTTTTCCCATTACATCTTCAATTCAGTATTATTCTCCTGACTTACTTCACAAATTAGTTTAAGATAAAATGAAAATATTTTTTAAATCTTTGAAACATATGAGTCATATTAAAATGCTAGAATATTACTGCTTTAGTTTGCTTTTTATGCTCAGTACGACTGTGTCTTCCTTATTAATCACACTTGTTAGGATTTTTTCTAAATTTGGTAGAACAAAATCTAACAAAAAAATTGATACATAAAACTAGGACTTAACTTTCCAATGAAAATAGAAACAGCCAGAGAAATGAATCCAAGATACATCTGAACCGCAATGAAAATAACTTTTTAAAATAGTTTCTCTGCTTTCTGAAAAATAAATTTTTTCCAAAAAAAATCTATTATACTGGATTTTTTATTTATGAACTACAAAGCATATTACTTTTCTACAATGGATGAGTTTGCTGAAAAAATATGCCTGGAACAATGGTTGAGGTTATGGCAGAGACCATTACTTATTGAGGTCTTCAGTCAGGAAGTAGACTATAAAAATGTGTAGGAATGTCCATTAGTGTGTGTTACATTGAAAATACAGTTCTTGCCCTGGCTGGTGTGGCTCAGTGGACTGAGTGCCTGCCTGTGAACCAAAGGATCGCAGTTCGATTCCCAGTCAGGACACATGCCTGGGTTGCAGGCCAGGTCCTTAGTAGGGGGCCTGGGAGAGGCAACAATACATTGATGTTTCTCTCCCTTTCTCCCTTCCTGCCCCTCTGTCTAAAAATAAATAAATAAAATCTTTAAAAAATACAGTTCTTCACTGTGATGACTTATAAAGAAACTCCAATTTTTTTAGAAGACTACAATTGCACAGTTTTCCAATAAATATTAAATAAAAATGTCAATGGATAACAAGTGAATTAATTGTCTTTGGCTTCCTCTTGAGAATGTACGCATAACTTTCCATTAGTTATCTATTAACTAGATCTCTTCTCCTTTGCTTAGTTTTAATAAGACTTCATAAATATTTTGAAATTATCATTATAATTAATCTCTTTTTAGCTTCTTTCCTTTGGTTGATTAACTATATTTATTAAGGGATAATTTAAATGTAATAAGGTACATTAATTACATAATTTAATCTCCACAAAAATTTATGAGATGAGTGAAAATATCTTTACTTAGTTGAAGACAAAATTAATTTTCAGGAAGATTAAATTACTCATCAAAGTACACACAGAAAACAAATGGCCAAGTCTGTAACAAAATCCAAGTATTTTTTAATCCAAAGTAGATGCTCTTAATCTTAATCCATTCTGTCTTTGTTTTACCAGCAATATATGTTTATTGGTTCTTAATTCTTATTCTTTGGAAAAGTTCATGATTATTCATTTTTGGAAATAATTTTATGTATCTGATTGTAACTTGCAATCAGAGTAAAAATCTTAACTTCTTTATATTTTGCCTTTATTTTGACATTAAGCTCCTGACATAATGTACATGAGAAATTTTAAAAGAACAAATATAAGGCAATCATAGATCAAGCACATAACTTGTATCACACGGATCTATATACAAACACAAAATAAGGTAGATTGGTTGATTTTTAACTAATTATTTAATTAATCCATTCATTTAAGCAAAATTTTGTCAAAGTCATGAAAAACAAACAAGCAAACAAAAAACTGAGAAATTTTCATGAGTGTGAGGAGATTAAATGGTCATTTAAATGCCATTTGGTGTCCTGAATTGGATCCTAGAACAGAAGAAAGACAATATTTGAAACACTGGTGACATTTAAATAAAGTATTTAATTTAGTTAATAAAATTATAAGGTCAGTGGTTTAATAGTGACCAAAGCACCATGGTATATACAGAATTATGTTAACATTAGGAAAATTCGAATGAGTGGAAGGTACACAGAAACTTCCTTGACAATCTTTGCAAATCTCCCTGTGTACTTCAAGATACTTTTTAAAAGCTTAAAGCCAAAAAATGCTTTGTTGAGTATCTAACATGTACTACACTGTGCTAAGGGGTAGTCAAGAGAGAAAAATTAAGACAGCTCCTGCCCTCAGTAAGTTCACAGTCTAATCAGATTAGTATTTCGGACTGTCAAATTGTAGGATAGTCCTTCATGTGCCTTTCTGCAGAGTATCTGAGTACACGAGAAGCAGACACTAACTCTATTTAGATAAAATCAATGAGAATTCTTAAGGATGCAGAAAATATTTTACAATCTTATTGTGCTATCTAAATTTTTAGTGTAAAACAATAAAAATAGATATAATTTGTAGGCTAATATTGTTTCTTATGTCAAGAATAATCTTCAGGCCCTGGCTGGTGTGGCTCAGTGGCCTGAGCATCGGCCTGCTAAACAAAGGGTAGCCAGTTCCATTCCTAGTCAGGGCACATGCCTGGGTTGTGGGCCAGGTCCCCACTAGGGGACTCTCTACAATCAACCACACATAGATGTTTCTGTCCCTCTCTTGCTCCCTTCCTTCCCTTCTGTCTAAAATCGATAAATAAAATCTTAAAAGAATAATCTTGAAACAATTGTTTGGACCAAATATTTCTCTTTATGAATAACAGGTAATTTTTAGAGAAAGAAAGACTGATAATGTGCCTCCCATACACGCTCCCACTGGGGACCAAATTCAGAACCTAGATATGTGCTCTGACCAGGAATAGAACCTTTAATATTTTGGTGGATGGTACAACTCTCTATCCAAATGAGCACCCAGCCAGGGCACTAGTGGTATTTTCTTTCTAGGCAGTTGAAAAATCTATTCAAGAAAAAAAACACAAAAGGGCACCTCTATCATGCTAGGCATAAATAGGCCAACTGTTAGGTCTACTTTGAAGGAAGGACAAACCTTTTTATTACCGTAACATGAACAGTATGCAGAGATATTTGTATCCAAGTTTGCTGGAAATAAATTTAGTTCATGCCTGTTATCCTGGTATAATTATAAGCAAATCCCATTTCACTCTCAAAATGTCCCAATTCGGACATTAAACTATGTAGTTATTTAACCACATAGAAGGCTTTGTCCACAAAGCGGGGAGGGAGCACATTAAGGCTTTGCTCATAGGAGGATATAGGAAGAGCATGCATGAATAGACAAATAAATTAATGTGTGTATTTTAAGTTCTTTTTCCAAATATTCAGTGATCCTACTACAGTCATTAATATTGAGTTATAATAATTTTTATGTTAAGTCTTTACTTACCTTTTATTGCTCTAAGTGAAGGAAAGGATAAATTCAACATCACATCAGAAAAGACAAGTCAGCATACATCTTCTGTTTCAAAAAATCCAATATCTGATATCTGTTTCAAATCTTTGTAGGTGAGATGAATATAGAGATGATAACCAAAAGATTGTGTTTGGCTCAAGATCCAAGCTCCAGTATAAAACTAAATATTGCTTTTGTTCCAATAAGACTGATAAGCTTTACTGTTCCAACAAAATCGATTGATATTATATTTGTCATTATTTAAAATGTAATTAAAGTGATTATAAACATATAGATTCAATTAATAAAATCCTTAGAGGAGTAGAATGTTTCAGAAATTCTGTAATGGAATATACTTTTGAATCACATGTTTTATGGTCACTGGTTCTAATTACACTCACAATACAAGTCATATTTTTCACTGAAAATCCATGACATAGCAGCTAATAATTTCCAAAGGCAGTTCAGATATCAGAAGAAATAGAAAGATCATCTTGTTATATGCTTTACTTAGGTTGAACGTTTCACAATAGTCTTTTTAAAAAGATTGTGTTTATTTATCTTTTAGAAGGGAAGGGAAGGAGAGAGGGAGAGAAATGTCAATGTATGGTTGCCTCTCTTGCATTCCCTCCTGGGAACTGGCCTGCAACCCAGGCATGTGCCCTGACTGGGAATCAAATCTCCATCCTCTGGTTCGCAGGCCCGCACTCAGTCCACTGAGCTACACCAGCCAGGGCCATTTCACAATAGTTTTTAGAGTGCAGTTGCTGTGGTGTCTTTTCACTGAGTTTTTCTCAGTTTTCAGATATTGTTCTTTATATGAATACAATTACATAAGGTGATATATATTGTAATTAAGAAAAAATCATGTAGATAAAAAATTAGTTATTTTTGTTTAAACTTCATGTCAAGTCAAACCCCTAAAATCGTACAATAATTTTAGACAATAATACATACTGTCATTACATAGAGGAAATGAGGAAAAAGACATCTATTTCATTTAGATCCATGTTGGCAATAAACGTACCTCAACTGACAGTTCTTAATCATGAAAATAAAAATCAGTAATAAGTATTTTTTCTATCTGTTGCCAATAACCTATTATAAACACATGTAAGGCATAGGCAGCAAAACAGAACTTCTTGAGCCAGTACTAGAGATTTGTTTTTAAAATACCATTCAATATAAACATTACAATGGGAGCTTTTATATAAATGTATAGTTTTTTACATTTTTTAATCCCTCTTTAGGTAGGGTATGCTTTCTTTAAAATAATCCTGTCAAATTCTCAGTGTTCTTGTACTTGAGCCTTTTAAATTCTGTATACTTTATCTGCCTGTGCTAAAGGTACTCAGTTGCCACTCAGCATAATGCTCTCCTTTCCAATATTGACTGAAAAAAGTTCTTAAAAAATTACTTTCCCATACTTTCTTGCAACTATAGAGGCTGAAAAACTAAAAATCTACTTTTCCATAGTTCCTTAAACTAAAGTTCTGGATGTAACTTAAGTTTCAGCAATTGATAAACCTAGGTTAGTTTTGGAAGACAGAGATGAAGTCTCTGTTTCCAAGAGTGTCCTTGGAGATGTGGGTGCTTAGTAGCAGTTACACTGGTGAACCCAGCATTCCATTACCTGGTATCCTGATGCCAGGAGATGGTTGTAGTAGCCTAGACGTTGGCAGTAGGAGTTCCTGAGCCCTGTGGAGTTGGGGTGGGCTAAGAGGCCACAGAATACCCCCTACGAATCTAGCTTAGGGGATGGGGAAAGCAGCAACACAAGAATTGAGTTATTTTGGCTATCAATAACAACAGACTGGTCTTCAAGCCTGCATGGGGCCAGGAAGGTATGCATGACTTTAACCCATGATGTAACTGGGAGGTGGCTCCCCCTGGTTATAGCACCTGCTCCAGAGCTTGGAGATGGTGTGCTCCACACCATGGGACCACACCTGCCTGGAGTGACTATGGCAGGCATGTAAGGCAGAAACTGTGGGAGTGCTGGCAGGTGTGGCTGATGGTGAGGGGGGATTGGAAATGGGGTTAGGAGGAGGTTCCAGTCTGGGATTTAAACTAAACGCTGGCTGTCATGTGGGATGGAGACAATATGGGGGACAATGCGAGACCTTGTAGAAAGAAAAGGGATGAAAGGACTCTTGTTGGTAGGCCACGAGGAAATAAATGCCACGTGGTTTTGGGTTAAGAACTGGAGATGGCCTCCACACAGCTGATGGTGCTGGGCGACATTCTACCATTATTCTCAACCTATATAACTTTTGAATAAATCGTTCATTTTCTTTTCACCAAACTCGGGCATTGAGAGCCATCATTTCTAACACCTGGCAGAGAGCAAGAAGAACCATAGTATAGAAAAACCCTGGGGGAGGGGGCTTGCTTTGGTAACAGTATCTTCCCCCACCCCCCAACAAGTCTAATCTGGTAACAACACCTGGACTACCACTCTGGATCAACTATTGCAATAGCAGTTCTCTGCTTCCAGCTTCTCCAAGAGAAGAAAATCTAATTCTCTAAAATCAATAATTTTTGTTCTATGCAATTAGTAGAAAGAGGTCTATTTTCTGTCCTGACACTGTCCCTTTTAGGGATCCCCATTCTGTATTGAAAAAAAAAAAACAAGGCACTTTTAGCTGATGTTTATTTGCAAGAATTACTAAAATTATTACTTTCAGATATATCAATATAAATTAAACTAATACTGCTCCATAGAAAAAATGTAATGGAACATTTTAAGTGACCGTCACTCTCCAAAACCTATCATTAGGCAAACACAGATGCTTTCGAGCGGAGGCAAGAGATTTAAGTGATCAAAAGCATTCGAAGGGGAGTATCAAAGGCTTACCTGTTTAGTGGATTTACATATCCCTCAACTGATGTCTGCTGGTAGGAGAAAAGGATGTCAAAACTGTCCTTTCCTAAAGAGGGAAACTTGCTATGATGCGCTAACACTTGCTATGATGAACTAAAACTCAGGATTTAGTTAGTCAATAGGAAGGCCCATTCTGAAGTAAACATGTCAAAGCTAAATACCTGTGCCTTGTTCCAGCATAGACACTCTAACGTGGCATGCACGCATGTTCTTGGGGCAATGGGTGCACATAGCTGATCATTATGAGATTCCATTTCAGCCTCCTAAGGTGTTGATCCACCAAGGTTTTCATATGTTGGCCAAATCAGTAAAGGGGAAGGGAGATTGTAGCTTCCTGTTATTCCAGCTGGTTGTTACTGGAGCCAGTTTTCATATGACAATACTCAAACCCCGCACTGTGGAGTGGTTCCTACTGTTTCCATTATGTCTTTGCCTGGAGAACTAGGATATTATTTTCCCCAAATTCTTTCCTCGGAACCCTTGTTGGTCAAGAATTTAAATGCTTCAAGTACTTACTTTGCTAGTGGTCTAATTCCAGTCCATGGGGTCTCTTTCCAACCACAGCAAGAGTCTCATGTTGGTCTCCTACCCAGAGTGTCTCCCCAGCATTACACACCATGAGCAGATTAATCATCCCACTGCTAACAGATTCCACTGAGCTTCTGTCATCCTCCAACTTGAACACTGGCACTGTAGAACGCAGGATGGAAGTGTTTATGAGGAAGTATTTGCAACTTAAAAATGTATATGTCAAAAGCAATTTCCTCAAAAGAATTAATGATAAAAGAACCCCATTCACTTCCAGTGTGCTGACAGCAGTAACCAGCAGTTTGTCTCTCTAATGACATTAGGAGATGCTGAAGCATGTAGCTCTCCAACCCACAAAGAGAAAAATCTTACTGTCATATGTGGTATAGTCAGGATATAAAAAGTTGCTGCCCAGGAGCGTCATAAAAAGTAGATCATGAAGCCAATTATTTTTGAGTTCCATGTGCCTTGAAAGAGGTCAATAGTTCAAATGGAGATTTTTTTTAAATTTCCAGACACCTAAGCTTTTAATAAAAAAGGAGGCGTCTCTGACATGTAAGAGAGTATCACACATAGCAAATGACTGAGATTAAAATTGCAGTGGAGATGTACATAATACAGCACAAATGCAATAAAAAATATGAGGAAGAAAGGATTTTATTCTCCTTCTGGTGGGGATTTACAACATGTTTCTATTGAGGTACCGTGCTGGCACTGGGGAATGGTACTCCTGCCAAATGCTGGCACAAGTTAATTCTGAAAAGCCACGTTCCCGTGTTGACTAGAGTTTTAAATAATAAGCATGGTGCCGCAGACCAAAAATTTCACATCACTCTGCACATCTGAGAATTAGAAAGCCTCTCTCCTGTAAAACTTCCTAGTTATTATCCTCAGTCTAAAAGCCATCTCCCACACGTTGAATGCACTTACCTGCCTCAGTGCATGTGGCCCTGCTCGTACCGATGCATCGGATCAGTATGCATTCGTTCACTCTGACAGCATTAGCACCTATTATTTGCCATGATATGATTCTGTACAGACAACGATAAACAGAAACTTCCTTTGCTATCAAGAAGCTCACATTTAAATGTGAGAAAAGGAAAGAAATGCTAGCGCACAATTGCAATGCAGTGTGACACATGCAATTATATAAGCACAGGCAAAGCAAAGAAACACAGGCAAGGTTGCGATTAAGTCCTACGGAGGCAGGTCAGCAAGTATCGTAAACAATATTCCATGTGTCTCCATACATTCACAATAGATCATGCAGGTAGTTTAAGGGCTGTATCGCTACGCCTACTTATGAACTGTATGTCACTTAAAAGGCAATTGCCTTTCCCCTTCTTTTTCCCTTTGCTAATGACCAGGAAGGCCTTCTTCGGGAGACTCCAGAGCCACAGTACAGAGGGAACCTGGAACTCTGAGTGTACTTGAAGGAGAGGTCTTGGTGAGACTAAGACATAAACTTTGTCTTATTCAACCACTCAGGTGACATTTTCAGGTATCTGTTATAGCATCTAACATTTGCTATCTTGGCTATATCAGAGACAAATGGGAATAGTTAACTTAGTTAAATATTACAGCTTAGTACTGGGAATAAAAAATTGTACCCAATTTTGACAGTTGAGTCTTAGATTGTAGCATCAAGTCATAAAAAAGTCATAAAAATAGCACATATCTCTAAAAAGACATGCAGTTCTAAAAATATCAAATTTTGGATATTGCTAAAGGAGAACATTTGATAGTCACATGTAACTGGGCAGGATATGGGAGAAAAGCAAGATCTTCATACATAATTTTAAAAAACTTTAAAATTGCATGGTAAAAAGTGAGGCACTGATTAAACCTTTAAAAAAGGTTAAACAGGTAGCAAAATGGAGAATCTTATAGAAGTAGTAAGACAAATTAAAAATCTGTTACAATAGTCTAAGTAGAAAATAAAGCCTTCAGTAAAAGCAGAGATGCAGAAAGTAGAAAGTTTGAAACTGTTGTTTATTAACGAGGCCAGAGTCAAAGTGCTTTGGTCATTGATTGATTATAAAAGGGAGGGTTAGGGTGAAGGGGGAGTCAAGGTTTGGTTCCTAATTTCTGGTGTGTGTGTGGATAATGGAGCCACCAACTGAAAACCTACACAGGGGAAAACAGATTTGGAGGTAACATAGTAAATGTATGACAAAGTGAGTTTGCAAGTTTCTGGAAAACAAAGAGAAATAAAGAGAAGACTGAGGAATGAAGGCTAGAAATAAAGACCTCACACAACACTGTAAACATAGTATGTATAATATATTTGTTTTTCTTTTTTTTTAGTTGAAGAGATAGTTATATTGAGAGCAGGAAAATTTGGGAACTTGAGCAATAATTAGAAAATATTATTTGTTAATGGACTAAATAGCCTTAGTTTGGATAACATTTCATTGAGGGAAAGCATGTGGAGACCAGGAGAAGATTTGAGATTTGCAAAGAACCAGTGAAGGAATGACAAACACGTCCTTTTTGACTATAATTCAGTCTTAGCAGTGGAATTCATTTGCTGAAGAACTCTTTCCATACATATTTGAAAATGAACTAGTAAAGATCATTATTTTTCAAAAAATAAGTAAAGGGATAAAGGAGGATAGAGCAAGAGGATAGATCATTTTTTTAAATAGGCTTTTCTGTGAAGCCTTACAAAGAATTCTCCATTGTGATATTTAAGATGATTGACAGGAAGAAAAAAATGAAAGAAACCAGAAGCTTGCTAGTGAAAAGATGAATTAGCTTCTACCTATCCTGCTGCAGTGACGTTTCCCGCCCACACATGTGATGGGCTTTGTGGTGCTGTGCCCCGGCCGAGTGGGTGCTTCCTGGTGGCAGTTTCAGTCTTTGTGAGGTTTTAATGGCATGGTGCTTGTCCAGAGCTCGTTAATGTTATGCAAGGTTTTTCCCAAGAGTGCTGCCATAGCACAGCTGTCAAAAATATAGCCAGTAAGTTTAAATAATCAGTATGACATTTTACAAATGAGCAAAAGCCAAGATACTCAAAGTTCAGAAAACTTATCCTGAACTAACATTCTCAATTTTCTCGATGTTTTAACACTGAAAGAAAAAAAACAACTTTACAGTACTGGTAAAATTTTTACTGGTAAAAGTTGTTTCAGCATAGTTTTCTATAGCTAATTACCTTTTGAAATGAGTTTTTGCAAAGCTAATATAAGACGTTTGTAAGAAGCTAACACTGTCAAATGGTCAAAACCTTGGACTGCAGATACCTGCCCGTGATTGTTCCTCTGTATGACCTTATAAAGTTACTTAACTTTTTAATTTCCCCACCTGAAAAGTGATGATAAAAACACTAATTTATCCCTAGTAATCCAGTGGAAGTCAGGTAATGAATTGGAAAAGTTATTCTGGAAATTATAAAAGCACTTCATTAAATCCAATGATCAGTTCTATTTTCAGAGTTTTATTTTATTTTTTTCTCAAGGGCATTTGTACTAAACTATATGTAGCATGTATAATTAAACTGTTCTGTTTCTTCTTATGTACAACCAGATGTGTGTACACACATTTGAACTAACTCAGCAAAGCATTTTTAATGTGTATTTTTTAATGTGTATTTTTTAATGTGTAACTCAGAAAAGGATTTTTTAATGTGTATTTTTAATGTGGATTTTTTAATGTGAAAAAAAGGCTATTCATCACAAAAGCAGTTATAAGACATGAAGGATATTCTTATTCTACTCAGTATCTCTAATGAAAAATATTGATTTATTATGGAAGCAATCATGGTCTCTTTCACCAATTCTAAAACATATTTTTGTATCTCTGGAATTGAGATACATTCTACCATTGCTACAATTTTGTAGTTTATTGATAGTGTTTTTTTCTCTTTGTATAAAAAAATAATGTGCTTTGATCAGATGAAAATAAGTGCAATATATTTAAATCATTCTTTCAAAGTATCTTAGTTATTAAGTCAAACTGAAGTGCTATTCAATAAAAAAATGAAGCTTTTTTTCTATATTTTATAAATACCAAAATTCAAGATAAAACTATTAAGAGCGAATGGGTATTAGTTCATGCCTTTATGAAGAGATGCTGAGATGTAATTAAACATGAAACAGCTTTAATGGGGGAGGGACAGGAAAAGGTAGGAGAGCCTTCAGACCTGAATGATAATCCAACGACTATAGAAGGAGGAAGAGGACTAAGAAGAATCATACTGAAAGAGCCTATTACTGCAGCAAGGATGGTGGGAAACCATGCAGCTGTCTTCAGACGGAGGAGTGCCACATCTCACCATAACAGACTGCTCCATTTGTACCTGGCCTTCTTCTGTTACTGGCTGCAATCTCCCTGGAAAAAGAATATGGCTTTGGTATGGCCATGGTGGAGGGCCCAGAGGTAAAATCTTTGGTCACTTAGCTAGAAATATTAGCTGTCTATTTTTATAGCCACCACACTTGGTTTAGGCAATACAGCCCATAAGAACTGGGACCATTCCATTTTTATTATACAATCTTTTTATTTTTGTAACAATAAAAATTAACTTTATTAATAAATTCTATTTTACATCACATAAAAGTTTATATGACACACATGTTAAAAGTTTACCAGTATAGAAAGCCTTATAAGTTTTAGTCTTATAGAGATACAACATGAAAAATTTTCTCTGTTTTCAGCATTCACATTTGGATATTTACTTGTATACATGACCCACAAATCTCTCATATATTAATTAGCAGTGCTGTGAAGTGTGGGGGAAAAAAACAGCTGAGGATCCAGAAAAACTCATATAAGTAGTAATTTTTTTCTGAACACTCTTCCTGTGCTGATCTCTCTCTCTCTCCTCTTTCCTTACCCTTTCTCTCCCAATGACCCAGTCTGACAAGTCACTCAGCCTCTCTCAGTTACAATTTCCTTAAAAATATAATGAATAATATGATCTGAAATAGCCATTCCTTGAAAGTATGTTCAATATATTAACTAAAGAGTTTAGAGATAATTCTAGGTCATGATTAACAATACTAATGGAATTCGGAATTCTGCAGAAAATGACAAAGTTGAACCAGTTTAAGGGAACACACCAGGCTGATTCTATTACTTTCAATCCAAACCAGATCTGTGGTTTCTAAAGCAAACTTGAGTTATGCTCATATTTTAAGAACTCATCCATTGGTGGTATCACCTAGTAATAGCATGGGATTTGCAAAGACTGTTATTTTTTGAAAGGAAATGTGCTTCTTATCTGTAGTTTTTAAATATATATATAAAGTACAAAATAATAGAAATTAATCCAAAGACATGGTTTCTCATGCTTTCAAGGTGATTTTTTAGAAAAATCCCATTAATTGTTATAAGGTAACTCTATTGACTAAGGCTAAAAGTATATTAAGTTAAAAATACAGCTGGCAGAATGAACAAATTGAAGAACAAATTGAATTGCATATCTAAATACTGGTTTTAAGACCGCATATTTTGAACTTATTTCATAATTGATAAATGTATTAGCCAATATTATAAAGTGTTAAAATAATACAAATTTATATTTCAAAGAAAATAGTTTGTGATTTTTTATTCATGTTGTGTATTACATAGACTAACTTTCCTGATGACCAGGCCAACGAAACTGAAATAAATGATATAACTAAACTGATTTAATTAATTGCAATCTCCATTGAAACGAATAACACATTTAGTGCCAGTAACCAAGTTACATGACTCTATATTTGGATAATTTTTGTTCTCATTTAGAAAAATCATATATAAAATTTGAAAAGTCCTGAGGTTTAATAAATTCCGTTTTGGGAAGGAAGAACGCCAAGGCAAAGTGATATTCTTATCACATCATATCATGTCAAGTGTACATACTATCAACATGACTAAATTAATCTTAACCTTGATTATCTCATTTGAGATGCTTTGCCGGGTTTCTTTACTGCAAAGTGACTATTTTGCTGCCCTCTCTTTCCAAACCATACTCTCTCTGGAAGCAGGTCTCTGTGTAAAACCAACATTTAGACAAGGGGGAGTTATGCTTATCCCCTTAAGGGCAGGGTGTCAACACAAATTATTCAAAATTCTTCTGCAACGGAGATTTGATCCTCCCTCTGCCCCCATCTCGTTAGAGGGTGGTCACTCCCTCATTTTTTGGCTTTGTAAGATGTTCCAGGCTCATTTTGTATATTTCTTTCCTAGTTCTAGGATCAGTCATTTCACCAAAAAGTCTGAGTTTCTCTTATTAAAGAAAGGAATACAGACAAATTCTGATTGTTAAACGTGATCATTGCTAATGTGTGGCATTGATTTTTGGCTGACAAAGAAAAAATATATATGTGGGTATACCAACCTCTGGTACATATACATATCCATAAATATTTTTGTATGTAATAATCTATACCTATAGTAAGGTAAATCTGAATGCACACTGATGTGACCAATTTTGATCCATTACCATGTGCACGATTTTAGATTACTATATTTTCTTATCTAAAAATGGCCAACCCAACAGGGTCCTACCATCCAGCATTCATTTACTTAATTGTCCAGTTCCAGTATACGTGTGAAGTGGTCCCAGAATTGTGAAACACTATTCTGTGGGAATCCCTTTTATCAACTAGAATTTAGTGCACACATACAGTTCTGTTTCCCTTTAACCTTACGGACTATAATAATTTCCCAAATTACTTAGGTCAGCTCTTTTCCCTCACCTTCTTCACTGAGAATGTCCAACTGAAGTATTGAAAAGATAGGCACTACAGAAAGATACTTGGATACATAAATTTAAACACCAAGTAAAGGGGTTTTTAGAAGGTACAATAGGAAAAACAAAGAATCGAATGTCTAAAAACTAATGAGAAATGTTGAATAGCTTTTTAAATCTGTATAAGAAAAGTACAGCAAAGACACATTTCTATAAAGTATTGTGTTGGGATATTTATTTTTCTTTTATGGGTTTGAAATACTTTTTACCTACTAAGGGTTTTAATAGTTAAGCCTACAAATATTTTTATATCATCATTTATCTTCTCAATACTTTATGCAATCTTTTTACATATAAACTATTTGTGTTTTTACAATGTCAAATTTGACAGTTTAGTTGGGTTCTCTGGATTTTATGCTATGCTTAGAAAAAACTTTCCTACGGCCAACATATTTTTCTAGAGTAGTCTGATGGTTTTAATTTTTACATTTAGGTCTTCAACCCACCAGTAAAGTTGTTAACATTTATTCTTATTTCTACAATATTTTTTAATGAAATAAGTAATTTATTATACTAAGGCCTTTCAAAACTTTTTTATTCTTATAATATGATGTTATTTAGTGTGAATATAGCTTTTCTGTGATAAAATAGGTCTCTCTAGAATTCTGAAATCACTAATCTTGTTTTTAGTTATTTGTTGCAAATGATGAAAAATAATTCTGTATTTGGTGGATAACTAGATTTTCTTTCTTAACTTATAGAGCCTTTTAATGTAATTGACATTCAAAAATTTCAGTGATATATGATTAGTTCATTCAGTTTCTTTCCAAATTTAGTGGCCCTTTTTGATATAACACTTGTCTTTCTTCAAGTCAGAAAAAAGAAAAATAATAATAATGTGAACATTTAATCCACTGCTTAAATATTGCACGACAGAACCAAGAATGGGCATCTTAAAGACTCAAATAGTATTATTCCCAGAGGAGTATAGAAAAAGAAATATATATTTAAGAGTTTTAATGTTTTTATTTGGAAAATAGAAATCTACTTCAAGCTGGAGGGCCATCCGTATGACACATTTTATAAATGATTTCCTGCCCCTGTGCTTTTACCTAGTTCAGCCCTAGCTGAATAGTAAACTTTCACCGACTGCCCAGTTATTTCCTTCTCTTTGTTCAAGGCTATCTGGTAGCTTAATGTATTTAAGGTATTTTCTCCTTTCTTAAGGTATTTTCTCCTTTCTAACACTCATCACACCAGAGTTCTTCAATCTCTTTTTTATAATTAAATTAGAAGCTCTTCCATGACTCTATTTCTAGTACTTATAACATTTCTGGAAGATTACAGGTGCTTATTAGACCTTCATAGTATATCCTGAAGTCTTTCTTTAGTGATTTTGAGTTTATTTTGGTTATGAATGAATTTTTTCTTATATATTTTTGAGATAATCAAATAGGTCTTTATTTATTTATTTATTTATAATTATTTTATTGTTATTCAATTATAGTTGTCTACATTTACCCCCACCACTCCCCCCACCCCAGCCATCCCTACCTCCCTTCCTTGCTTCCACCCCAACCTTGGTTTTGTCCATATGCCCTTCATAGCTAATTATGAACATATATGATGGATATCATCTTATAATTATTTGGTAACTTTCTTCTTTCCTAAACTTATTGTCATAGAGACTTACATTTAATTATTTTGTGTTTTCTGCCACTTTTTTATGATTTTGATTATGTTTTTAATTCCTTTCCAAGAATTCCTTAAGTTGTATTTATATTTTTTAAGTAAAGTTGTATCTTCTTATTCTCCTATATAACATAATATGACAGTATGCTTGAACTCTATTGAACTTTTTCTTTAATTTCTCTATTAATGAGCTTTAATATTTTATAAACCCCCACTTTCAAAATGTAATGATTATTTTTAGAACCTACATTCTCTTTAAAGAATGATTTTGGGAACTCTATATCAGTGTTAACTATAATGACTGGTTCCCATGTTTATCTCAGTTTATTTCCCATAAGTTTCATTCTTGGATTTTAATATTATTCATTTTAAATTTCCTGACATGCATTTTTAAATGAGTTTTGTTTTATTTATTTTTTGATGAGCACATCAGGTGATACATTTTCTGATATGTCAATTACATAAAAATGTCCTTCTGTTCTCCACATTCATCACAGAGCACTCAGTCGGGCATAAGACAATTGAATGATGTTCTTTTCCTCTTAAAACACCGAAGGCATTGTTCCCTTGTCTTTCATCAATGTCATTCACAAAAGAGAATTGTGAAGCCTGTTGGTTTTATGTTTCTTTGTAATAAAATATTTTTCCACTGGATTCTTGTGCAGCTTTAACTGCACATGCGCACACACATACTCTTGTATGTATAAAACCAATTATGGCAAAATCATAACAATTGTGGAAACTAGATAAGATACATAAAGGTTTCCCTTTACTGTACCAGCAGCCTTTCTGTGTATTTAAACATTTTCATAATAAAAATTGTAATTCAATAATTTTCCAAGATGATGACAGGTGTGATTTTTTAATGTGAACCAAATAAGTGCATCATTCTGTATACTGAAGTTCATTTTAACTCGGAAAAATTTCTATAAACATTGTTGGACTACTGTTCTGATTCTCTATTCTATAAAAACAACAATTCTTGGATTGGATTTCAGCCATGTTTTTCTCCTGCCTGTCTCATCTTTTACAGTTTTTTTCCCCTTTAATTCTACATTTGGGGAAATCATATTTTCCCTTTACATAACATTAAATTTTCCATTCTGTAGATGACATATATTTTTTTTATTTTTAAAAATTTGTTAGAGCTAATATTCTACTCTTTTTAGATCTTTTATTTACTTCTTTTAATCTCAACTTGTACTCTTTGCATCTCAAGTCATTTTTCTCTTCAAGTCACACTGTCTTATTCTGAAACAGTTTCTTTGTCTGACTCTTACTCAGGTTTTCTATGAATCCAGATTCCTACAGTTTAGTTGCCTGCTCCCACCCAAACTTCATAGCATGTTTCCCCTTTGCCTACTTGTTTAGAAATTCTATACGTTACCATGATGTTAGCATTTCCCTATTCTATAATATTTCATCATAACTCTTGTACTTCCTTTTTTTTTTTTTACTTTTTCTTCTTTTCAATGTCATTATTTTCTGAGAGGGATTACTAAAATTGAATGTACAACCAAGCGGACTACCAATATCTTGTTCATTGTCCACATTTATGTTTAAAACCCCATCTCATGTTAAGCGATGAAAAGTAAGTGCGCAACTCGGGGACAGACCTTCCTGGCTTTCCTGGGAATGGCCTAGTGTTAGCACTGGAAGGTTCATGTCCTAGAAATCTCCTCTGTCCTAGGTAAATCACAACAACCAGTAATGCTGGGGCAGCCCAGTGACTAGCTACTTTTTTTTTCAGTTGGCTTTTAATTCGTGCAACTGGGCTTCTCTCCAGAGTTGCCATGCTATAGAATAAAAACAGCATCTAGTGCCCTGGGGATGTAAACTAATGTAATGGTGATGATAGTTAATAATACTGTATTGTAAATTTTAAATTTGCTGAGAGAATAGATCTTAAAAGTTGTCATCACATGAAAAAATGCAACTTTGTATGTGGATGTTAATGTGGTAATCATTTCAGAATGTATATGTACATTGTATCATTTTGTACATCTGAAACTAATATATGCTAATTACATCTAAAAATGAGAAAAAACATTTGATTTTTAATAATAAACAAATGTAAAATAAGGAAAGATAAAACATAAATAAAAATACATGTGATTATTTTGAAAATAAAATTAAAGAATTTTAGAACTTGATTAAAAATTAAGCTATGAATTCTTTCCTAATTTTGGGGATTACATAGTGGGCTGATGGTTGAATACATTTATTTTGAATAGGCACATTCCTCTGAACACTCTATTCTATCAGAATAGTAAGGAGTAGCAATATTTACACTGAACAGTAACATATAATTTTACATACATATCACATATATACTGTTAATGGTTTCATATAAAACATTCCTGCTCTGACATTTACATTCATTCCATGATTACAGCACGTTTTCCCATGGTCTGGTAGACAGAATCATTGCTTCCTGTGTCTTTTGTTTATAGATACTTTTTTTGTCATTGTTTGTGTTTTCCCTTTCCACTGTAACTTCAAATGCCTAAGCATCTCTTCATCTTTAATGATTATTAACAATTATGCAGGCTAGTCATATAATTCAATGATCTTGTCTATATATTAGGACTACCATGTCATGCTGCTTGAAATATAAGTCAAATACATTACAAAACGTTTTTTAAATGTGAGGTTACAAATAATAAAGAGCCCCCTTATAGCAGGCAGTGAGTAATGGGGAACCTTTCAAAAAATCTCACAATGTTAAGATGTTATCTGATATATTTTCTGATATATTATATTGGAAAATAATGATACCTTTGTTTCTACTCTATTCCATTACAAACCTACCATATTTCATGCATGTTAATGGTGTTTCTATTTAAAATAAATTTAAGGGCATAATTGCAATTCTAAAGCATGTCCAAAAATTCAAATGACAGTGCTGTGACTTGGTTATCACCCTATTTTCAATACATTTTTTAATTGAACGTCTGACTTCACACAGCCACAAAACTAACGTCATTCTGCTATTTCACTTAAATTATTACGTCCCAGACAGTCTCTGTCTGAAAATATTGAGTAGCATGAAACTCAACTCTAGGAATAAAGCTCGGTGGGCCCTAAAATAAACCATTTTTATTTTTAAAAAAAGCTAGAAATTAAGCAGAGTATTACAGAACCTAAAACTAAAAGGCGCCCACTGGCCCATTTTATTCCCCTGGTGCTTTAACACATGAAGTGTAACTCCCCACAGAAAAGTGCCACATGCTTTCTCCTGTTAAATGACTCAATAGATGGTCTTTCCTCAATTGCTTTCACTTTTACCATTTGAAAGCCCCAGCACTGTTATATTTAACCCCCGACTTTTCTTTCTTTCTTTTTTTTTTTCGTTTCTCTATCTCTAAAACCAGGTTAATTCAGCAGGCATAGGGACTGGCTATCTTTTACACTTCCTACATTCTGCTCAACTAAAGGGCCAGAGTAATTTACCTTGAGGACACAGTCTTTTCTACATCACACCAAACCTTAGACAAAAAAATTCGCTCTCAGAATTAGCATTACCCCTTCAAGCTCAAAGGTAGCATTATTTTTATTTCTCTTATTTCATCATATAACCATTCAAAATTGTCTTCATTATCTTAAATACCAAAGACTTCTTTAACCAGAAAATTACTTTCCAGGGTACCTTGCTAGAATACTAGAAACTGCATTAATTTTCCTTGGGACTACAGGAGAAATAAATAGTTGTGGAAATTTGTTAGCTGAAACAGTGCAAAATTTAGAGTTGGCACCTATAAAACACGAACACAAATGGGCAACTATTATTAGCCAACACACAGCAGGGCCCTGAGGCACTAGGTAGAGGAACAAGTGGAAGGAGTTGTGAAAGACTTCAAATATGAAGGAGAAAATCAGGGCTTCCAAAGAAATGGAAAACACATTTTGCCTATGGCATACCCTCTATGCAATAATACTGTGTCTTGCAAAATTTTAAAGGTTTTGAGTAAGATGTTGAATTCATATGCATACATATGCTTACTTGATAGCGTTTGGATTTAGGGTATTAATAAATGATGATTAAAGAAAACGGAGGCCTCCATGCATGCCTAAGGGAAGGCTCCATGGACTTTCCAATAATTACCATTTTTGTTCTGATTACAAGGGGGAAGTTGAATTTTAGAGCAGAACACCAAAGTTTTAATTAAATATACAAGAGAAAGTTGATACTAAGTCATACGAAAGAAAGTAATTGAAGCATATCCAATTTGATCAGAAGTCAAGAATTTCAGTAATAAGGAAACCTTATAATCATAAGATTTTATTAATACCAACACACTTGTCTTACTCGAATGATAACTCTAACATTGAATTTTAATGAGAAGTATTCAAAACTGACATAGTCTAGATGATGTTGTCACAGGGCTATGAAATTGCACCCTATTTTTGACGCTTATCCAGGATTTATATTACAAGAGTGCTAACAGTAGGTTGTTTTCAAGGCAAAAGGACAGGAAAATGGAAAAGAGAGGAGAGTAATAGGGTCTGAGAATACAGGGGATAAATTTTCTTTATATTGGTCTAGCTAACTATGTGGCTATTAATTTTCACAGTAGTCATTTCCATATACTAAACTATATGTTTCTTTGATCTAAAAATAGCTAAAGAACTTATTAAGTCCTACATAATTTTAACAACACTGTGGAAACTTTGAAATTTTCAGATGGAAAGAGCAGACCAGAGTTATTATAGGCTCTTCGTATTACTTCATGGTAAATATGTCTAACGATTATCCATTCTGATGGAGACTTGAGTTACTAAATACTAAATGATACACCTAATGAACATAATAGCCAATGCACGCTCATTGGTTGAACATGAACTACCTGATTATTATGTTCCACATGAGGCTTGAGCCATCAAAGAAGCAGACAAAAATAAATGTCTCCTTTCAAGGAGCTTCCCCAGGTTGTGGGTAATCAAACAAAGAATCTCAGGACTGGATTAGCACTAAGAACGTAGAAGGAAAATTATGTAAGTCTATGTGCCCATCCTGGGGCATATATACCTATACCTAAATCATATGCCATATTTCGTTGCTTGCTTAATTCATAAAGTTTGAATCTGAACTAGGTTTCAAAGGTTGTGCAGATACTCCTTGAATCATTCTTGAGTGCTCACTATCTAATCAAGACTGTTTAAAGTGCTATGGATCATTTTCTCTAGGGTGGTAGGTGTCAATTCATCCCTTTCTACAAATTAAGATTAACCTATCACTGTGGAGACACCAAAGTGAGGAAACAGTACAAAAAGAAAATGTTAATTCTTTCTAAGAAGAATTTTGACTTCTCTCAAGTTTTCAGACTCTGTTATTAATGTTCATATTATTATCGTACTTGTAAAAAGGTGTTGCAGAATTTTCAAAATATATATACAGCGTGAACCCTGAATCCAGTCTCACATGGGGAAGAGACCTAACCTTAACCCTCATGGGCTTTGAAGAAGGCCCCTGGGTGATTCTGAATCGTGCTATGTGATCCCATTCTCCAAGTCTGAGAGAAAAACACAACAAAACCATATAACAGGTGCTAAGCTAAACCAGTCAAGTTATTCTCAGTGGCATGTCTAAAATCTGAGCATCTGCTGCTGTAGGAAGGAGGATGCCTTGATGGGAAGTATGTACAGTGGTTACTGGAGAGTTCTGAGTTCAGACCCCCAAATACATGAGTTTGGGCAAATCACTGATGCTTTCTGTGCATCAGTTTTCTCATCTATTTAATGGAGATGATATCATGAGAGAATCTTTCTTATGAGATTACAGTGACAAATGAATTAATATAGGTAAAATAGTATCTGGTAAATAGTCATTGTTATTAAAATTAACTTTCTTCTTGTGAAACTGTTGTGATTATCCATTGGCAAGTAGAAATTATTGGGGAGGTCACACATGTAACTTTGACTTTTCACATGCATGTTTTTGATCATAGTGTAATCAAGAGGGATATTGATTAATTACTATTTAGAAAGCGAGGTAGACCAATTAAATGAGCTCTATAGTTTATACAATTTGGGGGATTCTCTTCAAAACTAAAAAAGTATTAATTTAAATTTCGGTATGACAATGAAGACTTATTTAGAGTGGGAAAATAAATCACGACAGTTAAAATATCAAAAGCCAACATATACCACAAACATTTAAAAATCCAGAAAAATAATGGAAATGTGTGCTTAATTTAGTTATTTGCCTGACACGGTTTTATGATACAGTTTTCTCCCTATAGTGTGGGACTTAAAATTTTAACATTACATAATAATGCCTTTTTAAATAGTTTCTGTAGAGAAAAAGTTGCAGCTATTTTTAACACAGCTGATAGAAACTTGTGTATTACTATTATTATTATTATTATTGCTTTCTAAGATTTTAGGGCACAGTTAAGTATCTAACTGAAGGAAAAAACTTTGTTTTAACTTGAGAGTCAGCCAATGAAAAAATATTTTAGAGATCATCAATTGTCTCCATACATTTTGCACCTTGTACCTTCCTCACTCCCAGCACACATCAAGCCTCTGGTGCAACAGGACAGGTTGTTTGTACCTCACTATGACCTTTGCCTTTGTATCTCCATACCACAATATTGGAGAAGTTGGCATAGTAGTTCTGGAAAACATTCTTACAAGGCAATGGTGAGCCTAATAAATTAACCACACACAGGAGTCATTGCCAAATCGCAAAGTGATTGCCAAAAAAAAATGCTATTAAACCCAAACAAAATGCATCCCACATTTTTTCTTAAGCAGATTCCAGAAAAGTCCATGGCTATCCCAATGCTACTTGACATAGAAGTTGAAGAGATAACAATCTCAAGGGAGTTTAGTAACTTACCTTGGTACATTGTAGTAAAACTGTAAGACCATGTGAATATGTTGCTAGGGCCTCTGCCAGGGTTCTGGAAGGAACACGTGCAAATAAAGAGGCATGAAGCTTATACTCTGATTTTTATGCAGGTAAAATCTTTACAATAAAGAATTAAACGTATTTTTAAAATCTGTACTAAATTAGCACTAACTGTTGCAAAAGATAATATTGGTTGTGAACACAATAAAACTACAAGTTTCTTTATAGAATAACTAAATACACTTTTTAAAAATTTTGAAATAGAGAACAGGCTGACAGTGACCAGAGGGGAGAGGGGAGGGAATTTCAGGGGAAATAGGGGAGGGATTTAGAGGAACATATGCAAAGGATACATGGACAACAGCTGAGAAGGGTGGAAATGGGAGGGAGGGGGGAGTACGGGGTGTGAGATGGGATGGGAGTAATAGACAGAAAACTGTACTTGAAAAATAATTATATAAAAATTTGGAAAAAAATAAAAATAAAAAATTTTACTTGAAGTTTTTTGGGAAAATTATGTAACTAGAAATAAATGTAGATGCTACTTTTTTATTTTTGCTCTAGAAAAGCATGCATATCTTCTGAGTTAAAATGGCATCTTTTCAAGGAAATGTATAATACCTTTTACTTTGGTCTACTCCTTGAAACACTAGGTTTATGAATTTTTTTCCTTAAAAACAATCATTGGGGGCAGAGAGGGATAGAGCAAAAAAGAAAAAAAAAGAAAAAAACTCAGGGACATGGACAACAGGTTGGTTATTGTTGGGTTGGTAGAGGAGGGTCTAGGGGGATAAATGGTGATGGAAGGAGACTTTACTTGGAGTGGTGAGCACACTTAACACACAATACGGTGTACAGATGATGTGTTGTGGAATTGTGCACCTGAAACCTGAATAATTTTGTCAATTAGTGTCACCCCAATAAATCCAATAAAAAGGGAACAAAAAATTAGGTTTTATGTACAAACTATTTATGATGCTTATTCATGATATATCATAAATAAGTCATTTATAATTAAATGACTTTTCACAGGTGGTACACTTGAGGTTTATAGCAGAAGTTGTTGCTTTTTTTGCCCAGCTTCCATTTACCTTCTTTCTTGTAACAGCATGCTGGTTCCTCCACAGGCTTATCTATGTTTTCTAATTTTCTACAATAAACATGTATTATTTATTAAAAAAATTAAATGACTTTTCATATTAGGGTTATGTTTCCTGCAAATAAAATATGAAAGGCTCCAGTGATATCAAGGTATAACTAAATTTGGGAAATTATTTTTAAAAACTTGATTAATGAGTCCATTTGATTAAGCACACTTCATTTAAGACACATCCTTTCATATTAGTTGTGATCAAGTACATTGTTTTCACACTATTAAACATAGAAAAAAATGGTGGCTTATTAATTTATGGTTTGCCCAAGATAACATATTTTTGCAAGTAAGATTAAAAGGTGTTATGGCAACTCTCTCATGCAGAAATGCCTTCTCCCAAAACAAATTGAGCAGATTTATCAACTGATGTACTTCACATGCATTCCCCGAAGAAAAGGTTTTGTCGACAGCATCATCATTAATTTATTTAATATATTCTTTAAAACTGCAAGGTTCAAAATTTAAGACCAAATAAACATAATTGTTTTCAGTGCTAGCATTAATTACAAGTGTTCAATTAACTATTGCTTTGAAAAGCCAGGTGTGGGTCATTTTGCATTTTATAAGAGCCAAAAGATGGAAAAAGCCAAGAGGTATAATTTACCACCCAGTATGAATAGGCCAAATACTGCATATAATAGTGAGGATCAGTTTTCAAAGTACCACATCCAAACTTTCTCCTGTTAGTAAACTCACTGCTGTATCACAGACACACTGTATTAGAAAAAAGCTTTCTGCAAACTAATTATTTTTCTCTTCATGCTTTGAATCAAAATCAATCCCAGAAAAAAAAATGTGCTTAAAACTGCCTAAAGATGAACTATTAAAAAATAATAATTAATGCACATATACACACAAAAACAAAACACTGTTTTAAGAAGTTTTAAATAGGCATTTGGTCTTTTTATAGGAAGATACTCCTTTTGGCTTTTCAGAACACTCTTCTCATTTTAAAACTAACATGAAACCCTGACTAACGTAACAGGACTACCTCGCTCTCATCTCCGTCTGTAGATCTCTGCAGTCCCATCTGGATCGGCATCACAAAATGCAGAACAGATGGACGCGAAACACATAGCGTGATGAGGAAAACTATGAACAGGAAACATTGCTGTGCATAATCACGCTAAAGAGTAGGCATATCATTTTAGGTGATTTACATTTGAATACTTTGGAAAATGAATGTCATCCCCAAAAAGTTTCCATGAATACATTCTCCCTCCACTGGAAACTGTCATTTGGCACCATTAATGCAGTTTACCAGTGGAATATATTTTCTTTTTTAAGATATGAAGGGCACCAAAAAGGCCAGCACAAAACATAAAATATGCATAAAGCTTAATATGCACATTTTAAGCAGGCCTCCAGGAACCAAGTGGATCTTACAAATGCAGTCATAAGAGGTCCTGGATTAAGGACATTAATGGTAAGTAGCTGTTGTGAGGTGTGATTTGGTGATGACAGCAAAGGGAAGAGGGAGAGAGGAAAATATGTGGAAGAGGCAGCAAAGAATGCCTGGGAGCCCAGACTTAATTGTTGCCCCAAGAGGCTACGGAAGCACAGAAGGAGATGGAAAAGGCAGAGAAACAGGGCACAGCACTTTTAAAAAATCGATTTTATTTATTTATTTTTAGAGAGAGAGGAAGGGAGAGAGAAAGCCTGGGAGAGAAACATCGGTGTGCGAGAGAAACAGATTGGGTGCCTCTCGCACGCCCCCAACTGGGGATTTGACCCTCAACCCAGGCTTGAGCCAACCAGTGGCCTTTCAAGTCCACCGGCCAGCGGTCAATCCACTGAGCCAGGGCAGCCAAAGCCAGACGATTCCTTCGTGATCTCTGCATCTTGTGCACATTTCTGAGAGGGGGTTTTACTTTACAATATTTCAAATGGTTAGTTAATTTTCATTCACAGTGTCTAGAGTCACAGAATTCACATGACTGAAACCACCTTCCTTTAGAGAAACCAGGTATTTCTGTTTCATAATGAAATTCCATGATTGTAAAAAATATAAAATAAAAATGTTCATAATGATCAATCACTCACCTCACTTTCTACATATTTTGTATGTGTACATGGCAGCTAAAATGTTTTCTTCTTTTCAGAATCAGAATGTGCTTTCTATATCATATCACACTACTATAGATTCTTTCTAGAAGGAGGTTTTCCGTTTGGGGAATGTATAACATGCTATCATGGCATAGTGATAATAACATGCCTTGTACATAGCTTTCCTTGTACATTAGCCTTTCTGAAGAATTCACTTTTTCTGAGCATTAATTCAAGAACCCAGATTCTCCTTTTAACCCTTTTACTCACAAGTAAGCACAATAAGCCAACTTTTAAATTCCACTACTTTAGTACAACAAAAACTACTTTATATCAAAATGTGAAATTCACAATTTTATCATTATTCCATAATGATAATTAAGTAAAAATACATTTCACAAAGCTACCCTAAAACTTTTACATATACATTCTCAATTAATCCCTAGAGTGTCTTGATGAAGTGGTATTACTTCTATCTCCTTTTCACATCTAAGAAAACTGAGGTGTGAAGTCGGGTCACAACAGTGAAATGTGGGGTCCCTTGATTTGAATCCACCGTCAAGCTATGGTGGAGTTCAGCACTGGACCACCCTGTTACTCTGTCTTGATATGGTTTTTGTGTATATATTGTATTCTGAAAACCATTCACTTCTCTTTACATGTATTAATTCAATCAATCGTTCCTCAGCCCTATTAATTAGGTACCATTATTACACTCCATATACATATGAGTATATAAATATATATTCACACATATTTTGTATACTTATATAAATATTTATATACTTATATATTTAGATGTACAGTTTATGGAAGTGTGTGTGTATATCTGTATATACACACATGTATCTATTTTATATATGTATGGAAACTGAGGCCCTGAAAACTGTATGATATGACCAAGTCTAACTCATAAAGAGAAATGTCAAAGACTTCTATAACTAGGAGAAAACTCCCCTGCCTAGCCTGTGTGCCTTAGTCTAGGCGATTCACAGCTGGTTAGACGCAGCACCGGGAGGTGAAGAGGGATTCCCTGAGTCCCAGTCTGGGGCTTCATCCATTGTTATTCCCTACAGACACACACCAATGGGGCTACGCCCACCAGAAAGGATGCCGCTTTTCTCATCTCCCTCACTTACTCAATAAATTCTTGAATCTCAGACATGTCCTATGGCCCAATTGGCCCACAGACCTAGCTAGCAAAAATATCTGAATTGTTTTATGCAGTTACCATGATTTGGTACAGATTAAAAAATCCTAAAAACCAAAAAAGTACATAGTTTATTGTATAGTTACAGTAATGGTATATACAGTGATAACTACAATTATGTTATGTTCTGCTAATGTTTTACTCAAACTTTCGTCATTCAAAATTGGAGAAATCTCTGTGTAGCTATAGTCTGGACGCCACAGTCTGCCTCACCCTCTCTCACCATCCTATTCCCATACTCTCTGCTCTACCTTGGAGTGGTCATTTCTGCACACCACTTCTTTCATTACTCATTAGATGAAAAATAAACGGTGTAATTTGCACTGGCTCAGTGTTTACACTTCACCAACAGCTTTCATACAGTGATTAATTAAATATCTATTTAACTTGAAAGACAGTTTTATCCAATGAATTCAGTAAGAACTTCACCCCGCAAAATGCCTTTCTGTGCAGTGACATCGTTTTCTGTTCATTTCGCTTCCCTGTGCAGTCTGGGATCTGTCCGTGGTACAACTGCAGCGGCTTTATCTGGATAGGTTGGCAGATAGATTGACAGGTAGATTGACAGATAGAGAGAGAGTTCACAACAGCTATGAGAAAAAGTAAAGCAACTGAAATAAAAGCCCATGGTACAGTTAACTGGAATCTTTAGATTTAACCAGTATTTAGGGAATGGTAATTTTTTTCTCAAATAAGAATTTTTAATAAAAAGAAAGAAATTGCTAACTATAAAATGTACCATAAAACATTTCCAACTGATTAAATGCAGCCTAATATAACATAAAATATGCATACTTAGTATGAGATATTCACTTGATAAGTTTGAAACTAATAATTATATCACATGAACTATTTAACCAAAAGCCAACTTGTGCTCACATTCAACTTTTACCCGCTCACATAAAGCAACTTTAACTGCTGACTACATCTCAGAACCCAGTTTGGAGTGGCTGATAGCAGACCAGTGCGGTATGTTATACTTGGTGAGCTCAAGACTTATGAGGGTTTCTAAAACCAGACAATCATCGGAATACAGCATACATCCCTGTACGGTACATTTTACAAAGTCTGCAAAGTAAATTTATCATGTGATCTAAGGAGTCAGTTCACATAACTTGCAAAACAAAGCATGGAAAGTTTAGTTCTCGTAAAATAATCTCAGCCCACGCCCGAACATGCGTAGTGTAGGTGTAAACGCGTTGCCCTGTGTGTCCTGGAGGGTTCTGGGAAAGCAGTGTTGTGTTGCAAGCATCCACGGCCTTCTACTAACTGTTTTCCCTTTCTCTGGATTGACAGAGAAGACTTCTAAGAAAAAATTCTAACGGAAGCTCTTGCCTCAGCAACAGGAATACAGAATTCTGTAGTAATAGTGTTTTGAATGAGGGTGAAATGTCCACGGGAGAAAACATCCCCTTATTTGTACATGGAGGCTTCCCAGCATTTATGCTTCTTTACCTTTATCAGTGTCCTACATTCAAGTCTAAATAAAATAGACATAAAAATATGTATTTTGTTTGGCAGCTTATGAGATGATACACTTTACTTCTCAAGTGCCTAAGGTTATCTTTACCATTTCTCTTTTTCCTTATTTTCCTCTTTATTCTTGGATTTTTATTTTGCATTATTACTTTAGTCTTAGTGAAAATATATATGTATCTGTGGAGAGTGGAGAGAGAGGCAGGGAGAGAGAGAACAAATTGAAAAAGAAAACTGCATTTTAACAAGTTCTTCGGGGAATTCTTGCCTGTGCTCGTCGGAGAGTCACTGCCCTGGATTTCTGATCTAGTGTTCTTTTTACCCTACGGTGAAGTGGTGCATCTCAATTTAGTTAAATCCAATAAATATTCTTGGTGTACTTGTTATTGATCAGGAATTATTTTATGTGTTGTATGTGCAGATGTGAGCAATAAATGATCTCTATCTTCTAAGAAATCACATTTAAAATTCCATCTTAAGCATTATATGTTATCACATTTGACATCTCTAGACTCTAAACAACATGATTGCATGTTTTCTATCTACATAAGAAATCCACCCCTGGGAAGTAATTTCAAAACAAACCTTTCATGATCTCAGTTATACTTCAAGATTTTGAGGCAAGTATGTCAACAGTGTATCTTGAAGTACTTTCATGGATTTCAGATACAAAATTCTTATTTATGCATTACCCCCTAACTGCTCATCTTATCTCTGTACCTTATGAAGTTTGAGAGGCTGAGCTCACAATCACCTCCTGGGGCCCAGAGGCATCACAGTTGTTTTATTTCAAATCCTAGGTCAGAGAAGTGGGCTGCAGAAATACTCCTCAGTCTGAGGCTGTCAAGGAAAATGTTAACAGAAAACTTTATAACTTCGACTGAGTAAAATTGATTTTGAAATGCAGATAGCTATTTCAATGATGAGTCTGACAAAGTGCTGTCAAAATACCATCCGAAAGATTATACTGCATTTTCCAATCTTACTGTTTATAAGGAACATAGACAAAATACAGGCAAGGTGTCTGCTATTACTAATTAGTCAATATCATATTCATTGTAGGAAGAAGTATTTAAATTACAAAATAAGTAAAGTAGAAGGATCAAAAGGCTGATCCCTTTTCAAGTGTGAAACTTCGGAGTTTTGAATGTATTATTCTTGAATTAGGACATGGTTTTTATATTAAATTCTTCCTTTTTGTTGCTCTCATTCAATGGACTTTAGGTTGTCAGACATTGCACTGTATCCTGTCATCTGACATTATGAAAAGTAAGCTTTAACTTTGTTCCACTTCAAAACAATTGCTGAATACCTCTATGGACTTGACTTCTTGGGAAATTCCAGGGAAATTGCTAACTCACCTCGGCCATGACATGTGTCGTAAATAGGTTCAGCCCTCTTCTGAGACCATGCTGAGCGTGGTCCATCTGGCAACACTGAGCTGTGGCTCTATTTCTGGCAAAGTAACCATTCAAGGGAGCCAAGAATAAGAGTATTCGAAGGAACTGCCTGTATATCAGACTAAAAGAAAGTGATGAGTATACGAAATCTCCCAGTGGGTAGAGAAATATTCCTAAATTATTCTGGCCGCCTTTGCAGACACATAGAAAACCCTTTTCTTACTTTGTTCTTGTTGGGATCTGCCATTTTCACAGAGGAGACCAGATGCCGTAACACGGTCAGCTCGTTTGAAAAAAAAAAAACACATTGGAACCACAGGCTTTTCATTAAAGTCTAATGTATTTCAAACATTCCTTTGAAATTTTTAGGCACTTAAAGGTGCCAAGCTTAATCTTTATTTCTATTAACTAAATAATTAATTTTGTAAGGGATCCATTTTACCAAGCATAAAGGGGATCACTGTATACTACACACTGTGAAAGAGGCACGTAGAAAAATGAAGTTGCACTACCACTAACAATAACAGAAGTAAAATAATAATAACTAACATTACTTTTTATGTGAAGGCACTGTACTTTGTATTTTACCTTGGCTATATATATATATATATATATATATATATATATATACACACACACATATATATTTGAACAATCCTATAGGTAGGTATTGTTATTAGCCTCAGTTTAATCACTAAAGACATTAAGGCTTGGGCAGGTTACAGACCTTAAGTTAGTGGACAGAACTAGAAAATAAATGCATGGCAGGTGAAAGAAACACACCTCAGTGAAACCCACATACATTATCTGTATTAATCTAAATACAAACCTTCAGAATAAATGGGTACCATATGTGTTGTGCTCAAATTGTCATCAGGTTAAATAACTTTGCCAATACTACACACATGGGTTTCTGATTTACACCTAAGTCTAACTCCAAACACCAGGATTAGTCTATTAAGGCTGCATTTAACAGGTTTTTTTTATTAGACATAGTAGGAGAATAAGGAGAAAAGGGCAAAGTATTTATTAGGCAGGAGGAGGAAAGGAAGCTACTTAGTCAAGAGGGACTAAAAGATTTTCAGGTGTCCGTTACACCGAGCATCATGTATGCTATAAGGCCTCCACAACCTTGTAGGTATGACATCACTGAAACAATGACCATTTTTCACGTTTCCATCTAACCCATGTCTATAATCTTTCATTAATGGGTATAGTAATAGTAGAATATTGCAATACCGGTCCGGCACTATTTCATCTCTAAGCAAAAATCTGCAGGATTTTCTTTTCCCTGCTATTCCTCCGCAGGGAAAAGCCACATTCGTGTGACACTTACTCAGCCCCTTCTATTCTCACTAAATGTGACCTTGCCTAAAAATGAAGACCACTCCCACTCACCAGAAAGTCGTACCAGAAGAATATTTTTAAGATTTGATTTATTTATCTTTAGATGGGAAGGTAAGGAGAGAGGGAGAGAAATATCAATGTATGGTTGCCTCTTGTGAGTCCCCTGCTGGGAACCAGCCTGCAACCCAGGCATGGGCCCTGGCTGGGAATCGAACCACGATCCTTTGGTTCACAGGCCAGTGCTCAATCCACTGAGCCCAAAAAGAATACTGTTGAGTGAGATGATACAATAGGTAAGTATAGAACAGTATGCTCTTCATTGTATCTATTTCTGTGCAAACCTTAATTACAAATTCTCATTTGAAACATACATTGGTTCTACACTAATTTTATATCGCTTTTATAGATAGCTACTTAAATTTACAGTGTAAAACAGTGATTTTTAATTACAAATATATGAGTCATTTTGTAATAAAAAATCATGAAAATATGTTTTAATTAACAAAATTGGCTTTTGGTGTATTTTGAAAAACGGATGGCTGCTTCATTTTATTATCTCCCATAAAAATGTGCTAAAATCTCTGAGGGCTGAAATGAAACCAAGAGAGAAATTTTCTTACTGGGATTTTTTGTTTTTATCATTTTTATTCATTACTATTAACTCATTTTGGTTGCGCTATTAGTATTTCTTCTTAAAACAATGATTTAATACTCCAGGCAACAAGCAGTGTGACATAAATGACCTGAAAGCCAAACCCCAAGGTGATTAAACCTAACCTGCAAGTCTACTTTGTCAAGGTTAGACGACCCAGGTGGGAATGAAGAATCGGCCAGAATCAAGTTGTGATATTCTAAGGGTTGTCACCTGCCTGGGTAAGACCTGTCCTTAAGAATGCACTTCAATTGCATCACATTTTACTATGTATACTTTTCCTGTTAACTTTTATTTCTTAGAGACTAGCAGGGTACAAATTGTGTATCATTAATTTCAAAGTTGGAGCACATGTTGAAATCTTAAAATGAACCAAATTTATATGTATTTATTTTGGATTCTTTAATTTTATTTGTATTGTTGACACTATTACAGATGTCCCCATTTTCCCCCCTTTTGCCCCCCTCCACTAAGTCCCCATTTCTCCTTCCCTCTGGCCATCACCACCCTGTTGTCTGTGTCTATGTGACATGCATAATATGTTGATAAAGTAAACCTTAGCTTTACAATAATCATTATATAGATGCCTAAATAAACACTGAAATTAAAAAATATATCAGTATGATTCAGATAAGTCAGTTTAACCTAAAATTTTTCACTTACACATTCAGGTCTCCTCAAAAAATAATTGGTCAACAAAATGTAAGTCATCTTTTAAAAAGATTATCCAAAACAGTTGCTCATCTTCCATAGCCTGGGAGGTTCACAAACATTTGGACTCATAACACTCTTAGCAATTTTTCCAGCATGTAGGCCAAAAGAAATACCTAACAGTTCCATTTCCTTACAAGTTAATACCAAACAGCTTAATAAGTATTTATGTCTTAACACGTTAGTAGGCTTTTGGAAAAAAATACACATAAAGTGAAAGAACAAAATAATATTTTTAGTTCATTCTCAAGTAACCACAATTACTTACAAAGTGGATGTATGCACCTGTTTGGCTCTTCAAGTGCTTAAGTCAGATCAAGCACTTCCAAGCTCATTTCCTATTTCAGATTGATTTTCCTATGGTATTTTTTTATCAAGCCACCGCAAGAAACACAGTTTAGCAAGTTATGATGTCACCAGAAGGAATGTAGCCCAATGTAAAAGTTCAGTTCACTCAGTGTCTGACAGATGTTGAGTATTGCTGTGTTTTCCTAGAAAATTTAAAATATTATCTCCCACGAGTTTGCTGCAGCTCTTGAGAGAGTACCTCAATGCATAGTTTGGGGAGTGTGGTTGGAGGCTATGGTTTCATTGCATATAGATACATCTCAAATCACACTATTTTTTAAGCTGTTGTTTTACTACTGAACTCAATAGGTTCAGCTTCCTACCCTTCCTTCCTCTGGCCATATGCACAAAACCCTGGGTAAGAGAGGAGATTAGGAATGGCAAGCAGCTGGTTCCAATCACTCTTTATTGGACTGAGATATGAGAAATAGCAAATGCTTCAAGGCAGCGTGTAGGAGATTATTCTGCATGGCATGGGCCCAGCTCCCACTCAGAGATGCACAGGACCCATGCCCACAGATAGGATCTCCCATGGGGAATCAGGCCTGCAATGTACCTAGGCTGCTTTGAGTCTTGTTTTTGCTAATAACTCCCTCACTCGGATTTGTGGCCAACATTTACTACACAATAACTTCCTAAAATTCATGCTAAACCTTCTAAGAATGGGAACAACCATTCTTGAACAACCATTCATTTTCAACCACTTTTGCCTTTTCATTTGCAGATATCCCTCTTCTGTGATGTGATTAGCGCCATTGGCTCATTTGCTTTCTGTAGAAGGCAACCACCTAAAGCAACCTGTGCATACACAGTAAATGAGGATCATCATGTAATGTGCTGAGAAACCCAATAAAGGCTGGTCACAGCAAGGGCGTCGGCTTTTGCTCCCCTTGAGAGAAAAGCCATGCTGTCCCTTTTCCTCCACCGGACTCAGTCATCTGTGTGAATGTCTTATTTCATCCATAATGACACGGACATTGTGGGCTGGTGTCTGCAACCGCAGTGGAGCAGTGAGGCTTGATTTTCTGGGAATAATTTTCTAGAGTTTTCCATTTAGACTTACTGCTGGTTGTGCAGGATTCCAGAGAAATATATTTGATAGGGCTCTTCTCTATAGGAACATTTTGATTGTAAATAGTGCCATGTTGGGTTTAACGAAGTATCAATAAAGATTCAGTAATGGGTAAAGAGACATTTCCACGTGGAACCTTCCTGTATTCAGTTTGTTCTCCAGCTGGTGCACATGGAGGCTGTTGTGCGGTGTCCAGAGAGTGTCTCTTCCTGTTAATGTCTGGGAACTATGTTTTATGATTATTATTAAATGCAACATCCTGGCTAATTGCATGTTCCCAAGAGTAAAAGGCAGCAATAGTGTTGGTACTCACAGTATCACAAAACAGTTCAAAACATCTTGCCTCTACAGTGTCTGAATATCATTTAATACTAGTTGTGTCATCACTCATGGACCTTCATTTTCCGTAGTGCTGCCCATGAACGTTGGTTTTCAGTAGCTCTTTCAAATGTTGTTAATGATACTATCCTCTTTTTTAAAGATTTTTTAAAGATTTTATTTATTTATCTTTAGAGGGGAAGGGAAGGAAAGAGGGAGAGAAACATCAATGTGTGGTTGCCTCTCCTGGGTCCCCTACTGGGGACTGGCCTGCAACCCACGCATGTGCCCTTACTGGGAATAGAACCACGATCCTTTGGTTTGTAGGCCTGTGCTGAGGTACACCAGCCAGGGCAGATTTTATTTATTTATTTTTAGACAGAGTGGAAGGGAGAGAGAAAGAGAGGAAGAGAAGCACCAATGTGTGGTTGCCTCTCATGTGCCCCCTACTGAGGACCTGGCCCACAACCCAGGCATGTGCCCTGGTTTGGAATTGAACCAGCGACACTTTATTCACAGGCCAGCGCTCAGTCCACTGAGCCACACCAGCCAGGGCAATATTATACTTTACTGATGATGACAGCAAGTGTGTCATCATAATTTACCTTACTCATAATATAAATAAGCACATGAAAAATAATATATTTTCAAATAAGCATATGAAAAATAATTATTTTATGGCCAGGTTAAACTTATCTTTAAAACTTCGTTGACATAAATGTGAAGTAACACATTTTTCTAGCCATGTCTCCTTCTGGAACCATTAGTCAATAGTCACTGGATTCCTAGAAAGTTATCTTCTTCATTGTTGCCTGTGCTCTGACCATCCCCACACTGAGGGTGTGTCAATCAGAGAGGCCTGTTGACCTTGCAGAATGACAGTCTCGGAAGCCATTGAAGGAGGTGGATATGGACACTCCAGGCATTTCCTGCAATGTGTCTAGAGCTTATGGAGGGTTCTCCCTGTCTGCCAGCAGCAAGGGGTAGGTGGAGGGTTGGGCATGGGATAAAACTAGCAAAAACTAGCATTACACACCATTTCAGTTAAAAGCTGTTTAGGAAACACTAGGTAAGACATTTATCTTTAGGATAGCAACACCAGGCAGCACATAAAAGTGAAACTTGGCTGAGTCAGCTATTGGAATTGTGAGTGGTGAGTGATATCCACTCCAGGTCTGTTTTTAAGTGACTGAGTCATTGGAAGTAAGCAAAGCGCTATTGATCCTTCTCGGGCAGAGTGCCATTCTTTCAACATTCTTTGCCTCAGGATTCTGTTAAAGCCTTACCCCAAATATATTCGTTTGCAAAGTTAAATACATCACAAAGGACCCCTTTTTCAATTTGTGTCTCTCTGTCTTCTATGAGATCAAAAACAAGACTTTATCATTGTTTTGTTCCCAGGTTATCCAAAGGCCCAGAGGATTAATGAAAATTGGTGAAAATAACTCACTCTACAGGAAATTTTAACGTACCTCTAATCTTTCATCATCTTGATAGAGATCTGCCATAAAGAAGAGAAAGCAATAGAAGGAGAAAATTTTAATTCTTGCTAGATAACAATAAGGTTTATGTTCATTCCTAAATTATATATTATGTTGACAATTATCCCGCTTATTTTGTTTAGTTTTGTTCTTTTTTTAAATATATTTTATTGATTATGCTATTACAGTTGTCCCATTTCCCTCCCTTTATTCCCCTCCACCCTGCACACCCTCTCCCACCCACATTCTCCCCCTTTAGTTCATGTCCATGTGCCTTAAGTTTTTTAGCTTCTACATTTCCCATACTATTCTTGCCCTCCCCCTGTCTATTTTCTGCCTNTGAAAATAACTCACTCTACAGGAAATTTTAATGTACCTCTAATCTTTCATCATCTTGATAGAGATCTGCCATAAAGAAGAGAAAGCAATAGAAGGAGAAATTTTTAATTCTTGCTAGATAACAATAAGGTTTATGTTCATTCCTAAATTATATATTATGTTGACAATTATCCCACTTATTTTGTTTAGTTTTGTTCTTTTTTTAAATATATTTTATTGATTATGCTATTACAGTTGTCCCATTTCCCTCCCTTTATTCCCCTCCACCCTGCACACCCTCTCCCACCCACATTCTCCCCCTTTAGTTCATGTCCATGTGCCTTAAGTTTTTTAGCTTCTACATTTCCCATACTATTCTTGCCCTCCCCCTGTCTATTTTCTGCCTACCACCTATGCTACTTATTCTCCGTACCTTCCCTCCCATTCTCCCACTTTCCTGTTGCTACCCCTCCATGTAATCTTCATTTCTGTGGTTCTGTTCCTGTTCTAGTTGTTTCTTTAGTTTTTATTTTAGGTGTGGTTGTTAATAATTGTGAGTTTGCTGTCATTTTACTGTACATGTTTCTTATCTTCTTTTTCTTAGATAAGTCCCTTGAACATTTCATAGAATAAGGGCTTGGTGATGATGAACTCCTTGAATTTGATCTTTTCTGAGAAGCACTTTATCTGTCCTTCCATTTTAAATGAAAGCTTTGCTGGATAAAGCAATCTTGGATGTAGGTCTTTGGATTTCATGACTTGGAATACTTCTTTCCAGCCTCTTCTTGCCTGTAAGATCTCTTTTGAGAAATCCGTTGACAGTCTGATGGGCACTCCTTTGTAGGTGACTGTCCCCTTATCTCTTGCTGCTTCTAGGATTCTCTCCTTCATTTTAATCTTGGCTAATGTAATGATGATGTGCCTTGATGTGTTCCTTCTTGGGTCCAACTTCTTTGGGAGTCTCTGAGCTTCCTGGACTTCCTGGAAGTCTATCTCCTTTGCCAGACTGGGGAAGTTTTCCTTCATTATTTGTTCAAATAAGTTTTCTACTTGTTGCTCTTTGTCTTCCCCTTCTGGTACCCCTATAATTTGGATGTTAGAACGTTTAAAGATGTCCTGCAGGTTCCTAAGCCTCTCCTCATTTTTTTAAATTCTTGGTTTTTTCATTTTGTTCTGGTTAAATGTTTCTTTCTTCCTTCTGGTCCACTCCATTGATTTGAGTCCCAGTTTCCTTTTCATCACTATTGGTTTCCTGCACATTTCCCTTCATTTCATTTAGTGTAGAATTCATTTTTTCATCTAATTTGTGACTAAAATCAACCAGTTCTGTTAGCATCCTGATCACCAGTATTTTGAACTGAGCCTCTGATAGATTGGCTATCTCTTTGTCACTTAGAAGTATTGGCTCTGGGGTTTAAGCTGTTTTTCTGCTTGAGCCATAACATTTTGGTCTGTTTGCACCTGTTATGTATGAGGGGTGGAGCCTTGGGTGTTCACCAGGCCAAGGCAACCCAGTTGCTGGGTTGTGATGCTGTATGTGGAGGCGAGGTCCAAGAGGGAACAATGGTCGTTTGCTCTGCTTGCTGTTGTACCTCAGTTCCTTCCGCCACTTCCCCCAAGAAAACTGGGCTTTTCTGGTGCTGATGCCCATGTGGGTAGGATTGTTTTGCCTTCTAGGACCATGTGGGTCTCTCCAACAAACTCTCCTGTTAGGCTGGGAGTCTCTCCCTGCACCTCAACCCCCACAGGTATTTTCAGTGTTTTGAGGCTTTATTTCCTGGCACTAGGACCCTGGGTTGTGAGATCCATCTCACTCCCCAGTTATCTGCGTGTGAATGTGGAACCACCACCCAATCAGCCAGCCACCTTGGGCATGATGCCTTGCTTCTCAATTGCCACCTTGCTGGGTCTGCCCATTGCCATCCCACACCCAGGTCTGCCAGTCTCTGCAGACTGAGTCTGCTCAGTGCCATCTTGCTCCCCTGGGGTGCCTTGCACACCCAGTGTCACTGCTTCCTGTGCCTTGACCCCTATTTGCTCAGCCACCCGACTTTGCCCCACCTACCAATCTGAATGAATGTGTCTATTTTAACTCCTTGGTTGTCAGACTTCCATACAGTGCAATTTTCTCTCAATTTTGGTTGCTATTTTGTCTCTAAATTCTTGTTGTTCTTATTTTGGTTGTTCAAGGAGGCACAATGTGTTTACCTATACCTCCATCTTGGCTGGAAGTCCTGTCTGTGTATTTCTTATATGGATAGGTTGGAATATTTGATATGAGTCATGCTAAAATGCAAAGATATGTAGATTGGATGCCAGGAGTATTGTTCTAGAACAACTTTCCAGTAATTAATTGTGTACTTCTGTACTAATCACATTTCATGAAGCTACAACTCGTCTTTGGAAATTATTAAATTATATAAACTCTAAGACCTTAATATAGATTAAAATTCTAGGTAGCTACATTTTTAAGTTAATAAATAACTGTGTCTGGGATTGACATAACCCAATTTTATATAATTTTGACCACATCCTTCATTATTTATCTCTGATACATGTATAGATTAAAGAAATGAAACCCATCCTAGAGAGTTGTTAAAATATTGTTATCATTCACTTTAACCCTCTCCCCAAATCAGTGAGAACAGATTTAACATGGCAAATGTAATTTGAGGTAATTGAGGGATTCTTAGCCACATTACAATAGAACTAGATAGACCTGAGATTATGGAGGTCGATCCTATTACTTTTCTTCTCATTCTTATGACATAAATACAGTTTTACTTGCTAAATTAAAATGCTCAGTTCAGGACAGCTACATGCAAAAAAATGAAACTCGAGCACCAACTTACACCATACACAAAAATAAATTCAAGGTGGATAAAAGACTTAAATATAAGCTATGACACCATTAAAGTTCTAGAGTGGAACATTGGCAGGAAAATCTCAGATATTTCACGCAGCCACATTTTTACTGATATGTCCCCTAAAGCAAGGAATATAAAGGAAAAATTAAACAAATGGGATCTCATCAAAATAAAAAGCTTCTGCGTGGCTAAAGAAAACAGCATTAAAATAAAAAGACAACCAACTGTATGGGAAAACATATTTGCCAATGATACCTCAGACAAAGGTTTAATCTCCAAAATATACAAAGAACTCACACGACTCCACTCAAAGAAGACGAGCAACCCAATTAAAAAATGGGGAAAGGACTTGAAAAGACACTTCTTCAAAGAGGACATGCAGAGGATCCAGCGACACATGAAGAGATGCTCAATATCGCTTGCTATCAGAGAGATGCAAATTAAAACCACGAGATACCACTTTACACCAGTGGGAATGGCTATCATAAACAAAGCAATAAACAACAAATGTTGGAGAGGGTGTGGGGAAAAGGGGACTCTGGTCCACTGTTTGTGGGATTGTAGACTGGTACAACCATTATGGAAAACAGTATGAAATTTTCTCAGAAAACTAAAATTGGACCTGCCCTTTGACCCAGCAATTCCACTGCTAGGTTTGTATCCTAAGAACCCTAAAACACCAATCCCAAAGAACATATGCACCCCAATGTTCATAGCAGCACAATTTACAACAGCCAAGAGTTGGAAGCAAACTAGGTGCCCGTCAGTAAATGAATGGATCAAAAAACTATGGTACATATACACAATGGAATTTTATGCTGCAGAAAGAAAGAAGGAGCTCCTACCTTTTGCAACATTATGGATGGAACTGGAAAGCATTATGCTGAGTGAAATAAGCCAGGTGTTGAAGGACAAATACCATATGATCTCACCTTTAACAGGAAGCTAAACAACAAAACAAACAATCAAGCAAAATATAACCAAAGACACTGAAATAGAGAACAGGCTGAGAGTGATCAGAAGGAAGGGAATTTCAGGGGAAATAGGGAAGGGATTTAGAGGAACATATATAAAGGACACATGGACAACAACTGAAAAGGGTGGAAATGGGAGGGAGGGGGGAGCACAGGGATGGGATAGGATGGGAGTAATAGACAGAATACTGTACTTAAAAAATAATTAAATAATTTAAAATAAAAAAAATTAAATAAAAATAAATAAATAAAATGCTCAGTTCAATTTATTTATTGATATTTTAATATTTTAAAAGTAAAACACGTTTCCTTGATAACTAAGGTCAAAGACAAGATGAACTTGGAAAGAGCTGGCAGATTATTTTCTTTTTTTCTACTTAGTCTTCTCCAACTAGAGATCACCATTTAGAACTCCGTCAAGGTCAAAAGGGAGTTGAGAGGAGAGAGAAGAAACAGGTGATGAAGAGCTAGTTTGCTTTTGGCTTTGCAATTTAAATTGTCTTCCAGTTATTGATAACTATTTTACCTTCGGTGTCTAAATGTATTAATGCCATACTTTTGCTGGTTTAGTTTTATTTTTGTAGTGTGTACCAGAAGGGTAAATCTACAATGGCCCCAAGCATCCCTGCATGTTCTGGTTGAATATGCTGACTGTAAGGCTTTTTTTTACAGAGATGTTCCCACAGTTAGTCCGAGGCTAATAAGTAGGTTAAGAAGACCACAAAGTGATTGTATGTATGTTTGCTCTAAAAGGGGAGGCAGCTGGTCTGTTCATCGCTGCTATAATATTTGATACACAAAAGCAAAACAAACAACCCTCAGTCCTTGGCCCCTGTTTCCTCTCCTATAGGGTAGTGCAGGAATGGTAGAGGCCAGCACAAGAATGCTAACAGCTGCATTTGCTGTTAGTTTTCTGTCTCTGATTCCAGAATCTCCTGTCTTTTGTCAGTTTTCATGAAACTGTGGCCAGTGAACTTATTTTGCAAGCAGGGAAAAGTCCACAGTTCTTCAAAATTCATGATAGTATTTGGCAATGAGAATGGGCTGCTGACAGAGACGTGGCCCTATTAATCAGTTGTTGAGATGTAAGGGATGGTCTTGGGAATTTTCACCAGTATGTTAACCAAGTTATACAGTCAAGTAAAAAAATAGATGTTTCTATACATTGTTATCTGTTAGGAGGAATTCAGCAGTTCTTAAATATTTAATTGGTTGTGATAAAAATAAACATTTAAAAAAACCTTCCAAAATGTTAATAAGGAAAAAGAAGTAACTAATTTTAGTGATGCATTACTCAAAAAAATTAGTTCAAAAGAGACAACTGTTTACCTGGTTATCATTCATTAATTAATTTATCATTTTACAGTTATATGCATTATCAGAATTGTAAGCTTAAGAAAGCCACTATCTGATTAAATACATTTTATTATACTATTGACTAACAAATAAGATCTAGTTTAAGACTAAACATCAAAAATAGTAGAAACTGCCCTGGCTGGTGTAGCTCAGTGGATTGAGTGCGAGCCTTCGAACCACATGATCGAGATTCGATTCCCAGTCAGGGCACATGCCTGGGTTGCAGGCCAGTTCCCAGCAGGGGATTCACGAGGCAACCATACACCGATATTTCTCTCCTCTCCTTCCCTTCCCCTCTAAAGATAAATAAATAAAAAATCTTAAAAAATAATTTAAAAATAGTAGGAACTTATTTACCATTTTGTAACTTCTATCAATCATGTAAATCAGTCTACACATTTATCATCATATTTTCTGTCCCCTTTCCTCCAACTTCACTTTACCACATAGCAGTAAGGTGATTATTATAACACATAATAAAAATAATTCTGCTCCTCAGAAGGTGCTTATTTCGAAAGCAGAGTAGTTGCTTTTATTAAACATTACAAGAAAGAGCAAATGCCATGGTAGATTAGGAAAACAGACTTGAGTAAAAGACCTGGGTAGGAATTGAGATTTCCACAGTAGAGAGTTCATTCTTAATGAGTAGTTACTGGATATCAGGCATTGTTCCAAATGTTTAACACTGCTATTTAATACTCACAATAATGCTATGGTTAGGCTTCAGTAATTACCCCATTTCACCAAGAAAAAAAATAAGAAAGAGTTCCATTAATCTGTTTTGTGTCACATAGCTGCCCAGCACAAACCCAGAACACCAACCCCCGCAGTCTGAATCCAGCCAGTTGTCGTTAGCCATTATGCTCCATCAGGTGATTCTCCTTTTGTGTGTCTGAATCTCTGCATTAGGAAAAATATGTACAGGTAAACACTGAAATGATCCTTTTTGGAATAAGATTTTTTTATATTATCAGAAGAGAAGTCACATTTAAAAGTGCATTTTCAAGTTAGTCAAAGATGAATTTTCTTCTGAAAATAGTGGGGGAAATTCAAGATTCTCAGTTACATTGAAGATATTGAAGAAAATTGCTCATAACAAAGTATTATTTTAAATTTGTAGTGTCCCTTTTGAAGCAATTAAAGTTCATAATTTTTATTAAGCAATGGAGAGGAGTGAAAATATGGAATTTGTTATGTATTTTTATTTTATTTTATTTTCTGATTTCTTCTTCGGTTATAGGTCAATGCCTTTATATGGAATGTTATTGGGGAAAGTATTTCTCTGTTCTTTCTGGTTCACAAAACAATTTTCTGGGTTAGGCAGAAAGCACACACCCTCAGTTATTATGTGGCCAGTATGGTAACGGTGCTCTTTTCATTAGAGAGACTCACTGAGAACTATTGATGTCAAACCACATGCCAAAATGAAGGATCCATGAATTCAAAGAAGGCAATTTAATTCATCATCAAAAGCATCGTGTATTATTTTGCTATTGCTTGTTTAATCTGAAGGTATTAATAACATTTATTTAAAATACTGTTAAGTGTTTTGCTTCTTAATCTGCTCCATTTTTAATCATTTAATATTTACTGAACACCATCATTTCTGTTTGAGATACAGTGATGGAAGAATGTCCTCTGCCTTCACAGAATCTAAAACCTCCAAGGGTGGACAGACCAGTGATCACTGTAGAATGTAATGTGATCAATGCAATAATAGAATAAGCAGAGAACACTAAGGAAGTGCTGAGTGTGAGTATCCAAACTATTCTAGAAATTCTGGCCCTCCAATTTACCATAATACAAATACAGTGATTCCATATAACCCATAGAATTCTGGAAAAGAAGTTGTGCATCATAAAAAGTATACCTGTGAATATACTCAAATCGAAATTTTGTGGATGTCATTACTTTGCCAATATGCATTTTTGTATCAGAGATTGAAGCAGATTAAAGTATATTAGAAATATACTTAACTTTATGATAACAAGATTTATATTCCTAAAATTTCAAAACTGATTACAGACTTTTTATTTTTAGGATTTTACCATAAACGTCTGGGTGATTATGTTTTATACATATAATCTAATTTCACTGAAAAGTAATTCAAATGTCAATGCCTTGGGAAGTGTAAAGTATAAGCAAATTAATATTCTCCAAGTGAGACATTTTGTAAAGATGTCAGCTTTGTTAACATCTTACCAGAGTAAAGACTATTCCAAGATCCAGTATCTATCTTTTTGCAATATTCTTAAAACCAACTCCTGCAAATGAAATTGCTAAAGATCCTGATACATTTTACTGCATTGCTACCTGTGATGGCTGAATAAAATATTTTCTCACCGGAAGTACATGTCCCTACTCACTCCCTCAAACTCTCCCAATACATTGTTAGCATTAAAATATTTTTTTTAAAAAATGCACGCACCCTCAAAATTCCTCACTTCAATTGTATGTTAACACAGCCTACTTATTTGTATTGTTTGGGGTCAAAACCGAAAGGTTACAACTCAGATCCTGAAGTAAGATATAAACCACAGAGTGCTGTTTGGCCCACAGTCAAATACTATGGCATTTAACCCTTAACCTTTACTTTCTGTAAAACATTTTTTCTTTTTATCAGAATATTAATCTCTCCATGTTAGCTACTTCTGCCTTCTTGGTATAGTTAACCTTAATTTATAGTGATATTGTCAAAATACTTCTATTTTAGCTTTTAGAGCAATTCCAGCTGTTTCTTTTTTTTAACAGAATTTTGCTTTTGCTGAAAGAGAATTCAAATTAGACAAAGTTAAAAAGGAGCCAGAGAGAGTTTACTGTTTAATAGATGAAAGTTTTGCATTGTGAAAAATCTTATTTTAGCTTTATTTTTAAAAGGTAAGTAGTCCAGTTTTCCTTAGCATAATTTAAATCTATTGTTTAATGTAGTTAAGACTAAATGCCTTCAGCAGAGTATGAACTTGATTGTTTCATTACTGTTACTAAGACGACTGATGAAAACTATACCAAAGAATTTATATAAACTTGTCCTACATTTCCTGTATTTTTCAAATATGTGTCTCAACACTTGTAGTACAGTGAGCCAAAGATCCACAGTAATCTCACAAAAGTGTGATAATATGTCAAGAATTATCTGGGTATGGTGAATGCATACTTCAGAAATACTGCTTTCATCTGTTTTGGCATTTTACAACAGTTATAATAAATTGGCTCTGTAAGTACTACAAGCTAGTAAGTGTGTAGTTTGCATTCTAAATTTGCTTCAGAATATGCTTGTTTCTTTGTCTATTAATTACTCTTTTGTGAAATATATCAATATTATAATAGTTTCAAATAAAAATATTAGTGGCTAAATATTCCAAGAATGTGGTTCTCCCATTTTACAAGTTCAACAAAAGCAAAGCACTCAAATCCTCAGTTATCTTTTTGCATTTCTCTTCCTAAACTGTATTTATCTTTTCCACCACAGATGATCCTGACCTCTTCTCTAGACCGAGGCAATGCTTCCTCACCTGGGCTACCAGTTCTCAGTCTGTCAAAACCCTCTTCCCGCATCTCAGTGCATTCACACCACTGACAAATTATGAAATATAGTTCTGAGTTTGTTATTTGAAGTCAACTTTTTAAAATTATAGTTTACATTAAATAATATGCCCAGATTTTAATTGTCCAGTATATGATGTTACAACTGTATATATACTTTTAAACTGCAACCGCAATTAACATGTGATATATTCAATAATTCTGGAAGGTTTTCATGTCTTTATTCATTCAATTTTCTTCAGAGCCTGACCCCAGGAACAACTAAGCTGCCTTCTATCACAATAACTTATTTATATCCCATCCTAGAACCTCATATAAATGGGATTATATGGTATCTACATCAAGCTTCTTTGGCTTAGCATAGCACTTTGAAAGTCATCCTTGCTGTAGTGTACCCAGGCAGCATGGGCTTTGGCCACTTGCCACCGTGATACATGACCCAAAGATTTGTGTTGAAGGAAACAGATTTTTATTAACAGGTTTCCAACTTTGGGGGTGGGGAGGCTGAGAGCACCCCTGCTCTTGGCTCCTCTCTCCCACAAGACCCAGAACTTCTCTTCTTCCCCAGTAGATTGATTACAAGCCAGAACCACACCCAGAAGCTCCCCATTTCCTTACCACCCTTTCCAAGCTTATAGGGGCCTCACAAACAGATCTCCATTCTCTCTGCAATGTGCTTTTATGGGTTTCAGAGTCGCCATGTCCTTACAGCCCCTCTTTCTGTCAGTCAGGGTCTGGGACCTGCCACTCTCAGTCTCCGTGTAGCCATCCAGGATCCAGGTGCCATGCTGCACTGGATCATAGTGTCCTGGAGGCTGGAGCCCGGGGAAGCCCGCATCCCAGCACAGGACCCTGCCTCCAGATAGGCTTCTATCCGTACAGGGACAAAGAACCAGGGGCCCAGTGTCTGCCTGGTCCCACAAGTGCTCCAGTCCATGCGTGGGGCCAAGGGCAAGAGACCCAGAGCGTCAAGTGTCCTGAGCCAAGAGTTAAGATAGCTACTTTCTCCCCTCCTCTTGTTTACAAAGCTTCTCTCCTGGAATCCCATTCACTCAGGAAGCCAAAGGGAGTGTCCCGCTTTCCCACCAGTGAGGGCCAGTGTCAGCCATATTTGCCTCTGCTCCCCTGTGACTGAGTAAACTCTCCTCTGCAGCACCTCCCAGTTGGGAAGCCAAGCATTGCCTGGTTGTCCAGATAACACAGGCTGGTTCAGGTGTACCTGATAGCTGCCTTTGTTTTGCAATGTGCCCTAAGCACTATGCCTTCTGCTCCATCAGCTCCTCCCTGCCTTGGAGGAAGCATGATGCTTTTAATCCGCAGCCTCCACAGCATTCCCCATGCCCTGCCTTTCATGGCAAGAGGGGGAGCAGTCTTCTACCAGATTGGGGGGTTCCCCTGACTTACAGGAACCTGTAGTCTGATCTACTCCATGACAGTAGGACGCATGTGAAGTTAGTTCCTATTAACTGTTGAGTAATAGTCCATTGTATACATATACTAATTTGTTTTCCACTTGCAGTGCATGCACACCTTCAGTCAGTGTCTAATACAAAGACAGCAGGTATAAACACTTGTATATATCACTGATAGACATAGGTTTTTATATTTCTTGGGGAAACACAAAAGTACGTAATACTTTTTACAAGAAATGTTAAAATAGCCTCAGAGTCACTTTCTCATTATGAAAAAGCTCAAATCCTGGTCAATACTTGGTATTGTTAGCTCTTTTAATTTTTGTGATTCCAGTGAGTGTAAAATGGTATCTCATTGTGTTTTTAATTTTAAACTCTTGTCTTATGTTGAGTATGTATTCATGACTTCATTGGTTATCTATATATCTTGTTTTGTTGGGTATCTAAGAATTTTGCTTATGTAAACAATCTTGTTCATTTTTTAATACCAATTTATATAAACTCCACATATACCCTAGACAGAACCTCTTTGCTAGATACATGTGAGAGGTTTTCTTAGGCTCCACCGAGAAAGAAATGCCAATCAGCCATAAAATAGGCAATAAAGAGCTTTATTGGGGTTTGTGCACCAGGGTGAAGTTCACCGGTCTGCAGGATGAGGCTGGGGAAGTCACACCCAAGCAGGGAATGTAGTGGCGTTTTATTTTTGTTGGCTCCCCGTGGGAGCTGGGGATTGATGCCCTCTGAACAAAGAAGCAATACAGCATTGGTGGTCTCTTCCTCGGACTCAGGTTACTGTGAGGATGTCTGTCTTGGCAAAGTCCAGTCGGAGCTTCCTCCTATCCCCGCCCACCCTAACAACATGTTTGGAACAAACTTTTCCTCCAAAATGAACTTCTTTTCAAAAGTAGAAACTTTAACTTGTTATGAAGTTCCTTTATTGATTAATCCATTTGTGGTTAAAACTTTTCGTGTCCTGTCTGAGAAAGCATTGCTTACTCCAAGTTTGTGAAGTTTTTCCTCTATATTTGCTTCTTAATGCTTTATAGTTTTAATTTTTATGTTTGTGGATAATACCCATTTTAAAATTTTAGAAATAATATTATGTAGGGATAAATGTCTAGATTTTTACATCCAGATATCTAGGATTATTTGTTGAAAAAACTGTCCTCTCTCCATTGAATTATCTCTGCACCTTTGCTGAAAAATCAGTTGACCATTTCTGTATAAATCTATGACTAGACTAGTTTGCTTCATTACACTTATGACATATTCTCTCCATCAATACAGCTCCATAATGGGTCTAGAGGATAACACTGTAAGTCATCCTATTTATTTTTCTTCTTCAATACTGCTTTAACTTTCTAGATTCACTTGTCAATGTCTATAAAAAAGTTTGCTAGGGATTTTGCATAGGGGTATATTGAATAGTGGATTAATTTTGACAAATTTGATACCTTAACGATATTAATTTTTCTAATTCATGAAAATTGTATACCCTACCACTTTTCAAAGGTTTCTAAATTTCCCTTGGAAGTATTTCGTTCTCATAGTACAGGTTTTGCAGGCCTTTACAAATTATTCTTTAATTTTTTACTTTAATGACATTATAATTTTTATTATTTTAAAATTATTTATTTCCAGTCTTTATAAGCATACTTATTTTTGTAAAGTTCATTACATTCATTGGTTTCTTTGGATTTAAAATTTTCTTTCTCAAATTATCAGAGTTTACTTCCAGTAACTATTGTATGACTTCCCACTTCCCATTTCCCAGTCAAATGTTACAGTCACAGAAATCCAGTTATTTAGCTCCCATCCTTTTCAGTATTGCCATAGCTATTATTTTTATCTAAGACACAGACCCTGGTTTACAATGTTATTCTTTTTTAAAAATATTTTATTTATTTATTTTTAGAGAGAGGGGAAGGGAAGGAGAAAGAGTGGGAAGGAAACATCAATGTGTGGTTGCCTCTCATGTATCCCCCACTAGGGACCTGGCCTGCAACCCAGGCATGTGCCCTGACTGGGAATGGAACTGGTAACTCTTTGCTTCACAGGCCCATGTTCAATCCACTGAGCTACACCAGCCAGGGCATTATTCTTGATTTAATGAGTAATTAGTTTTTTAAAGAAAGTTTGCTGAGAATTAAACATGTTTTTTTATTTTATTTTTTAAGATGTTATTTATTTATTTTTAGAGAGAGGGGAAGAGAGGGAGGAAGAAAGGGAAAGAAACATCAGTGTATGCTTGCCTCTCACATATCCCGTGTTGAAGACCTTGCCCCACAACCCAGGCATGTGCCTTGACTGGGAATTGAACCAGTGACCTTTTGGTTCACAGGCCAGCACTCGATCCACTGAGCCACACCAGAAAGGGCTACATGTTTTTTATATGTATCTGATTATTAACCATTTCTAGTGCTCTTCATGCTTTCCTTCATGTTTGAATCCATACAGCACTACTTTCCTTCATCCTGAAGAACACTCCTTAGCCTTTATTGTATTGCAGTCTGCTGGTGATAACAATCTCTCAACTTTCATTTTGAAATTCTGTTATCTGTATTTCACACTCTTTTTAGAAGCATACTTTTACTGAATTTAGAATTACTATTTTAAATATATCCTATAATGGTTCAACTTTACTGTGTGTGAATTATATCTCAACTGGCTAAATAAAATAGAGCATTGTATAATTTTCTCAATAAACATGTCAGACTGACTATAGACATTTATCCCAGCTTCCTTCTAAGGTAAAAATGTAAAGACAATCAACAAATATTCTATTTCATGTATAAACTCAATATGTAGAAAAGAGGAAATGGGGGTGGAGAACATCATAGAATATGATAACAACAAAAAGATTCTGGAAAGCAACTCAAAGTCCCAGTCAGGGACTAGCTAAAAAGACGTGTGTAAATTCAACCCCAGGCTCAGCTAAAGTCCTAATACACTGAGGTAACAGTTCTCAAAAAGTTCTGGGATAAGGCAAAGGTTTAGTGACAGGGGAATTGTTAAACCATGGCAATCAACTAAGAGGACCTTCAATTACCTTTACAAGGCCTTCCTCAAGGGTACTGGCATGAGTGGAAGCAAGCTCACAGTCAGGAAATTACTCTGTGGTAAAAGAGGCAGAATGGTAGTTGAACGTGAATGGTATTTGTTAGGATGGTTGATGATGTGGGCTGTGAAAGAATTCGCAAAGAGAAAAAAAGGGCAGAAAGTTAGGCTTCATTCCGTCTCCAAGAGAGGAGAGGGGCGTGGTGTAGGAGATTGAAGGGTGGGGCTTGGAGCTTTTACTGAATTATAATTGGATTAGAAAAGGGCGGGGGGGGGGTGGAGGATGTTGTTGTGTGGCCCTTGGTTTGTTGGGGTGTTGTAACACAGGAGATTTTGGTTGGGTTTTCAGAAGCTGCAGTTTATTCTAGTGTTATCTTCTACCTGTGGCTATAGGGAGCGGTTAGTCACATTCTGTTCTTGCTTTCCAGTAATTTTCATTACTGGGGACAAGCTCAGAAGAGTAAAATGGCCATCGTTTTTAACAAAGCCATAGGCCTGCTTCGCAAATGGCACCATGACTGCAAATGGCACTGGTTTTGTCCTTTCAGTGCTGATCATTATAATGCAAGAGAGCCTGTTAAAATGCTGAAAATAGTCTATATCCTGGTTTGGAAGATGGTTGTGCAGAAATAAGCACAGGTAAAAATGCATTAAGAGGTGCATATAATATTAATGCAGCATGTTACTACATGTAAATGATGTCTGTTTTTTAAATTAAAAATAGGAATTATAAAGATATGTTATTGATTAACATTAAAAATATAAGATATTGTGTCTTTTGCTTGCATTTCAATTCTCACAGGTATCATGGTACCTCATACATTTTAGATGCCCATTATACATTCACTGTATGTAAACACGAAGTGAAGTCCAGTGTTGGGGAAATCACTCAGTGAAGGCTTCCAACCTTACACATTATAGGCTATATTTATTATTTGGCATGAAAATCCATTAAACTATATTTGTAAGTTAAGTTCTGATATTGGTGAATTTTTAAAATTTATTTAATTATTGTTCAAGTACAGTTTTCTATCTTATACTTCCATTCCAGCCCACCCCCTCAGTGCTCCCCACCTCCCTACCATTCCTCCCCTACCTTAATTTTTGTCCATGTGTCCTTTATATTTGTTCCTGTGAATCCTTCTCCTTTTTCCCCTGAAATTCTCTGGATTTTAAAATTTTTTCTTAAGTTAACATATACCCCAAATAATGGTAAATTCTAATTAAAACAATGTAATCCTGTATTTTAATGCTTTTAGTGTAAGATGAAATTATTAATAGATAGAATATCCCCCCACCCCCAAAAAGGATGCTTAAAAATATCCTATTACAGCCCTGGCTGATGTAGCTCAGTGGATTGAGCGCGGGCCTGCGAACCACATGATCGAGGTTCGATTCCCAGTCAGGGCACATGCCTGGGTTGCAGGCCAGTTCCCAGCAGGGGACTCATGAGAGACAACCATACATTGATATTTCTCTCCTTCCCTTCCCCTCTAAAGATAAATAAATAAATAAATAAATAACTCTTTAAAAAATATCCTATTACAATTCAGAACATAGATTGGCACTTGAGAAATGTAATTTAATATATTTTCAAATTTTCTTATTTTTAATCTCGCACATTTACTTTTCTATGGTTGTACAATATAAATAATTTGAAAGTGCCATATATAACTTATATATCACTTCCTATATAACTCTTATGTGGTTCTTCTCACAAGAAAATAGAATTTTGTTTCAGGTAAGGACAATAAAATAATGTTCAGTAAGTACATTGTTAAATGCAGAAATCTGATTTCTGTCACTATGTGTCTTAATTATGTAGCCCTCCTGCACTTCCTGCAGGACTTTCTGCTGGTTCCCCGTATTTGGTAAGTGATATTGATTACAAATCTGAAATATACATTTTATGGCTAGTTGTTTCAAGTAGCCATAAAACACTTTGGTCAAACACCTGCTTTTAATGAGATCTCACAGAGAGTAAATGTGAGATTCCATTAATTGTATAAAACCAATGTATGCTGANCTGGGGGGATGTTGTTGTGTGGCCCTTGGTTTGTTGGGGGTGTTGTAACACAGGAGATTTTGGTTGGGTTTTCAGAAGCTGCAGTTTATTCCAGTGTTATCTTCTACCTGTGGCTATAGGGAGCGGTTAGGCACATTCTGTTCTTGCTTTCCAGTAATTTTCATTACTGGGGAGACAAGCTCAGAAGAGTAAAATGGCCATCGTTTTTAACAAAGCCATAGGCCTGCTTCGCAAATGGCACCATGACTGCATAAGGCACTGGTTTTGTCCTTTCAGTGCTGATCAGTATAATGCAAGAGAGCCTGTTAAAATGCTGAAAATAGTCTATATCCTGGTTTGGAAGATGGTTGTGCAGAAATAAGCACAGGTAAAAATGCATTAAGAGGTGCATATAATATTAATGCAGCATGTTACTACATGTAAATGATGTCTGTTTTTTAAATTAAAAATAGGAATTATAAAGATATGTTATTGATTAACATTAAAAATATAAGATATTGTGTCTTTTGCTTGCATTTCAGTTCTCACAGGTATCATGGTACCTCATACATTTTAGATGCTCATTATACATTCACTGTATGTAAACACGAAGTGAAGTCCAGTGTTGGGGAAATCACTCAGTGAAGGCTTCCAACCTTACACATTATAGGCTATATTTATTATTTGGCATGAAAATCCATTAAACTATATTTGTAAGTTAAGTTCTGATATTGGTGAATTTTTAAAATGTATTTAATTATTGTTCAAGTACAGTTTTCTATCTTATACTTCCATCCCAGCCCACCCCCCCAGTGCTCCCCACCTCCATACCATTCCTCCCCTACCTTACTTTTTGTCCATGTGTCCTTTATATTTGTTCCTGTGAATCCTTCTCCTTTTCCCCTGAAATTCTCTGGATTTTAAAAATTTTTCTTAAGTTAACATATACCCCAAATAATGGTAAGTTCTAATTAAAACAATGTAATCCTGTATTTTAATGCTTTTAGTGTAAGATGAAATTATTAATAGATAGAATATCCCCCCACCCCCAAATAGGATGCTTAAAAATATCCTATTACAGCCCTGGCTGGTGTAGCTCAGTGGATTGAGCGCGGGCCTGCGAACCACATGATCGAGGTTTGATTCCCAATCAGGGCACATGCCTGGGTTGCAGGCCAGTTCCCAGCAGGGGACTCATGAGAGGCAACCATACATTGATATTTCTCTCCTTCTCTCCTTCCCTTCCCCTCTAAAGATAAATAAATAAATAAATAAATCTTTAAAAAATATCCTATTACAATTCAGAACATAGATTGGCACTTGAGAAATGTAATTTAATATATTTTCAAATTTTCTTATTTTTAATCTCGCATATTTACTTTTCTATGGTTGTACAATATAAATAATTTGAAAGTGCCATAACTCTTACGTGGTTCTTCTCACAAGAAAATAGAATTTTGTTTCAGGTAAGGACAATAAAATAATGTTCAGTAAGTACATTGTTAAATGCAGAAATCTGATTTCTGTCACTATGTGTCTTAATTATGTAGCCCTCCTGCACTTCCTGCAGGACTTTCTGCTGGTTCCCCGTATTTGGTAAGTGATATTGATTACAAATCTGAAATATACATTTTATGGCTAGTTGTTTCAAGTAGCCATAAAACACTTTGGTCAAACACCTGCTTTTAATGAGATCTCACAGAGAGTAAATGTGAGATTCCATTAATTGTATAAAACCAATGTATGCTGAAATATATAAATTCAAAATAGTCTACTTATATTTTGAAAAAGAAATTTGTTGGACTATTGTAGCAATTGGATTTATAAGGGTACCGATTAGCTGAGATTTTCTTTGGGATGTAAATTTTCATTTTTATAAAACCAATGAAAAGCTCAATTTTAGAATATGAAAAGGATAAAGAAAAGTAGTTCATTCTATATTTGACTTATTTTGTAATGTACAAATGTATATATGTACATAATATAACACCACATTGTACCATTCTTATCACAAAACTGCACAAAATTTAATTTTAAATATAAAGGGCAGAATATATACTATAATTAATTGTGTGCAAATTAATCAATATACAACCTTTTAAAATGATCTAAACACAACAAATCTGTATTGAATTATTTTGATATTTTCTAGTTCTCTTTTACTTGTTCTTTTTCTCTTAGTGCCACATAGAATGAAATATCTGTTATCTGATATCTTTGAAAACTAAAGTATTCTGTAAAAGCCAAACATTTTAAAATAAAATAATTTATTAGCATTACATGTGACTTTAAAAAAATACAAAGATATATTTTATAATTTCTCATTTTAACAATATATAGTTTGGCCTGTATATTTCTTCTTTGTCTTGGAATTTACCCAACATTTCTAATGGGAATAAGAAAAATATAAATATACTCTGATAATCCTTACAAACTTCAAACGCTGTGCTGCAGGTTAATAGGAAATGACCCCAGATGCAGGGAGTGTCCATCAGCAGTGTGGGAAGATACAACATGCTGTTCCAGGTTACACTGTCTTCGGCAACACTTCTCCAAAGTAAGAAGCACAAGCAAAGATTGTGTTTGCAGTGACAGGTCTGTGTTTACCATATGGAAAGTAGGTCCCTGATCTGGTGGTGGGAGCTTCTTTGGACTTGGTTTTATTTCCAGTCTTACAGATGAGCAGTATTTGCATGAATAATTTTGGTAGTGAGGCACAATGGAGGACAGTGACTGAACTAGAAGCAATGTATTCAGTTGCCTGAGAGAAGTAACTCACTGGGCTAGAGAATCCCAAAAGTTTTTCTCCTTACCTTGGAAATGACCCACGGTGATACAGTGGAACAACAACATTTACACAACACAATTATATTCAAATATGAAGGTAAAAGACAGACATGTTTGAACCTGCGATAACTTGGGGGATATATTGCTCATATATTCCACATAAACTTTCGTTTAACTTGAAACTGAACTTCAGATAATCTTAAAATGATAATGAAACAATTGCAAGAGCCATGTGTGACTATGAATAATTTGAATATGGGGCTGAAGTTTATAAATTATTACATAAATATCATAAAACTTAAAACTTTGGAAAAGATACAAATAAAAAGAAATGTCAAGAAAAGAAGAGAAATTTGGTAGTTAATGTCACTTCCTCATCTTTTACACATGTAAAAAATTATTTAAAGCTAATAAAATAACAAATGTATAGATAATGTAATTCTTTGCTAGTAAATGCTTGTGTAAAAAACTCACTTAGGTATAAAGAACTTCTTTATACAATGAAACAATAAAATATTAAATATTAAATATATTATCCTTGAATGGTATGGCTCAGAGTATGGAGTGCGGCCTACAAACCAAACGGTCTCAGGTTTGATTCCCAGTCAGGGCACATTCCTGCATTGCAGGCCAGGTCCCCAGTAAGGGGCATACAAGAGGCAATCACATATTGATGTTTCTCTCTCTCTCTTTCTCCCTCCCTTCCCCCTCTCTAAAAATAAAGAGATAAAATCTTTAAAAAATAAGACAAAATGTTAAATATACTAAATCAAGCTAGAAAGGAAGATAATATAATTGTATAAAAGAAGAAGTAAAACATGCATAGTTGTCACAGATGTATAGGAAATTCTAAGTAATAAGAGTTGTTTGTTTGACTTTGTAAAATCGATTTATAAACTGGAATAAAAGCTGATTTTAATGAAAATATAAATTATCAAAAATGACCCAGAAGGTATAGATAATCTACACCTTTCTTCAATGTTCTTAGAATAAAAAATTGAGACATACCTCTAAAAAAGGCATTTAATAACATATGATAAAAATCAAACTTCTCAATAAGTAGGAATAAAAGGATAGTTTTTTCCTTATATAATATACATTTGCCTTAACCCCCAAAGCATCATTGTGCTTAATGAGAAAACTGGAAGGTTTGATACTAAAAGAATGAAAACAAATTAACAATATTTGAAAGTTCTAGGCAAAAGAACAAAACAAAAGGAAAAATTAAAGTTATAAAATTTGATATAGAATTAGGCAATATTGTTATTTGAATATGACAAATCTTTACCTGAAAAACTCCAAAATATAAATTTATAGAATTCAAACAAAAATCAGTCAACATATAAAATTTAAAAAAATAGTGTATTACATGCTAGAAACAACAAAGATTTAAATATACTTATTAACAAATTTTATAAGAAGTAGTCAAGTTCCATATTAACAATTTTAAAAGCTACAAAGAAAATTTTGTTAGAAATGTGCTTATTTAGAAGACTACAACATGAAAGTAGCGATCCTCACTGAATTAATTTATCAATTTAACATTATTTCAATAAAATACTATTTTTAAAAGACTAGGCAGACTTCATCAGAAAAACAAATAACAAAAAAGTCCAGGGAGATTTTTTAAAAAAATTAATTGGGTTTAGCCATTCCCATCAGACATTAAAGGATTAAACTCTAATAACTGAACAGCATAATATGAGTAGGCATATAGACAGCTAGGTCAATGGAAAAATATTAAAAGACATTTTTATATTTGAGGACGTTAGAAACAATATAGATGCTCACAGTGATAAAGAAACTTACATGAATTATACATAGACTACATAATACTATGTATCCATGATAAGTGAGGCATTAAATCTGTAGAATGTTTCCAATAGTATGAACATTTAACAATATTAAATCTTCAGTTGAGGTTGCCAAGAAGTACTTTTTTCTTTAAGATGGCTCTAGTAGTGTTTAGATGTCTTAACTTTATTTGAAATAATTTTGTTAGATTGTATTGTGACAGCTGTCATATTACTAAAAATGTAAGCATGCATTTTTAAAAAAACATCAAAATTGGTGAATTTTTGTGTAGCCATTTTAATATTGAAGATGGAAGAAAATAATCAACTTTTTAGCATATTTTGCTTTATTATTTCAAGATAGGTAAAAACACAACTGAAATGCAAAAAAAAAAGATTTTTGCAGTGTATGGATCATGTGTTAAGACTGATCAACTGTGTCAAAAGTGGTTTGCAAAATTTTGTGCTGGAGATTTCTTACTGGATGATGCTGTTAGTGATCAAATCAAGATATTGAGAACAATCAACATGCCACCAAGTGGGAGATAGCCAATGTGCTCAAAATATCCAAACCAAGCATTGAAAATTATTTGTACCGGCTTGATTATGTTAATCACTTTGATGTTGGAGTTCTACAGAAATGGAAAAAACCCTTCTTGACTGCATTTCCTCCGCATGCTATTGTCTACTTAAATATAATTAAAAAGTTCTGTTTTTAAAACAAATTATGACAGTTAATGAAAAGTGGATACTTTACAATAATGTGGAGTGGCAGAGATCCTGGGGAAAGAGAAATGAACCACCACCAACCATAGCAAAGGCCCATCTCCATTCAAAAAAGATGATGTATAAATGGTAGGATTGGAAGGGAGTCCTCTATTATAAGCTTCTTCTGGAAAACCAAACAATTATTTCTGAAAAGTACTGCTCATGATTAGATCAACTGAAAGCAGCATTGGTGTAAAGCATTCAGAATTAGTCAACAGAAAACACATAATCTTCCCTCAAATAACGCCAGAACCCCATGTTTCTTTGATGACCAGGCAAAAAATGTTACAGCTTGGGTGGGAAGTTCTGACTCATCCACTGTATTCACCAGATTCACCAGACAATGCCCCTTTGGATTTGCACTTATTTCAGTTTTTACAAAATTCTCTTCATGGAAAAAAATTTAGTTTCTGGAAGACAGCAGAAGGTACTTGGAACAATTTGAAATCTTGCATCTTTTTCTCATGAGTGTACTACCAGGGATTATTCTACAGAACATTATAGCCCAATCTATTGTAATCAGTGTCTTCAACTTTGTTTTGTTTTCTGTCATCAAATAAAAGATGATTCCAAGTTAATATTTTTCAAGCATATCATAACAATTACACTTTGTATAACTCTTACCATTTTTATATAAAGTACTTTAGTTATCTCAGATGATTACAGAAGCTTCCAATTTGTTTTATTAGAATCAGGATGTGATTCATGGGGACAATGAAATCTGTGGCCAAACGACAAAAAAATAAGCAGAGTGTTTTATTAGTTTTTGTCCATATAAAGCCAAATAGTTGTTTTTAATACCTTGTTAAAATATTTAAGCCACTCATATTTATACAAAATCAATTAGTGAATATAAAATTATTCATTTTTAAATTTCTATTTTATTAATAATGAATCTCAAGTCAGCATTAAGAAAAACTACTGAAAATTGATTCTGTCACCACTGAGTGTTTGTTATTCCTGGAGATAGTTTCTTTTATTGCATCTCAATAGCATCTAACTCCATTTAGAAATGAAAAAAAAGTCTTTAAGTCAGTAAATTGTTTTTCTCTTTCAAAATACATCTAAATTTAACACGAACAGAAAGTACCAGAGTAATGTTGAGTAGACTCTTTGCAGCTTCATTTGAATGCTACAATAAACTTAATCACAGTAATAGGATAAGCATTGAGGATATCCACAAAAAAGTCAATATTATAGCTAGAATGAGGGCAAAAGTATATTACTGTTTTGTGCTTACAAACAGAGAGAATGAAGTTTATATAGACCCACACCCAGAAAACAGTCAATAAACAAACTAGTTCTTCAATCTATGAACCCCAAGCTCCCAAATCCATTCACGTTTTTTGAAATCACACTTTATCCCATATGTTTTGGGAGTGCATTTATTTATGTGTCTCATTCACTACAAAGTTGACCAAGAGGGGAAACTCCCTTAAAAACATCAGATTTTGCATTCAGATTATCTTCCCAGGGGTATATCATAAGAAGAAAAATGGGTTAATAACTCTTATGTGCTGTTGGCTTAGAGAGAGGAGCTCACCATAATATCATTGTTTTTATGATAAGATCTTTCCTGTCTGCTTTTTTTTAGTGAAAAACAAGGATCATATATGAAAGACTTCTAGCTTCAGTTATGTCTAAACATAGATAACAGGATTTTCTTCTCAGTATGATTCCTAGTAACATTTTATTCTTCATTTTTACTAGGTGTTTTGATATTTGTTATACCAATATTTTAAATGTTATTAATTTATATTATTCAATGCTATGGCTCCAATTCACCTTGTTTCTTTAGCACTTCTTATTTTTACCTTAATTATTTTGCAAATATTGTTTACTAATTTTGAACGATATGGGTATCCTAAGGAATATTATAATTACTATATTTTCATAATAGTTCATTCTTGTAACAATTATTAATTGGAAATGGTAATTCAGATACTGATTAAGTATTTGAAATGCAGTGTAAATTTAGACATGATTTACATCCTCAAGGAGCTTAGTTTACTGGGATAAAAAGTGATGTAAAGAAATCAAAACAATCTCCTGTCATATCTTTCTTATGTATAAAATCATATAACTTAGGCTTTGTAATTTTAAATACTAAAAATATCAACCAGGAATATATTGTTGGTAAAAACAGGTGTGCTCAAATTACAATTTATTTTTTCACGAAAAGTTACCACTCTGATACACGCAAGTTGTGTAAATTATTTAAACTGTGCTAAGGACACACAATGGAAAGAATGCTGAACTTGCCTGGAGGGACCCAGAAAAGTCTCCACATGAGTGTTGGATATTAGATTCTGCAGGTCTTTTTAAAAATAACCTCCATTATCTTCTGATTTTCACTATAACTGTGATTGAATTAAGATTAATTACTTTAGACTTAACTATCTAGAAAATAAAAAAATGAGATTTTAACTTGCATACCAATTTGTTTGGCCCTAAGTGATTGACATTGTAGGGTTAGGAACATGTTTCCTGAATGTCAATAAAATGTGTCCATGTATGGGAAAAATAAGTGTAAAATGTAAGGGATTACTAATATTTGACACAAATAGTTCAGAATATCTGAGCTGCTGTGATGTAAGCTAAAATGTCACTTGAACTAATTAAAAAGACTAAAATGACTGGGACTTTTTTTTTTCATGAAGCTTTCATTCACATTTGCCTTAATTACTTAGGCAAAGTTTAACTTCACAAAGTTAATTTTGCTTGTAATTTCTGAACTTTTCCTGTTTAAAATTTTCATTTTCTTTTCTTTTTCTTAATACTTAAAACATTACACCTTTTTTTAAATCAGAGAAGTAAAATCTACATTAAAAATATAATTGTCTCTATGTGATTCAGAGAAAACCCAGATAACTCATTGTGTGACCTGGAATTGACCCCTTGCAATGTTTAGCAAGTTGGTGAACAGTGTGTGTTGTACGTGTGTTAGACAAATGAGTGTCCATTTGACATGCATAAGTCTCTGGCTGCGTTATTTAACACGATGTGATAATGTAAAACAGATATTCTGAATGAAAAGGACAATGAATTACAGTGCTTTTTTGTTGAAATTTTATTTTAAAATCCAATGAATGTAGGTAATTTGGAGTGAAACCAAGCCTAATCAATGTTAAACAAAAAAGACAGTTGATTATAAAGCAGGCCATTATTGCTCTGACATTCTGTTTTTAAATATCTTATATGTGAAACCATATGACTTAAGCTTCACAATTTTGAATACTGAACACATCATGCATGAATATATTGTTGGCATGTGCAATCTACAATTTAACTTTGCATAAAAATTTAGCTCTTTTATAATCCAAAGTACTTAAATTTAATATATTTAAATTAGGTATGTAAAATAGAAACCTCAATTAAGAAAAAAAGGAAAACTAAGATAATTACCCATATTGAGTAACATCTAAAATTTAATGGAAAGGGGATATTGCTACAAGAAGAAGTAGAAGTTATTTCAAGATTTGTAGACTAGTGTAATTATCTCTTTTTTCCACACAATCTTTCAAGGTCTGAGAGGTGAAGTGAAATATAGAACAGGAAACTAAATTACGCATGTGAGATGTTTTCTGTTTCTACGCTGAAACCCACCTCATGCTGGGACATTTGAAGATTGTGTTTTTCTTCTGCTAAGTTAAAAGCTTTGTAAGGTGGAAAATCAATGTTTTCAAATAACAATTACTAGAAAGATAAGTGAGTCTCTGTAGCAGAAGTCATTTTTCAAATGTGTTAGTAGTGTCTTTGTACATTTATTGTAACAGTTAAGTTAGCATTACTGAGGAATATTGGGTGTTGTGAATCAAAATTTAATAAGTGAATAAAGAAAGGTGGGGGAGGATGAGGGAATAGGATTATAGAGGCGTCACTATCTGTATTGTAGGAAAGCATACGTGCAATTTGGGAAAATTCACTTATTTCTTGAAACTCTGAAGCCACATACTCATATATTTTGTATATTCTGTCACACGTTCAAGTAGTCTTCCTATAGACCAGATACTGTTCTAAGTGCTTAACATATCGGTTTATTTGATTCTCAAATAACCTTGATGAGATTGGTGCTATTATTAATATCTTTGTTTTATGGATAAAGGGCTGAAACACAGAGAGAAAAGTCACTTGTCTCAGAACACAAAGCAAATAGATAAAAGAGTGGGAGTCAAACCCAAGCTAACTAGAGAACGGGTGTTCTTAATGACTCTACTTCACTGCTTAAAATGCATTTTGCTACCATACTTGCTGCAAGCTCCACATATGAACATTCTGGTTGAAGAACTTGACATTGACTAGGTAATAGACAGTTGGAATCATTTATTTTTCTTCACTTCTCCCTCCACTCCCTTTCTTCTTTACCTGCTCCCTTTCCTTCTGCTCCTTCTCAATCTTTGTATAGGTCCAAAGTTCAGGCATAGCCTGGCTGCTTTTGTCTCTTCAGGGTGTAATCAACCTGGAATCAAGGTGTTTACTACACTGAGTTCTCACTGGGGAGATCTGGGTAAATTTTCACTTTCCAGCTCATTCAGATTCCTGACAGAATTCAGTTTCTTATGGTTGTAGGAAGACTATCCCCTGACTTTCCTTGCTGTAGTGAGGGACCACTCTCAGCTCCTGAGAGCTGCCTCCAATTCTTGCCACGTGGCCCCTTCCATAGCCAGAGCCGGATACCAAGAATCTCCCTCGCTTCTAACTCCTCTCATGCTCCAGATCTCTGACTTCCTCTGTTTCTGACATCTAGATTCAGATTTAAAGTTTCATGTTATTAGGCCCACCTAGAAAAATCTTTCTTTCTTAAAATCAAATATGCCATAAAATATAACTCAAGTATATGAGTACAATCCAAAACATACTCATAGTCCCAGAGGTTATGCAGGGGGTGTAGAACAGGGAAGTGGGTGTTAGTCACATCTTAGAAATCTGCCTACCACAGGAGCGACAATGTGGAGCAAAGTAAAATGCATACTTTGCAGGAACAACTTTATTGTAGGAATTGTGGAAAACACACCAGGAAAAGACACAGAGGAAGAAAAGAAACAGGAAATAAAAGAGACAGGAAAGTAGGGGAAAAACCTAAACATATAACGTTGCATAAACTAAAGCCAGAGACAGGAGTTTAAGAAAATGATGGCAATATGGAACACAGTGTGATTCGTTACTGGAGAGACACCTCAGACTGACTTGAAAAAAGAAATCTTTATGAGTTTAAGGCAGGAGTAGAAGGCAGCTTGCAAGGAGTTAAGTCACAATGAGGAAAAGAATCAGCAAGTATTAATTCATTTTGTGAAAAATAATTAGTAGCATAAAGAAGGAACTCTCAAGACCTGGCAGGAGGAGAAAAATGGTTGACAAGCAAAGTCAAAGCCATATGTTGAACAAAATACTCTCTTGGAGAAATTTTGGCATACAAGAAAAAGCATTTTTTGACCACATTATCCCATTAATGTCCTCAAAGAGCAGCAGATAAAAGAATAAATGGTGTTTGTTTTTCCTTGCCAGATATTTTTTCTTTGTTTTCTTTTCTGTCTTCTTAAGTGAAGGGAGGAATTTCCTGGCAGAAAAAGACCACGTGAACTTGAAATAATGGGTAGATGCTTTTATAAAAGCACACGGGGGTGTTCATGGGGGAAACAAAGGAAATCCTCCTTCACCTGGAAGCTCCACTAAAATCCCCACTGTCTGTCTGCCAGACATGAGTGCATTATTCAGTCAACCCATGCATATAATAGATCATTTCTGTGACTCAACAGCAACCACTAAAATTTTCAATTCTGTCTCAAAGGAATTTCTCAGGCCAACAGAAGAGTAGTGTTTTCAGAGTTCACCCACTTCCATCCCTGTTTATCAGGTATCACAGCAGCCTGACAGAGGCAGATATTAACATTTCTAATTAAGTATATTTACTTTAATGCCTTCTCACTAATTCTGGTGCAAAGAAATTATTAGGTGACAATGCTGCTCATCATTGTTTGTAAGCATTGTGCCAAATAATTAGTAAGCTAAAAACCTTGCACATTTTTTTCAAACTCTTAAGTAGGCAGAGATATTTTATGTTCAGTGAAGCAGTGAGAAGCAGAAATATACTTCTCAACATTTAAACCAGGGCTACAATTTTTACCACATTTCTATTTTTGATTTTTAGAAGTTTTTTTTCTTTTAAAGAAACCAAAAGAGATGCTTTTACATCCTTATCTTAGTTTACTATGTATTCAGTACCATGACTGATTTAACATTCACTATTAGTATAATTGATTCTTTATGATGAATATATAATTAATTTCATTTTTAAAAAGCACATCTTTCTATGAATTGTACACTATTCAGTTTGTTATAATTTGTAAGTTTTTTGTCATGTTGATCATTGTTTAAGAGCAAAGATTATGCAAAGTATATAAATAATATGGTAACAACTTTAGCAAAAAAAGATGAAGAGATCAGTTTGCATGTCATCTATGATTCTAAATGCCATTGTGATTTCTTGAGTGAACATGGAGAATAATCCATATTTTCTTGCAAAAATAAAAGAATATCATTGAAAAGCTAGCCTAAGAGTCAGCTTTTTCACCACTCACCCAAACGGAAAAATATACAATTTTAAAAAATTCTTGCATGCATGTTGTACTTAATGGATTCCAGAGTAATAATGCTAGTGAACTTGGTGCTGTTTTAGGATTGTCTCTAAGTCAGTGAAGAGATGATATTCAGAAAATAAGTTTAGTATTGTTTAAACTCTCAGCCTCTGGAATCTATGAATTGCTTCTGAATTTATCATCAGTTTATAAACCATGGTGTCTGGCTACTGATGAAGTCGTGAGGAATAGGAATTGGAATTGTGAAGGACGGATGTCATCTGGCAGGCACAATCATTTACTATAAGAACTGGTTTCCTTAATAGCCCAGAAATCTAGAATTGCATGAATCCATCTAAGAAACATTTGAGTGCTCAATGTGTACATGATTGTTTTTTTCTTTCAGAATATTGTTCTGGCTTGAAAATCACTGAATGTGAGATGGAAATGTGAACACATTGGAATTTTTAAGTTGAAGTCAGATAAAATTCAAATACCTTCTTTTATTTATTTTTCCTGTTTTTTTAAATAATGATTTTATTGTTGTTCAGTTACAGTTGTCTGCATTTCCCTCCAACTATTCCCTCCTATCTTCTTTTATTTTAAAAAAAAGACTTTATATTGATTTTTTAACATCAATAGAAGAAATCATGGTTTAAGACCTAGAGCATACAAATGCTCAAAAGTTAGTGTCAACTCATTCTCTGTCACCAAATCTATCTACCCCCACTAAATCCTCTAAAAATAAACACGAGTCAGGACTTCCATCTGGGACTTTTGCTTCTCTCACTTGGTGATATATTTAATATATGTATTTTCCTAAAAAATAATGTATGTGAGCCCAGATTTCAATTTGTATTTTTAATTGCTGTGATGGTACTTCAGTCACATGGAATCTCACTATTTTTATGTTAGGGAACTCAGTTCTGCTTAAGTTAGTGTATTCATCTGGGCTCAGGGAAGAAAACAAAATTATCTGGGTTTTTAAGCAGGAAGATATTTGATACAGGAGATTTAGCCCTTAGAAAGTCATTAAAAATATTGTATTACAGGTCCACGCTGGACCCCCTAGAAGTTCTCCATGAATAAAAGTACTAATCCACCAGAAGTTACTCCCTTAATACTTTTATTAAGGGAGTAACTTCTGAAACTGCTACTAGGGCTGTGTTTAAAGTGAGAAACAGCCACTCCTACCCTGAAGCTATCTCTAACACCCAGGTAGCTGGTGGGACACTGAATGTTCTGTAGGAAAGTCCCATATTTCTATATTACTAAGCCTCAGTAGTAGTCAACAACCATAAGAAGACAAACGTCACCTTCATTTTGCTTTCCAAATCTTCCTCAGATAAAATCAATGGACTAAATACATTCTATATATAGAACTTAGAAGAGACTGAAAAATCTTTTTTTTTTTTAGCTTTTTATCCCCTGCAAGTAGAAGGAACTGGAAGTTAAAGTGACAACCTAAGAATCCAACACTCATCTAAATTTAATAGAGCAACTCCACCTCAATTGATAGCAAACCAACTAGGTGTGCCAAGTGGCCAAAATCCCCAAATCCGGTCCATATCCATCATGGTAGCACTCACAAAACAGACTAAGTTTAATCATATCAATGGGTTCAGTGGTAGAATCTCACGTGCTTTTATATCTGAGTGGAAGAAAACAAATTATTTAAAGATTTAAAATGTCTATAAATTCTCTATAGTCAGATATGACCGCCAATCCTTTGCCTAGAGTATTTATGTTACAATAATAAAATTGTGGTTTCCATGGCCACAAAGAAAAACGTGTCCAATCTCATCTTCATGAATCCACAACAACATCCTTTGCCAAATATTTCGATTGCGTATTCTCATTGCCAAATGGTCATGTCTCTACTTGGCTCTGCTGTGTTGACCAAGCCATTCTGATGTAGCTCTATTTTATCTGACAAATGAGTGATATCACAAAGGTATACCCATTAAGTCAGAGACTAAGAGGTTATGTAATGTACCCTCTCAGCTTTTCAATTAAAAACATGTAGTGGAAACTCCTTTCATAGAAAGGAATCCAGGATCTTTCCGGTAGGTTATTATGGAAAAGTTGGAGTGTAATTACACTTAGGAGAATTGATACATTGCCAGAGTTGCTAGAGAATTTAGATATTGTCTTATACTGAAACAAAGAAATATATGTAAATAGTTTATTTGAGACTGTGATCCCAGGAATCATTCGGCAAGAGAAACAAAATGGAGAGAGAACTAATATGTTATTCAATTGGCCATTACTATGGAGACAAGGTACTCGATTTCTTGAAGCCACGTGAGAAACATATTATACACATGAAGAAGAGAAGGGAAATATTTACCAGTTTCTGTTCCCAGGTTCAATGATTGTTGCAGGAGATACTAACTTTCTCAAACAGGAAGAGACATGAGGGCAGAGAAGCAGTGGAGAAGAAAGGTACAGGGCAGGCTTGAGATTGTATGCTCTCATTTTAGAGACATATTTTATACGCCAAGAATAAACCCACACTCAACAGGTGGCCTCATCATTTCATTAGATCAGTTTCTTCTGGGCGATGTGGTATATGTGAGTCCAATCTCATAGTTATTTTCTTTTCACTGTACCTCTGTTGACATAACAATTTTCCCTTAATATGAGGCAACATCATGCAAAATACTATGTTGATAAACATTTACATGCTTGATGTTTATGGAGACAATGCGCACAGGAAAAGCAAACTCATGTCCAACTTTGAATTTTACTAATTTTGGTGAGAATGAGTTACTTGGCCCTCCAGGATAGAAGGGGTATGAATTCATTAACTGGCCACTAAATGCTTGTTTGCGGGGAAGGAGGAATTATGCCGTATTGAAGACTAAGCATCAAGAATTCCAACAGAATGATAATTCCAACCCCTTAAATATGTTCTACAAAAGTTGCCAGGTGCATTCTTTTAGTTGTCCCATGCAGCAGCGCCAGAGGGGGTCAGGGATGAGAAGTGGGGAATTGAACTTGATATTGAGGTGAGGCACTTCCTTGTTATATCTGCATGAAACTGAATAAATAGCTTGAACTTATCAATAAAGAAGTGTCCTCAGTAACAACTGAAGCAAAGAGAATCTTAAGTGGATGCAAGAAATTTCCTAGAGAAATACCAATAATATATTCCCCACCTCCTGCTAATGTAGAAATGACAACATTTCTAATAGTTGAAGACCCAGCCTCTGCTGAACTGTTTTATTTAAGGTGGTCAGTTTACTTTACTTCCCAGAATTACAGGACCTGCTACCATAGTGGGCATTCTCATTAAGACCAGGAATTCAGATGCTGTACTCATGTGAGGAGATACAGAAAATGCTTAGAGGATGAATCAGTGACTCACTGGAATCAAAAGAAAGATGCCATTCAAAATTCAGGAATTTGCAGAGTTCTTTGACCAGTGACTGTGCTTCAGAACCAAATGCTCGGTCACTTTAGGCTCTGACAGCAGTAGAGAAACATGAAAGAGAAGACTGAGGATAGAGATAAGGGGTGAGGAGAAAAGGAACTCTAGGAAGAAAGAACTCAGATAAGCAGGCATGGCCCGCTTGGCTGAAAAAGAAGAGTGCTTTGTTTCCATATCATGAGCATGGGTGCTACTGTCTTTTCTGTGCCCTGACACACCATGCCTGGGGCTGGGGGTGTCGGCTGTAAAAGTGTCTATAGGTGCGGAGTGATTGAAGTGGGTGGTTGGCACAACAGATCCTCAAGACGACTAAACCTCACACTTCTGATGTCTTAGCCAAGAGAGTGTAATGATCTCCCTGAATGGCATAACAAGTAGTCAAAGAATTGCACAAATACAGCCAGTTGAAATGTAAAGAACAATATTTGAAAATGTGTAAACTTTATATTGAATTAAAATTCTACTTGCTCTATAACTTGCAAACACTAGTTGTTATCTTGATTTCTTAGCAGACAGAAAAATCGACTCTGGCTTTTGCATGTCAATCCTTCGAATACCTGAAAACTATTGCCATTACCTCTTAGTATTTTATTCCTTTTCTAGCTTCTTCAACAACTGTTTTTCATTTCACAATATTCTAGGCAACTTACCATCTTTATCTTGTTTCTCAGATTTCTAAAATAGAATAGCTTCCAGGGGCAAGTCCACAGCTATATTTTCAAGTGAAAGTGGAGCCAACAAGAGGCGTGGTCAGATTACCTGTGGAGATCAGCAAAGCACAATTAGGACCTGGTATGAAGTGGGCGTGGAAAATAGACACTTTGAGCACACAGCAATTCTGGTGAGGTAGTACCAGTAGAGTTTAAAATAAAGAGAGAGGTATCAAAATACATAGTTTATGGCCATAGATAAACCACCAAGAGAGAAAAGCACCTGGATTCCCAGATGATGGCTGGCCCTATTATTGCCTTCTAAGTTCCTCCCAACACAACCAGGCTACTGTATATGGCTGCGGAGTTTTTCTTTGTATAATAATTAGTCATCTACAGACCCAAATGATATGACAGGCAATACAAATATATTCATACAAAAGCAAAAATTGTAACAACAACAAAGTTCAATTATTAGGTACTAAATTCTAGCCAGAGTGTCAAAAATTTTTACATTTGCTTCATGTTTAGTATTCCAATAACTTTTTAGTTAAGTGTTAATATTTATATGCCAGGTGCTTGTAAATAATAACATTTAATAACACCTAAGCCAGGTGCTTAGGTTATTTGCCTAAGGTCATATAAATGTGTGTCAGAGCTGGAATAAAAATTCAGGTCTCTCTATCCCAAAAACATATGCTTCTGAATGCTGTAGTGTCTCGCCCCACTTAGCAAATACACTGTAAAATTCAGCAAACATTTTAAAAGTCCCTGTGTAACTGGGGGGAGGTCCCCTGAGTTACAGCACCTGCGTGGGAGCTTGGACAGGATTGGCTTCATGACATGGGGTCCTACCTGCCAAGGCTCATGATGGAAGCCCAGTAAACTTGAAATAATACAGGAATGCTGGCAGGTATAGCTGATTGTAGAAGGAATCAGAGATGGGGCTGCAAAGGAGGACTGACACGGGGATTTAAAAACACAGACACAGCAGCCATATAAGAAGAGGAAGAACCACGCGCTTTCGGAGAGAATGGGGACTCCCGCAGCCATGTGACAGAGAATCACCATGTGGCTTTTGCAAAGAGTGCCATATAGCTTCTGGCAGAGTGGGGATCCACGCAGCCATGTGAAGAGGAGTACCACTCAGCTTTGCCAGAGTGGTGACCCCACCTTCTCCACAGCTCTGGTGGAGAAAAGAACCATGAGGTTTTGACCAGAGTGCAGATCCCTGCGGCTCTGGTAGAAGAGGACCACATGGCTTTGGGATGATCTCTTTGGCTGCATGGCCTGGGAAGCAGGAGAGACTTTGCCTGGAAGAAGGGTGAAAGAACTCTTTACCAGTAGATCGTGAGAAGGTGCCACATGGCTTTGGAGTAATTAGAGATCCTGCCTGGATGGGGATACAGCCAATGGTGCCAGCGGCTTGAAACATGGACGTGTGCTTCTTTTCCTGAGATACAGTACCCCAAATTAGGGCAGGGGGAGAAGGAAGGGCTGTGGGCATCTGTGGTCATCCTAAAAGACTTTGATATTTTAATGGGGACATTGGGTCACTACTTTAAGTCTGTATAGCTTTAAATAAACCTTTCCTTTCCTTTTCACAGATCTCTGGCATTGAGAGAAGTCTTTCCTCTGGCAGTAGACAGATAAGCTCAGTAGGTGGTCAGGACAGTATTAGTATAGCATCCTGGGATGGGGGGGGTGCTGTTGTTTGGTAACAGTTTTTGGTGTCCCTGGGTGGGCCAAATATTGCTCCCCCTTGGACTTCTGTTCAGTAACAGTACTATTATATTAATTTGCTAGGGCTAATCGTTTAACAATAGAAATGTATTGTCTCATGCTAAAAGTTCTCAATCAAGTTGTTTTCAGGGCAGGTTTCTCTGAGGACTATGAGGAGGAATGCATTCCAAGCATCCCGCTGAGCCTTTAATGGGCTGGCAATCCTAGGCATTTTTTTTTTTTTTGCTTATGGAAGCCTCACCCTGATTTCTTTCTTTATTCTCATTTGACTTTCACAAGTGTCTGTCTCTAAATTTTCTCTTTTTACAAATACAATGGTCATATCGTATTAGGACCTGCACTAATGACCTCATTTTAACTTGGTTGCCTTCATAAAGACCCTGCACCGTGAACTCAATGGCTGAGGTCTACCAAAATTCACATTTTGAAACCCTGATCTCCAATGTGATGGTATTTCAAAATGAGGTCCTTGAAGGGTATCATATTTTGCTGTACATGATGCAATGCTGTGTATAATGTACAACCATGGTTTTATGCACATTATACACTGGATTATTACACTCATTATGATATCCATGGTATGTAAACATGCCATATATAATGAGCATCCTTATTTTTCCCTCAAAAATTTGGGTAAAACAGTGTTCATTATACACAGTAAAATACAGTAATTAAGTCATGATGGTGGAACTTTTGTAATGGGATTAGAGCCTTGTACGAGGAGACATGAGAGGGCTCGCTTCCGCTCTCTCCCTCTCTCCCCACCATGTGAGGGCGCAGAGAGAAGCTGCCTGTCTAAGAGCGGTTACCAGATGCCGGATCTAACAGCACCTTGAGATTTCCAAACATCCAGAACTATGGGAAATAAATGTTTCTTATTTAAACCAAATGATATATGGTATTTTTGTTATAGCAGTCCAAAACTCTCTGTGATACCACATCTCCAAATGAGGTCATATTTTGAGGTACCAAGGACTTAAATGTGTAGACTTGGGAAGGACACTTTAACCAGTAACAACTATAAAAAACCTTTTTGATGGTTTCAGATTTACCATTCTGAGATCCAAAACACTACCTGGATACAAAAAAACAATTAAATGTTCAGATTTAAAGGTTTTAAATAATCCAAGTTTCAATCTAAAGCAAGTGGATGTTGAAGATGATAATATAATTTTGTGGATTTTTAGTAGCTACTTTGTAATTGATAAGCTAAGCAGAGATATTGATTGGCATATTTTTATTTGCATGAGTTCTATAAAATTATTTTAAATAATAATCATTTCTCATGACTATATTGTGAAATAAGTAACCATAGTTAATGTTTTTATTAGCATAGTTTTTAAATTGTAACATGTTTAGAAAAGATGGCATCCATCAGTAACAGGTATTTTTTCTGACATTTTTCAAGTTGTAAATCGAGTATGAGTAAAAATAATTTTCTGTAATGTGATTATGAACTAAAGACTTTTTATTTCAGTATAAAAACAAATGCTACTTAGATAATTCATTTTTAGTGGTATCATATTCATTTGCAAAGTATTAATTTTGTTACTGATTTCTATTAGACAATTTAGTAATTTACCCACTGACAGAATTTGGAGCAAGGTATTTATTTTTCTTGTTTTAATATGGTATGACATTAAAGAAAGAAAGGAAATGACTACAACTCAGCCATCCCTTTAATTTCAAGAGGCTTCTGGCCAACATTATATCCAAAAGAAGACTTTACAGTCTAGCATGATTTCCATTCTTGTTCTACGATACTAAATTTCCTAATTTTATCCACATGGTTTCTTCCATTATATAAAGTCAAATTAAGAAGTGGAAGACTGAGCTGCAATCCATTTATTTGCTCAAAGGCTGTGCAGTGTGCCAAGCATTCCATTACTTTAGAAGTTTTAGATCTATGCTGGGGTATTGCATATCTCTTCATCACTTGTTTATAGGGCTGTGTTAGAAAGAACAGCCTGACCTCAGTTCAGACATCAGCAGAGTGTCTGGAAACAAGAATGAATAGGCCCAGCATAAACAGACCCAGAAATTGCAAAGAATACTAGAAACAAACAGGCATTGTAGGCCCTGCAATCAATTACTCAGAGCTGTTGATTTCTACCACACTATTCAAGCAAACACAATGCACTGTTTGGGACTCTTCAACACAGACTGGGAACTCATTTGCTTAAGAACAGATAATATTATGCTATACTTGTCAGCCTGCCGCTGAATAAATGACCTGTGACAGTCATTTATTGAGAATAGGAAGAAACTTACTTTGTTATTACTGGTTAATCAATCCACCTGTAGTACAACAAATGTATTTTCTACATTGTTATAAAGATAAATAAAGAAGTTTCATGTATAACTCTTACTGTGGTAACACTTGATTTCAGAAATGTTTTGTAAATATAAGTTTAAAAACCTTAAAGTGAATTTTTTAAATATTTTGTATTATGCTTTCTNACACAGATTGGGAACTCATTTGCTTAAGAACAGATAATATTATGCTATACTTGTCAGCCTGCCACTGAATAAATGACCTGTGACAGTCATTTATTGAGAATAGGAAGAAACTTACTTTGTTATTACTGGTTAATCCACCTGTAGTACAACAAATGTATTTTCTACATTGTTATAAAGATAAATAAAGAAGTTTCATGTATAACTCTTACTGTGGTAACACTTGATTTCAGAAATGTTTTGTAAATATAAGTTTAAAAACCTTAAAGTGAATTTTTTAAATATTTTGTATTATGCTTTCTAACATTTTAAGTTTAATATATGGATGTGGGAGACTTGAGGAGCTGGAGAGAGAAATGAGATTATGGTTGGTATAATAAAATGCCAAACTGCAAATTATTAAAAAAAAAACAAAAAAACAACCCTATAACTGTCTTGGCTGTCATGGCTCAGTGAATTGAACACTGGACTGTGAAGCAAAGGATTGCCAGTTCGATTCCCAGTCAGGGCACATGCCTGGGTTGCAGGCCAGGTCCCTAGTAGGGGTTGTGTGAGAGGCAACCACACATTGATGTTTCTGTTCCTCTCTTTCTCCCTTCTTTCCCCTCTCTCTTAAAATAAATAAATAAAATGTTTTTTAAAGAGCTGTAACCCATTTTTTCAATAATATACCCTGTGTTGCTTTTCTTCATTCATGACGTGTACTCCTCTATAAAACTAGACCACTTCATTATAGGAAGCTGGTCTGTTACAATTCCATGAATTGTATACCTGTCTTAAATTGTATACCTAATGACACCCTTCATTAAGAAAGTGAATAATTATTTATTTTTCTTTAAAATCATAATGCTCAAAAATTTGACTTACAATATTTTTATTTGTATAATCAACTGTCGTTGTGATTAATATTTTAAAATACTCACTTTTGGTATATAAAATTTTTGTTATATAAAATTTTCTGCTGGCACTCACAAGACATCAAACCAGTCTGTTATCTTATAGATAAATGGACTTGAGCCAAGAAAAGTTAAATGAGTTGTCTAAGACCACACAACTTATGAGTGATGGGAGCAATACTAAAAGTCAAATCTGACTGGCCCAGCTTATCTTTACCTGCCAGGGGAGAGCTCATTGGGTATCTTATCAATTGGCTACTCTGATAGTTTTAAATATACAGCCCAGATTATTTATGGCAGGATATGATACCAATGGTGCACAACATGGTATCTGAATCAAAAGCTTGGGATCATTACTTGCAAGGTTTGTGTGTGGAAACTGACAGAAATATGTATGTTGGGCCATCTCCCTTTTTGTGGTAGTCCTAAAAAAGGTGAAAAATTCTCCCAATATTGGATGTTTGAACAATACATCTCAAAGTTTACTCTGCCTGGGTGAGAAGATAATCAGAGGAAGAATTTAAAATAGTTTCTGTGTAGTATTTATGGCCAAGTACATAATTTGCATTGGCTAGGGCAAAATAAAAATGTGGGGCCCCTTGCTTAGTATCTTGTTATTAAAGATATAAAAATAAAAACCATTTTTCTTTAAAAGATTATACAACTATACATAATTCTAGTATTAATAGGAACAATAGTGCTACATTAGAAGTAGTATTAATTTTGAAATTATAAAAATTGTGTTATAACTTTATATAATACTATAAATAATTTCTTACTGTAGCATCTTGATTGATCATCTAACTTTTGTCTCACTTTCTGTAAATTCACTTACTAGATCATCAATCATATTGTATTAGGATCTATCCCAATACAATATGATCATCACACTTCACTAGATCGTCATACTTTATAGTTATAGCAATTTTATTTACAATCAATGTAATTCAAAGCAGTATCAGTCACTTTGGTAAATGCAAGGTCCCAAATAATTTTGATAATCTTTAAGGTTTCTTTTTTTTTTAAGATTTTATTTATTTATTTATTTATTTATCTTTAGAGGGGAAGGAGAGAGGGAGAGAAACATCAATGTATGGTTGCCTTTCATGTGCCCCCTGCTGGGAGTTGGCCTGCAGGGAACTGGCCTGCAACCCAGGCATGTGCCCTGACTGGGAATCGAATCGTGATCCTCTGGTTTGCAGGCTCGTGCTCAATCCACTGAGCTACACCAGCCAGGGCTAATTTTGATAATTTTTAATTGTGAGAAGGCTCTTTCTGCTGATGCCCCTATTTCTGGAAGTGATAAAAATGTTTTATAGGCTGTGATAACATTGGGATAAATTTCTAATAAATTATTTCAATATATATATATATTTTTTTTTTTTTTTTACTATGTCTGGACCTGATATTTTTCATGGAAGTCTTTTTTCTAAAAAGATTTAACTCTTTATACAAATCATTTTCTTGTGTGTCTGAATTTACGTGCAAATTTATACAAATGCCATTTTAATAATCTTCTGACGTGTCTTGCAGCTTGTGGTAACCATATAAGAAAACAGCTTCATGATTTGTACATAATTTGAAATACTAGCCTGTGATTTTATTGCTGCATCTTCAATTTCAAANTAAAAATGTTTTATAGGCTGTGATAACATTGGGATAAATTTCTAATAAATTATTTCAATATATATATATATATTTTTTTTTTTACTATGTCTGGACCTGATATTTTTCATGGAAGTATTTTTTCTAAAAAGATTTAACTCTTTATACAAATCATTTTCTCGTGTGTCTGAATTTACATGCAAATTTATACAAATGCCATTTTAATAATCTTCTGACGTGTCTTGCAGCTTGTGGTAACCATATAAGAAAACAGCTTCATGATTTGTACATAATTTGAAATACTAGCCTGTGATTTTATTGCTGCATCTTCAATTTCAAAGAATAAGTGAATTTAAAATTGTCTTCCTTGTTAATAACAGAGTCATACAAAACTTCATATTAAAAATTCAATAATGCAATGATATTTAAATGCCATTTTTATTTCTAAGCCTTGGACATTTTCTTTGCAATATTGCACCAGTTATCAAAACTGGAGATTCTAAACTTTTTGAGGTGTTCTAATAGCTCCCAATATTCTTTATTGCAATATATTCATGTGTAAACCTTTGCTTTGTATTAATTTACTGACATAGTTATTGCTTGACTGCCAGAAGTTTCTGCCCCAGCATTCAAACTAGAGAGTGAGTATTTTTGGAGACACCTTAAGTGCAGGCTCAGCGGACTCATGAGTAAGCCAGCCTCGCTTGCATGGCCCCGTAGGCCCTGACACCTGTGCAGAACCCCTCTTTCCTCTCATAGCCACTGCTGCTGGCACTTTTTCTGCTACTGTAGCCATTGCTACGTCCAGTCTGGTCTCAAATTCCAGCTTGTCAGTTGGCTGCGTCCTAAGACTTCCCCAAGGCATGTGCTTGTGTGCTATGCCAACACTGTGCACTCATGCTTCCCACCATGCTCACGAGCCGGAGCCAGCAGGTGCTGACGTCAGCTGAACCACTGCCTTCGAATGCTCTGGATGGCAGAGCACTCACATGCGAGTTCTATTTTTTGGTCAGACCTCACTTGGAAAAAAAAAAAAACAACTCAAGTCCAAAGAGATTCAAGTTAGTGAAAGCAAGGCATTAAACAAAGAATGAGAACCTTTATCAGCAGGGGGTTCTGTGCTACTAGACAGCTCACATGCCAGTGAAGCTGGCTCTGGTGGTAGGGAATAGCCTGACCCGATAGTCAGTGATTTGAAAGTAGCTAGATTGAAAGGTTAGATAATTATGAAATTGGGGAAAGGCTGTTTTATCACATTTAATGTTCAGCAGAGAGCCTTCACTGGAAAAAAGATTTTTAACAGAAATTTGATTAAACTTTCCAAGACTACCAATTACTTTTTTTTATTATCCAACCAAGTTCTTCCTAATGACAAAAAAACTAAAGCAACCTTTGGGAACTGAGATTCAAGTGTTTGACAAAATTAAGAACATGACCTTCTTACAGTGTTCTTTTGGGATTGAATCCCGATTTTCCAGGAACAAATCCAATGTTTATTTCATGATTAGTCACTGGAAAATCCACTTATGTACACGATTTGTGCAAGTGTGCCATGACCTAGTATTAGAGTAAGATAAAACAGTACATTATCTACCTACAGTAGAATGAGAATATTTTTATATAATAGTATTCAGATCTCTGAATGCTGACATGTTTCCATGTCAAACTAATATAAAATATTTTTATATCAGAAAATTGCAGGACTTCTGGCCAAGATGGAGGCATAGGTAGACACACTGTGCCTCCTCACACAACCAAAATTAAGGAAAACAAAAGCTTAGAAACAAAAAACACCCAGAACTGACAGAAAATTGAACTGTATGGAAGTCCGACAACCATTCATCCAGACCGGTAAGAGGGACGGGGTCAGCGGCCAGTGGACAGGGGTTGCAGCTAGAAAAAGGAATGGAAGGACACATAAAGTGCTTCTCAGATAAGGTCAAGTTAAAGGAGTTCATCATCACCAAGCTCTTATTACATGAAATGTTAAAGAGACTTATCTAAGAAAAAGAAGATGAAAAACATGTATAGTAAAATGACAGCAAACTCACAAGTATTAACAACCACCTAAATCAAAAGCAAATTAAGCAAACAACTAGAACAGGAACAGAACCACAGAAATGGAGATCACATGGAGGGTTAGTAACAGGGGAGGGAGAGGAGGACAAGGGGGGAAAACTACAGAGAATAAGTGGCATAGACGGTAGATAGAAAATAGACACGGGGGGCTGCAAGAACAGTATGGGAAATGTAAAAGCTAAAGGACTTATGACACATGGACGTGAAGTCAGGGGGGGAATGTGGGTGGGGGAGGGGGTGTGCAGGGTGGAGGGGAATGAAGGCGAGGAAATGGGACAACTGTGATGGCATAATCGATAAAATATATTTTAAGAAAAGAAAATTACACCACTATCCTCTCGGTTCCTCAAGCCATAATTCTAGATGTTAATATGCAAAAGCTATATGAATCTTTTCAGTGATTAGCTCTTTTGTCATAGGTTACACCTCTAATAAGTGACAAGGATTTGAACCAAAAAAAGTATGGCAACAGCAGCANGGGGGAGGGGGTATGCAGGGTGGAGGGGAATGAAGGCGAGGAAATGGGACAACTGTGATGGCATAACTGATAAAATATATTTTAAGAAAAGAAAATTACACCACTATCCTCTTGGTTCCTCAAGCCATAATTCTAGATGTTAATATGCAAAAGCTATATGAATCTTTTCAGTGATTAGCTCTTTTGTCATAGGTTACACCTCTAATAAGTGACAAGGATTTGAACCAAAAAAAGTATGGCAACAGCAGCAATCACAACCCAATGCTGAATGACTGGCTCCCAGCACTTCCTGGCCTCCCTCTACATTTATGATTGCAGCAATGGGAAACTGTAACCCACCCATCATTCTTTTGACATTGTTTCTGTAAGTGCTGACTCTGACTAATAGGTGGCTTATAGATGAACAGCATGTTTGCATGAGAATTCTAGGAAATAACTTGAAAAGATACAGACCTTCAGGCATCTAGGAGATTTGCTGACCTTCAGCCATGGGGCCAGGATGACATGAAGCCAGGATGACAAGAAGCCATGATGACCGAACCAGGATGATGTACACTGGACCATCACTTGTGTTGTCAGAATGAACTGTGCTCGTCTGCACCTAGAGAACTTCGTAACACCCTCCCTTGATCTCTGTGGTCTGTTTCCCTCTCCCTCCTTTTAAAAAACCTCTGCCTCCAATGACAAGTGGAGATGGGCTTTGCAACGTGCGTCCTCCATCTTCCAGGTGGCCAGCATCTGATTAAACCACTTTCCTTTGCATCAGCACCTGCCTTTCAAGTGTTGGTTTGCTTAGTGGCAAGCAGCCAGACCTGCGTTTGGTTACATGACCACGCATCTCAGAAGAGTACTCATTACTGTCAGGAAAACAAAAGCAAAACCCTAGTAACTAGTAGATACCAGAGAAAATCATTATCCCACTCTCCTAATGACTAAAATTTCTCTATGATCCTTCCCTCTTTACTAAGTTGTTATCAGCTTATGTGTCATAAAGAACACAGACATAAACAGATGAGACTAACTCCATTTTCCTCCACTAATATGTGTGTAAGAATTCTCTAATAGGATGTAAAAATTCTCCCTTTTCTAGGATAAGGGTGAACTTGCCAACTGTGTTATGGAGTACACCTCTCACTTCTTAAGGACTTTGATTAGCAAGTACCCTATTTCCCTACCGTATGCTCAGTTTTTCTTTTTATATTAGATCATTCTATTAGACTAGAAATATACCTTAACCTTTTTACAAAGCTACTTCTTGAAAGAACTCTTTATATTTTCTGTGTCCACTCCATTCTATTTCATTGTATTCCCAACTCACTCCACTAGAGTAGCTCTTAAGGTCACCAATGACCTTGCAAAGGTTAATGAACAACTTTCCCTCCTCATCTCACTTGATTTGTTGGCAGCATTTTAAATGGAACAATCCTTTCTTTATTGAAACATGCTATACTTTAGATGTGTTCCTCATAGTGTGGTCTGCAGATACGCAGAGTGAGCATCGCGGTGGCCACCCTGAAGCAACCAGATGGACGTGGCTCAAAGTCTAGTTCATGTCGAGACTGATGATCACACACACACACACACACACACACACACACACACACACAGCGAGGGTAAGAAAATGCTTATTGATCACAAAATAAGGCTTTCTGGGGAGAATGATTCCCAAGCAGGTTTAAAAAATGACACTTCAGAGCAGGGAAAGGAGATGGGCCCAGGGATTTTGCTGTGTTTAGGGGATGGTGTCAGGTAGTTTTCTTCACACAAGCAGAGTTATTTCAGAGTTTGAACCTGCCACCAGCACCAAAAGAAGAACCTGGACTTCTTTTTTTATCAGCTTATCTTGGTGTGACTGAAGGGGAAGAGGGAGGTATGAGGCTTAAAATCTGGCAGCAGTCAAACATCAAAACATATAGTCAGACTGTTTAATATACCTGGGAACTTACAAAATGAGCAAATTATTGAGCCCTGTGTTAGATCTACTAAATCCAACACTCAGAGAATCGGGCCAGAAATCTTTATCTTAACAAGCTCTCCAGGAAGATTTGCTGCATCGTCAAGTATGAGACTGTCCTCTGGTTTCTAAGAAAATAAGGTTTTTCTGGCTCCCACACACCTCAAGAGCCATGTTTTCTCATTCTCCTTCCCCAGTAATTTTTTCCTACCTAGCCCCTAAATTTAAAGAAAAAAATCAGACCTCTCTACTTGACCTATATTGTCTTAATGGCTTTAAAAATCAGTCAAGAAATTACCATGCCCAAATCTTTACCCCCAGCCTGGCTCTCCCACTGGGTCCCACTCCTGTTTTCATAAGTGCCTCTCAACATCTCCTCTTGGATAGTAGCCATATCAAATTTACCATGGGTAAAATAGAAAGATTTTCTACTCAGAAATTCCCCAGACAACTCTATTTCTTATGAAATAGCCCCTGTATCAGAAACTCTCACTACTATCATCTGAGTTGCTCAGGCACAATCAAGAAGTTATTTGGAAAGCCCACTGTAATGCAACCTAAATTTTGTTGGTACTTCTTTTAAAATTGATAATATATCTTTTTTTGTTTGAATAAATATTTTTATTGCTATTCTATTGCAGTTGCCCCCATTTTTTCCCCTTTGCCCAGCTCATTTTCATCACATTCTACTCCAGGTGTAGTTCAAAACATAATACTTCTTCATCTGGCTCAGGTCAGCAGTCTCTAAACTGGGCCTCCCTGCCCTGATTCTTAATCCCATGATGTCTGTTCCCCAGGCAGCATCCAAAGTGATTAGTTAAAAATAGATATTAGATCATGATACACCCTTCAATTTAAAAAAATCTCCAAAGGCTTTCTATTGTAACTAGAGTAAAATTAAAACTCCTTATTATATATAGAGAATCATAGGGGAAAAGGGGATGGACTCACATGAACAAGTATAAAGGACACATGGACAATAACTAAGGTGGGGGAGGAAATGGGAGGGAGGTAGGGAGCACTGGGGGTGGGGCAGCACTGGGAATATAAGACAGAAAACTGTACTTGAACAAGAATTAAATAAAAATAAAAAAAAGAAAATAGGGGGAGGGCAAGAATAGTAGGGGAAATATAGAATCTAAAGAACTTGAGACATGTGGTCATAAACTAAAGGGGGGAAATGGTGGGGGAGGGGATGTGCAGGATGGAGGGGAATGAAGGGGGGAATAGAACAACTGTAATGGTGTAATCAATAAAATATATTTTTAAAAAACTCCTTATTATAATATACAAAGTCCTATATGATCTTTCATCTGCTTAGCTGCCTTATGTGCCCCATTACTCAACTCTCTTAAATTATGTGTTTGTTAATGTATTGATAAGTAATTGACAGTTTTTCCAGCTTGTATAAGCAACTTGAAAGCAGGCATTGTTTTGGTGTGTTATTCAGCTCTATATCTCTAATTTATCCTCATAAAATTCATCTCCCACACATTGGGTACTCAATAAATATTGAATGACTAAATATGTTCCAGTTGGACAATTTTTTGCAGAACACTTCTGGAACTGTATGCATAGTAGCAGTGTTATGTGGTCATTGCATCAAGAGATACAAATGGAGGTGTCAGTCAGTGTTTGCCCTGCCCATGACCACACTCTTGAATGGAGGCACTGCCTGGCTGACCACACCCCTTGCCAGTCTGGCTGACCACACCCCTTGCCATATGTTATATGTCATCACTGATTGGATCAGAAGTAGATATCTAATCCAAGATGGCTCAACCTATCTATGCTGTCCAAAAGCCTAAAACGTAATGACATAACAGAGTGCGGCTTAACGGAACTAAGTAATTAGCTCAGACCATTACATACTCTTTCCTGGATATTTAAGCTTACTTAAAATTTTAACTAAATTTAAAGGTAAAGGAGAAAGTCAGCATTTGCTACCATATCAGAAAAAGAAGGCATATTAAACGGGGCATCAAACTGGTGAAACTTAAGACTGGAGATTCAGAAGTTATTGCTCCTGAGATGTCCAGTGTTTTCTTGAATCAAGAGCTCCCATCCTGTTCTTCTCTCAAGCAGACCACCAAATGTCACTGCTGTTTTAGAATTGTCAAGAGAAATGTTAGCCAAACCGGATATTGAGAAGTGACTGATCTGCCACTTGACACACTGAGTATGGGAGGAGGCATGTATGATACATAATAGAAGATGGACAATGATCACTTTTTATTCAAAAAGAGCAGCATGTACCGAATGGAAGCATATTTACAAATTTGCTGAGGTATCTTTTTATACAGGTAAGGCAGATAGAAAGAAAATAATGAAAATGAAAGGGCAATTTAAGAAGTGTCTAAGCAGGTGTTCAGATATTAGCTAAATGAAGAAAAATTATGAGAGGAAGTTTAATGTCAAAGTAGTAGAAGTAGATGCAAATCAAGTAAAAGTGAAAGAAGGGCGAGTACGCAAGTTGACAGGCTCCCCTCAGGGTAGTTTGTCTCTCAAAAAGAGAATCTGGCCTACCACAGAAAGTACGTCTTTTAATATTCTTTCACTATTTCTCAATAAAAAAGTTGTTGCTTAGTAACACTTTAAAAGTCAGAGCTCAATCTGAACAAGCACTCAAAAATGTTTTTTAATGTTGCACGAATCTCACACTTGTGGAATTACTCCGCAAAGCTTCTTAGAAATGAGAAAACGTTCTCTTTGGACGTCAGGTACTTTCTCTCTCGGCTACATTGGCAATACTAGACAACTCTCTGACTCCTGAACAACCTCACAGAAATCCACTTACTCTGACCATAACATACATTATGAGGGTTTGTAAAGATGTGCATGAAAGAAAAAAAAATAAATTAAACCGGTTGACATTTACCAATATTTTGTTAAGGATTTCAGTTCGGGGGTTATTTCATAAACAAGTGTAAGTAAATGTAGGTTGGACAAAGAAGTGGCTCAATTCTTTCCACCCAACTGGGTTTGCTAACTCCTGGCTGTCGTATGCCTGCGGTTAGAGAACCCCCCACAAACTGCAGCCTGCACCCATGGGTTTTGGGTACCCATAACTTTGGATCTGATTCAAACTCATGTGTAGGTCTGTGGTTTTAAAAAACAGAGAAATAAATGCAAGAATGTTCATCACTATGTGGCTTATAAATGGAATAAAAGAGAGACTTTCTTCATAGTAATTTAAAGCAGACTAAGTAAATTTAGAGGAAAACAACCAAAAACCCTGCCCTTTCAGAAAAGGCTAATAAGAAAATCAAGTAATCAAATTTGTGTATTTGTATTAACACCCCCAAGTACACAAAGAGGCAGACATACCAGAATATATACTTATTGTAAATAATTTTATCTAAATTTATTTGTTCAGACAGCAAATGTCTACTGAGTGTTTCTGTGGGAGGGACTGTGCTACACACTAACAGTACACAGTGAATAGACTGGGTTACCCGCTTTGAGATCATTACAGTGCTCTCATAAATAGAACACTCAGTTCAACTTTGATAAGATTAACAGTAAGGATGAATTATGATCCTCTTGCTTTAAGGACTATAGTGTAGTTGTGTAGATAAGATATGTGCAAAAAAATGGACAAGTAGTGATGATAATATGCATCACCATGGGATAAGAGCCACATGAGTGTTACTGGCAGAATTACCCTCGTAGGACTTTTAGAAGGAGCTACTCCAAACTGTGCCTCTGTGGTATGCAGATTATTTTGAGCTAAAAGTAACCGAGACCTGGCATCCTCAAGAGAAACTTCTGTGTCCCCTTTAAGTATCTAGAAGAATTTAAATTAGGGTCTGGCCCATGATAAGAGTTATCACCAGAAGTGACTTTTATCTATCTATATGGCAGGACAAAGTAATAATTACTGAACAGGGGCTGTCCCTGCAGTTACCAGCTGAAGCCCCAAGGTACCTTAACTCAGCCGTAGTTCAGAATGTCACGTATACCTCCATTTTCCTTTATTCATTTGAATCGCTCATGTATGTGGGCTTCCCACACACATGTGTGTAATTAAATTTGGCTATTTTTCTCTCGATAATCTGTCTCCTGTCAGTTTGATTATTAAACCAGCCAGAAGAACCCTGAAAGCAGAGGAAAGTTTCTTCCTCCTCTACCCCCTCAAACATATGAGAAGATGGACATTTCATTATAGTTCTGTGTGTGAGGGAAAGGCTTCTGGAAGAATTGTTTTCTACCAAAACCTCATTGAGCTCAGATTTAAAAAGAACAAAAAAGCATTAAGAAGAACATGCGATATGCAAGGAAGGGCATCAACCACAGGTCAAAGATGTTTTCAGGAACATCATGGTCAGAGTACTGGGACAGACAAAAATACTAAAATATACTAATGTTTAAGGATATTTAATATGAAATGCAGTTGTTACCAATTTCATAACAACTGTGTTTCCCTTGCACGGGCCAGTGCGTTATCCCCCCAGCTGCCATAAATGTAGGCTGCTAAAAAGTCACAGTGTTTCCCTTTTCTGGAAAATTCCTCTTGGCTTCATAGTAGTTACCTTGACCTGTAATCCATGGGCCACCATAGACCGCCCTTGATTTGGGAGGGCAAACTGTGGAGTCAGCCAGTTGCTGACTGGATTTGGGGGTGTCATCACTGGTGGCAGGTCAATAAATGATAGTTCCCAGCATGCACCAGCATAACTATGGCTAGGATTTTTATATGTGGTGAACTGAGATATAACACAGAAGGAAGGTGACAGTGTATTAAATACAAAGTTTTAGGTGCTTGAGAAATATAGCGGAAATTGCTAACAGTAAGGACTGTAGAACCAAGTGGTTGTTTCTGTGGATGCATTAAAGAGTGACTGCAATAGGCACAGATCTACTCATCATAAATGTATACAAACTGTGAAAATGAGATGGCCTCCTTGGCACCACTGAAAGGTCTCCACCTTTTGCATTCTAAGGGCAGACAAAGGAAAATATGTGGGCCTGGAAATAAAAGAGATAAGATAAAGAGCATTAGTAATGTGGAGCATTCTCTCGTGACGTGGGATTCAACAACCTGGCAAAGTCCCCGGGAGGAAAGTATAATAGGCTAATGACTTAGCTCTCAGAAACTGGGAGAAAATGTGTTGCCAGATATTTCTGCTTCCACTTAAGATTTAGAAGCTTGGAAAGAACATCACTTCCAGCACTTACAACAACACATTTTTCTGAAGCCATCCGATGCAGTCATAAGATAACCAAATAGCTTGAAATCAAATACTTCCTTACCACCCCCATCCCAGGAAACCTAGGTAAGGAGAAACAGCTAAAATTTTGCTAAATTATTAAAGGTGAAGTGTGGGTTAGTAAGATTGTGCATGAAACCTGGGAGTTCCAGATACAAGGATAGTTTAAATCCACTCACTGTCCGTTGCAGACCGAGCTGAAGAGAGCTGAGTCATCAAATGTACAAATCGCCATTGAAAGCCGCAAGACAAATGTGAAAGGAACAATGAAGTCTTTAATCACTTGCCAGGCTAATATGAGCAACAGTCTAAAACCAGAGAAGGTGCGGACTCTTCCCTACTGATTTCCCTCAACCAGTACAGTTTCAGAGGGACAGACATAGACACGGGACATTGGGGGAGCTCTGACTGAAATTAAAAGGCTCCTGCAGTTTAATGGAGGTAGATCTGAGAAGAGGGACAAGGAGAAGGGTGAGGAGTGGAAAATTACGAGGCATTGAACGAGAGTGGGCCAGGAATGCAGCTGTGCAAAACAGCATGAATAGCGAGGAGTTTTGTTTTGTTTTTTTTTTTTATAAATTCTTTTTTTAAGATTTTATTTATTTATTTATTTTTAGAGCAGAAGGAGAGAGGGAGAGAAACATCAATGTATGGTTGCCTTTTGTGAGTCCCCTGCTGGGAGTTGGCCTGCAGGGAACTGGACTACAACCCAGGCATGTGCCCTGACTGGGAATCGAACCGCGATCCTCTGGTTCGCGGGCCCGCGCTCAATCCACTGAGCTACACCAGCCAGGGCCAGGAGTTTTTGAGTCCCTGACTGCAACTCCTTTCAGAGACTGTAATACACTGGTTGTGTATCAAGTCTTGTGTGGGGAGGGCAATTTCCCATTTTTTAGTCTGGCTAGGTAAAGCCTTTGTAATTGCCTATGGTTGGGCCTGAAAAATCATACAGTGTTTTGCTTGTTTGTTTTGGTTGTTTGTTTTGCAAAGTGCTAAACTCTTTACTATTAGGGAAGTCCCTATGGATTTTGGGCTGAATTAAAAAGTCGGAACATATAAAAATTAACTTTCAAGATCATAGATTTAATGGATCAGTGTCAATAATTACATTAATTTCAATTATCCAAACATCCCCATTAAGTGACAGGTATTTTCTGACAACTATAGAATTAAAGAAACCACATCCATCTAGCCTGATGGGAGGGGCACAGATGTGGAAAGGGCTGGTCCCACATGCATATGTGCTGGACAAAAATTCTGGAGGGATATCTCAGGAGCAAAGAGTCCCAGCCCCAAACCAGGCCCCCCACCCCAGGGTCCCAGTGCCAGGAAGATAAGTCCCCACAACTTCTGCCTGCAAATACCAGTGGGGATTGAGTTGGTGAAGAAAACAGCTGGTGCCCCAAGCAGGTCTTCTTAAGGAAACCATACCTGGACTCAACTACTCAGACTCACTCCCTCTGGGCTTCAGCACTGGGGTGGCAGCTTGCAAGTCACCAGTAGCATATTGAGAGAAACTAAAGTGTCTGGCATCAAGGTGAGCAGAGGCCAAGTCCCTTTTCTAAACCCTCCCCCCACAGAGCCACAGAGCAGCCAAGCTGGTGCCATATCTGAGATTCCATCAACCTGGCTAACACTTTTGACCCACCTTGAAAATCCTCAGAGACTCCGCCCCATCCAATTTATGGGCCCACCCAAGTTGCTTTCCCATAGGAATGGCTGGTCTTGGCTCAGGCTTCACAGACTCCTAAATCCTGTTAAACAAACAACAGCTGGCCTCGGTGAGCCTTGCGACTGGCACTAATAGTAGCCAGCCTAGATTTATAGCTTGTCTTCACTTGGGAACTTCCAAACCCAACACAAGCGGCAGACATCTCAGATTGCTTTATAGCTCAGTGAGGGTGGGCCCAGGCAAAACAAAGGTTGTGGCTGACCCTGGCTTGTACCACCCAGGATACCTCAGGACTGTGCACCCACTGGACAGCTACTGGGCACATAGGAGCACCACCACCCTGCCCCTGCACAGCTGACTCTCCATGGAAGGCAGTGGTAACTGGTCATAACCAGTCCTTGCAGCTGACTGGCCTGAGTAAATCCCTCCCATTGATCTGCTAACAACAACCAGATCTCAACTACAAGAGGAGGGTGTACTCAGCCCACATAAAGGGTGCACCTCAAGTACCCAGCGTGGGTGATAGAGGAGGCTGTGCCACTGGACCCTACAGGACACCTATTACATTAGACCACACTATAAAGACAGGAAGTCAAATCATCTGTACCTAATACATGGAAACAAACACAGGGAGGCTGCCATAATGAGAGACAAAGAAACATGGTACAAATGAAAGAACAGATCAAAACCCCAGAAAAAGAGCTAAACAAAATGGAGATGAGTAATCTTTGAGATGCAGAATTCAAAACACTGGGAATAAGGATGCTCAAGAAACTTAGGACCTCAGCAACATAAAAAATAAGATCCAGTGAGAAATGAAGGATACACTAATTGAAATAAAGAACAATTTACAGGGAAACAATAATAGAATGAATGAAGCTAAGAATCAAATCAAGGATTTGGAGCATAGGGAAACAAAAAACAATCAATCAGAACAACAAGAAGAAAACAGAATCCAGAAACTCTGAACTGACAAATTTCATCAAGTTTTAGGGAAAATAATACAAGTAAAAAGAAAAGGGAGGAAGTATTTCTCAAGTATACCTATGAATTGGGCATAACAAATTTTGATGAATTCTAACAAAATCAAAACCCAACATCCATCATGAACATATACATAATTATCATCATAAAATATTAACATAATTCAGAAATTGTAAAAAAGATAATATATAATGATCAATTAAGGTCCATCTCAGGAATGAAAGGTTTGTGAAATATTTGAACATCAATCAACTCAATTCAGCATATCAATGTAATAAAGAAAAATCGATATGACTTTTGCAGCTAATGCAGAAAACACATTTGAAAACTTCAATTCCACTTATGATAAAAAAAATTCTAAGCAATATATAAATTAAAAGAATGTACTCAACTGAAAATCACCTATCAAAACCCTACAGCAAGCATCACGCTCAGTGATGGAATGCTGACTGTTTTTCCCTACAACCAAGAACAAAGGAGGGATGTCTCCTCTTATGAATCCCAATCAATATTGTGCTGAAGGTTGTAGTGCATCCGATAGAAGAATAAAATACATGTAGATTAGAAATATATGAATTAAGTGCTCTGCATTTGCAGGCAATGATACTGTCCATGTAAAATATCTGAATTTTCAAAACAGCTGCTATAATAAATAAGTGAATTTAGTATGGTCATAGGATGCAAGTTCAACATGAAAAATGATTGAATTTCTAATGAATATTATGAACAATTGGAAATAAAAATAAAAATTACTTTTGTACCTTAGCATCAACAAAACACAAAATGTATATGTATAAAACTGCAAAGTGAAGGTAAGATCTGTGTGCTGGAAATACCAAAACATAAATGTGAGAAATCACAGGACTAAATAATTGAAAATATAATGTATTAATAGATTTTATCAATTATATTATAATTTCATTCATTAATTCCATCTATAGATGCATAACAATCCCAACTAGAATTCTAAAATCTGTTAACTAAAAAACTCAATGGAATTTTTCAATAAAAGAATAAAGTTGGAGAGTTCATACTACCTGATTTTAAGACTTACTATAAAGGTACAATAATAAAGACAGTATATTAATGGACAAAGAAGAGATGCATAGATAAATGGTACAGAATAGAGTCCAGAAATAGAACTACACCACTCATTTTTTATAAACTTCCAAAGTGATTCAATTGGAATATAGTATTTTTAGTAAATTACAGTTCAACATGAGGAAATTTTGAAGGATTTATGACAGTGTTCTCCATCCTGATTGCTCCATATCTTTCACCAGAAAAACTAACTCCAAATAAATAATATATAAATACAAAATATATAACAACTATAAAGTTTCTACTAAAAATATAGAAGAAAAATTCTTCAGCCTTGAAGTAGAAAAAGATTTCTTGGATTAGGCCACAAACCATAAAAAGAAAATATAACAGGCCTTACCAAATTTTAAGCTTTCGCTCTTTGAAAGACACTACTAAGAGAATAAAAAGACAACCCAAAAACTGAGAAAAAAAATTTCACAATGTATTTCTAATAACAGTTTGTTATCTTAAGTATATCAAGAACTCTCAGAACCCAATAAGAAAACAAATGGTTTGATTACATAAAATAAATTTTAAAAGAACATTTAAAGAGATGCTTCAACAAGAAGATACGCAGATAGTAAACAAATGCATGAAAAGAAGTTCAACATCATTAGCCACTTGGGAAAGGCACAGGAAATTCTCTATTAGAGATCACTACATACCCATTGCACTGGTAATAATAACATTCTGACAATGCCAAGTGTCAGAAAAGATGCGGGGACACTAGAATTCTCATGCATTGTTGGTGAAAGAGTTTTGCATTTTTGTTAGTGAAGTCATTTTGCATTCCTGCTTTAAAATGACAGTTTGGCTATTTCTTATAGAGATAAATATACTTAATGATATGTCTCAGCTATCCCACTCTAAGGTAATTACACAAAAGGAATAAACCTTGAACACAAATGTTCATGGTGGTTTCATTCAAAATCATCACAAATTGCAAATATTCTTCAATAGTAACTAATACAAAATTGGTATATCCATGTCATAGACTGTCCATCCCCAATATAAAAGAACTATTAAAATATTCAACAACTTGTGTTAATCTCAAAATATTAAAGCAAAGTGAAATCCAGACTCAAAAGACTATATATTATATGATTTATTAGATGAAATTTTGACAAAAGCAAAATTTCAGGACAGAAATCTGATCTATGTTTACCAGAGGTTAGGAGTTGTGTGATGGGATTCACTATAAAAGGCATGAGGGAACTTTTGGGGGATGATGGCAATGTTCTACATCTTGATTGACAGGCCAACTATAAAACTGTGATATTTAACATTTATAAAAATGAGCACTTTAAATGGGCCAATTTTACTTTATGTAAATTATACCTCAGTAAACTTGAATTATAAAAATATAATGGCGCCCTGGCTGGTGTAGCTCAGTGGATTGAGTGCGGGCCTGCAAACCACACGATCACAGTTCAATTCCCAGTCAGGGCACATGCCTGGGTTACAGGCCAGTTCCCAGCAGGGGACTCATGAGAAGCAACCATACATTGATATTTCTCTTCTTCTCTCCTTCCCTTTCCCTCTAAAGATAAATAAATAAAATCTATAAAAAATATGATGGCTAACATTTAATGGATTATACATGCCAAAACTGGAATGGTAGACTGTGTAAGAGGAAAACAAAATACTATAAAGGAAGTGGTGATGCCAGACTATTTCTGCTACATACTATCAGGAAAAAACCCACCAGTTGCCCATGTTTCTTGTGAGGGCTAGAACACTTTGTGGCAAAGAGCACACTAGGGGAGCTCCAAGATGGTGAAGGAGGAAGTAGGTAAATCTGAAGTTACAACTAAATTGTACAGAATCATCTTGAATAACCAACTGAACTTTAGCTGGAGAAAAGCCTTATAACCAAAGATAGACAGAAAAAAAAATTTTCATCACAATGAGATAGGGAGTGCAGAGAAGGTACAAAAGGAATGGCTGGGTTCCCATAAGCAGCAGATGAAGTTCCAGAGGAATATTACAGTGTCTGAGGATTCCCACTGAGAAATGTGGGGTCTAAACCCAAGCTGGGCTCCCCAGCCTACAGCACCAGAGCCAGAAAGGAACCCAGAAAACATCCAACTGTGAATAGCATCAGGTGTTCTGTCAGCCAGGAGGAGATGCAGAGAGACCCTTACAGAGCCAACACACAAAGTTTTGTTTGTAGCCACTTACCCAGGGGTCTGGCAGAGTGAAGGCAGAGTGGACTAGAGATGCTCGAGGAGAGGCTGGGGTTGGTGGCTGAGGAGAGAACTGAAGGAACATCCACCAGGATCCCTGTGCTGAGTCATCGCCCATACTGCAGAAGCCATCTTTCTCAGGCAGAACACTCCTCCCCGAGTGGCATCATTCTGAGGGGAAGCAATAGCCCTGCACACAGGAATGACTCTGCCCCACCCTGTGGTGCATTAGCCTGTCTGCTGATTATAGCTTGATTAGTTAACAATTAAGGCAGAAAATACCAAGAAGCAGCTAAAAGGGAAAGGTGAAGAAACAGATCCCAAATGAAACAAGAGAATTCTCCAGAAGAACTAGATGAAAGGAGGCAAACAATTTATCTGATGGAGAGTTAGAGTAATGATTATAAGGATACTCAACAGCATGAAAAAAACATAGAACCCACTACAAAAAGGACCAATGAAAAAAATAAGGAATGCACTATCTGAAATAAATGATACAGTGGAAGGAATAAACTGTAGGTTAGATGAAGCAGAGGATCAAATTAGTGATTAAGAAGATAAGGTAGAAAAAACACCTAGGAAGAGCAAAAAAAACAAATAAAAAATATGATGAGAGCTTAAGAAACATTTTGGACATTATGAAATGTAACAACATCTGTATCATGAAAATAAAAGAAGCAGAAGAAAGTGTACATCCCCCACTATGGACCTAGTCTGCAAGGTCCAGTCTCAGGCATGTGCCCTCCTAGACTGGAAATCGAATGGGCAACTCTTTGTTTCACAGGCCAGCACTAGATCCACTGAGCCATACCAGCCAGGGCTGAAGCCTGCATTTTCAGTTGCCTAATCAGTGATATAAGTGATATAAATTGATCAAATTTGATTCCTCTGTTAAAAAATACTTGTTCATATTTTTCTGTTTTTCTTTCATGCCATTTGTCTCGGGGTTAATTTCCAAAATATATAAAGTACATACACGACACCAGAAACAAATAATCCAATTAAAAAATGAGCAAAGGATCTGAATAGACCCTTCTGAATAGACACAAGGAGGACATTTAGATGGCCAACTGACACAAGAAAAAATGCTCAACATCACTAATTATCAGAGAGATGCAAATTAAAATTACAGTGACGTATCACCTCACACCTGCCACAATGGCCACCATCAACAAAGGGAACCCCAGTGCACTTGGTGGGAATGCACAATAGTGCAGTCACTGTGGAAAACAGTATGAAGTTTACTCCAAAAATTAAAAATAGAACTGCTTTTTGACCCAGTAATCCCACTTCTGGGAATATACACTAAGAATTCTGAAACAGCAATCATAAAGAATATATGCACCCATGTTCATAGCAGCATTATTTACAATAGCCAAGAACTGGAAACCACCCAAGTACAGATCAGTGGATGAGTGGATAAAAAAGCTGTGGTATATTTACACAGTGGAATTCTACATGGCTGTTAAAAAAGAAGGAAACCTTATCCTTTTGTGACAGCAAGGATGGACCTGGAGAATATTATGCTAAGTGAAATAAGCCACTCAGAGAAAGACTAATGCTGTATGATCTCATTTATATGTGGAATCTAATAAACAAAATAAACTGATTAGCAAAATAGAACCAGAGGCATGGATACATGGAACAGACTGATAATTCTCAGACAGGAAGGGAATGGATAAAAGAAAGTAAAGAGATTATCCAAAGCCCAGATAATAATGTGGTGAAGGTCAGGGTGGGAACATAGGGGCTAGGTTGAGGCGGGCAAAGGTAGGGGAAATAGGGGATGTCTGAATAGTGTCTATAATAAAAAATTGATTCTAATGAGTATTTCATGCATTCTGGATACTGATTACTTGATATAATATGTATTGCAAATAGCTTCTAGTTTGCCTTTTCACTTATATTTTTAGCTATATAAGCTTATATTTGGCGCTATATAAGACAAAAACTATATTCAGCCATATTAGTAAATGTAATTATTGCAGTTTATTTGGATCATTTTTATTTGCTTTATTTTTATCATTATCTGCATTAGACTCTAAACCCATGGAATCTAACACAATGTTTATATTGTTCAATGCATTATTTTTCATTCACATCAGAGTTCTTAAAGCAATTACTAAGTACATATAGAATATAAGGAGTTAGTCCTACCATTTGTAGAAACCTACATGTGAAAATTAGCAATCTTTGGCTTAGTTGGCAATTAAGTAAAAATGTTTTTGTGTATAGAGTACCAGACCAGATGCTTCAGAAAAATAAAAGATGTATACAAGATGGGGCTCTGTACCCTCTAGGCATTTTTATAGCCACGAATTTCTTTCTTTTCACAATTGGATCCATAACTCCTTTATTTAGTCTACTTTGAGCATTAGTCTAAGTATTACTTTTTTAATACCTACAGCTTTTTAAAAAAAATTTTAATGTTTGTTTTACTGAGTGGTATTTATTATGTAAAACAACATTAATGTAGCTTGTATCTCCAGAAATTTATTTGAAACACCTGCACTTAACTTTCTGGTACATCAGGAAAGTTTGCCATATGATCTGACTTCATGAACCACCTACATCAAACATTTTAGGGAACATTAGTAATACAAAAATAAACTTAAAAATTGTTACCTTCATATTGTACAATTATGAAGAGGTGGAAAGTGTAGGAGGAGCACAGTTGAGTACAAAACTCATTTTGCTCCTTTGAATATGGGAAGCATCCTCTTTTACCTGAATTAAAAAAAAAAACTCAATACAATTATTATATGAATAACTAGAGAGATCCGGGAATAATGTCAAACACTGTGAGGTAACATGTTAAAGAACAAGAGCAGATACAGAGTTTTCCTTTGTACAACATTTAAGGTTGCCCGGGCAAGACAGACTATGGTCAGCAAATGTTGCTCAAAGCAGCAAAAATGACTTACCTATTATTCTACCCACCAGAATAATCTGCTCACTAGAACTCACCCACTGTTCATCACAATTCATAATGATAACCATCAATTTGTTTTATACAGATGTGTTTGACGAATATTCTAAAAAGCTAGATGTTATAAGCGAATTTTTATTATTATCTAAACACAGGAATTACGGTAATTTTGTTAACCACAAGGCTGTAATCATCCAGATAAACATCCCATGATATTGCAGCCTAAGTGTTCCATATAGTCGTTGAAGTCAATATTTATATTCATATTTTGTTGCCTCTTCACCTGGACTTCTGTCAACTGTATTTGTTTTGATGGAATTGTTATATATTAAAAGCAAGGCTAAAATATTTAATTAGCTATATTTTAATTGGTTTGCTTTAGAAGAATTACTTAAAAGGAAGAAGAAAAAAGGTAACAAATGTATTTATAACAGTGCAAAAAAAGGAAGGAATTAAAATGTAACAAATGTATTTATAATAGCAGGTTATTTTCAGTAATTACAGCATTCATTATATCCCTAAAACATTCTTCAAAATTTGTAAAGGATGATGTCAAAAAGAGTCATTTAGACAAAGACAATGTCAGACTGAGAGTGCTGGTGAAATGCCTTTACATATATGTCAAAATTATGTATAATATAGAATGGTATACATAAAATCTATCATGTATGTGCATGTGCAGTGTTGGTGATAAAACAGCCACCCAGCAGTCTCTCCCAGGTCTCCGAGCTAATAAATAGTAGGTATATACCTGAATGTGAGCCTTCTAAATCAAAATTCTTTGAAATTTACCACTACATTTTGGTTGTCACACAGAGGACAAGACCGATTTCTGAGACAGTCTAGAATATAGTGGGCAGTTTGTGGAAACTGGTTAAATGTAGAAGAAAAAGAATTTGAATTAGGTAAAGAATATGCCCAGAACCATCAAAGAAAGGAATTGCAATAATCAAAGAAAATTCTAATACATGACTATCTCAGTGAAGCACTGGTCAGGAAACAGAAACAGACATTAGACATTTAACACACGGAATGTCATACAGACAGTTGGTTAGAGGGGTGTTAGAGTCTGGGAAAATTAAAGGAAAGACAAAGAATGTGATTGCAGGAAGCAGCTACTGCCCTAGAGCTGAGGGAAGAAAGGGAAGCAGTGGCTGCTATCAAAACCGAGAAACTCAGAGGAGGGTTTCTGTGGGTTTAGGGCTCAGAAGCCCGAGGAGCAGGTGCCGCAGGCTGCTTCAGGGGTTCAACAAAGCTGGTCCCGTGCATGCAAAGGGAAGCTGGATACTGGGACCCACTGCTGCAAAGGTGGTGCTGACAGGAATAGGAAACAAAAGGCCAGAAAACAACATTTTTCTCCTATTTGCAAAACTCTGTATTGCTACGCATGGGCACTAAAAACAAGCCCATTATGAAGAAGAAATGTAACTTGCAGATTCTTTACAGATTCTGATTCTTTTAAAAAGAGTAGGTTTGTTTCTGGCACAAAGTCCATAACTAACACAATTATATGGAGACTAGCGTTAAAGTGAGTAGCTTAGAGGTGCTGGTGTTGATGGGGACAATGATCAATTCAGAATGAAACCAGTTCAATTGAAAGCATCTGACTCACTGTAACTGTTTCTCCATATGATTGTGTTAGTTACGCACCTTCTCTATTGAATATATCTGTATCACAGAGCAAATATTATTAGAGACACAGATTTCATTTATTCATCCATCCATCCATTCATTTGATATGCCACTGACATACAGGTAATAATAAAACCATGGGCTTATTAACATCAGATAAATAAGAAATACCGAGAAAAGAAAAGCTAAGGTTATAAACCTTAGGATCCCCATTTCTAAAAGTCAATCTAAAATAAAATAAATGAGAAATATATGGTTAACTAAGGAGGCTCAAGATATTTACTACTTATGATATTTGACCTTGGCTGCTTAGCCTCTTTGTGCCTCAATTTTCTTTTTTTGTAAAATAAAGATAATATTTGCTTCATAAGAGTGTCATGAAAATGGAGAGAATTAATGGTAGATGCTAAGAACAATGCCAAGTACATTTTAAGTGTGTAGTCAGTATTTGTTTTTTATTGTAGTTACAGGACAAAATAAAGAGCATCAGCAAAATGTCACTCCTACTGTTATTAAACAAATCATTGGAATTCAGACATAAGCATTGAATCTCTGCAACATGGATTTGTTTTATTGCTTGTTGCACCTGTGTGTGGCATATGGCTGCCCAGGCTGTGTACTATACAGCCCCAGGTAGGCCATTCACACAATGGCATCTTGTAATGGGACAGCCAAGGTAATTCTCCATTTGAGTAAAGCATAAAGCTTGTTTTCTGCATAAACACATGTTGAATGTTATTCAAGACTGTTGGAATGATGTCAGTTGCTTGCTGATTTATAGGTGAGAGAATCAATGGCAGAATAAGTGAAAATAGAAAATAAGTTCAAATGCATGTACCTGTGATACAGGGTGCATCCAAGAGGAGGGCCCCCCATAAAAAGATTTGAAATGGTGTCCAGAACTCAAAGTGTATAGGAATATTGGAGAGACATATAAGATGTCCTCATCCCTTCCCCCCCACAGGTGTGAGTTGGGGGAAGGGACACATAGAGCAGGAACATGCAGGGCTGTTTTGTACAGCCACAGCCTTGCAGCTAATCCGTGGCCTGGTCATTTAACATATCCATAGCCTTTGGCAGGTCACCTGGATATGTTAAATGGCTGTGGCCAGGCTTGGAGCTAGGGGAATAGAATCACTTCTCCCCAAGATGTAACTGGGGGTAGGTCCCCTGAGTTCTAGGACATGGGGCTCCCCTGGCTCTAGGACATGGGGCCATACCTGCCCAGACTTAACAATAGCAGCCCCGGTAAACTTGTAATAGTACAGAAATACTGGCAGGTGTAACTGATCATGGGAGGAGTCGAAAATAGGGGTACAGAGGAAGATGGGCATGGGGGATTTAAACCCAGACATGGCAGCCATTAGAGAGAGAGCCACGCAGTTTCAACAGAGTTAAGACCTCCTCTTGCCCAGGTGAAAGGGAAGAGCCACGTGGTTTCAGCAGAGTAAGGGTCCCCTCTTGACCAGATGAAAGAGAGAGCCATGGGGTTTTGGGCAGAGTGAGGACCCCCTCTTGGCAAGGTGAAAGAGGGAGCCACACAGTTTTGGCAGAGGGCAGACCCCCTCTTTCCCAGGTGAAAGGAAAAACCATGCAGCTTTGCCAGAATGGAGATCCCTGCAGCCAGGTGAAGAAGAAAGACAGGTGCTTTTGGTGGAATGCAGACCCCTGCAGCTTTGGTAGAAGAAGCCCACAAAGCTTTGGGGTGCTCCCTTTGGCCGCATGGCCTGGAAAGCAGGAGAGACTTTGACTGGAACTTGGTACAAAGAACTCTTGCCAGTGGAAGGTGCCACATGACTTTGGATTAATTGGAGATCCTGCCTGGACAGTCAACAAAGCTGACGATACTAGTGGCCTGGAAAAATGGACGTGTGCTCTTTTCCTGATTTATGGTACCTGCAGTTAGGACAGTGGGAGAAGGGAGCACTGTGTGTGTGTGTGTGTGTGTGTGTGTGTGTTTACTAAAGGACTTTGATATTTTAATGGAGGTATTAGGCCTGAATAACATTGAATAAACATTTTGTTTCCTTTTCACACATTTCTGGCATTGAGAGATGTCTTTCCAATTGGCGACGGACAGACCAGCCCAGTAGGTATTAGTATACCATCCTTGGGAGGGGCCCCTGTTGTTCTGTAGCAGTTTTTTGGTATCCCTCGGTGGGCCAATTATTGCCCCCCACTTGGACCTCTGTTCGGTAACACATATACATAAGCTTTAAACTTAATTTAGACAGTTTTATTAAACTTGTGAATTAAGACATAATTTGATGTGAAGTCAGCTATTTTAAATGCCATGAAGTATCTTCAAGTTATGTAGGAACTTAAGAAGAAAAGTACATGCAGAAAAATATATAAGGCTATAATTATTACTGACAACTTAGCAAATGAACAGTACTCACGTTGGAAAACAGCAGCTAGAAAATGCAAGGTGTGATTACTGGGCTGGTAGGGTGTTTCAAAGTACTATGTAATAATTTTGATATTTCACAACGCAGTCTATTTTAAACTCTACATTTTCTATTTAAAAATATATTTTATTGATTATACCATTACAGTTGTTCTATTGCCCCCCTCATTCCCTTCCACCCTGCACACCCCCTCTCCCACCATTCCCCCCCTTTAGTTTATGACCACGTGTCTTAAGTTCTTTAGATTCTATATTTCCCCTACTATTCTTGCCCTCCTCCTATCTATTTTTTACCTACCATCTATGCTACTTATTTTCTGTATCTTCTCCCCCCTACTCCTCCTCCTACTCCCCTGTTGCTAACCCTCCATGTGTTCTTCATTTCTATGGTTCTGCTCCTGATCTAGTTGTCCTCTTGGTTTGCTTTTGTTTTAGGTGTGGTTGTTAATAACTGTGAGTTTGCTGTCCTTTCACTGTTCATATTTTTCATCTTCTTTTTCTTAGATAAGTCCCTTTAACATTTCATATAATAAGGGCCTGGTCATGATGAACTCCTTGAATTTGATCTTATCTGAGAAGCACTTTATCTGTCCTTCCATTCTAAATGAAAGCTTTGCTGGATAGAGCAATCTTGGATGTAGGTCTTTCAATTTCATGACTTGGAATAATTCTTTCCATCTCCTTCTTGCCTGTAAGGTCTCTTTTGAGAAATCACCTGACATTCTGATGGGAACTCCTTTGTAGGTGACTGTCCCCTTATCTCTTGCTGCTTCTAGAATTCTTTCCTTCATTTTAATCTTGGCTAATGTAATTATGATGTGCCTTGGTGTGTTCCTCCTTGGGTCCAACTTCTTTGGGACTCTATGAGCTTCCTGGATTTCCTGGAAGTCTATTTCCTTTGCCAGACTGGGGAAGTTCTCCTATATTATTTGTTTAAATAAGTTTTCCACTCGTGGCCATTCCTTTTCCCCTTCTGGTACCCCTATAATTCGGATGTTGGAATGTTTAAAGATGTCCTGGAAGTTCCTAAGCCTCTCCTCATTTTTTTTTGAATTCTTGTAACTTCACATTTTTCTGTTTGGTCATTTCTTCCTTCCTTCTGGTCCACCCCCTTGATTTGAGTCCCAGTTTCCTTTCCATCACTGTTGGTTTCCTGTGCATTTCTCTTCATTTCAATTAGTTTAGCCTTCATATGTTCCTCTAATTTGTGACTTTAATCAACCAGTTCTGTGAACATCCTGATCACCAGTATTTCGAACTGTGCATCTGATAGGTTGGCTATTTCTTGGTCACTTAGGGTTATTAGCTCTGGGGCTTTGAGTTTTTCTTGAGTCATATTTTGGACTGTTTGTGCCTGTTCTGTATGAGGAGTGGAGCCCTAGGTGTTCAACAGGGCGGGGCAACTCAGTCGCTGGGTTGTGACGCTGTACATGGGGGCGGGGTCAAAGGAAAGCAATGGCAGTTCTCTCTGCTGCCTCCCTCTGTCATGGCCCGAGAGGTCAGTCCCACTGTGCACAATTGTGCAACCAGGGTAAGCCCGCCGCCTCATGCTCTCACTGGGTTCACCGCTGGGGCCTGTGCGGTCCATCTCACTGCTCACTCCTTTGCAGGTTTATCTGCCTGAAAATGTGTGACTTTGGTCCGCCTGATACAGGGTGCAGCCAAGGGGGGGGCCAGAAAAGATTTGGAATGGTGTCCAGAACTCAAAGTGTACAGGGATATTGGAGGAAATATTAAGATATCCTCACCCCCCCACCCCAAGGTGTCAGTTGGGGGAAGGGACGAATGGAGCAGGGCCATTGAGAGCTGTTTTGCATAGCAACAGTTTTGCAGCTAACCTCTGGAATGGTCATTTAACATATCTATAACCTTTAACTGGTTTCATAGATATGTTAAATAGCTGTGGCCAAGTTTTGGGCCAGGGAGAAGTGAGTGGCTGCGAACCAGGCTGGAATTGGGAGCTGCTTCTCTGAGACAGAGTCCCTGCAGGAGAGAGGCTTGTGGCTTTAGCAGAGTGAGGAACCCCCTCTTGGCCAGGTGAGGGGGAGAGCCACTGTTTTGGAAAGATGTAGACCCCTGTAAACATTAGGAGGGAGAGCCATGCAGTTTCAGCAGAGTGCAGACCCCATCTTGGCCAGGTGAAAGGGAAAACCACGTAGCTTTGCCAGAATGGAGATCCCTGTGGCCAGGTGAAGAAGAAAGACGCGCCTTTGGTGGAGTGCGGCTTTGGTAGAAGAGGCCCACGCAGCTTTGGCGTGCTCCCTTTGGCTGAGTGGCCTGGAAAGCGGAAGAGACTTTGACTGGAACTTGGTACAAAGAACTCTTGCCAGTGAAAGGTGCCACCTTACTTTGGATGAATTGGAGATCTTGCCTGGACAGGCGACACAGCTCACAGTGCCAGCGACCTGAAAAACGGACGTGTGCTCTTTTCCTGATTTACGGTACCCGGAGTTGGGACAGTGGGAGAAGGGAGCACTGTGTGTGTGTGTGTGTGTGTGTGTGTGTACTAAAGGACTTTGATATTTTAATGGAGGTATTAGGCCTGAATAACATTGAATAAACATTTTGTTTCCTTTTCACACATTTCCGGCATTGAGAGATGTCTTTCCAATTGGCGACGGACAGACCAGCCCAGTAGGTATTAGTATACCATCCTTGGGAGGGGCCCCTGTTGTTCTGTAGCAGTTTTTTGGTATCCCTCGGTGGGCCAATTATTGCCCCCCACTTGGACCTCTGTTCGGTAACACATATACATAAGCTTTAAACTTAATTTAGACAGTTTTATTAAACTTGTGAATTAAGACATAATTTGATGTGAAGTCAGCTATTTTAAATGCCATGAAGTATCTTCAAGTTATGTAGGAACTTAAGAAGAAAAGTACATGCAGAAAAATATATAAGGCTATAATTATTACTGACAACTTAGCAAATGAACAGTACTCACGTTGGAAAACAGCAGCCTGCTGCCCGCCTGCCCCTCTGAGCCCTCACTAGGTCTGCCTGATGCTACCCCAGCTGCCTGAGCACCTGGGGTCGGGGGATCTTTCCTGCCCAACCCTGCTCTGCTGCTGGCTCTGCCCCTCTTACTGGTCCCGGTTGAATGGTTCATTGTTGTTGGACTTCTGTATAGTTCAATTTTCTGTTCTTTGGCTGCGCTTTGTTTACTAAACCTTTGTTGTATTCAAACCTGGTTGTGGGAGAAGGCAAAGTGTTTCCACCAATGCCTCCATCTTGGCGGAAGTCTTCTACATTCTACATTTTCACAAAAGAAATAGCTTGGGCCCTGGCTGGTGTAGCTCAGTGGATCAAGCACGGGCCTGCGAACCAGAGGATCTCGGTTTGATTCCCAGTCAGGGCACATGCCTGGGTTACAGGCCAGCTCCTGGCAGGGGACGTAGTTCCTGGCAGGGGGCACACGAGAGGCAACCACACATTGGTGTTTCCCTCTCTCAGATTTTAAAATCTCTCAAATAAATAAAATCTTAAAAAATAATAAAAAGAAAAAGAAATAGCTTGGTACATTTTTGGAGTGAAATTCGTCCTCTCTCTTATCTTATTATAGGATTGTGAGCTATAGTCCTATTAAACAAGATTGTGCCTCCACGAGCTTTTCTACAGAGACATGTGTAAAAAAGAATCTTAAAAACGATGGCCATGATTCAGGCATATTTCACATATGAGAATTCTGAATGCTTTTACTTATTAGTTTGCTCAATTATGCAACACAGTCCATTCAGAAATAACTTTTTCAGGTTTCTCTATCTCAAATTAACCTAATTAAAATTTCTTTTATTCCAATGGCATGGAGGTGGGGTGCATTTGAACTGCTAGTATACTTCAACTTGCCTAAAAATGTATGATAAATCTGATGGATGGGAAAAGATAGTTTATGTTTGAAAAATATAAGCTGCACTAATTTTACCCCTGATGATTTCATTCTTATCTATGGAATATAATGTTGGGCCAAATTTAGAAATATGTGAGTAAAAATAGTAGCTTGGTCACGTCACTATTCTCCTCAAAAAGAAGTATCTTTTATATATCTATAGAAGAGAGTAAGGAATCAAAATGATATCATATATAATCCTCAAAAAGAAGAAAGCCAGGTCAAAATGCAACTCCTTTATTTTCTTTTGAAAAAAAATTTAGGGTAGGGGCGGGTCTACTGATTTTACTTTCTTTGAGATCTCATCATTAATGAGATTCTTTTAACAACTGCTTTAAAACTTAAGACTGTTCATTCATAATTTAAATGCCTTAAAATTCATGTGATTCAGAGCCTGGAGTTAAGGCTAATTCACCATCTACTGTAAGAGGTAAGTGGTTAACTTTGTTTTACCTCACTTACCAAATTATATATGTACATATTATGGCCAATATAAAAAAACATATAATCAGCATTTGTCTCTCCTTTTTATTCCGACTTTACTCAGTATAAATAAAACTTAACTTTTAATGCTGCAATTTACTAGTAATTCTGTTATTTTATTTTTTAAATATTATACATCTTTCTGACTGTTTTATAAATTAACATAAATATGTATATTTTTGTTCAGCAATATTCACCTTATTATACCTATGATAATTTTAGACATAGACTAATGTACAGATCAATGAATTAACTTTTTTGAGAAAAACCCATGATACAAATAGTGAATGATGCTAATTATGGAAATATGTATATTATTTTTAACAATAGTCTGAAATATTATCTAGTTTTTCCATTTATTAACTTTAGATGCCCAGAAATTTGCTTTGTAGCAATTAATAAAGTCCACATATGCAGAATAATAGATGCAGATTAATTTGAATATGAATAAGAGAATTATAGAAAATTATATTTTGATATGATTTTCGGCAAGAATAAGAAAGTTGCTCAAAATGTGTGTTGTAGTTCCACAAATCTTTTTTACAAACATTAATATCAACATACTATCTATCATTTTATTAAAATTAAGGGAAATCTGTGTCTTGTTTTCACCAAATTTTCATAGATGAGGCAGCATTATATGATTCATCAAGTTCAGTTCTAATTTCCTTTGAGAATGGAGTCCATAAAGGCAGAGATGAAGTTAAGTAAAATTACTCAGGACTGATAACGGAAGGTGGAAATGACAAGTTGGCTTTGGTTCAACTTGACTCACGTGATGAGATTCAATAATAACACCTTTGAAGGTAGAAGTGAAACATGGAGAATTCTTATTACTACAATGACAACTTGATTGGTATACTCATTATCTATGTACAAATACAAAAAATTTTGAGACCTACAGGGCTTGGCTTAGTGATCTAACAATCCAAATTAGAATGCCCAGACTGCCTGGAGCCACAGGTTTAAATCCTGTCAACCAACCCTTTCCTCTCTGAAGCAGATAAACTGGGTTCCAAAAAGCCAGCTGGTTGTGAGTGGTGGAGTGGAGATCTCTCCGTGACACCTGTTCTTTCAGGACATTAAAGATTATTTTGTCTGTCTTATGCAATAGTTTGTCTTTGTACTTGCCACAGTTCTGGGACCCAGACCACAAGAGCAGGTGGCCAACAAATGCCAGATCCCCAAAGGGCATTTGCCATTTTAATATATATATATAAACTAGATATATATCTAGGTAAATATATATTTATATATATAAAGGAATATATAAATATACATATAAAAGAAGGATAGAATAAGTAATTTTATATAAACTTCAGGAAGATGACCTTTGATAATTACATATTTACAAACCACTTTCATCACTCAGCTAAGAGTTCAAAAAGGTACAATAAAACAACCAGTGAGAATCTTCAGTGGAACTCCAGGGTCAGAAGGCAAACAGGATTCAAGCAAATGCAAAAGCTATGGTACTCAGGGGAGCTTTAATCACTCAGACATCTGTTAAGCAGCTAATGTAACTTGGCACATGCACCTCATTAAAGGTAGTCCTCAGTTGTGCAGATGACAACATAATGATTCAGAAATCATAAGAATTTAACTGGTAGTCTGAAACATCTTTATTTACTTTTTTTGAAAATACAAAGGTGAGAACATGAGTATAACAAATTTTGACTTTTCCCACAAGAAAAGCAAGACTACCATTACAGTGAAATAGCACACTGTTCATTTTCAAGAAGCTAAAGGGAAGTGACCTGGCAACTTTATTTAAACAGTAATTCAGGTTTTAAGGATAATTAATAAAGAATAAAGAGAACAAGAGGTGACAATCAATACATTTATCACATAAGTTCATGAAAAGAAATCAAAATGTCCTTGAATAATTCAACCAATAAAAATGGCAAAGTAGATAATAACTTTTCTTCTTTTTGTCAGAAATGATGATTACATCAGATTCAAATTTTTTTCTACATGATTTTTATTATTTTTGTTAGCCAAAATAAGTAGCAGTTTTAAAAGTTCTTAAATATAAAAAAAGTGTTAACTAAGTACCATAGGATTAGAAACTTATGTACTGAGTTTACTGAAAGCATGAGAAGGGTAATAGGCCACATGGATATTATTCGCTTGCCTTGAAAAAAAATAAGCACCATTGCAATGAACAAAATCCACAAAAATATTACTTTTTTGAGGGCAATGTCTCATATTTAATTCATACTTTGGCCATTACAGAATTCTTTGGTTAAGTACAAGTTGCCTCTAGAAATTAAAAATAAAAAGGTTTTATGCCCCTCTCATCTGTGGATGAGAACAAAACATACAGATAAAGGTATTTTTTAGAAGAATATCTACAAAGAAGAACGAACTAAATCTTTCCTTGAAGCCTTATATACCCACCTCATGTCAAAGTATTTTAAAAAGAATATGTTTATTTCAGAAATCAACAATTATTTATGATAGACAATTATTCCTTTATTCCCTAGAAAAAGGTTCAAAACACATAGCACAGCAGCTGCTCTCTCTGAATGCCAGAAAGAAGCCAGGAATCCAGGCTATAATTACATATAATGGACATCAATTTGCCTGTCAAGATTTATCAGTTTGCAACATCCCAGGAATTTGCAGGTGTTACAGTGTTGCCACATTCAGCCATTGAAAGTAGTAGTTAACTGTCAAGACCACTGACTTCTCCACCAGAAAAGTTCAAATAGGCCTCTGAGATATATCACTGAACAGATGACTTGTACTCACAAAAAAGGCAGCCATCAGATTCCCAAGAAAGTGCACATCACAACAATTGCAACAAAAAATTCACTAAACCAACAGAAGTGCTCAAAGAAATTCCAGCTTATAACAAAGACATTGAGAGGTCATTTGTTCTATCCTTGCTATTTGAAAAGAATAATTTCGTTATGGAATCTGTCTGGCATTTAGTTTTTTACACCACATACTGTCTCCATTAACTTGTAAAAATTTCAAGGGCAAGTTTTATACTAGGTAGACTATATTAATGAACCAAAAATACATAGGTCTGATACAGGACAAGTTATTTTAATTTGAAATGTCTTAGAAATTTGGAAATGTATCATTATGCCTATGCGTTTTTAAATTTATAATAACTCCTAGCACTCTGTCTTCCATATAGAAGTTAATTAAAGAGTGTTATTGAATAATCAAATTAATTAAATAATTAAAGCTTTAATTTATTTAATAATACTTTATTTAACAGTAAGCGAAGCTTTCTTTTAGGTTCAGGACTATCTTATCTACACAATTAAAAGTGTTTCTGCATTTCTGAGTGTTAACCTAGTGGTTCGTAGCACATAATAATTTATTCGGCATTGCTGTGTTACTTTATTAAGATGAATTAAACTAAAGAGATTAAGCTATGAATTTGTTTGTATTGAAGTTTCAATAGGTACATGATCAAGCATGAAACTATTTAAATTGCTCTGACCTCATTGGAATCTAATAATACATATTTTTTAATTTAGATTCAATATGAAGATAAAATTTGCATATTATCCTATAAATAAAGCCTGGATTAAAATCTTCAGTGTGGTTGAGCCAAAAAAAAAGGTACAGTTTTTCCAATTTTTTGTAAAATGAACTTAGCTATATTTATATAATATTTAAATAGGCAAAATTGAAAATAATAATTTACAGATTATTTCTGCTACTCAAAACTAAATATAATTTGTTTAACAGTTTAAGTTTATTATTATATCACTAAATATTAGATACAGAATGGCTTTTACGTTTTAATAGTTTGTTTTGTCCCATTACATTTAAACCACTAATTAATCGAATCCCTTCGATTAATTAGGTAATCAATTTCAGTAGTGAAAAATAATTCGGTAGATCAATTAACTATTCAGTGCAGCTGGAACATTCCAACAGCTGTACAATAACACTGTGCAAATTTCATTGCATTCATAAAGTCACCTAAATAAGTAAATATTTTAGTGGGTTTCCACTACAATGAGTTTTTTTTTTAATAAGAACAGTCCATGTTCTGCTTTGGTTTCCATTAACTGAACTACTTAATTTTAAAAACATTTGCTCTATTGTTTATTTTAGGTTTTGATTCTCCAAATAACTTACTGTCATAAACTTTATAAACTTGTGCCTGTTAGATGCTAATATTCCATATTTGAAAATAAAATTAGGTAGTTTAGAAAAGTTGTTTAACTATCTGTATTTGCATGTATACTCATGTGAGTTTCTTGGGGAGAAAAATAACTACTCTGCAATTTTAATTTAATAGATTGAGTTGGTAATTTTTAATTGTCATTACTTAATGTCTAATTAATAAATGACTGCTTATTCAGTACAATAATGTGGTCTTTACCTTTTTCTTTATAAGATAAATAGGCTATTATTTCAAGTACATGTGTAGAAATATAGAATTCAGAGAAATGCAGCTTTTTCTTTAAAATTTAATAGTCTCCAGTTTTACTTTCAAACATTTACTTGTATTCTGAATCATTATTGTGATTTTCTCACCCTTGTGATGGTTTTTAAGCTATTGTTTTTGGGCTTCAAATCCTGCTTTCTCCATTTTGCTTTGCGAGGCAAAGGCTGAGACTCTGAGAAACCCAATTCTCTATTACCAGCTGGCTCCCTGTTAAGGTTTACTAGAGGGTAATGGTAAGTCTGGAAGAAGAAGGGACTCGCTCTTCCTGTTTGCTTCCTGTTTCTTCTGTGGGCATGGCTCCAGCAATAGTTCTTTACCCTGGCAGTCAAAGCTGTTTTGCAATTGGCTCCCCACACTCGCAGACCTAGCCTCATTCTGTGCCTTCAGAAATACCGGCAGCAATTGGCCCGCACCCTCCTTGTCAAAGATCTAAGTCTCAGGTGCGGAGGGGCCCTCCTCTGACCTAAGGTACCAGCCCCAGCTGAGCACTGCTCTCTCCTCAGAGAGTTGGGTCCCTCCCTGAGAACAGAACCCCTCCTTCAAATTCTAGACTGTGGTCCAATCTCAACTACTTTCCTTTGTCTCCCCAACCCTACCAAAGAAAATTGCTTCCTTCAGTTATTTCCGTCTGTGATATCTCCATATTCTCCATTTGCCTTTCCACTTTTCAGTACCTGCAAACAATTTCTTATTTTAAATGGTTTGACTCTTAAAATATGTGGTGTTTATTTTACTGGCCAGACCCTGATTGAACCCTCACTAATTATGGCCACTTTTAATCTTTCATATGTGTAAGATAATGTAAAGAGTAAAATTTAAAGTAAACTCTAAACAGTTTTTAAAGACGATTATTTAATTTAAAGTCTATCGTCATGTTTTATTTCATTTTTGGCTACATTATATCTAATTTGGAAGCAAGTAATTGTAGAAATGTAGAGCTAGAATGGGTTTTATGGACCGTCTGGCCCAGTGCTCATGTGGAAAAGCACCTGAAGTCAGAGTGTTCTTTGGAGATTTTCATGCCTGTAAAAACACCTATAAAATAATGACATGTTTAATCTCTCATATGAACTGGAAACATGTTACCAGCAGAAATATGATGATAAAACTTATCACTGTGCAAAATAAATTATATCTTAAGGTACAGAAAAGATGGGATTGTTAGGAGAAGATGATCCACCATTTCTAATTATTTCCATTAATATTACTTACATGCTGATTTATACATGATATGGTTTGCTGATATTAAGTAGCTGGTAATGTGGTAAAGGTCTAAGAACCACATTGAGAAAAAAATCATAAAGTTAAGAAAAATTTATGCATTATTTAATTGTAGTGCTGGAATAATTCAATCCAGTTCCTGGAGTTGAAGAGTGTTTGAGAGACTTAGTCTAATACTCTCATTTTATAAATGACCTTTATTTCGAATAATATATAGCATTAAATTAAATAGTCAAAACCTTCTGACGAAACAAAGCTACTTCTCAGGCTATAAATATGCATTGCTAGGATGGAATGTGATTATATTATTTTTCTTCTCATTTTAGATTATTTTAAAAAGTCACTTAGGATTTTAGGGTAGAAAGTGAGCAGCATGCAGAAAATATAGCTCACAATTTATAAATGATTTGGAAAAGAATACATTGTGTCTGAATTCACATTAAATCAGTTGGCTAACTTTGCAGGATTCTTTTCTGAACAATGTCAAAACCATGATAAGGCAATGAAAAGCTTTTTGTAACAATTTGGAAAATCTCAACAATATAAATGCCAATAGAATAAGTCTAAGTTAGTCTAATTTTCACGGGTACATATTTTTTTGAGATTTTATTTATTTACCTTTAGAGGGGAAGGGAAAGAGAGAGGGAGAGAAATATCAATGTATGGTTGCCTCTTGTGCGTCCCCTACTGGGGACTGGCCTGCAACCCAGGCATGTGCCCTGACTGGGAATCAAACCGCAATCGTGTGGTTCACAGGCCCGCGCTCAATCCACTGAGCTATACCAGCCAGGGCTCACAGGTACATATTTAAAAGAGTTTATTCTTGATTGGTAAACAAATTTAAATTTACAACTTTAATTTTTAAAAGCAATACATAATTTTTATGTACCCTACCTCATTTGATTTGTTGTACCAGTTAAGGGAGCATGGGCAGGGGCCCTCTCTTCTCATTTTCATGGGGATGGCAGAGGTTCCCTGTGTCTGGAGAGCCAAGACTCTAGTTCAGAGTCAATCTCACAATTAATTCTCCCTATTCTTTATTCTTGTGGCTTTTTCAAGGCACCTTTAACATAGCATAGATCTAAATCTTATATATTTGTGATTCTTTAAGGGCAAAAGTTATATCTTCCTCTCAATATCTCTTGTTTCAAGAAAATGGTATTGAAAAGCAGAAAAATGTTAACAATGTTACTATGATGTATAAATCAAAATATGATTGGTAGGCTATACTTCTTTAAAATAAGTCTTATCCATTAAAATTATATTAGCAAGACATGACAAGTTGTTACCTGCATGTATCATCATGACCAATACAGCTTTAAGTAAAAATTCTATTTTTATCTTTTGTTGAAATAGAACTAATATAGAGCACAAGAAAAATGGGGGGTGGGGGGAGGAAGAGCAGCAGGAAGAAAAGGAATGGCAAGGCTTCTCTCAGGCTTTATTTACATTCTCCACAATCAGAGATACAAGATTGATCATTGTCCTCAATATGAATGACTTTCAAAAGATTTACCCCAAAATGTTAGCACTGTTTTTGTCTATAACCATAGAATAAACACTTATTCAATTAAACAGAGTATCAGGCTTCAGTTATCAGATGGAAGAGAAAATAAGAATCATTAAGTCGATCTACTTACAAGACAAACATGACTAATCCCTATACAGTGACTGGCAGGCAGTGGTGAAATGGACTGTCCTCTCTCCTAATTTGCTGACACCTGGATTCCTGCTTCTCTAAGGAGATGGAGTTCTGAGACAGAGTCCTTTCAACCTGGAAGCTGATGAACCACATCAGGTACCTGTTATGGCCAACCACAAGCCAGTGAGTGTATCCTCTCAATGAAGACTTCCGCCTTTCTCAAACCAGTTTCTCTCTACTTCTCTGCCTATACCAAGTGCATATCTTACGTGTTAAATGCCAACACTATTTGCAACTTAAAACATAGTTTCAACAATTCTTTATTATCTAGTGTGTATATTTATGTCAATTGAATAGTATAAATATACTATTATCCGTAGTACATTTATGTCAATTGAATGATCATCGTTGTTTTATTTTTATTAAAATACAGCTTCTTCTTGAATAGACATTAATGTATTATTATGAGTATTAATGAGTTGCTTTTATAAGTGCACTTGACATTCTTACAACAGTATAAAAAACACATTGGATAATTGAGTGAGGTTGACTTGATATGAATATGTTGTCTAGATATCAGTAGACCAAGCCATAATGTTTAAAAGAGAAAAGACAGTCAGATTCATGATCCCAAAATAATACCTGAACTTTACATTTTAAATTGCAACCACAGAGATTATGTGTCTGAAAGTGTATGAAGGTGAAGTAACTCCTATAAACAGAAATTATATTTTATTTTCATATACACTGCACCACTTTCATCAGCCCTAAACATAGTGATGTATGAATAGCAAATTTTCCACCAATATCAATCATGTAGTTTAAGTAGTATATAAAAATGACGAAGGCATATTGATGTATTCTGAACTGAAGAAAAGAACTAGTTTTACCCAAAAGAAGGCAGAAAAAAGGAGTGAATATTTTTAGTTATGCTGGGTGCACTTGCATGAGAGAGGGAGAGAATGAGAATGGAAGGAGACTAATAATTTGAAAGACTAAATAATGCTTACTTCAACAAAATGTAAAGTTTGTGTTTAACGTGCAAAATATTAAGTCCTGCCAAATACATTATAGAATTATACATTTTTTAATTTCTTTGTTCAGGCTTTAACTAGGCAAAGTAATAGCGTACACAGGAAACTGGTTGCCATTCTGTGAGATCGATTCCTACCATCTTTCGATTCCTACCATCTTTGCTTTCCAGCCCACATGAAAATGCTAAGTGCTTGACCAGGCTTTTGTGGTACAGGTTTGCCATGTGGTCTGATACCATATCACACACAAGTTGTGCATTTTGGATGATACATATGCTAAATTAAATCAAGATGTTTGTTACCAGCAAGCGTAAGTGCCCCTTGACAGATCTCCAGATTCAGGTGCTTGTAAAAACAAATCTGAGAAGCAACATTAATTTTAAATCCTCTGAGCTTCATACAGCAATCGCAAGTTTTGGAAATACTTCAAACTTTGTAGGATTGCAGAATGGAAAGTGATCGGGGTCCTGGGTGTGGGTCCTTTAGAAATAATTTCCAAATAGTTCTGCATTCGAAAATAGAATCCATGTGCTCCTATATACCTGAACGTGTTCCAAACAAAATCTAAATGTTTATATAATAGAATTCAAAATACAGTGATTTAATGGCTAGCCAACACAAAGAACATCTGTAGTAAGACTGTCACATGATATTCAATTTACACACATCATTAAAAATAAAATATTGCAGTGAATTATCTTCACTACTTCATAATGTACCAGTATAATGCAAAAATTTTGATTGCTCTTAAAAGATCTAGGACATGTCACTGTTCAGAATCAAAGTTCAATTTTGAAAATGGAAAGGAAAAACAAAAATGCTTGTTTTGTTTATTTAATGGAAAAGAAATGGAGATGTAAAGAAACCTGCAAATTCAAAAATAGAAGGAAAACTAGTTCCTAAATCTTGGCTCTGCACTAAATCAATTTAGCTTTGATGCAAACATGTGAATAAGACAAAATCCTTTCTAGTGGAAAGGAAGAAAGAAGAATATGTACACACTAAATAAGTCAGTAAATGTAAGAAAAGGAAGAAAAAAGCAGGTGATTGAGAGAGCACAATAAGCGCCAGGTTTGGGAGTTGTGTTACAAAAATCAATGATGAAAAGCCCCCTTGAATTCACATTTCTGCTGAGAGGTCTAAGATGAGAAGCCACCAGGCCTGAAATTGAGGAACCTGAGGAATTTGACCAGAACTACAAACGAAGGTAAAAATTTCAAATAACTATTTCATTGCTAAATTAACACAATCAGGAGTCACCTTTTGCTGTGAAAATCGTATTGGTATACTATGGAAGTTTCTGATTCTTAGGAGGTACAATGTGAAGTGTATACCTGTTAAGTGCTATCAAGTCCAGAATTCACTTTCTGGTTCAGCTAAATGGTTCAGCTAAATAAAATAGGCATAATAATAGAAAAAAAGAGAAAATGGAAAAAAATTTAGCCTTACAGCATGTTAACAACTGATGATTTTAGGTGAAAGGTACATGAGTGTTTATTATACTATTTTCATTTTAAAAAACAGGAATTAAATCTCACTACGTGCTAACTGCCAATGATTACATTAAATATCTTGGGGTTTTCTTAAAGTAGATTTTCTTTTATGAAATTCTCCATGACAAACTTCCATTTTAGAGCAAAAATAATACAAACAATTTCATATCCAGCAACAACACATTTTACCATGTCCAGATAATAGCATAGAAAATGCTTAATATAGAGAAGACAGCCAGAATCACGAGTCTGCGTAACATCTGAAGTCAACTCAGTTGTGACCCTACCCTTCCATTGTGCTTTGGCTGCTTTGTTTCTGTGTCTGGCGCACGCGGCAATTCCACCCACATGTCTCCTCTTTTGTCCAGCCTCCCCAGTGCCTCCGGTACAGTTCTGGCACTTGCACTGCCTTACCTGCTTCTCCAGTCTGTTTCTTACATACCATGGCTGTGTTTATTTTCTTCCACTGTGACCTTTTAAAATTATTGGTTGTATTTTTTCCATTACCATTTATCCCCCTTATATCCCCTTCCCTGCTGTAATCTCCACACTGCTGTTCACGTCCAGGAGTCCTTTTTCCTTTTTGCTCAAACCTCCACCCTCTAATCACTCCCCACCCTGGAGCTATCGGCCTGCTCCTTATCTCTCTTTTGCTTGTTAGTTTAGTTTCTTCACCTTGACCTTTTTATCTCCTTTCATTCTACTTAGCATAGAACCCAGGAGATTGCAAAGTCTGGTTATCCTTTCCCAAACTCATTTCTTACAGAAACTTTCATTTCACTCTTTAGCCATCCTGAAGTCCTATGAAATCTTCTAAATTGCAAGATGTTTCTTTCCCATTTGGATGACTTTGTTGAAACTGCTACTTTTATTTCAAATGCCTACTCTACAAATCTATACACTCTCTCTACTCATTACTCAGCATAGTTTCAAGCGTGAGAAATTTTCCAATAATCTCATCCCACTCCAGAGCTAAGTGTCTATATCATAGTTCCAAAAATATTCAATAACCCCATGTTATTTGCATGTATCTCTCTCTTTTGGAATGAAACTTTTTAATAGGGACCTTGCTAATCATTACAAATGCACAGCTCCAAGCCCCCTGTGTGTTGTAAGAGAGCCACGGAAAGAATGTTTGTTGAAACAATGAATGGATTAAATAAGCAGAACTAGAACTAGCTAGTTATCTTCAATATTATTGTTAAAATAGATTTATGGTTACTCTGAAAAATGCTTAAAATGTATGACTTTTTTTTTTCAAAAATATGTATCATCTAATGTGTTAGTTGCTAGGTATAAAGAGATGAGAACAATTCTCTATCATCAACAGGGTCAAAGTCAAGAAGAAAAGACAGGTGAATAAAAAATTATGATCTCACCTATAAGTGGAACCTGATCAATAAAACAAACAAATGAGCAAAACAGAACCAGAGACATGGACATAAAGAACAAACTGACAGTGGCCAGACGGGAGGGGGAGGGGATAATGAGGGAGCCAATAGGAGGGGACAAGCAAAGGAGCACAAATCAAGGACACATGAGGCACAGACAATGGGGAAGGGGGTATTGACTGTGGGACTTGGGGGGATGGGGAAAATAATTAACTTTTCCTTACTTTGTTGACAACTTTTGACCAGAAATTTTTTAATATTTGAGTGAGAAAAATTATTTGGAGTGATAAGTGTTTTGATAAGATATTCAGAGGATGCCACAACATCGAAGAGAACGGTACCTCCCTTAGGGTACAGTTAAGAGAGAACTAGGAATGACCGTCCCAGTGAGAAAACTGTGCACACCCTAAGACAAAATGCATAGGAATTGCACAAATGAAAAAGTGTTAGTAGCTGATTTAAGCAGAAAATGACCTTATAAGATTTCCATCACAGGAAGACCTCCTTGGAAAACAATAAGAAGATAGATAAGAAAAAAGAAATATTGAGAATCGAAATGAATGCACTGGTGTTACTGAATGATAATTTTCAATGAAAAATTTAGAAAATAGAATGGCAATAATGTGATGTGTGGTTGTGAAAGTGTAAGAAAGAAAATTTGAAAAGATTCTTTAGTTTCTGTTATGTACAGTAAAATATCTTTTTTTTTTCCATTCAATGGCAAAAGGTGGGTTAGTTAGCAGGTATGTGGGGGAGACAGTTGGTTTGATTTGAACATGTTTAATCCTTAATGCCTGTGGACACTAAAAAGCTGTCTCCAAAGTCCAGGAAATGATTTAGATTTGAAACACACATTTATGGACTCTTTGGGTATGACTGATTGCTAACTCTGTGGTTGTGGATGACTTCACCAGGGGAGAATACTAAAATGCTCAAAGAAAAGTCCCTGGAAAACTTCAACAGATAAGGAGTAAATGCCAGAAAATGATACTAAAACAGAGTAGCCGTAGAGATAGAAGTAATACATTCAAAGAGTAAGTTAATCTCTAATTCAAAAGAAAAAAAAAGAGTTTAAGGGGTTATAGACCACAGTTTCGAATGTCCCAGTGGAACCACAAGCCGTAAAGCAAGCTTGCCAAAATACTGCTTAGATAATACCTTTATTCGTTTTAAAGTTACATTCAATTACATAGTCTCATTTCTACAAACAGTTGGTAAAGTAAATCATTTCATTCTTGGTGTTACTTTTCTAAAATATTTTATTTATTTATTTTGAGAGAAAGAGAGAGAGAGAAACATCAGTCAGTGTGTAGTTGCCTCTCAAGTGCCCCCTACTGGGAACCTGGCCTGCAACCCAAGCATGTGCCCTGACTGGGAAAGGAACTGGAGACCCTTTGGTTTGCAGGCCAGCATTCACTCCACTGAGTCACACCAGCCAGGGCTCTATTCTTGGTGTTATTGTTGATTACATGATACATTTTTATCTGAATTTAGTCATTAACCTACCTAGTGTTCAGAGTGATATATAGAAAAGTATTCACCAAATAGTTACTAGACAGTTTGGGGGTTTTTTGGGTTTTTTTTTTTTGGATGTTTGCCCCTGTTAGTCTGATTTGTAGTTTTGATTTTTACCATTTATGCGTTCCTTAAATACACCTCCTATTTGCACAAATATTACAAAGAAGAAAATTGAGAAAGCAAGTATTTTATAAGGATATATAAAAAAGGCAAATATAGCATTTAAGGTATTCTTTTATAATATAAACACAAATTCAGTATAAAATGATGTTTGGTGGCTGTCTCATTTATAGGAAGTGTTGGATAGTTTAGTATTCTGAACTAGATCATTGTATTCTATATGGAAGGCTATTCATGTAAAATTGAGATACAATTAACCTGCAATGAAATGCACAGATCTTAGTTGCTTAATTCAATAGCTTGATAAATCCCTGAATCTATGAAACCAAAATATTGAAATTACCAAGTCCCTAGAAAGTCCTCTATGGCATTATCACTATCACTATGATCACAGATTAGTTCTTTTCCTGTACCTGGATTTAGATAGATGAAATTACTTTTTACTCATTTGTGTCTGGCTTTATTTTCTTACATAATATTTTGAGATCCTTCCCTGTTGCTGAGTATTAAGCATTTTTTAAAACTTCAGATTATATTAGATCCTATGGCTATCCCCCATTTGTTTATCTTTAGCGGAGCAATATTGTTTCCAATTTCTGGTACTATTAATAAAGCTACTATAAACTTGCTTGTATAAGATTTTGTGTGAATATGTTTTCATCTCTTTTGGGTAAATACCAAAAGTTGAATTGCTATGTTATATGGTAGCTGTTTATTCAATTTGAGAAGAAACTTGAGAAGTACTTCTCAAGAAATTTGAGAAGTACTTCTCCAAGTACTTGACCAGTTTACATTCCCAACAGCAAAAGATGAGTTACCTGAATTCTCACCAACATTGGTGTTGTCAGTCATTTTGTTTGTCATTCTACCAGGTTTGAACTGGTAGTACATTGTGATTTTAATATTTATTTCCTCGATGACTAATAATGCTGAACATCTTATGTGCTTATTACTCATTTATATCTCCTGTTAGTAAAGTATCTGTTCAAGTCATTGAACATTTTGGAGATTGTTAAACTCTTTATTATTAATTTGTGGGAGTTTTTTATATGTTATGGATATAGGTTCTTTGTCTGATATATGTGACTATTTTTCCCCAGTCTGTCCCTTGTTTACTTATTTTCTTCATGGCATCTTTTGATGACTAGAAAATTTTTAATTTTAATAAATTCTACTGTATCACATTTTTTATTGATAGTGTGTGCTTTTTTGTGTCTTTAACCTTAATCTTAACCTGAAATTATGAAGACATTATCCTATGTTTCTTTTAGTTTTATGGTTCTGTTTTTTATGTTTATATCACTAATCCACCATAAATTAATTTTGGAAGAGACTGCAATAGTTTCTTTTCTTACATAAATATCTGTTTGTTCCATCACCATTTGCCAAAAACACTGTCTTTTTCCCATTAAATTTTCTCCACATTGCTTATAAAAACACAGTTGACCCTCTATATGCAAATTTCTTTCTGAATCCTTTATTCTGTTGCATTGATGTATTTGCTTACCTATATATCAATATCACACTCTCTTGATAATATAGCTTTATAGCAAGCCTTAAGTGCAGGTACTATAATTTATAATTATTCTTTGCATAAAAGGAATTTGTGCTTCTTTTTTATGAGGTGGCTACTCTAGATTACTTTCACCTCCACATAAATTTTAGAATGATCTTGTATATTTCCTCAAAGAAGCCTAGTAGAATTTTGATAAGGACTATGATTGAATCTATGTATCACTTAGAGAGAATGGCTATGTTATTAATATAGAGTTTTTCAATCTAGGACTATGGCTTACCTATGCTGTTATTTAGACTTCTAATTTAATTTACAATGTTTTGTGGGTGTCAGTATAGAAGTTTTACTAATCTTTCATTACAGTCCATTTTTAACCATCAGAGCTTTGTGCTATGATTTTTTAAAAGATTTTATTTATTTATCTTTATGAATTTTATCAATTTATGTTATGAATTGTAATAGGATATTTTTTAAAAGATTTATTTATTTATTTATTTATCTTTAGAGGGGAAGGGAAGGAGAGACATATCAATGTATGGTTGTCTCTCATGAGTCCCCTGCTGGGAACTGGCCCGCAACCCAGGCATGTGCCCTGACTGGGAATCGAACTGCGATCATGTGGTTCGCAGGCCCATGCTCAATCCACTGAGCTACACCAGCCAGGGCTTTCTTTGTGCTATGATTAAAACATATTTTAAAATCATTCCAATTGTTTAATTTTGGAAAATATGCATTTACTATGTTTTCTGTGAACTTCCTAAATTCATTTGTTATTTATAATAATTTGTGAATTTCTTTAGATTTTCTATGTAGAAATCATGACACCTATCATAAACGAGCATTTGTCTTCTTTTCATACTTCTAATTCTTTTCAAGTTATAAGTAGAAAAAGTACTCTTGCATTGCTGTATAGTCTGTGGGGAAATTATTTACTATTTCACAATTAATTAAAATATTGCTTAAAGATTTTTCCACATGTGTCTTTTATCAGAATGAGAAAGTTTCTATTTTGAGTTTGCGGAATTTAATTATATGTTATAGAGTTGCTGATTCTTTAAGTATTGAGGCTATAAATTGTCTTTTACTTTAATATTGTTAAAAGGGTTATGATATTGATTTTCATTGAATTTGAGGATAAACGCACTTTGTTATGGTATTGGACTTATTCATTGCTTTATCCAATTTTTAATAGTTTGGTAAGGAGCTATATACATATACATTTATATGAGGCTTATTAGCTTATTATTTTTGGTATTTGTCAAGTGCTTAGTATAAGGGTTATATTAGGCTCATAACATAAGATGAGAAGTAAGTACACTTATTCGTGAAGTCGATAACCAAAATAATGGTGGTTAATCAAATAATAAACCTTTTGAAAAGTACCTTTGTGAAAACCTCAAAAATTTTAATTCATGACATTTGAGAACCACTCTAATAAACTGTTATACATTTTTTTTCAAAATTAAAGACTGAGATCAAAGGATCCCCCATTAACAACACTGCAGTTGCAAAGGCTGAATCTTCACAGGGCCCTCTGAATTCGTGTGTGGCAGACTGCCTTCTTGGTAAAAATCTTATTAAGCAAAATGGAATATTCTGAATGTTAAAACTCACTTGGAATTGCAGATTTGTTCATGGTCAAGGGAGGCAGGCCCTTGGGGAGCACAGGCTCGCTAGTCACTAAACGTCGACCACATGAACAGCAAAGGCAGCCTTCTAGAGTTAATTTGGAAGGAGACCTCCCATATCCTGCTGTCCGTGAGATGAGAGGAAAACGACAGCTCTCTTGAACAGGAATAAGTTCATTTCAAGGAGTTGTTCAAAGGTTTATCTCGAATGTTGGCTGTTTTTATCATCTACATACCAGAGATACTATAACATTAGAGAAAACATTAAAATTGCTCTTTGAGCCAGAAACTGCCTAATACTGTGAGTTAATTATTTAAAGTAATAATCGGAGCACATTTGAGGCTTTTAAACAGGAAAATGTATTTAGGAGCATGGTCTGTTCTATTTCTTTTTCAAGTGAAATGTATTAGCAATGACAGATGAAACAGGCTTTGCGGAGATGTGCCAGAGGTGTGGCGACAGCCTGGGATCCACAATGGATGTATCGGTGCACCTCGGGCATCTGTTTTTTATACTCCACATTTTAAAGGCTAGTAATACAGCATCATTCTTTATATTTTCCTAGATCTTATAAGGTGAATGTATTCCACCAAAAGTTTGAAGCGGAACAGCAGTTTATATAAATGGAATGCCAGAATTTCAAGTACAGGAAATTTTCAGCAAGGACTGAATCATTTCTATTCGCAGGAACAAATGTATTATGGTTCTTTCTCCTCATTTATTTAATAACATATATTTGACGGGTTTACTAAAAACATATATACTAAATTATTTTCCTGCTAATAAAACTCAGTTACTTCTCATAAAGTAGGACTTTCAGATTTGACCCAGATTAGGTACACTTTTTGTAGTGCACAAAAGCTACAAATATGAATGAAGCGTGCAATGAACCCATAATGTTAAGAAACACAGCTGTCATCCAGAATCATAGCAGAGCGAGAAGAGAAGAGATGGGCCCAAGAAATAAGTAGATATAAGAGAGACTTTAGAAAAGACCAAAATGTGACCAACGAGCAGAGAAAATACTTTGGGGATAAAAGGGAAAAGAGGTTAGGAGGAATGACTACAGCAATGTAAGACATAGAAAAATTGTAATATCTCCTTTCTCTTCTCTTTAAAATTATATGGCATGAGTAGTAAATGTTAAAATATTCATGGAGCTAATCTGAGGATATTTTCTATTTAGGATTTGGAGGAATTTTATCTGAAGATTCCAAAATACATACTTGGAAACACATATTCAAAAGCTACCATGTCACAGGCACCCAGTGAGCAAATGATATACTATACATGTACGAACTGGTGTTGAGGAAGCCAAGGGCATGTCAATTTCTTTATGAGAATGACAGTTTCTATATTGACTTGTTCATTTTGTAGTGTGTCTGCATATAATTAACTATCTGTATGCATGAATGCAGTATCTGAGTATGTCTTCAACATTTCAAATATGCTTAAAATTTCCAATATGGCATAAAATGCAAATGTAGACTATTTATAATAAAACAATAGCACAGAGCACATTTACCAGAAATATTTTATTGTGGGTTTTAAAGATACCTAAATGTCTATACTCCACTGTTATTTTTGATTATTGTTAATGACCCAACCCACCCTATTCAGTAAAGAATTTGAAAAATCTTATCTATGAAAAAATATCATATTAAATAGAACTATATAATACATTACAAGAATAGCCAGCCCTGAACATATATAGAATAGTGCATATATGATATAAATGAAGGCAGTTCAAAAAACCCAATGAGGCTTAGCTTTTAAAACTGATATTATCACCATTTGAGTGAAGTCATATCTATCAGATTTCAAAGAAAATGCAGTTTATGTTTTAATTTCAAATATAACTAACTCATTTGGCCCTTAAAAAGGGTAAAAATGCAAAAAATAAAATAATACAAACTGTATATAAACCACCTGACTTAAAACATGACTACTGCCCCTCCAAACAAGAAGATTACTAAATTCCTTTTTCATTGTATTTGTCTCTATGCCCAGTGAATACCTACAACTATTTTAAATTGTTTATTTTTATAAGTATATTTTATACTTCTAAGTGAATGCACACTTTTTAAAATTACATATATTTGCATATATATTTTGTTTTTAAATAGTATAAAGAATAGTATAATGGCATACATTATATTTTATAAATGATCATTTTCTTGCTTTATTGTCCCTTTATGTACATGAAAGCCAGTGCTAAGAAACATAAGTAATTTAATTATGGTAATAGCTATTGTTTATTAAACTTCTGTTAAAGCCAAGTACATTTAAACATCACATTATTACTTACCCTATAAGAAAGGAAATGTAAATATGAGGTCTGTCCAGAAAGTATACAGCCTTGTACTATGAAAAATAGAGACATTTATCAAAGAAGATATGATACATGAGAAATATTGTATACAGGAAAATGATGCCTCCGTCCTCTTCAAAGTAGGCACCTTGGGCCCTCACACAGTTCTCCCAATTGCCATGAGCTGCCCCATCGTATTTTCTTGAATCTCATTGATGGTCTGAAATCTCTTCCATTTCAAGGTGATTTTAGTTTTGGGAAAAGCCAGATGTCACAGGGAGCCAAATCTGGGCTGTACTGGGGCTGAGTCACCTGGGTGATCTGATGTTTTGCCGAAAACTTCTGTACAATATATGAGGCATGAGCAAGCATGTTGTCCTGGTGCAGCTGCCAATAATCAGTTGCCCATAGCTGCAGTCTTCTGAATCATACAAATAGTTTCTGCAGAGGAATATTCAGCTTAACACAAAATATGATGCAGATTTGTTGCTCTACTTGCTCAGTCATTTTGAATGCCATGGCCACAGAGTATACCTACTTGCTCAATGGTGTCTACCACCCTCAATGATCAGTACAGTGAAGTTGTCATTGTGTAGGCATGTGCATTCCAGTCCACCTTCCTTGGCTGCTAGGTTACATCAATGTTGTGCAAACAACTCACATTATATTAACAATGTCTGGACTTTTTGTAGACTCTTCTATGTAACCTGACTAAAGTTCATAAAGCTAGTACCTAAAAGAGCCCAGATACAAAACCATATCTAAGATCCAAAATTGTTATTGTATAATTTTATATTGCTTATTACCAGCTGCTTATATAATAGGAAATCAGTAAATGTTTCACCAAATAAAAAATCGGTTGATAAATATATAAATTAATATAAACTCAATTAATACCTTTAAATCTTTTGTACCCAAATAATATTCTCCTATTTTAAAAGTGTTTATTTCCAAGGAGTTGGGATCAAGATGACGGTATAGAAATATGCTGAACTTGCTTCTTTCCATGAAACCATTAAATATATACCAACACATAGAATATTTTCTCCTGCGAGACAACTGATAGCCAATTGGACAGTTTCTGCACGGCAAATGAGTGCGCGTGCGAGAGAGAGAGAGACTGCAGAGAGAAGGTTGGGAAACTGTGCAAGCTCTCTGGGATCTGTGGAATTCTCAGGACTAAAGATATTGGTGAGGACCATTGTTCACATTTCTCCTCCACTTAGATGATGTGGGTGGCAGCTCCTCTAAGTGCTCCGAGCAACCTGCGAGGCTGTTGTAGTACATTACTGTCCACAACGGACAACTAGGGCACTGCAGTGTGTGCATTCACCACTGCCCCAAGCATAGTTAACTCCGACAGGACCAATAGGGCACCGCAGCATGTGCACACTGGGCTGCCCCGCCCAGAGCTCACGCCAGTAGAACAAGTCGCCACAGAGCACACTCACAGGGACAGCCTCCCCAGGCTTGCTCCAACCCTGGCCAGACAGTTCCTTAGATACTACATGCTCCCACCCCAACTCTAGCAAGGTGGCCGAAACCACCCAGCATACGGTTTACGCAGAAATTGTTCTACAAAAGGCCACTTTTTTTAAGATTGAGAGAGATAGCTACCATACTTTTCAGACCATAAGACACACCTATGTTATAGAGAAGAAAAGTAGCAAAAAATTTTTGAAGCAAAAAAATGTGGTAAAATATTTAATAACATAAATAACATAATATTTCACCAATGTAAATGTAAACAACACTCAAAAGCAGCACTAACAACCATTAGTCCTCCCAAATTTGGGGGGGAAAGTGTGTGTTATAGTCCAAAAAATACGGTCTTTCATCCCGTTCATTAGAACAAACATCGGAAGTCAAACAAAAAGAGAAGATAGAGGAATATGGTTCAAATGAAAGCATAAGAAAAAAAATTAGAGTAAATCTTAATGAAATGATTGTGAGTTATTTGCCTAATAAGAATTCAATAATGGAAAAAATACAATGAAGATTAAATTTAAATTAAAATAATTATTAGACTACAAACAATTCAAAATAGCAATCATAAAGATGATCACAAAACTTGAGGGAATAGAGGAACTCAGTGAGAACTTCTACAAAGATTTAGCAAAAATAATAACCAAACAGAACAGAACTAAAGAAAACAACAACTGCAATGAAAAAGAAATTACACTAGAGGGAATCAATAGCAGATTAGAAAATACAGAACAGATCGGTGATCTGGAAAAGAGAACAGTGTAAATCACCTAATCAAAATTTCAAAAAGAAAAAAAATGAGGACAGTTGAAGAGACCTCTGGAACAACATCAGGCACACTAATGTTCACATTGTAGGAAATCAGAAGACGAAAAAGAGTAATTTTCAGAAACTTATTTGAAGGAATAGTGGCTGAAATCTTTTCCAGCTTGTGGGAAAAAAAAAACAAAAACAGAAATCCAAGTCCAGGAAGCACAGAGTTTTCAACAAAATGAACCCAAAGAGATCCACACGAAGACATACTGCAATTAACACTGCAAAAATTAGAGATACTCTTCAAGACAGCAAGAGGAAAACAACTTTCAGTTTGGTTAATTTCTCAGCAGAAGCATTACATGCCAGAAGGAAATGGCAGGTCACATTTAAAGTGTTGAAAGAAAGGAAACTACTCTGCTATTATTAAGTTTGAAGAAGAGACAAGGCATTTCCCAGACAAGTAAAAACTGTTCATCAACAGTTGATGTTTAGTTCATCAACACTAAACTGCATTTACTAGGAATGTTAAAGCATCTTTTTTAAGTATAAAAGAATAGGGTATAACCAGAAATTTTAAAAAATATATATGGAAAAAAAATCTTGTTGGTAAAGCAAAATACATAATAAGCTAAACAAAGCAGCCCAGGAAACTCAGACAGTCCCAAAAAAGTTGGACCGAAGGAAGTACCTAGTCACATACCTAGTCACATCATACTTACATATTACCCAAGGTAAAAGATAAGGAGAGAATCTTAAAAGCAGCAAGAAAAACGGAGACTGTTACCTACAGTGGAGTTCCATAAGACTATCAGCTGCTTTCTCAAAAAGAAATCTTGCAGGCAAAAAGCGGTGGGAAAAAAGTATTCAAAGTCATGAAAGGCAGGGACCTACATCCAAGATGACTCTATCCAGCAAACCATCATTTAGAATGAAAGGGCAGACAAAGTGTTTCCCAGATAAGGTCAAGTTTAAAGAATTAATCTTCATCAAGCTCTTATTACATGAAATGTTAAAGGGACTTATCTAAGGAAAAGAAGATAAAAACCTATGAACAGTAAAATGACAACAAACTCACAACTATCAACAACTGAACCTAAAAAAACAACCAAACTAAGCAAACCACTAGAACAGGAACAGAATCACAGAAATGGAGATCACATGGAGGGTTATCAGCTGGGAGGTGGGGAGGGAAGAATGGGGGAAAAGTACAGGTGATAGAAAGCATAAATGTTAGGTACAAAATAGACCGGGCGGGGGGTTAAGATTAGTATAGGAAATGAAGAAGCTCAGGTATAAGACATGAAGAACTTCACGTATAGGACATGAACTAAGGGGTGGGAATGCTGGTAGGGGAGTTGTAGGTCAGAAGGGAATAAAGAGAGAAAAAAATCAGACAACTATAATAGCATAATCAATAAAATATACTTTACCAATACATAAAAATGGATTAACAATTTAAATGTAAGACCTGAAACCTTAAAAATTCTAGAAAAGCCCTGGCCAGTGTGGTTCAGTTGGTTGGAGCATGGTCTCACAGCCCAAAGATCGAAGGTTTGATTTCTGTTTAGGGTACATGCCTGGGTTGCATATTCATTCCCCAGTCTGAGCACATCCGAGAGGCAACCAATTGATGCTTCTCTCTTTCACTGGTGTTTGTATCTCACCATTTCTCTGTCCCTTCCTTTTTCTACAAGGAAAAAAAAAAGAGAGAGGGAGCAGTGAAAGAATGCCCTCGGGTGAGGATTAAGAAATCCAAGAAGAAAACATAGGCAGTGCACTTATTGACATCAGTCTCAGCAACATCTCTTTGAGTAAGCCTCCTCAGGTAAGGGCAACAATAAACAAGTGAAATTACATCAAACTAAAAAGCTGCTGCACAACAAAGAAAATCATGAACAAATGAAAAGACAACTTAGACTAAATGGGAGAAAATAGTTGTAAATGATGTATCTACTAAAGGGTTAATATCCAAAGTTTATAAGGAACTCACACAACTCAACATCTAAAAAATCTGATTAAAAATGGGTAGATGCCACGAAGAGACATCCCTCCAAAGAAGACATACAGAGAGCCACAGACATATGCAAAGATGCTTAATGTCAAGGATATGCAAATCAAAGCAATAATGACATACCACTTCACAACTCTCAGAATGGCTATTATCCAAAAGTCAACACATAACACGTATTGGTGAGCACTTTAAGAAAGGGAACCCTTATGTGCGGTAAGTGGGATTGTAAACTGGTATAGCCACTATGGAATACTGCCATATGACTCAGCAATTCTACTTCTGGGTATTTATCCAAAGGAAATGAAAACACTAATTTGTAGGAGACCGTTCTGTGTGGCATGGACCCAGCCCCCAGTGGCAAACATTTACTGCAAAGTAACCTCCTAAAATCCATGCTAAACCTTCCAAGGATGAGTATAACAGGTTCAATGACTTTTGCCCTTTTCATTTGAAAATATCCCTTTTCTGTGATGTGATTAGCAGCATTGGCTCTTTTGTTTTCTGTAGAAGGTAACCACCTAAAGCAACCTGTGCATAGTAAGTGAGGACCACCATGTAATGTGCCCAGAAACCCAAGAGGCTTTTGCTCTCCTTGAGAGAATATCCATGCTGTCCCTTTTCCTCCACCGGACTCAGTCATCTGTGTGAATGTCTTATTTCATCCATAATTCACTCTGGGCAGGTGTCCACATCACTAATTCAAAAAGATATAACATCCTTATGCTTATTGCAGCTTATAATAGTCACGATATGGAAGCAGTATAAGTGTTCATAAACACATGAATGGACAGAAAATATGTGATGAAATATTATTCAGTAATAAAAAAAGAATGAAATTGTGCTATTTGTAATGATGTGGATGGACCTAGAGAGTATTATCCTAAGTGAAATAATTCAGACAGAGAAAGATGAACACTATGATTTCACTTATATGAACGATCTAAAAAAATTAATGAATTAATAAACACAATAAAAGAAAAAGACCCATAGATGTGAAAACAAGCTTATAGATGCTAAAAGAAAGGAGGACGAGGGAATAGAAAAGGAAAACAAGAGTCATCTCAAGTGTAATAACAATAAAAGGGAATAGGGTAGATCTGTGCATTAACAAGGAGAATCCTCGTACAGGGTGTCCAACATTTTAGTGCCTCTGGGCTACACTGGACGAAGAAGAGTTGTCTTGGGCCACACATTAAATACATTGAGACACATAATAACAAAAAATCTCACAATTTTTAAGTAATTTATGATTTTGTGTTGGGTCACATTCATAGCCATCCTGAGCTGCATGTGGTCCACAGGCTGCAGGTTGGGAATTCTGCTAGAAGTTAAGAGAAAAAATATAAGTACTGTATCTGTTCCAGTCATTGATTTAGTGTCACTGAGGAGGAAAAAATAAAGTTGTGGTAGATAGATAAATATACATATAGATATAGATACTTCACTTATATGTGGAATATTAAAAAAATAAAGGAATGAACAAATAAAATGAAATAAAAGCAGACTCACAGATACAGAGAACAAACTGATGGTTGCCAGACGGCAGGGGCCTGGCAGGATGGGTGACAATAGTGAAGAGGATTCCTAGTGTGGTGATTACATCATACATACGTAATTGTTGAATCACTATGCTGTTCACCTGAAACTAATACAGTGTTGTATGCCAACTGTAATAAAAACAATTAAGTGTTTTTTCCAGTTGTAGACTTCTCAGGAAGACTCATCTAATTAACACATATATTTCTATGTTATGTTAGTGTACACTGTGTTTTCAATTTGAGACTCTCAAGTCTAAGATATTTTCTTATAGTAAATTTATGGTTATCATTTGTATTAATAAGAATCCAGAAGAAATGAAATCAATAGGATGTGTGTATATGAGAAATTTATATGTGGATATAGATAAGAGGTCTGTCCAGAATTAGTCCAACTATTAATTAACAAGAATAGTTTGAGTGACATCAACGTAACCTGGCAGCCAAAGAGAGTAGACTGGAATGCACATGCATGAATAATGATGACTGCATTGTACTAGTTAGTGGGGGTGATAGACACGTTTGAGAGCATGTGTACTGTGTGGCCTTTGCATTCAAAATAGCTGAGTGAGTAGAGCAATGAATCTGCATCATCAGATTTTGTGTTAAGCTTGAACATTCCTTCATGGAAACTCTTCAGATGACTCAGAAGGCTGCCAACTATGGGCAACTGGTGATTGGCAGCTTCATCACAATAACACACCCACTCATGCATCATGTCTCATGCAGAGATTTTTGGCAAAACACCGTCACCCAGGGGAGACCAGGGCACTGATTCAGTGTCCCTACAGCTCATATGTGGAGATCTGTTACTCCTGGCTTTTCCCAAAACAAAAATCACCTTTGAAAGGGAAGAGATTTCAGACTGTCCATGAGATTCAGGAAAATATGATGGGACAGCTGATGGCTATTGGAAGAACTGTGTGAGGTTCCAAGGTGCCTACTTTGAAGAAACTATAGTGTCATTGTCCTATGTACAATGTTTTCTATATCTTGTATCCTCTACAATAAATGTCTCTATTTTTCATAGTATGTGGATAGATACTTTCTGGACACCACACACACACACATACACACACACACATGATTAAGATAAATTCATTATAGAAATTGACTCACTCAGTTATAGAGGCCTGGAAGTTCCACAATCTGCTAACTGTGAGCTTGAGAATAAAAGAACTGTTGCTAAAATTCGATGTATATCTACCAGCCTGAGAATCAGGAACCCTAGTGTCTGAGGGCAGGGAAAGATGGATGTCCTAGCTCAAGATGAGAGAAAGAGAATTCACTTTTCCTCCCCCTTTTTGTGCTATTCAGGTCTTCAAAGAATTGGATGCTGCCCCCCATCATTGGTAAAGACAGATCTTCTTTACTGAGTCTTCTGGTTCAAATGCTAATCTCTTTGTGGAACAACCTCAGAGACATACCTGAAAATAGTGTTTGACCAGCTATCTGGGTATGTCTTAGTCCAGTCAAATTGACACATAAAATTAATCATTACATCATTCAAGAGAATAAAATATTAAGAAAACTATGTAGATTTCTCAGCAGAAAACAGCTATTAAACTTGTCAAATTTAAAACGAAAGCAAAATTGTCTTAAGGCATTAAACACACAGTTGTAGAAGGGAATGAGTTTCAATTTTTGAAGCTTTTATTTTGGAGTTAAATTTAATCTTGGACCATGGAACGTCCAGGTTATCTACTGTTGTATCTCCGCAACCACTAAATGTATTGCAAAGAAATACTGAGATAACAATAGGAAAATCAAAACAGAGTTCTAAAAATTTTTTATTATAACATAATTCCCAAAAAGAGCCAGTCAGAAGAAGAGATAAACAAAAAGCAGAGAGGATATATAAAAACTATTATTAATAAAATGTTAGCCCTAAATCCAGAATATACAGTAAATATGACAATAAATGTCAATGGACTAAATATTCCAACTGAAAATCATGTATCTCACTGAGTTTGTAGGGCAAATATGAAAGAACTCTTAAAACTCAGATATAACAAAATAAACAACTCATTAAAACAAAAATGGCACACTTGAACAGATACTTTACACAAGAAAGCATATGGGAGTTAAGTGGAAACACTCAGTATGTCTAGTCATCAGGAAAACATAAGCACAATATATCAGGAAAATAAAAGCACAAGATGTGCTTAGAGTTAAAAGATTTAAGTTAAATTGAAACGATTTATAGTAAGTGTTGGTAAGAATGCGGAGCATAACTGGAGAGCATTATGCTAAGTGAAAAAAGCCAGGCAGTGAAAGATAAATGCCATAATGTCTCGCCTATAAGTGGAAGCTAGTCAGCAAAACAAATGAGTGAGCAAAATATAACCAGAGACATAGAAATAAAGAACAAACTGGCAGTAGCCAGAGGGGAGGTTGGAAGGGAGTGATGGCAAAGAAGGGGAAGGTGCATCAAGGAACACGTATAGAGGAGCCCAGGACAAAGACCACAGGGGTAGGAAAGGACTGAATGTGGGAGGTGTCAGTGGATAGGGCAGAGGAGAGTAATGAGGGAGAAATAGGGGAAAACTGTAACTGCACAACAATAAAAAATTAACATAACATAATATAACCACTTTGGAGTCATACTGTACCTACTAAGGTAAACATATACCTAACATTATCTATGGTAGCAATAACACTCCTATTTTCCCAACTAATTATGCTTAACTATATCTAACCAAATTAACCATTGTAAAAGAGTAGATTAATGACTGTTTGTGGCTTCCATTACTACACATAGAATTGCTTTGCCCATTGTCTGTTTTCCTCTTCTTGTTTTGGTCACTGCTGAATTTCCAGTGTCTGTAAGTACCTGGTACATAAGAGGGATAAGAAAAATATTTGTTAAAAGTTAAACTCTACTATTCTTTGCTTAGAATGGGTAAGAAGATGGTATTAGAACCATATCAATCCTTAGTTAAAGGATTGCACACACACATACAACATTTTATGTTTTTCTTATCGTACATATTTTCTTTGTGACATCATCAGAACTAAGAACTTAAGTATTCATAAATTGCTTATTCAACTATATAATAAAAAGCTGACACCTTACTAATATTTTATCTGAATGATCAGATTCAGTTGGTAATTTCAAAATCACTAGGCATATACAATTGTCAAACTGAGTGGCTCATTGGAGAAACATTCAAAACACACATTTGATGTGTGACAAATGTTATCCCAAATAATTTATAATATCTTATATAAACAGGAATAATTAGTAAAACTGGATAGTGTCTGGATAATCGAGTTATATTATTTTTAAGGATGTATTGTAGAGCATAATTGTCACAAATTTTAATACCAATCAAGTAAATTTTAAAACATAATTGTCACAAATGTTCATATCAATCATATAAATTATAAAGTATTTGTCATGAATGTTAATATCAATCAAATAAAATTTTCAAACTAGCAAAGATATTTCATAATGCTAAACATGCAAATCTTATCACTATCCTGTGGACCATTCAGAGTGTTAAAATTAGCCCTGACTGGTGTGGCTCAGTGGGTTGGGCATTGTCCAGCAAAGGCTATATATTTTTTAAATGAACTTTTAGAGTATTTATTTTTTCTAAAATTTGGTATGAAGTCTGAATCACTATCTTTCAGTATCAACTAAAATAGCACATGTACCCCTAAAAACTGCTATAGCTATTGAGGTGGAAGTATAAAAACTGTACACACAGTTATATGCTCTTGGCAGAAAGAAACTGAGAGACTGACTTTTCTTATCGTTATACTCAACAACCATGAAACTTTAGTGAGCATGAGTCAGGAAGTCTAAATCTACTCTCAGTCCACCTCAATATCATGTAATGTTTTTAGCAAGAAAACATGTACATTCTGTTATGCATTGTGGATAGTTTAAGAAATCTTTCAAAGGTTATTTTGTCTAAACATTATTTTCACTTTACTTGTACACTTTGAAAACTAAGCTCTTTGAGTATGCAAATCCACAATAAAACAGAACCATTGTTTTTTGAAAACGTGAAATAGTGCAAAACATTGGAAATAGTCTTTAATTGTATTATAATAATTATTTTGTTTAAAGTACTGCACTCTATTATAAAGACACTCTATTCTCATTTAGGAAAGTTCAGGTTGAGTGATTTTTTTTTCTGCCCATGTATCTAATAATTAGAGCAGGGACATTGTATATTACAGGTGACATTATTTGGAAAGATTATTGGAGTTTAATGGATTAGCAAAAGAAAGAAGTAAAAGGAATATTTTCTGTATACATTAGATAAATCATATAATTTTATAAATTACAGCTTTTATTTCCCAATCTGAATATAAAGCAAAATACATTTTTTGACACTGCACCAATCTTCACTTATGAAGGAAAATCAATGTTTAACTTAACCTCTAAATTTCAAAGTAAACTCGCTCTTTGTTTAACTATGGGTGGAACACATTCTTTGTAATAACTTCATCTTAGTTTATTCAAATCCACCAAAAGCACAAAGAAAAATTACTTAAAGGCAGTAATTTGAGTTTTTTAAAATTTTTCCTAATTTAAAAATCAACATCAAGCACTTTTAACTTTTAAGAATCAAGTAATTAAGGTTATAAATGTGAATATCATGAAGTAGAATCACTGATAAGTGTTATAACTTGCCAAGAAAAGTGTGAAAAAAATAATAAACTAGAATTTAGGAACCTCAGGCATTTATGCCAGTTTCCATTTTACTGTAAATTTGAAAAACTTCAATAAGGCATCCATAACATAGTTATTTCTATAAAACCTTAATAATGTTATTTGTTGGCAAATTATATATTGGAATTTTTTAAATATCCATGAAGTTCTCATCCTGGCTGGTGTGCCTCAGTGAATTGAGTGCCAGCTTGTGAACCAAAGGGTTGCTGATTTGATTCCCAGTCAGGGCACATGCCTGGGTTGCAGGCCAGGTTCCCAGCAGGAACATGAGAGAGGCAACCACACATTGATATTTCTCTCTCTTGCTCCCTTCCCATCTAATAATAAATAAATAAAATCTTTAAAAATATATATTCATGAGTTTTTTATTTTTTCAAGATTTTTAAGGATGAAATATTTTTTCAATATTTTTTCAATATTTCATCCTCAATATTTTTTCAAGATTACACTTAGTAGTTCAAAATTATGAGACCAAGTTTTTCCCTGAAGTGATTATCTGAATGCCCATATATTAAAAACAAAATTTCTTTTTCAAATATTAAATTGAATAATATTTAAAAAGAGAGAGTGGTTACTATCCATTGAGTTTCTGTAATGTATCTGTTACTATCCTAAATACCACCATAGTTCTCATATATTGTTATGAGACAGGTATTGTTAACCTAAATTCACAATTCTCAGAGATTAGGTAATTTGCAAGGACCAAATATTAATCACTTGTGTGAACTCGCCTCATCCCACTTTTTTTAAGTCTGAATTCTATTCTCTTCCAATTAGAATAATGACTTATAATTTAACCACATAAAATATGCAAAGCAGTGCATCTATGATTATTACTACATTTGCTAATAACAATTATAGTAACAAAAACATGCAGTGAATATGTGTTATAGTCTAGGAACCATAGTAAGTATATATTCTGTGAATTATACATTTAATCATTTCCATAAATCCATGACATAGGTGCTATTTTATACATGAGAAAGCTGAGATGTTAGATGTAATGGCCAAAAGACACAGTTCATAAATGATAGAGCATGAATTTGAGCACAGCTTATTCTGTTTCAAGAGCCTGCATGAGTGCACCACCTCTAATTAACAATGTCTGTGTTTTGCCTTTTGCTTGAACGTGCCTAAAACGTCTTTCTGATTATGTGAATTTCAGCTTCAATGACATCTAAGCACATCTGTTTATGAAAATGAAAACAAAATCAAGTGATTTTCTACAAATTACTGAAGAGTGAAAAAGGAAAAATAAGATAACATGCTCTTCATTTGAGAAATTTTAAACTTTTGGATTAATTACAACAGATAATCAATGTCACCTTTGTGGGAGGAGAAATAATTAGATCAGTCATGTATGAACTTGCACAGTTTTATTACTTTTGTATGTCTGGATAATCAAATCAAGTAAAGAACTGATTGGGTTTGGAGGAATTCCTTTAAACTCTCAGCCATTTTTCAATTTGATCTCTTCCAAGCTGAGTCAGGGAAGAGAGAAAGAAAGAAGGTAGAAGTGAGAAAGCCAGTGTTTAAATTGAAGAAAAAATACCGTGGCCCATAGCTCATGCTGATGGTAGATGCAGCTCAAGCAAATTATTCTTTAGCTGTCAATGACCATGGTGAAAATTTACAAGAATGTGAATTGTGATTCTTAGCTTCCCTAATAAATTGTAAGTAGAGTTAATTTTATTGTCACATTGAACACTGTTAATTTTATTTTAAAATATTATTTTTAGAATAACGGCAATGTTTACTCCATAGACATTTAGAAAATGTTCATAAGCAAATCACTAAGCTATTTTTAGGTTTATTATGTCCAGCATGGAAATAACTATATTAAAAAAAATCAACACTTGATTTTTCAGTATCAACTAAGAATTTATGCAAAGTACTTTAAATGTGCACTTCTTAATTTCATAATTACTCTTAATGTATACTGTTCATAAAAGAGAAATAAATTGGCTAATACTTATTGTCTTCACTATGTGTTAACTCTCTGTTAATAACTTCAAAAACTTTTCCTTAATTAATTTTCACCACAATTCTGGTATATGAATGATTATCATTAGCATTATAAATAATGTTCTCCAACAGAATTATAATGTGAATAACATTATTTCATTATTCATTCATTTTTAATTGAGAAACCATTCTAATTATAAGTGGGTAATTACCTAATTTAAATTTTTTTAGCAGCCACAATTTTAAAAGTAAAGTGAAACAGGTAAAACTGTTAATCGTAGGTTTATTTCATCCAATATATCCATGCAAAATATTTTTGGTTCAACATATATTCAATATTTAATATAATTAATGATATTTTACATGTTTTCTATACTAAATCAAGTATAATTTTTTCTATACTAATTCAAGTGTAAATCAAAGTGTAAATTTTGCATTTACAGCATATTTCCATTTGGACTGGCCACATTTCAAGTGTCTAATAGCCACAGGTGGCTCATGGCTATTGTATGAGATAATGTAGACTATGGAGATGAGAAAATCAAGTATCATAAAAGTTGAGAAATTTATCCAAAATCACACAAGTAGAAATATAAGTTGACCTTAGTTGATTCCAAAGCCCAGGGAGATAAACCGCTAAGTGTAGACTATTCTTTCCTTTTGAAGACGATGAAATCCTTACATGGCAATAATCTGGCTTAAAGTAAGTGGCTGTGTTTTAGCCACATCAGGGTATGTCCGGCTAACTGATAGTACCAGAATACTGCTATTTATACAATTGATTGAAGACTGCTTTCCCAAATAATTCAGCCAAAGGGAAGAGAGTAAATTATGACAAGATCCAATGAATACAAAATCCTGGAAGTGGGGAAAGAAAGGATTTTTTTATGCAAGTTAATGTCTGGTTTTGTATTTTTAATGGACACAAAACCCATAGACTCATGTCTGAGTTCTTAGTAGATAGATTGCCAGAAGTTAAAACTATAATCTCTTACAGTAAAATAGCTGTCAGACCCAAGAACACAAAAAGTTCTGCTCTAAAACATTGCAGAAGATAAATATGTTTTTCTCTAAAATATCCTAGGTCTTTGAGCATGTTTGGCACCTCTAGTTCACTGGAGAAGCTGAAGAGAGAGTGAGCAGCAAGTAAGTTAAGAGACAGAAGTAGAGCTTGGAAGAGAGGGTGATAATGCACAGGGGCATAGAAATGCCAGACATAATACCAGTTCTGTTCAGCATACCATGCTGTATAATACGCTGAAGACACAGGGGAGTGCGGCACATACAGCAAAAGATGAGAATATACAAAAGAAAGATGTTACTTTTTAGAGAACAAATTACTATTGGATATATACAAGGCCTATGCTCGTGTAATACTAGTATGCCTTTGGTTGAATATTACTTAATATTATCATTTAAAATATCTTAAAACAATATTTATGTAAGTGCCATAACCAGAGATAAGGCTAGCTTCAGGTGTTCTGTCCCAGAGGCCACTACATATTCAGCACTGCAATTCCAGTTCCCTGCGGCTCTTGGGGGTCTGACCTGCTCGGTGAAACAGTGTTGTTCTCAGGTTGGCTCTCATCGAGAAATGAGGAGTCACATTCATCCCAATCCTCATCTAGGTGAGTGGGGACATCTCTTCCACAGCTTTACAACAAAAATACTGAGATGAATTCTAACTGGATTTTCTTAGATCATCTTCTCAGTGTTGTGAGGAGAGGGTAATAGTAAAGAATTTATCCTGAATCAATATGAGGTCAAGACAACCCAATTGATGCCAAAGGCAACCACATATCTCTAAGGCACGATGCTCTCAAAAACACTTGGGCAGTGGTTCCTTTTAGGAGGCTGGAAATTGTATTTCGGTTAAAAACAAGACACAATGAAGATCAATTTGTAACTGCTATCTGATGTGCCATGGCCAAACATTTTACATTTGTGTATAATATGGTACATATATATGTAACTTATATATGCATTTCCACTTACAGTTTTATTATAGACATTTTAAATATACAGAAGAATGGAAATAATCTCACTGAACATTAATACACATATATATAACCTAGATTTTGTAACAATCATTTTACTATACTTGCTTTATTACATACCTATCCATATACCAATTCTTCTGTTAGTTCATTGTTTTTGCTTTATTTCAAATTTGTAAGCATCAGTTCACTTTACCCTATAAACTTCAGCTTGCATATTATTAACCAGAGTTCAGTATTTTCTATGGTTGATTTTTAGATAAAAACTATGTAAATAAAATGCATAAATAAATGTACTACTTGATAAATTTTGACAAATACATTCAATCATAAAACCCAAACTTTTATCAAGATATAGCCTTGTACTACCACTTCTCTTATCTCTCCACAGTAAATCTAAACTCACACTTCCATAGAGGCATCAACTTTTCTAATTTTTTTCCACCAGAAATTGTTATTTTTTGTTCTCAAACTTCATATATAAGGAATCATATAGTACGTGTTCTTTTGGGAAAGACTTTGTTCATTCAGTCTAATGCTCATACCAGTAATTTTTTTCTTTTTTAACTTTTTATTTCTGAGTATGATTCTGTTTTATTTTGGTCATTTTCTTGTATCTTCAACTAGTTTTTAAAAATATTTTATCTATATTTTATGATTGCTATCTCTTGAAAGGTTTGTCTAATAAGAACAGCCATTTCTATATGTATAACTGCATTTATGTATCATTTATATATAATCACTACTTTATGCTGTAATACAGAGGATATGACGATGGGAAGAAATTTTTTTCCTAGTAGGTATGCTGTGTTTAACTGAGCTGATTTCATTCTCCTGCCTGGTCTGTTTCAGAATCACAAGCTGGTATTAGTAATTTAGTTGTGTCTTTGAAACCATGATGTAAATTCTATGAAAAACTCTCTGGCCCATAAACTTAGTAAATTTACAACTTCGTCCTTTCTTAGTATGAGACTATTAGTATGAGACTATTATAGTATGAGACTATTCTGATCTGTATGTGTATTGATTAAGATAATCTCTTATCTTAGTCTTACTTTCTGTGATGATGACGGTGGTTATTCTTTAAACACTTCTTAACCTACTTCCCAAGCCCTTTTTTCTCTTCATATAAGGCGGGTTATGGCCCCATTTCTTTGTGCCTCTCTATAACTACATCTTCATCCACTTGCTTTGTGGCTTGGCCATGTGACTTGCTGAAGGTAATGGGCCAGAAGTTAATGTAATGCAGTCAGGGCCTCGAAAAACACTCAGCCATTTCTTATTCTCTGTTAGACAACTTGCTCATTTTTATACATGGTCATAAGGCCATGCTCAGACTAATCTGCTTAAGGGATGTGGGAGTCTCATGGAACAGAGGTAAATTATGTGTATTGTCCTCATCATTCTAACAGTCTACATAAGATCAGCCTATATCAATTAATAGACAATCAATCACAGACATATAAAGCAACTCAGTTATAACCAAAGGAAACTTCAACCTGAGCTTCAAATATATTGCCTACATTTGATGAGCTAAATAAATGCTTTATTGCTCTGAGCCACTGAGATTTTGGGTGGTTGATTACACAGTTTGATTATGGCAATAAATAGCTGATACACCATGGAAGAAAAGTGAATTATCTGGTTTAAGATAATTAGTTATATTTGTGTAGTGAAGGAAGCTAACAAGAGAGTATCTTCTGAGATTTAGGTGGGATTTTGTTTGTTTGCTTTTTGCTTATCCACTTAAAGTAGTCGGAGCCTGTGTTTGGGGGTTATTCCAAGTCCTAAATTGAGAGACAGAGTTTAGGAAGTTCATATTCACAGCCATACTAAACTATATGTTTCAATTTAGTCTTTTTCAGTAATAATATTTCCTTTCTCCACCTGATAACTCTTATTTTCTATCTCGTTTGGTCCAAACCCAAGGAAACTAGAGTAGAGTAATGGAGATAACTCGACTCTTTCAATATCTCAAGAAATAAACCAATTGAATTTGAGCAAAAATTAAGTCCAGTTGTTAATATTATGAAAGAGACTAAGTAGAGTATAAAAGAAGAGTACTGTAGTGCTGTGTAAAAACAAACTATTTACTTTGGCTTCAGTGGACCATAAAACAAAATGGCGAGACTCTAGAGTCTAGTTCAGTGCTCAGATTTTACAAAGGAGGAAACTGAAACCAGATGTGCCCATGTGACCTGTCTAATGCAACACAGTGAGTCTAGTGTAAAAATTGAGAACAGAACTGTAATTAGTTGGTATCCATGGTCTAGAAAAGCAGTGAGGTACTATGGAAAGAGAATAAAATCTGACGTCAGAAGACCTGGACTTACGTCCCAGCATCACATCTTACTAAATATGTGGCTGGGAGTCAGTCACCAGAACTCTTCTTGTCTCAGGTCTATCTTCAATATTTGCATGATAATTATTTAAATAAGAATGCACCATGCTCCGTGAATTTAATTTGATTACTCTTAATAAATGTTTATCATATGTCAGTCATTATGTTACTTGTTGAAATTACAAAAACTGTCTCAGGGAATTTAGATTACAAATAGAAAGCATTAAAGTATTTAGCGCAAACAGAATAATAATAAACTTAAATTGGTTCCCATTCATTTATTATAAACGATAAGTTAAATGTGGCCAGGTGAAAATTACAGAGGCAGGTAACTCAGGCCAAGGACATGAATAAGGCCACAAAGCATATCAGAATGTAAGTATGGAACTCCACTGAATAAAATTTGCATTAACAAATCATAAGAGGGGAAGTGGCCAGAGGTGGAACTACCAGTAAGTAGAAGTCAAGTAATAGATTTGAACACTAGAGAGCCAATGATACATTTTTAGCAAAGAGATTGTGGTTTGATTTACATTTTAATGAGAATATTCTAGTTTCCTTAGGAGGGACACCAAAAACCTAGGAAAGAAAAAATAAAAATTCAAATTAGGGTAATATAGAAAGAATGGAAGGGAAATGACAGATTAGAGAAATTGTATACAGTAAATGTTCATTATTATCTTTATTATAGCAAATTATTTCCATGATTTTTTCGCTTATAAAAATGTAGTAAGTACCAATGGATCAAAGAGCATGTTCTTTCTCGCATATTTATTTTACTGGTCTTTTCCTACTCATATAATCTGTTTATCTTAAAGGACAGACTACTCTCTCCACCCTGTTTTGTGGACTTGGCTAGAGCCAGACATCACTGCTTTACTCATCTTTATGCCAAGCACACACACACACACACACACAAATACCCCTGCAATCAGTGAACATTCTTCTTCTTTATTTAAAAATAGCAAGCCAGAAGCATATGCCAATGACATTCTGGGCAACACCATAATACCAGAATGGTTTCCAAAAACATAATTGATTCACCATACTGTTAAGGTTTATTCCAGCAGTAAAATAGTATTTTCCTCTTCTTGATGATTTTATACCTAAATTCTGTTTTAAGTGCCTAGAGCATCAAATGCCTGCATCCGTATAACAGACACTGTATGGCCATCTACAGGCACAATTGCCCCTACACATACGAAAACCAATCCTCTGTGCAGAAAGCCGAGTAAGATTTCTCTCAAGAGCGCAGACAACCATGTGAAGATTTCTCCTGCCCAAATATGTATCCATGAAGCACCTGCAGTGTAGCAAAATGTCATCATGAATAATCAGTTTCTTTAAATAATCCACTCTAAACTTTCTATTAATAGAGAATGTTCTCAGAAGGTATAACTGTAATAAAATGTTATAAATCTTACGTGTGTTTTCAAAATACTATGCTAGCAGCCTATTATTCCATAACATTAAGTGGGGTTGATTTTCTCTTTGGGAGGGAAAAAAACAGTAAATGAAGAAAGTATTTATTAATTCAAGTGCTCATCTTAATACAGGGCCAAAGTATTTGGCCCAAAATTAGAACCCAAATTCTTCTTAATATAATTCTGCTTTTAATGACACTGAATTGTTAATTCTCAATACTTTCATAAGTATTGTTTTATTGAGTTCCAGAGAATAAGTAGATGATATTTATGGATTTATTCAGAAACTGGAGACTTTGGGTTTTTTTATGGTTTCTTCACATGCATCATCAATAGGCCAAAACAAGCCAAATGGACCTTTTGGAATAACTACTTTCTCATCATTTATAGTTTAGAAGACTTCAATGCACTTACATAATTTCTTGGTGGTCTTCTAGGTTAGGACCACAGAGTGTACTTGGATTTGTCCAATCTGGCCAGGAGCCCGGTTTCCTGTCCATTCTATTTTTTGAATAATATATTTACTGCAGTTTTTAGTTACAGCTATACAATTACTGTCATAGATGAATTCATTTTAAGCGTACATGTGAAGCTTAATTTATAGTCATTAAAAATTTGCATGACTGTTTCTGTGAGTACCAGTGTACTTCCCAAACCATGCAGCTTTTCAAAAGAAAGGAAGACACACGTATGTTAACCCACAGTAACTTGATTCAGTTGTAGAGCTCCTCCAAAGTGCCCAGCCGCAGCTGAATAAAAAACCTGTGTTGAGATTCTATAATCCACTAACACTCTTTAGACGCATTACGAATTGTGAAGCAGTTAAAAAGCTGTGGGGCTAGTATTTTAAATGAGGGGACAGCATTGTTTCTATATAGGGTAACATTTTTTTTTGTTTTTCCTAGGACATAAGAGAATAATTAACCACATTTCATGAGCAGTACAGTTTTACAAGTAGTAAATAAAGCAGATACTTCAAAAATAATTCATGAAATACAATACTATACACTTCCACATTGCTCTATGTTGATACTTTTTCTTGATTACATATAGAAAACTCATTTTACTTAAATTTAATTTCATTATTGTATTAAATTAAATCTATTGCCCTGTGCTTACCTTTAACAATATGGCTAGTAAGGATTCTTATGAAAGACAATACCTTTAAAAATGATAATTGTTGCCCTGGCTGGTATAGCTCAGTGGATTGAGTGTGGGCCTGTGAACCAGAGGATTGCGGTTCGATTCCCAGTCAGGGCACATGCCTGGGTTGCAGGCCAGTTCCCAGCAGGGGACACAGGAGAGGCAACCATACATTGATATTTCTCTCCCTCTCTCCTTCCCTTCCCCTCTAAAGATAAATAAATAAAATCTTAAAAAATGATAATTGTTGATACATATAAGATGAAATCATTAAAATAAAATAGATAACAAAAAATTCACCTAATGGCTTATTCTATTTCTCTGAAGATAAGCACATTCAATACCAGTTTTCCAAAGCATCAGCTCATCCCAGATATAAGCAATTTTTAAAAATTTTCTAAAACTGATGACAAAACTGCTGAACTGTGGAATTTATTATATATGGTTCCTGGGCCATGTGACAAAACCCTGAACTTATTTAATTACATATTAAAGTTTTTTAATATTTTTTAAAATATATTTTATTGATTATGCCATTACAGTTGTTCTATTTCCCCCTTCATTCCCCTCCACCCTGCACCCCCCTCCCCCCCAGGCCCCCCTTTACTTTATGACCAAGTGTCTCAAGTTCTTTAGCTTCTACATTTCACATACTATTCTTACCCTCACCCTATTTACTACCTACCATCTATGCTACTTATTTTCTGTACCTTCTCCCCCCTTCTCCTCCTCCCACTCCCCTGTTGCTAACCCTCCATGTGATCTCCATTTCTATGTTTCCCCTCCCGATCTAGCTGTCCTCTTAGTTTGTTTTTGTTTTAGGTGTGGTTGTTAATAACTGTGAGTTTGCTGCCCTTTCACTGTTCATGTTTTTAATTACATATTATATTACATATTAAAGTTTTTTATATGTTCTCAACTCGACCAAGTATATCATTTTGGTACAAGTGAAAGAAAACTTGACTGAAATTGAGTTTTGAAAAACAAAGTGTGAAAAAAGGGAGGAGGCTATATTTATTTCCTTATTGCTATTTCTATTGCTGCTGTAACAAATGCCCGCAAATTTGGTAGCTTAAGAAAGTACAAATCAATATCTTGCAGTTCTTAGGTCAGGCACTGCCCACGGATCTCACTGAGCTACGTTCAACGTGTCATCGGGCTACGAGGTTGTCTGGAGTCTCTAGGGAAGAATCTACTTTCTAGCCTTCTGCAGTCTAAAGCCTGCCCATGTGTTCTGGATCATGGGCCCATCATTCCTCCATCTTTAAAGCCAACAGGATTACCACTTACCACCCATTCTTCTACAATCACACTTTCCTTTTACCCTCAGCTTCAGCCTCTTCTACTTTTAAGGACCTTTGCAAATGCACTGGGCTCAGCATGTAATCCAAAATAACCGATTTTAAGACCAGCTGATTAACAGCCTTATTCTACCTGCAACCTTAATTTTCTCTTTAATCTAAGAAATTCATAGGTTCTGGGGACTAGGACCTGGACATCTTTGGGAGGTATTATTTTGCCTACTGTATTCATATTCCTAAAAAGTCAAATGAATACTTTTTAGGGACAACTTTATTCAGAATATTTATGTGAATGATATTGTCAGGACCGTGTTTTCCTCCTAATCTCTTGGGTTCCCATCCGCTCTACTTCCTCTCACTTGCCAAGATGGAAGCAGCAACAGCTGTACCTCACATCCTTTTCAGTTCTGTAGTGAAGAAGGTGTCCGTTCCTCATAACCAAAATAAAAGTCTCAGTTCATTGTTCTCGATTTGATTGGCCTGGCCTCAGATTACCTCCAGGAGGTAAAAAGGCTGACATCAAGTGCCATCTTTGGCATCAGAAATACTGGCAGCAGACATTGACAGACTGAGAATGAACGAGGTGTAAAACCTCAAGCAGGACCTGGTGGCCAACAGCAGAAGCGGGGTTAATGGGTGCTGGGTGGCAAACAAATAAATAAATAAATATTTAAAAACATCCTCTATGGCACTAGTCTACATCCCACTCACATTAACCAAGTAGAAGCAGTGAAAATTGTCCATCTGAAATAAGAAGACGAGGCTGAAAAACTAAGAAACTAAACTCTGTTGTCATAGATAACAATTTGTATGCCCCTGTAATAGTGAATCTGAGTTCTTATGACAAAAATAAATAAATGAATAAATAAATGAATAAATAAATAAATAAATCTACAGGGCAAAAATGTAAACATTTTCTCAGGCTGGTCTAAATCACTCTCATTTGAACCCCTTGCTCTAACCAGCTTAGATGCTCCAGGTTACATGTTTCATTGGTAGTCCTCTCCCTCCAGTGGGGTTAGACAAGCTTTCCACACTGTTCCCCAGTTTCTTAACGTCTCTGAACCTCCATTTTTACATGGAAGAACAATACCAGTTTTGAAAAAGAAAAATCTTGATCATAGTATTATTTTAAAAGCAATACATTGAATAGATACATGGACTAGACTGATAGCTGTCTGAGAGGGGGCAGGGGGGCTGGAAGAAAGAAGGCAAACGGACTAGCCAAAGAACATGTATGCATGCCCCGTGGACGTGGACAACAGTGTGGTGATGGCCTGAAGGAGGGGTGGGGGGAAGGGAGATGTGGGAAAAGGGAGCAAAAGAGCAGACAACTATAATAGTTTAAACAATAAAAGATAAAGAAAAAATAAAAATAAAGTAAGGTATTTAAGATTGACTATTATCTTTGTACTTAATATTTCTAGTGCTCACTTGGAACTTACGATGCTTTGTATTTTAGTTATAGTTTCAATGAGTTTTTACATTATTAAATTGTAGCTACAATGTAAAATTTACATTTATTTAGGAATGAGTTGTTCTACTCTTTGTGATTCCCACAATATTTACTAGTAATTTTTTGTCTAAAGCAAGACCCTGCTGTTTACCTGGACACTGACTACTAAATAAAAGTTGTAAAAATATGCCTAGCACTCATGATGTAAAGTAGTTGTTAATACATAAATCATATAGAGAAGTGAGAGTAGTTTGGAAGCTGTTAAATAAACAACCTTTACATGTAAGACTTATAGAGTGAGATGTCCAACGTGCTCTACTGTTATACATACAATGTGCTAAATCACAAGGGCATGTAAGTTTTTATTTTAACTAAATGTTGTTTTAATCTCGAATATTTGAGATAATGACTATCCATTACCTTGAGACCGATGCCTGTCCACTGAATGTAGTAAGATAAATGTGCATATGGAGTTGCCTTTACTTCTTTTCTTGTCCTGTATTTTAGATATTTTGTACATTTAGCCTGGGACATTTATCAAGGGGGGAAATAAAAGGTGAAATTTAAAGCAATCAGCTTTAGATTTTTACTTGACTCTTATTGGTGAAAACGAACAGAATGCTGCATTTTTGCAATCCATCAATTAGAAGGAAAAGTGATAATACTACTTCACATATCTCAGTGCTTGCCGCTTATAGGTCTTAAAGAGAAAAAGACAACCGACAACCTGTGAATAAAAATGAATGAAACCCTCAAGTGCCCCTATGAGTTAGGTAAATATTGTTTTAGTCATTTGAACATCTGCAATCTAATAGCTTTGACAGTTTAGTGACTGACTCGAGGCCACAGATGAAAATGAAGGCAGAGCCAAACTCCGGTTCAGCAGCCAGGCTGCCGGGTTTCCACTGAGTTGTTTGTTGTCAGTTACAAAGCAAGATCCACGGTTCTCTTTTTTTGAAAAAAAAGGAAGACACATGTAGTTTTAATTTAAATCAAATTTATCAGGGGCTTGACTGCCTCTGCTTTTAAAGTGTCTTTCCTTGTTCTGGATTCGCTCCACAGGTCTCTAGGATTCCAAGTTACGCCTCTTTGCCTGCCATTTGTCTTTCCTGATTTCCTGCTAACCTTTGTGGATTCTTGAAAGCATGCCTATCTCTTCCCTTGCGTCCAATGCAGATTCTTCTAGTGCAGACGAATTTACATCCAATGGGGAGGAATTCTTTCTTCCTTCCTCTCTCTCTCCCTCTCTCTTTTTCCTCATGGGTTCTGTATCTATTTTGGATCAGGGCTGTTGGGAGTTAAAATGGAGAAGTTGGCAGGAAGTTTTCTACATTGTATACATATCTTTCTCCCTCTTATAGCTCATGCCAATAAATATGTTTCCCTTCTTTTTTTTCAAATTTCCCTGCTGTGGTGTCCTGTTCATCATCTCTGTTCTCGGGATGAACTTTCCACTACTGACATGATATACAGAGGTGTGCACCAGAGATGAGTTTAAAGGAATTCCAAGCCTACTCATACTTTAAAGAAAATGAAAGAATTATATATAAATACATTTAAAAGTAGCCAAGATTCTGACAGGCAGTAATTAGAAGTTAACACAATGAAATCAAAGGAAGGAAGACCTCTGTAATCAGAGGTACAAAACTTAGTGAAACATGAACATGATTTCAAATAACAATCAAAGAAATGCTAGAAAATATACAGTCCTGCTGCTATTGTGACTGAATTCATACCATCTATAACCATTTTTCTACTCAAGAAATAGATTATTAGAAATTTTATTGATGGTAATAAGCAACTAAGACTGCTTATTATCATCAATAAGGTAATAAGGCAGCTTCATTAACCTCTTTTTAGATACTAGATATTTTAATCCATTTTACAATATGTGATGCAACCCCTCCTGGCTTTGCTGCTAAATAGACAGGAGTCTCACCAGTGGCTACTGGGAAAGAGAAGGCAGCCAGCATTCAGAGGGCCGGAAATAAGTGATTTTGTAATACAGGTCCAGGTGCCTGACACTACAAAAGCCAATATTGGAGAGGTGTGTGCTGATGTAAAGGAAAGGGATTTATCTGCAGATGCCGACCATCTGGAAGATGGGGGTGCACTTCTCAAAGCTCATCTCCACCTCTCAGTAGAGGCAGAGGTTTTTATAAGAAGGGAAGAGGGGAACAGAATAAAGATCAAGGGAGTGGGTTGCAAAGTTTACTATGTACAGACAAGTACAGTCCATTCCAACCAGGCGAGTGATGGTCCGGTGTGCATCGTCCTGGTTCAGTCACCCTGGCTTCATGTCTTCCTGACTTCACCAGTGAAGGTCAGAAAATCTCCTGGAGCTGGGATGCCTGAAGGTTGGGGTCCTTCTTTTTTGAGGTTAGTTCCTAGGATTCTTATACAAGCATGCTGTTCATCTACAAGCTATGTGTTAGCCAGATTAGCACTTACAGAAACAATGTCAAGAGAATGGTGAGGGGGGTTACAGTTTCCCATTGTCACAATTTTCCACTATTACAGTTTAATGTGACACCAAAGCATGAAAAATGGCAGAATACAAAACCAGTGCTGAAAGAGAGGTGGTGTGTTTAAGATTATCCTAGCCCAGCATCAGTAGTTAAAGGGCATAACTTGGTAGGTAGGAATTCCAAGACATCCTTTTTATAGTATCAAGACTAAAAGTTACATGTGTGACAGGGTCATCATTTAGGGTAACTAATTTGTTTGGAGCAACAGCCAAACCCTAATTAGTAAGCATAGAAAGTACATTGCCCTATGTATATTATAATTTATTGTTGTGTAACAATTTTTCGTAAATTTAGCAGCTTAAAACAATACCCATTCATTCTCTCACAGTTCTGTTGGTCAGAGGTATGAGTTTGATGTAACTGGATTCTCTATTCAGGGTCTCACAAGACTAAAAGAAAGTGTCAGCTTGGCTGTGTTCTCATTTTGGAGTGTGGGGTTCACTTCCAAGCACAGGTTTTTGGAAGATTTGAATTCCTGGGGTTTGTAGAAGTGAGGTCGTCAACTCCTAGAAAGTGTATATCGTTCATCGACAGATGACGGTCTCAGCAACATGGCACTTGGCTCATTCAAAGCTAGCAGATGAGTGTTTCTGACTTCCAACCACTGACTTCTTTTAAAGGTGCAAATGATTAAGTCAGAGCCACCCAGGGAAATACCTCTTCTAAAGAACTCAAGTCAACTAGTGAAGAACTTGAATTAAATCTTCCTAACACATTTACCATATAATATAACACAATTATGGGAAGAATATCCCATTATTTTCTAAGCTCCTGCTTGTACTCAAAGGAATGAGATTAAATAGGGCAAACAACCAGGGAGGCAGTGATCTTCGTGACCAGCTTAGAATTCTGTTTACCACATTTCATATGTAGGATCTAAGATACATGTGTTGGCCTTGAGTAAGGATGGCTCAAAAAACGTTACGACTCCCACTGCCAAAGGGTACTTGCATGTAGTCAGTCATTCAATGAGAAGACTAGTTATACGAGCTTTTGCAAAAGAAGCAGATACAAAACTCAAAAGATAAGTGAGTATTTAGAATTCATCCCAACCAGATAAATACCAAGATTATGGAAAAAAAGTAATATTAGACTTTATTTATTGTGGAAATGGGGTTACATGAGAGATTGGAATAAACTTGAGCTTTAAAATCAGAGTAATATGAAAATACTAGCTTTGCCATTTCCTGGCTACAGACTTTGGGCTACATACCTCAGACAGAAATTGAAGATAATGATATCTATTTCATCGAATTTGAGGATAGCCCTAAGGACACTGAGGATACCGTGTTAGTTTCCTCCCCTGTGTTGGCTCAGTAGCTGCGTGAGGCTGAACCCCTGGCTGTTTCTGCAGTTCAGTGAAAAGAAAGATGGGCAGTATTTCTGACACCGATCAGAGTAAGAGCCAGGAGTATTAATGAATGTGAATAATAAATTGTTAATAGACCATCTTAAATTAATTGAAAAGCAAAATCCAGGAAGAAATTATTTTTTCAAAAAATAAATGTGAGGTCATTTTTATTTTAAACATATCAATTAACATCACGAATTACTTAAAGTGTTGTTTAATGAAATCATAGTCATCATGGAAAGTCTGAGTTGCTTTTGCTGGTATTAGACAAAACATGATTAAAAAATGTTCTTCCTTCTAGTACTGCTAACTCCATTACTGAATGAATAGACAAATAGATAAATTAACACCAAATATCTACCAAAAGTCCCCACCTTCAGTACATGATGAATGCAGACAGCGGGCCAGCACAATATATGATCAAAGATGTTTTTGTAAGTATGCTCAGGTCTGGTGTTGCCTACTGCGCTAAAAGTTTTATTTTTTTGTAAGCTTGCTTTTAAGGAGCCCTTCGTTACATTTTGGCTGTATGTTCATCAATGATAAAGAAGAATCAAAGTAAAAATTTTTGGTTAGACATGACGTACACAAGATAGAAATTCCCTATGAACACAAGTAAATTAATGAAAAAAAAAAGACATAAAAACGTAAAACTCTTTCACCTATAACTCACTGTGTCTTGAGACATTTTGATTAAAAATTACCATCAGTGCTCATTTTTTCATTATTCATCCCATATCATCCAGAATGCTTAGTATTATAATTTTATGTAAAGAGTTATATCAGTCAGAAGAAACTTGGTTATTCTTTAGGATATAGTGAATAAAAACCTAAAAATTCCAGTGGCATATGACAACAAAAAATTATTTCTTGCTCATGCTAATATCCATTACAGAAACTTTATTTCACACCTCCTCATCAAAACTAAAGGGGCCACTGCCACGTGGAAAATGATCAGTTGCTATAAAAGGAGAAAGACAGGTGATCCTTAAAGAATTATGGAAAGTCTCACATGGCAATACTGCTCACATGTTATTAACCAAATTAAGACATGTGGTCATGCATAACTTCAAATGGGTGAATTATTACATTTCTACCATGTAGAGAAAAGACTTTTGTAACATACCTAATGTGTATCACAGTATTCCCTTCTGGTCCCCAAATATATATCTCAATCCACTTTCAACATGTACTCTAAAGTCACTATGTCTTTGAAGGAAGGAAATCCCAAACTACTGTGGAGTCAAGGCCCACATATACAGCGTCAGATTTGTGAGTGGTACGTGATAATCTCTGCATTAAGGCTAATGTATAATAGTCTCTCCAAATGACCCAGATGTGACTCCCTGGGATCTGGAGACCCCTCGACATGAGATAAATGATCTGTCTCACACATTCAGGGGCACAATAGGGTCGCAATAACGACATACACATTCCCATTCTACTGTCAGATCTAAGACAACTGGCGGTCTCTGGTTCATAGTAATTCTGAAATCCCTATGAGCAAATATTTTGAGGGCGCCCTACTCTGGGGGTGGGCAATATTCCTTTTCCTCTTTCCATCCCCTAGATGTATTTTTCTTTTCTTTTTTTTTAAATTTTATTTATCTTTAGAGGGGAAGGAGAGAGGGAGAGAGACATCAATGTATGGTTGCCTTTCATGCGTCCCCTGCTGGGAGTTGGCCTACAGGGAACCAGCCTGCAACCCAGGCATGTGCCCTGACTGGGAATCGAACCGCGATCCTCTGGTTCGCAGGCCTGTGCTCAATCCACTGAGCTACACTAGCCAGGGCAGGATGTATTTTTCTTAACCACAGTTCCCCATAGCTTCTGATTCAGCCTTCTGGAAATTTTCTCTATTGTCACAATTGTCTTTAATATATTTGAAATGGGGTTTGGGAAATATGCCTCATGTATATGCTAACTGAATGGTGCCCCCCCTAAGAAAAGCTATATTCCTGTGCTAACTCCTAGAACCTGAGAGGGTGACCTTATTTGTAAGAAGTGTTTTTATAGATGCAATTAAGTAAAGGTTCTTGAGATACAATCATCCTCAGTTGGATCCTAAGTCCAATGACAAGAAAAAAAGAGACACAGGAGAAAACCATGTGAAGACATAAGTAGGTATTGATTGGACCTAGGTGGATATGTGTAGATATTAGCTATGTGGGATATAGCCACAAGCTAAGCGACACCTAAAATCTGGAAGAGGCAAAAAAGGATTCCCTCCTACAGCCTTCAGAGATAATAAAAAATAATGTCCACACTCGAATTTCAGACTTACAGCCTCAAAATCTGTGGAAGAACTCATTTTTATTTGTTGTTTTAAGCCTTCAAGTTTGTGGTAATTTGTCATGGCCCTTAGGAAACCAGTACACCTTTCCTAGGGCCATGTGGCTTGTGGTGGCTATAAAATGTGAACATGAACAATGGCAGTCACTTCCAGGTAGAACCATTTAATTATCAGTGTGGGGCAATATTAGCTCTCTCTCTTCTCTGCCTCGGGGATTGCAGAAAGATGAACTGAGATGATGCCTACATTGACTTGTGTCTGGCTGACTTAATGAGATCAGTCCTGCTGAACTGTTCTAGGTCTGATCACAAGCAATAAATAAATTAACTTTTGTGGCTCTAAGCTGGTGAAATGTTTGGCCAGTTAGGGGTTGCACATACCTTAGCATATATTCATGATTAGAGCAGCGAATAGAAATTTGGGGATTAATCATTTCCTATTGATGGTCAAATGCACAAGTTTACTAGTTCCCTTTTAATATGTTTGTTGTAAGTTCAAACATGGCTCAGTAATGACCTAGGGATGTGTTAAAGAGGGAGGATCGTGAAAGTGGGAATCGAAAACACCCATAGGAATTCAGTTACTTATTTCTTTGACAAAATCCCCAGAATCTCAATCATTTTCTCTGCAACCGATAAATGGCAATTCCTGTTCTTTCCTCACCAGGCTTTGTGGGACTCAATAAGATGATTGAGGGTAAAGACTTAGTAATCTATAAAGAATTGCATACACATAATTGATTTCCTGCGATGACAGGAAGCTTATTTGGGGGCAAGTCTCTTATAAGATGGATCAAAATTCCCAATCTTTCTAAAGTAGGTAATACAGATTCCTGATATTTTTACATAGACACGAATTCCAGTGACCTATATGAGAAGAAGACTAAACCCAGAAAGAAGAAATACATTCCCAAGATAAATTCTGCTAAATGGGCCTGCTTGCAGTGAGTCCTCATCTGTAAAATAATGAATGAGCTGTTAAGCCTCAGATGACCTGAACTATTTAAGGAGTACGCTGGGGTGCCTAAAAATGTCGGGGGAAAACAATGATCACATACAGCTCTACCAGGGCTTTAATATTTGGGGGAATCTCCAAATCTGACCAAGTGCCCAGGATGTATGTGTGGATCCCTGAGAAATTGCTTTCAAGCTGAAGATATAGCCCATGGTGGAAACAAGTGGTGATTATCAAAGGAAAAAAAAGTCTGAACAACAAAAACTGTTGGAAAGAATATTGGCTAGTATTCAATTTTACTATATGTGACATAAAATAACAGTAATTGATATGAGAGTGTTAATTTATAGGACCATTCAGTTTTTTCTCCCTCCAATAAAATAATTTCTGAAAAATTTAATTGAGAGCTACTATAACAGTTTAATTATGTCATGAATAGGGGTTTTTGCTATCTTGTTATTTCACGATCCTTTTCAATGTCTTCCCTTCTCAGAGTTATTTATTTCCTCACACAACTGTTGTAACTTGAGCCGTCACACTTTTACTCTAGCAAAAAAAAAAAAAAAGAAAGAGAATAGAAAAACAGGAAATAAGAAGAAAGCCCACCATGTTTTTACTTCCTGGAACTACCCCAGAACACTTCTAAGTATGTATCATCACATGGAAATAGTCACATAGCTACTCCCAGCCACAAAGAGGCCAAGAAATACGGTCCTTTACCTGTGAGTATTGCCACTTGGAATACATTTGTTAATTTGAAAAAGGGGGGTGGATGTTATGGTAGGTAAATCAGTTTTAACTGCAGTGGGAAATAAAAACTGAAGTAAATGGCTGGGAAGGATGCTTAGAGAACAAATAAATATAAAATCAATTTTTAGTATCTAAATAAATATACATATTTATAAATGTATTTACTCAGTAGGTATCTGTCGTAAATAACCTGTGAGACATTGTTCTTGGTCCCTAGAATATCATAGTTTTGCCCTCAGGCAAATTCTAAGCAATTACAGGAAGGTGCCATAAAGCTACATAAATGCAATGAAAATATAGAGATAATCGATGCCAAGAAGGAGGTAGAAATGCAATATCACCCGTAATGTCTTTCAATAACTTCGAAGTACATGTCTGGTTGATCTGGGTCAGAGAACAGGTCTTGAACCAGGGTGGACGCTTTGTGTCAGTGAGAACTGAGATGGGGCCTCCACACCAATGTTTTAAGAAAGGTAGAAGTAATAGAACTTCAAAACTAAATGATGTGTCGTGACGGGGGGAAAAAAGAACAGAAAATCATGGTAAATCTAAGATGTCATGACTTATGTGTTAATGTGAGCAAGCAGATCAGGATGAGAACTAACCGGAAGAACTATTGGGATGATGCGGAGTTTGGGCTCAGGACCGCCCTACTGAAAGCCTTCTCTGATTCTGGTAGACAATACTTCTCCCACTCTCTGTGTTTCATCAGCACTATGACAGGTCTCAAATCACTTATCCCATATTGCAGGGGATGATTTCTGCATAACCAAACAGTGTGCTGCTGCAGCTTCTAGGATTTTACCAGCTTGCAAAAGTTAAGTATGCACATTTCTTCCCAAATCCTAGTTTAGTGACTTGAAGTTGATGGCTTGAAACCAGTTATGGTGAAAGCATTTCCACCATTAAAAAACGGTAAGTCCTTCTTACACGGCTCTCTCTTTCTCCCGAAGAGCTGGTTGTTAAATATCTGTCAGTACATCTCTATTCGTAACTACTTCTCAGGCTATAAACTTTCTGAGGGCATAGCCTGTGCCTTATCCATATGTGTGTCCTCTTTGTTGTAGGAGTGTGGTATTTAGTGTTTGGTGGGTGTGGTTTCTTTGAACTTTCATACAAAATGTGCGTTGACTTAATAAACAATCAGAGAAAAATGTTCAGCATGTAGTTGATAAAAATGGTTTGGAGTTCACTTTTGAGAGTGTAGCTGAGCTATGTATAAACTTGGTGACAGTTAAGTTTGAGAAAAGAAGAAAATAACACATATTGGAATGTGTTATAAATCTGGTACGACTATTAAACTTAAATGCCAATATTCTGGAGAAAAAATAAGCTTTCAAGCTGGAATTTATTTTATCTTGCAATAATCTGGAACTGGAGTCTAGAAATATATGGGTCATGGAATCATCTAGAGAACATGAGAAGTGGGCTTTACCTTAGGTCCACTTAACCAAGGAATATCATATAATGGAGATATGCCTAAGAGTAATGCAGATGAAGCTCACCTTGGCTCTCCTCTTTAAAATATTTTTAAATAAGTCTATTGATTTTAGAGGAAGAGGAAGAGTTGGGAGAGACAGAGAAAGAGAGAGACAAACAAAGATGGGTTGCCTCCTGACCAGGGATCAAACCCACAACCTTTTGGTTTATGGGATGATGCTGTAGCCAAGGAGCCACATTGGCCAGCGCTTGGCTTTCCTCTTTAGAATCACACTGTCTTCACTGTTTTTTATGACAGATTGTATGGAATAATATAAGCCTTTTATATACACACTCAGAATGCATAGAGATTATTACAGAGTAACCCCATTTGAAGAGGATAAAACTTATTTTTACTCTGAATAAACAAATAAACACATGTGGAGTGAAAACTTAGTGAACTAGGTACAAGGACAATGGTAGCATAGGCTTTCAAAAAATCTTAAAATCCAACTACATACAGGTGTCCGCCTTTTACATCATTTCATGAGCCTGGGCATTTCTGGACATACGGGAAAATGCAAGGCCCTGAGGCATGATTGCTCTTTGATACCAAGAGTTCTTTCCTAAAACATCTTATTAATAAAAACTAATTATATTGGCCAAATATAAATTGAGCACCTCCACGGAGTAACACATTTTGTCCTGTACTTTGTATTTAGTTAACTAATGCACACTAAATGCTTAAAAATGAAATCATATTAGTTATAAATTTGACTAGTTATCTTCATTGACCAGCATATAGTTCTGTGGTATTCTGAATGTCTCACAAAATAGAGAACATACGGTGACTGTAAATACAGTTAAGGCTAAATCTGTAAATTTATATAGCCCTTAACAGTTAAGTAAGAGCTCGGCGCTGCCACCGGACAGAAGCAAGGTGCCTGGCCAGATAAAACAAGGTAGAGGGCCAGATTCGGCCCATGGGCCTTGTGTTTGCCACCTGTGGCCCAGATCAACCAGTTTAGTGAACTAGTTTAATTTAAATGTGTGTTTTTCTGATATTTTATAATATCTGGTGATTTATCTCTATACCACTTAACAGTTCTGTACTTTTAAAAAAGATTTTATTTATTTTATTTTCAGACAGAGGGGAAGGGAGGAAGAAAGAGAGAGAGAGAGAAACATCAGTGTGTGGCTGTCTCTCACATGCCCCCTACTGGGGACCTGGCCTGCAAACCAGGCATGTGTCCTAACTGGGAATTGAACTGGTGACCCTGTGGTTCACAGGCCAGAACTGAATCCACTGAGCCACAGCAGTTAGGGCTAGTTTTGTACTCTTGATTTCATCTTTAAGATGGGTTATTTCCAGTGTTTGCCTCATAATACCATTGTAAAAATCAAAAGAGATACCATAGGTAGCCAGACTATAATATATTCTCCATATAATGGCAGCTATTATTAAAAATACCAAAGTTTAACTTTAGTTAATTTGTAAATTAAGACTACTAGAAATAATTAGACATGTACAGTGTATTTATGGAACGCTAACCAAATATTCCGGTAGTATTGCTGGCTTTTGTCCCCCAAAATATTTGATTCACTTAAAGTACGAAATTCATATACCAAGTCACTATTATGATCAGTGTTTCTTGTCCCCAGAAGTGGATTTAAAAATGCACTTTCCTATTGATTAACAGAAAGATTCATTGGAAATCCAGAGCCTGTTAACGCTGAGTTCTAAAACAACACATCCTTCTGAAAATTCAGACCTTTTAGGACCCCTTATGGGCAGATATATTCACAATTACCAGTAGATGGCAGTGTGTATATAAAAGTGTTTCATACATAATTTTGCAGACTACAAGTTACCAGCTCTAAGAGATGCGCATCCACATAATAATTCTATTTAGGGGGAATGAATTCCTGTTTCTAAATTCTTTGCTATTGTCTTCCCTATTTCACATGAAGAAAGAGAATGTGGTTGTCATTTGTGAAATGCATTAAGTCTTCCTTATAATCTAGGTCCAAGTTTTCAGGAGGTGAGAGTTACTGGCTGACCTTCATGTGATTCTTCTATGCCCTGTTATTTATGATTGCATAGCCTGTTCAGCTACAAGATCCTCTTGGACACATTGTCATGGTTGATTATATGTTGAGGGTTTCTCCAGCTTGCTCACATATGTACATAGTGTTCTATGTTTAACAAATATATGAATAAGGAAAGATAAAAATAGAATCAGAGATAGAGATGAAATAATATAAATTCTTTGGGATTATTAAACTATGAAATCATATCTTTCATCAAACTGGAAGGAAGTTTAAGCCTATTTTTAAATTGATTTGAACATACATGAAACAACAAAATATTTTTCTCTTTAATCCTGCTATTCCTGTGCTTAAACCCTAAGCATAAAGGTCATAGGTAGCTGAAAATACAATCATTCTCTCCCCACTGCTCCTGGTTATGATGTGGCTTTTTGCAGACCATGTGTCAGCAGAATGACAACAGAAGTTTCCAGACTAGGCAAGGTTGGTGATTAGCAGTAACTTTAAAATTAGGGCAGTGACAAGGAAAAGGCAAGAGATATTTGAGGAAGCAATGGTAAGGGAGGAAGTTCTTTCTGCTTTCATTGAATTCATGAAAGTTTCTTTTCATTTTTTTCTCCTAAGTAAAAGTATTTATCTGCATGTTTCAGTATTGTCATCTGCCTCATTCTTCATCTGCATTACCTGTCTTGTTCAGAAGTATGAATATTACTATAAATACATTTGAATAGGGAAGAAAATAAGGATATAGCAAAAAAAGTATTCATTTTTAATAAAAATTATTTTTGCAATTTAGAGTCATGAGGTATTGTGAATTCTTAACCTATAGCAAACCTGATGGCTAACGCATTGTGAAAAACATGTAACTTCCCTATTAGTTCTCTTGCTCAAGAAAGAAGTCCAGGCCCAGGGAAACGTGCTGCCATATACGGTGCTGTCACTTTTCAGCTCAACTGACCAATGCAGTGTCTCTATGCATTTTTATTAAGTTACTAGTAGATGAATCAATGTACTTCAAAAATAAGATAGATAATATTAATGAACTCAGAGGACTTCACAGCTTCCTCCTACTAAAGGGGATGGACTGTAAACCTTAGGCCTGGCTATGCATAAATCTGTGAAACCAGGGAAGTATCAACACTTCCACTCCGAGTTTCCATACTTCTTTTTCTTTTCTACTTTCTATCTCAGTGAATTCCAGGTAAATATTTTGGAGTGAAAATAACTCCAAATATTACTCCACTAGGTGAATGTACATTGAAGCATAAAAGCTTCCAACAGAGCAAAGACCTCGAATGGAATTCCAGTCCACCCGGAGGAAATGGGGGTGAGGCCTATAGAGACAAATGGTATTTCTCAATAGAGCCTGAACTCACACCAGAGGTGATAGAATGTGCTGCATTATCAATCTAAATCAGATATAGTGTGAGTCACACCAAGATAAGCATTTTTTATATTTCCACTCAAATGACTTAGATGAACTATTTGGATAAGAAGGGAGAAAGCAGGAAACTCATGCAATGAATTTTAAAAATCTATGTGTCAGCTAAACATGTTTCAAATCTCATACTACAAAGAGAAAAAAAATTTTAATTTTTAAAACATTTTATTTATTTATTTTTAGAGAGATGGAAGAAAGGGAGAAAAAGAGGGAGAGAAACATCAGTGTGTGGTTGCCTCTCACATGGCCCCCATTGGAGACTTGGTTTGCAACCCAGGCATGTGTCCTGACTGGGAATTGAACCCGTGACCCTTTGGTTTGCAGCTCATACTCAGTCCACTGAGCCACATTAGCCAGGGCAAGAAATAGGTTTTTGGAAATATTGTAAATTGTACTTAAGTATTGCATGCACATAGAGAAGTATGCAGATCAAACTGTATGGACTGACTTTTTAAAAATTTATTTAATTGTTCTTCAAGTACAGTTTTCTGTCTTTTACTCCCGTCCCAGCTTACACCCCCCCCAGTACTCCCCACCTCCCTCTCATTCCCCTCCCGCCTTAATTTTTGTCCATGTGTTCTTTATACTTGTTCCTGTGAATCCTTCCCCTTTTCCCCTGAAATTCTCTCCCTTCTCATCCTTGTCATCCTGTTCTGTATTTCAGTGTCCTTGGTTATATTTTGCTTGCTTGTTTTTTTTGTTGTTGTTTAGGTTCCTATTAAAGGTGAGATCATATGGTATTTGTCTTTCACCACCTGGCTTATTTCACTCAGCATAATGCTTTCCAGTTCCATCCATGCTGTTGCAAAGGACAGGAGCTCCTTCTTTCTTTCTGATGCATAGAATTTCATTGGGTAAATGTAACATAGTTTTTGGATCCATTCATTTACTGATGACTTTTTAAAAATAAGTGCATCTGAGTAGGAAATCAGCAATATGATCCAGAAAAAGAATACAACCAGAACCTCAGGGTTGCCTGATGTTCACTTTCTTCACTACTTCCATGTAACCATATCTTCTCTTCTAATACAATAGATTAGCTTTGTCTTTTTTTTTACTGTATAAAAATGCAATTATACAGTATGTATGCTTCTCTGCTGGGTTTATTTTGCTCAAGTATTTATGAAATTCAAGTCATATTGTGCTTTGTTCATTACCTTCACCACATATCACATTGTATGAATACACTACAAAATTTTATCCAGTTTGGGACTGTTGTGAAATAGTGCTTCTATGGACATCTTAATACATTTTTTTTATGCATATGTATGTGAATTTCTGTTGGGTACATAACTTAAATGTACTAAGTTACATGAGTTAATAAATGCTGCCAAACCATTTTTCAAAGTGGTTATACTAATTATACTATCCCAGCTTTGATGAGAATTTCAGTCATTCTACTTCTTCACCAGTACTTGTTATTATATGTAATTTTCATTTACTCCATTTTCCCAATGTAAATGTTAAGACTATCTATAATTATATGTGATACATAATGTATAAGATGATTATACATGTGAAATATATGATAACATGTAATATGTATTATATATGAAATATGATACTGGAAGGAACTTAAGTTATATGTTACAAAACTATCAGTCTATAGTGAAAAAAACTGACCTAGATGAGCATGACCTTCATTCCCTAAATGGAGGTAAGAGGCTCCCCGACACCAACAAGCAGTTATCAGGACACCAACAGAGCATCCAAGAATTCAACTCAATTCTGACATTATCTACTAGAAGAGAGCATCAGATCCCACAGGTTAAGGGTTCAGCCCTACAAAACTGTCCCTACCCACCCATCCCAACACAAACACACTTCAGATGCTGGGAAGAAGCCCATGTTACTTGTGCTTCTGACTGACTGGCCACAGATCGGAGACTCCAGCAAACCTTTTCAGCTCACAATGCCAATCACGAGCTCAGGTCACCACCTGTACTACTGACTGAGTGGTTACAAATGACAGGTACCCACCCCCCCTCCTTGGGTTTTATTAAGTTGCTACAATAACTCACAAAACTTTAAAAAATGTTGCCTACTAGATCACTGATTTATTGTAAAAGGATATAACTCAGAAATAGGCAGGTGGCGAGGTACAGAGGGCAAAGATTATGGGAAGGAGGTTGGAGCTTCAGTGTCCTCTGCAGGTTTGCAACTCTCCCTGAACCTGCACGTGCTCACCAACCTAGAAGCCATCTGAACTTCCCCATTCTCTTCAGCTTTTATGGAGTATAGACATGATTGAGTAAGTCACTGGTCATTAGTGATTGATTCCATCTCCAGCCCCTCTCTCCTGCCTGGAGGCTGGCGTATGGAACTGAAAGTTCCAACCCTCCAACCACATGGTTTAGTCTCTCAGCAACCAGCTCCATACCCTAGGCACTTCCCGAAGTTGTTTCATGAACATGTAGAAGATCTTTATCACTCTCAACACTTTAGAAATTCCAAGGGTTCTGTAAGTTGTGAGCCTGGAATTGTGGACAGAGGCAATATATATTATATTTTTTGTCATTTAGATAAACAAATATTTATTTCTTAGAAATTTTAATATTTCATTTCCTTATTACCTGTGATCTGGAAGAGATCACACATAGTTACTTAGTGGCTCTCAAATGTGATACATCAGAAATCTAGCTCCTATCTTCAAATAGTGTATCCTTTTTGCTTGAAAGGATAAGTCTGCTGGCTATGTTTGTCAGCTAGACTGAGACAGGGAGGACTTGAGACAGAGTGGCTGGTTCAGAGGGTGCTGCACTATTCCAGACACGTGGGATCAGGTGTTAAAATAGAATTCCATTGAAGAACCAATCCAAGAGTTTCAAATGCTTAATATTTTGCAGCTTTCTCAAAAATGAGTCTCCATCCTTGAAAATATGGACTCATATTACAGTTCATCTACTTCCTAGATTGTTATCTTGAATACAAAATGCTGTATGTGTCCATTTAATGAGATCTGAAAAGGGCCTTTTAGCCATTCTGTTAGCACAGGTAGCTAGTTAGGTATTAACCAAAGAGAAGGAAGCTAAACTACTAATCTTCATTAAGTTTGGAAGCTACAGCTCCACAGACACCCCAGGGGAAAGTAATGGTGGATATTTCATATCTTATATAATTTAATTACTTTTAGAAAAAAGGGGGCTATCTTTATGGTAATATATTTCTTGCTATGCTTTTATTATCAAAACCTTCATTTATGCTAGTGCATACAATTCTCATTTATGCAGTTAATTCTATGTCTCCCATTATCTTGGAGATCATGTGACCATATAGTACCTCGACCTGAAAAAACTATATTACAAACACCAATTTTTCCTGTTAGAGGTAATCCAACAGGAAATGTGTGTGTGTGTGTGTGTGTGTGTGTGTGTGTGAGAGAGAGAGAGAGAGAGAGAGAGAGACAGACAGAGAGAGAGAGAGAGAGAGAGAGAGTATGTGGGCTGGGGTGATTGCTCTCAATGAGAGCAATTAGTTTACACATAGCTCCACCTTTATAACCAAAACCACAAATTCAACATAGTCTGGCTGTGTATGTTTATTGTCCTTGAGTTCTAATGTTTTGATTCAATAAAACTACCTTATAATACACAACAGAGGAAGAATGTGACAGGTAAAGGGGGTGAGCAAATCCTTACCACTGACAAAAGAACTGAAGAGAAAATTCTAGTCTTTTTGACAAAAAAATAGCAGGGATCATTTTCTACTAGTGGAAATTCTGGAAACTTAGATAAGCTGTGTTTAATAGAAAGCTGAATTAAAAGTACATCTTCAAGAGCCACATTGAAAAATTCCAGCAAATAATTTATTAATTACTTTGTTTGATATAACTGGACAATAATTTGCTCAAAGGCCACGATAGTTAACATTTCTGAGTCTTAAATTCAAGACTACGTATGAGATAAAAACTATGCATGCCTCCTTTCAAGACCACATCAAAATTACAACTAAATTACAGGACAACCATCGTTGGGAACCACTTGAGGTCTAGCTGAAGAGAAAGCCTATAACTAAGGATATACAGAAGCAACCATGTAGAGACTGGTAGGAGGAGCATAGAGGCTGAATGGGCAGGTCCCATACGCACATGTGGGAGTTAAAAATCAGGAGGGATATATCTCAGCTGTAGAGACCACACACCACCACCGCCCTCTTCAGGGTTACAGTGCCAGGAAGAGAAGTTCCCATAACCTCTGGCTGTGAATACAGTGGAGTCCCAGATATTCCCTTAAAGGGCTAGCACATGGACTTACTTGCTGAAAAACTTACTGGGTCTTTACTCCAGTGGTGGGGCAGCAGCTCAAAAGGCATCAGGGACATACGTGGAGGAAATAAATAGTTTATTATCAGAGCAAAGGCTAGAAGGGCAGATTTTTCCTAGACAGAAGTGCTGGCAGAGGAAATTGTTCCCTCACTAAACCTTCCCCCAACAAAACTCCTATGGTGTCTGGCAGGCAGACACCATATCTCTGTCTTCTCTGTCTATTTCGGTCTGTCTCTTAATCTGGTTAACACAGTTTGCCATGGCCTGGTGATTTCCCCAAACCCCACACAACTTTTGGACTCACCTTAGCCCTTTCTAGCAGCTTTTCCATAAAATGGCTGGTCTTGGCTCACGCTGCAGAATTTCCCAAAATTTGCCAAAGGTTAGTGGCTCTAGGCAGGGAACAGGCAATAGCTGAAATGGCCTGCACCCAAGTCCTTCCCAAGAGGCCTCAGGACCAATATATTGGGTTGCCAGCTTCAGACCACACCAGAGTACCACTCAAGCAGCTCCACAAATGACATATCCAAAGGCAAGAATTAGTAGGCTCCAGGGCCTGGCCAAAGTGAATCCTACCCTGTAGGGTCAGCCCCTGCTCAATAGCTCCTCACTGTACTTATGGTCAATTCCCACAACCTGTCAGACCTGAGGGTTCATTCTTCCTATTGATGTGTCAAAGTAATCAAGGCTCAACTACAAGAGGGCACATACAACCCACACAAGGTCACATGTCTGGGGAATCTGTCTCAGGGTACTTCTGGAACCCACGAAACACTTACTACATAAGGCCTCTGGACCTAGACCTGAAGATGTAGCAACTCTATCTAATACAAAGAAACAAACACAGGGAGACAACCAAAATGAGGATAAAAAGAAATACATACTAAATTAAAGAACAAAAAAAAAAAACCTACCAAAAAAAAAGAGCTAAACAGATAGAATCAAGCAATCTACCAGATGCAGAGTTCAAAACACTGGTTATAAGGATGTTCAATGAACACAGAAGAAGAATAGAGGATCTCAGTGAGAACTTTAACAAAAAGATAGGAAACACAAAGAAGAACCAGCCAGAAATGAAGAGTACAATAACTGAAATAAAGAATACATTAGAGGGAATCAACAGTCGATTAGATATAGTAGAGGACTGAATCAGTGATTTAAGAGACAAGATAGCAGAAAATATCCAATAGGAACAGCAAAAAGAAAAAAACATCCAAAAAATGAGGATAGTTTAAGAGGCCTTCTGAAATAACAAATATAAAAAATATTCACATCATAATGTAAGAGAATAGAAAGACAGACAGCAATTGAAAAGCTATTTGAAAAAATAATGATGGGAAATTTTCCCTACCTGGAGGAAGAAATAGACATACAAGAAGTTCAGGAAATGCAGAGATACAAACAAAATAAACAAAGAGAAGCCCACACAAACATACATTATATTTTAAATACCAAAATTGAAAGAAAAAGAGTGAATCTTACAAGCAGCAACAGGAAAGCAGTTGGTTACCTACAAGGGGGTTCCCATAAGAACATCAGCTGATTTGTCAACAGAAACTTTGCAGGCCAGCAGAGATTGGCAGGAAATATTTAAAGTGACAAAAACCAAGGACCCACAAGCGAGATTACTCTATCTAACAAAATTATCATGCACAGTCAAAGGAGAGATGAACTTCTCAGACAAGAATATGATAAAAGGATTCATCACCACCAAATCAATATTATAAGAATAACCCATATTTGTCCATCAATATAAAAATGGATAAAGAAGTAGTACATATATAAAAAGGAATATTATTCAGCCATAAAAAGAGAATAAAGTCTTGCCATCTGAAACAACATGGATGGACCTAGAGAGAATTATGCTAAGTGAAATGGGTTAGACAGAGAAAGGCAAATCTCATATGACTTCACTTACATGTGGAATCTAAAACATAAAATAAATGAACAAACACAATAAAAAATCCATAGACATATGTTTGCCAGATGAGAGGAGGTATGTTGAAAATTGGTATAATTATTATGGAAAAAATACGGAGCTTCCTCAAAAATTAAAATTATAATTACCATATTATCCAGCAATTCTATTATTTGGATGTACATGTAAAAGAAATAAAATTAGGATCTCAAAGGGTTATCTGCACTTTCATGTTTATTGCTGCGTTATCCATAACACCCAAGATATGAAAATAACTTGTCTGCCAATAGGTAAATGGATTTGAACATGTGATATATTTAAACAGTATAATATTATTCAGCCACAGAAAAGAAATTGTTCCATTTGTTATAAAATAGATTAAATCTGAGGGCATTATTCTAAGTGAAATAAATTATAGTAACTGATATAACACCGGGCAATTACTTAGCATCTTTCACTTTCATTTCTCTCCAGTTCAATTAAACAAATTAGATTTTAAACAAAACAAATTTTAAATGAAAAAAAAGGAGTAAAAATAAACTCAAAATTAGAAAAGGACAAAAGTAACACCAGAATAAGGCAAAATTAGCTAATTCAAATAAGATTAAGAAAAGATAATTAGACGGTCAAAGATTAAGTCACAATTCATGTAGGCTTTACTTAATACACATCTAAATCTAAAATCATTTGCCTGCACTATTATTTTATTACACTAGAAATATATAAAAAGTGAAGAAATTATTTAAGATGTTTGGTATTTATTAAAGAATGGCAAAGGATTTTCATATACATTAATCACTAATTATCATTTTGATTATTTTAATTTATTTTCATCATTATGCCTATGTTTCTATAGCATGTGTTTTTAGTGTAAAAGCACTAAAAAAGGAAGCCCCACAGCATGCAGTTTATGTCGAACATTCAACACGTTACAAAGTTATACAAGTAGCTACTTAAAGGATGGAAATGATATACAGTGTCTCCTTAATTCATTCTGGAACTCATGATGAGTGCCAATACTGACAAATATTGAACAATGAAGCATTTTCTCTCGTGGGGCAGTGTCATGATTCATACAAGTTCTAGTGAGTGTGATGAGTCCTGAACAAGCACCAAGTGCTGAAACATTTTTTTCTCACCAAAATGCATCAAGTGCACAGTTTGAAGAGCTCTGAAGCTGACAAGTACTAAAGTATGACTGTATTTCAAGGCTTCCTAAAAATGTAGTCTAATTATACCACAAGGATTATAAAAATAATGGTAAATTATGCATCTGAAGTTATCTCCAAACAAGACGGCAATGAGAAAAGTTTCAACAAAACTGTACATTGAGATGACATACCATAAACTCAAGATATATTAGCATCATCTTGAAGCAGTTTCCTCTCCCAAAACAAAAGACAAAATGTACATTTAAATATTCTGGGGTAAGTAGCCAACTAAAAATAACAAGTAGCAGTGATGAAACAATTTCTCATAAGTACCACATAAATTAGTATTGTTCCAATAATGTGTGTGCTCTCAGTACTAATCCTTTGCATTCTAATGATCCTGTCACAACTTTGTCAAATAATTCATGTTTGAAATAATGTTTATCTACCCACATTATACTCTCACCCTAATTCTAATTCTAAAATTGTTACTCATTTTTACTATATTTTATATATACTGGCACTAAAAATATAATTGGGAAACAATATATACAAACTTCCCATTAAGCTTATGTTTCCATAGGATAAAACAATAAAAAAGAAAGATTGTGACTGTTCCTATGTAGAAAATGAAAATAGCTTTCAGTTTGAATAAATAAACTAAATATGATAAACAGAAGAAGAAGTTCAAAAAATATGATAAATAAACTAAAATTTGAATACCAAAGAGCTGGCAGTGAAGCAATAATTAAGTGTGATTAAACATAACAGACAGAGATAACAGCTAGTGTGAAGGCCTAAAGTAAGGAGCCCTTTGACTTGATCAAGGCACAGATGGATTACTCTTGTGGCTGGAGAAGAGATGGGTGGGAGAGAGGAAGGGAGTGAAGTTAGAGATGTAGACATTGCCCTGTCATGAAGAGCTTAGAATTTTATCATAGTAAAACTGGAGGTTTTAATGTTCTCTTATAAATGATATAATTGTTCAATGAGTGATTTAATTTGATTAAGACTTTGAAAAAGGAGACCACTAAAGATTGAGGGATGAATTCTAGAAGTTCAATGGCAGAAGTAACTATTCAAAAAAAGAAACCAGTGTAATAGTCCTGGCAATAAAATTTAGTGGTCCCAACTAGAGATGATTATAGTAGAAGTGGAGAGAAGTGGGTAGATTTCAGATCCATTGGGGCTTTTGGGGTATGAGTTCTGAGAAATATAGAACAATACAGAAAAATTTCTATGTATTTATTTAATGCTGTTATTATTTTCTTGAAATGAAAAATACAGTGACAAGCAGGTTGAGAGACAGTGGTAAAAATGATCAGTTATATGCTTACCCATTTTTAAGTTTGTAAAAACTTAAGCTATTAAATACACATAGGGGTGTCAAGCTGTTATATATAAACATATAAAGGAGTTATTTTGGGCATTGTTGTATTAAGACAACATTTAAACAATCATTATGGGATGAATAGAGAAGGTAATCTATTAAGTAAAAAATCATAAAAAGTTGGACAGCTGACAACACTATTATAATCTTCCATATTTAGAAATACGATGAAGTTTTGAATACTTAAACATATTTTTGAAAAAAAAACATTTAGAAAATATTTACGGCATAGGGATCAAAGGAAAAAGAATGAAATATTTATTGAAGTTCCACCACAAAAAATTTGCCTGTCAGAATGGCTATCATCAATAAATCAACAAATACTGAGTGTTGGAGAGGATGTGGAGAAGAGGGGGCCCTCATGATAATATTTTATCTACTACTAATGAAATATATATTCAATTATTACATATACCAGACCAACATTCCTTGGATCTTCAATATATGTTTTACATTCCTTAAAGTGGAAGAGTACTTTTAAAATAAAAATTGATCAACTGTAGTCAAGCAATCTTTTTAAAAACTTTAAAACCAGTTTTTTAATGGATAAATTCATTAAATACATTAGGTAAATTGATCCTTTTATTTTTAGTAAATTGACCTTCTGCAATTTCAACTATACAAATGTATATTTCTCATGAAGAATCCATTTTAATCCAGTGTATTGTGTATGATGATGTTTTGTAAGAAAAAAAGTTATATTTGAGGGCAAAAGATCTAGTATTAAAAGTCATTAAACTTGTGTAAAAACATGTAATTTTTTTAGTAGTAAAAAATCACACCTACTGCTAAATCTACCAAACTTCTGCTAAACTGTGATGTCTACCATGACAATTGAAGGGATGGCTAATTTCATTAGATATTAGTAAAAATAAATACAATTTCACCCATACAATTCCAAGAACACTCGGAAATTACTGACAAGCCTGAGGTTACAGCATCCTGGAACCTTACACTAGAATGCTGGACCACCTTAGTGGTCCACTACCTCTTGGACTCTGTGAGACTCCATGTGGTAGGGAGGAACCCATGTTGAAACTCTACACTTCATCACTCTCAGGAGGCCACCATTTCACAAATACTGCCTGGTTTCTATTGACCAAGGCCTCATGCAGTCCAGTACAGTTCTTGGAAACAAGATGTCCCCACCTATCACAAACATGCCAATATAAGAAACCATAGCTTAAAACCGGGGCTATTTAAGACAAAACTTATAGAAATCAACCTTAGTGGATAAATCTCATTTCCTGAGCAGTCTTGGTAAGGAATATCCATAGAATGTTTGTGAAAATGGGACTGGGAGCTTATGTAAAATCCTGGCGATCTTGGGTTGGGTATCATCCATTCTTATCGAAACACTAAGATAAAACTCTTCTTCCTCCTACTGACATTTGGTCAAATGAAGCATGCCAGTTATACCTATGTGATTGACCTTACTCATTTTATATAGTCTAATAATTTTAATCTTTACCAAAGCTTTATACATACTCTAAACATCAAACTAACTTCAAAAATAGCTCAAGAGAACTCCTAAGACCTGGCAGGGTGAAGTTTGAAAACCGCTATTTGGTGGCCACCAGACATGTTCCTTAATGGTAACTGTAATAATAAACTGCAATAGAGAAAGACTAATTTCCACAGTAAATATTTATGTGTGCTTAACATTTGTTAGTTTTTCTTGGCATACAAAGTTAAAATAAGCAAGAGGACAAATAAAAAATAACTGAACATTCCAAAACCAAATTAGTCCATTCTTTTTTGCAGCTCATAGGATGGGACAGGAGGGAGATGTGACTTAATTACTACAGTGCCACGAGTTAAGTGTGACCATAGAGATATGCTGCAAAGAGGAGCATACGTCTTTCATGATGGCAAAGAGGAGAGTCACATGAACTAGAAGAAGCTTGAGGGCTTTTCCCAAAAATAATGAGTCTACTGACTTGAGTTTTACAGGACAAGCTAATATGGGAGGCATTAATGAACCTTGATCAGTACGTCCAGTCTATAAGTAGACTGAATTATTTGGAATGCTTAAAGTAAATAAAATAATTTAATATAAATTAAGAGCATTATGTATAGAACAGTTGGAGAGTTAGAACGTGAAAAGCAGTTTGTATTAAGCGGAAGAGTTAAAGCATTTTCCCTTAAAGTTTTAAGAAAGACTCTGAGGTCTTTTAAAAAATAAATGGTATAATTGTATTTTTATTTTACAAGTTTTTCTAAAAGGATGATAGAGTGGAAGATAGATTGATTAAAGAGAGACCAGTAAAGAGGCTATCATATAAATCTGGAACTGAAGTAGTGATGGGCAGAAATAAGTCAGTGAATCTTGAAAAGGAGAGAGAAAGGCAGTTCTAGAAATATTAGTAAGGTAAAATCTATAGCATTAAAAAGTTGATGGAATGATGAAGGACAGACAGAGTGATAAATGAAATTGCTATTTTTCTGTATGTTAGAAGCTGCTGAGACAGAATATTAACAAATAAGTAGGTTTTAGGGGAAAGAATGTGAATTCACCTTTGAATATGTTGTATATGAGATTTGGAGGACATCCGAATGTGTTGTATGATTGTTGGAAATATATATGATGTAAAATTTAGCGATATCATCAGCACTAGAAGTGTAGTATTTCTTTAGAATGCAATGTATGTTATATAAATAAAAATAGATACCTCATTGGATACCTGAAAGAATATGATAAAACTAATAACACCTTAGAATTTTACATAGAAGAAATTTTAAGAGTCATCAGTGCTTGCTTCATATCAGAAATTGCGTCAGGTTGAGGGGTCTTCAGGGAAGGGTGAGCTAAGTATGGGCAGAGAGGTTGTATCCTCTTTGAAACAATAACAAGAAGTAGAAACAAAAACAAGAAAAGACCCAGCTACAGAAAAAGGTAGTTGATCGTGGTGACCACAGTGCTAAATTAATAAAGGCTCTCATGAGGCCATCTCCTTCCAATGTAATTTAAGCAAATTAATATTTAAAATTCTGCCAGAGATGAAAGATGGCAGCAGTATGCTATTATATTGAGATATTTAATTTCACTTTTAAATGGCATATTTCCATGTTAGCATTTCTTTTTTAAATTTTTTAAATATATTTTATTGATTATGCCATTACAGTTGTCCCATTCCCCCCTCATTCCCCTACACCCTGCATACCCCCTGTCCCACCCATCCCCCCTTTAGTTTATGTTCATGTGTCACAAGTTCTTTAGATTCTATATTTCCCATACTATTCTTGCCCTGCCCCCTGTCTATTTTCTACCTACCGTCTATGCTATTTATTCTCTGTGCCTTCTCCCCCCTTCTCCTCCTCCCACTCCCCTGTTGCTAATCCTCCATGTGATCTCCATTTCTGTGGTTCTGCTCCTGATCTAGCTGTCCTCTAGGTTTGCTTTTGTTTTAGGTGTGGTTGTTAATAACTGTGAGTTTGCTGTCCTTTCACTGTTCATATTTTTAATCTTCTTTTTCTTACATAAGTCCCTTTAACATTTTATATAGGTGCTTGGTGATGATGAACTCCTTGAATTTGACCTTATCTGAGAAGCATTTTATATGCCCTTCCACTCTAAATGAAAGCTTTGCTGGATAAAGCAATCTTGGATGTAGGTCTTTGGATTTCATGACTTGGAATAATTCTTTTCAGCCCCTTCTTGCCTGTAAGTTCTCTTTTGAGAAATCTGCTGACAGTCTGATGGGCACTCCTTTGTAGGTGACTGTCTCCTTATCTCTTGCTGCTTCTAGGATTCTCTCCTTCATTTTAACCTTGGCTAATGTAATGATGATGCGCCTTGGTGTGTTCCTTCTTGGGTCCAACTTCTTTGGGACTCTCTGAGCTTCCTGGATTTCCTGGAAGTCTATTGCCTTTGTCAGATTGGGGAAGTTCTCCTTTATTATTTGTTCAAATAAGTTTTCCACTTGTCACTCTTCCTCTTCCCCTTCTGCTACCCCTGTAATTTGGATGTTGGAACCCTTAAAGATGTCCTAGAAGTTCCTAAGCCTCTCCTCGTTTTTTGAGGATTCTTTTTTCTTCATTCTTTTCTGTTTGGTCATTTTTATCTTCCTTCTGGTCCACTCCCTTGATTTGAGTCCCATTTTCCATTTCATCACTATTGGTTTCCTGTGCATTTCCCTTCATTTCAATTAGTTTAGCCTTCATTTGTTCCTCTAATTTGTGACTAAAATCAACCAGTTCTGTGAGCATCCTGATCACCAGTATTTTGAACTGTGTATCTGATAGATTGGCTATCCCTTGGTTGCTTAGAAGTATTGGCTCTGGGGCTTTGATTTGTTCTTCTGTTTGAGCCATAATGTTTTGGTCTGTTCATGCCTGTTATGTATGAGGGGCAGAGCCTTAGGTATTCACTAGGGAGGTGGGACCCAGTGGCTGGGTTGTGATGTTGTATGTGGGGGTGGGGTCAGAGAGGGGCAATGACATTTGTTCACTCTCTCTTGGATTTCGGTCTCCTCAGCTGCTTCCTGCAAGCAAATCAGGTCCCCCTGGTGCCAGCTCCCAGGTGTGTAGGCCTGTGCACCCTACAGGACCCTGTGGGTCTCTCCAACAAACTCTCTGTGAGTCTGGGAGCTTTTCCTGGCCTCTGAACCCCAAGAGTTTTTCCAGTTGGTGCTTTTAGGCTTTAATTCCTGGCGCTGGGGCCCTAGCCTGCATGGTATTTCTCACTGCTCACTCCTTCTACTGGTTTATCTGAGTGTGAATGTGTGACCACGGTCAGCCAGCTGCCTTGTGCCCCCACTGGGTCTGCCCATTGCCACCCTATGCCTGGGATCTGTCAACGAGTGCCTGTGCACCTGGGTTGGTCTGGTCTGGTTGCTTTTTCCTGCACAACCCAGCTCCACCAGCCGCTGACTCTGCCCCTCTTACCAGTCTGGATGAATGGTTCATTGTTATTGGACTTTGGTACAGTTTAATTTTCTGTGTTTTGGTTGTGTTTTTGTTACTAAAACTTTGTTGTCTTTAAACTTGGTTGTGCGAGGAGGTACAGTGCTTCCACCTATGCCTCTATCTACATGTTAGCATTTCTAAAACATGAGTCCATCTTAACAGCAATAATATTTCATAATTTCTCTTTACTGAGAGCTAGTTCTTCCACAACCCGCTCATGTTTTAAAAATGCAACCATCAAAATTTAGGAAAAGGGTACTAGTTGTTTGGATAACAGCTCTTAATCTGTAAGAAACAAATAGTTAAAAGATTGAATGCAGTTCAAATCTTTCCAAAACACAAGAACCCAAGCATACTTGTTTGATATGGGGTAATTGTCAGAGAGCCCAGAATTAGTAGCTTAAAATATTAGTTTAAAATTCTCTATCATCAACGTTTTTGATTATACGGAGAAAAAAATAAAAGTCAACAATACTGAATTGAAACACTGATTCTAAAGTTGTGCTCTGAATGTAAAAAGTTTAGAACTGTAATACCCATTTTAACTGACATATTTTTTACTCTATATAAAAAATGGTGGTTTATATTATTTAGAAAACTGTATAATTAAAACCAAAAGAGTTCTCTCAATTACTATAAAATAAAAATTTTAAAAGTTAAGAAAACATTGCATCACGGTTTTAATTGGTATCATTTTTTTCTTTAAAAAAACAACATGTGTTTGCAATTTGCAGTTTTTTCTTTTTTTTTTAATTTTTTTATTTAATTATTTTTCAAGTACAGTTTTCTGTCTATTACTCCCATCCCATCCCACCCCCCATCCTCCCCACTCCCTCCCATTTTTTCAATTAGATGAAATACAGTCCTTGATGGAAACACACACGCGCGCACACTTGCACACTCAAGAAGTGTCTGTAGCCTTCACTCTTTTGTCTACCCTCAGGGATGAGCATTTCTTTTTTCCCATCCAGAAGTGGAGAAAAGCAAGGGACAGATTAAATGGGGGATCATCCACAGGACAGTTTGGCTCAATTAGTCCTCCGTGGGCCCCATTTAGATTCTGAAACTCAGAATTATTCATTGTGACTCTTGAAAAGTAAATTGATGACCCAAACTTTGAGCTTTCCTCTGTCTAATCATCCAACAGAAGAAAGAGAGAGAAAAGTGAAAGGATGAGCACCTGTGCACTGAGACAAAAATTCAGGAGAGGTTCTATTAATCGCTGACAGGAGACTTATATTTTGTATCCAAGCTCTTTGAGATCTCTTCCACCTTTGTGACACACCCGCTGTCCCACTGTAGTTTTAACTACTAATATGGTTATCCAGGTAGAAGAGTAAAAATTAGAAGATAGAAAAATTCTAAAATGCAATGACAATAATAGCACCGCTTTTAAAGTAGGACCAACTTGTATAATAGATTTGTATTGGTATATAATAAATCATGACAAATTTAGTGCCTTAATATCATAGCTATTTATTTATTAGCTCACAGGTGGTAGGCCAGAAGTCTGGGCACAGTATGACTGATCCCTGCTCTTAGACGCTGAAACCAAGGTGTGACCAGACCCCAGGTCTCACAGGGTGAAATCGAGGTGTCAGGCTGACCATTCTCACCTGAAGCTTTCAGGCGATTTTAGTCTGATGGCCCAGTTTTGTCCCTCGTGGCTGTCACACTTGGGTTCCCATTTCCTTGCTGGCTCTCAGATGGAGGCTACTTTCATTTCCAAGAAGCCACGTGGGCTTTTCCATCTTCAAAACCAGCAGCAGAGACTCTCCTTCACACAGAATTCCTCTCACACTTCAAACCTCTCTCACTGGAAACCCCACTTCCCTTTAAGGGCTCACGTGTGGGGGCAACTTTTCTCTAAGTCCCCCTGGGTGCCACGGATGACAGTGAATGTCCGTGTTTGTGGCATGGCTCTAGGCTTCTGGCTTGAAGGAGGTCCCAGATCTGTATGGGTCCCTGTTCCTGAGCACCAGATGAGGGGGAGACTTCTCTCTTGAGTCCTCCGGGGTGCCACAGACAGAGAGTAAATATGGCCGAGACATGAATTGATCTGCTTGGGGAGGAGTAGTGGGCTGTGGCCAGTTTCTCCGAGGAGAAAAAGGCCTTGAGCCCCCTGCTCCATAGCCTTTCATTGGGTTGTAATACACAGGAATACAGGGCAGCAAGGACCAAACAGTAGATAACATTTCAAAGAAATCTGAGGGTGTCAGAGTCTGAGTCAGTGTCTGTCAGGAAAGGGGGTTGCAGAAACTTTGGGAGGCATACTCATTTCCTCTTGGACCCCTATCATATGAATGAAAGCACTCTTAGCAGAGCAGATTTTACAGGTTTATCAGGAAGTCTTTGTGATGCCAAATTTTTCCCCAGTACATGCTCTAGCAAGGCAAGGAGCTGCACCTCTCCCCAACAGGTATTCAGGCTTAAGGGGATTAGAGCCAGGAAGCGCTTCTCCCAGAGAACATGGGGACTTGGGCTTTGTCAAAGCCGGGGTGGGGGGGTGGTGAGAGTCCATTGCTCTTTGTTGCAGCCCCCCAAGTCCTTCCATGAAGGCCTCCCAAGTGATTGAGTCTGGCTTAGGTTGCCCCCCCACTGTGAGGGGTCTTACCCGTCACTGACTTCCGACCAAGCTTTGGGGGCAGGGAGAGGAAATGAAGGCAGCATTTGCTACCAGAGATAAAATTTGTCTCCTGTGGCTGGCATTCCAAAGGTTGCCCCTTGCCCTTAGCCACAAGGGGTACAGATACAATTCCTAAAACCAGGCAGAGCAGTCTACAACACTCATGTGATTGGGTCAGTCTCAAGCAGAATGTTCTTCCTTTTTCAAGTCAACAGATTTGGGACCTTACTTACAGCTAGTAAGTCCACACATAGAAGCACCCGGTTAGAGTTTGACTGAAAATCTTAGAATCTGCCTTCCACAAACAGATACAGTCATAGTCAGGCATATGGGAATACTGTAGATTATCTAAAAAGGATAAAGTTTGGCAAATTTGAAGATATCCCGCTTTAGTAGAAGTACCTTGGCAGAAATGACCTGCCAGCCTTCACTGTGGTGGCTTCATATTTTTAACTTGAGTTAGGTTTTGACGAACCTGTTATCTTTCCCAACCATAGTACATATCAGACAAGTACATCCTGTTCACACGTGCAACCCTAGTTGAGAAACTTCGAGATGATTGAAAATGGAACCTAGACTTGGCCTAACTCAGAACATCGCTGGTCTTGTCTGTGTTTGCATTGCTATAATCAGAGTTAAGGTTCTGATATGTCTTAAAACTCAATGTGCACAGTCAACTAGTGGTCACACAACAAAGGACAAATTCTATTTTTTGTAAGTTTTAGGTCTCCAGAACTTGGGCTCTGCAGAGCCCAAGAAGCTTTTAAAATTTTAATTTCAGCAATGCCCCATCGTCAGGGGAATGGAAGATATTAATGGGTAAGATGTACAATCGCATTAAGGTACATTATCTGCTTAAGTGGTATTTTTACTTACAAAAAAGCAGTACTGGAATGAGGTAATTCCTGAAGTGTCAGAGATTATTCAAGAAGGATGGTATATCTTAGATAATTGTTATAAGTGTTGTAGTAAGTGATTTACAGTTATTTTCTCATTTAAACCTCAAAGATAGGTAGCCTTTTAATGAACATTTGAAGAGAAAATTGAGCCATGTGACTTCCCACAAGTTATATAACACATTTAAGCCTCAGTCTTCACCTGTGTTAAATAATTATAATATTACTGGTCACAAATAGTGTGATTAACATTATTGGATTAACATTTGTTTTCATCACTAGCCTGATAGATGGAAGGTGCTGAATAAATAAATGTTGAATTAAGGAATGCATTAACAGATAAGAAAAATAAGGGAAAGAGATTAACTAGTAACCATTTACAGAAGCAGTGCTCACCTAAGGCACAAATTTGTCAGGAGAACAGATTGTGTTTTCACCCCAGAGATTTCCTTCTGTAAGTTTCTTGCCATATCTAAGTCATCCTTAGCTCTCTGCTAAGGCATTCTGAGCTCTTCTCTAACTCTTCCCTATGGAAGCATGTTCAAAGCATGTCATGTTGTGACATCAGCAATTTTCATCTCAGTATGAACTAAAGGCAGTATATATATATATGTATCAGTATTTTTACTTCATGTTGTATCTTGTATTCACCCAATCAAATACTCTGTCACTTTAAATTAATTTAGAAGGATATCAACAAGTGACATTGATTTGAAAGTCATTTAAAAATTATTTTGAGTCAATATTGCTGACAATGAACATTTATTCTAAAACACTACGTATATTAAAAACTTTTAGGTAATAACTCACTTAACCCTCACAATCTGTAGTGTGGTTGTTTTAACTGCCCAATTTTAGTGATAAGGAAATTCAAGCCTGTAGACTTAGCTTTAAGTAATCTGATCAATGTAAGACAGTCAATTAGTCAAGATTATGTACCTGGAAAGTTGATTTTATCCACTGTTATAACTTACTATCTCCCCCAAAGAATGTCATTCAGTAAGTGCACATTTGCACATGGTTAAAAACAAGCCTACCTCCCATCTCGAAGGATGTAGTTGCATTTGCCAGGTGCTACCACCGCCATCAGTCGCTTGCCCCCCCTCCCCAGCAGTAGCCTACGCACACATACATGTGTAAAAGTAAAATGTTGACATGTGTTCACCTTTTTATGTAAAATCATCCTGTGGAACCTGAATGTATTATTTTGGTGTCTCGGGATCCCTTGTGCTGTATAAAATGTGTACTAAAATATGAAACTAAAGAAATCTTTGGCTCCTTTGCTTCCCACTTTATTTCCAAGTACTGCAAGTCTGAGATTTCACCACACTTGCAGACTAACAAGTTGGCCAGTTTCAAGGGTACTGGTAGAAGGCATGAGACTTCTGGGTCAGACAGAACCATAGCTTTGGTTTTGGGGCAGTCCTTGATCCCAGCGTTCAAGGGGCTGATGGGAAAAGGCCCAGGTGGATATGGGAACACAGCAGGTTTGCATCACAGCTAAGAAATATCAAGCTGAAGAAACCTAAGGTTTTGGGGGGGCTACAAGCAAACTTGCCTGACCTTTGCTTTGAAGGACACACTCTCTCAATCTTGCAAGATTATTCTATATACAAGTGTCCTTGAAATGAAATGTCTAGAGCCAAAGAACGGTCACTGCCTTTGCTTGCAAGAAAAACACAAATGTGACAGAATCATGAAAGAACGTTTACCCAAACCTACTATTTGTGTGACTTTGTGTACCTCTTAGGATGCCTGAGCCTGCTTTTCTAATCTGTAAAATATTAGTATTTGTCATTTATTTGTCTAAGAATGATATGTAAAGTATACTTTAAATTGCATTGTGAACTGCAAAGTGCCCCAAACAAATATTACTGCTTTTATTCCTATCGTCCTTGAAATTATATATATAAACACTTTTCTTTGGTCGGCAAGTATGTGACCAATTAGACAGACATTAACTTTGGCAATATGCTAAGACATGTTTGCCTGGGGCAGAGTGCAAACTAAGTTTGAGTGATAGATTTAGAATTGTTTGGGGCCCAACCCAGGGAGAATTATAACAAAATTCGATGAATTACAAGCAAGATGTTAATTCATGATTAGAAAAAGAAATATGACTCCTAAAGAAGAATAAGACTTATTTTTCTCCTGATACATGCCTGTGCATTTTCAGTATTTGATTATGGGGTTTGTACTAGTTACAATGCCGTGAAAAACAGCTGAGCTAATGTATAAAGATCTAACGATGACTTATATAAATAAAACTACCTAGCTGATTTTATTCATGCATGAAAGCAGGGTCCTTACTAATAACTTAAATCTCATTATATGTAAATAATACTGCTTAATTATTCTAAATAAGCAATTAAACTCAAGAATATAATGTTTATTTAATACATTGTTACATATTGACTTAAAATTCATATATATATATATCTTCATTTAAAAGATTTGTTATTTTTAATGCATTTATACATTTAAATTATTTCTTAAAGAAACTTTCAAATAAAATAAGGTATAAGATATGTCTTTAGTTACATGTCTCTCTGAATTTATTTCCCTATGGAAGCATTACAAAATAAAATTTGCTCTGTTTGTTTATCAAATTAATGAGGAACATATTCACTTTGCTTTATTAATATGTCAAACAGTTAAATTTCTTCCTCTTTCAGTACTAACTTTTTGATCCTTCTAAGAAGGAGAGTAAAAAGGTTTCTTCAATTGTAATAAATTCCCGATTTTACAAAATTCCCAAAAGCTTTTTAAAAAGAAAAATGACTTAAGAGATTTAGTTTGTTTATTCTCCTTCTCTCCCCACAGAAAACTCTGAAAATATTTCAATCTAATAATCATATTTGGAATAAAAGAAATAAAGTACATCAATATTAAAAGACCTGTACAGAGAAAGAAACACATTACTTTATTCATTTTAAAAGCTGATAATACACAAGGTTAAGTTGTAAAGAAAATGAAACAAAAAGGAAAAGCTGTGGGTTTTGTGTGTCTGTTTTGCCCAAGTCAGAGAGAAAAGGTTAATTAATTAAAGTGAAATAAAATGAAATAATAACATTTTATATTATTATTTTATTTTACTGGGAAATACAGTAAATGTAAAATATTGCATATAAGTATAATTTAATCAATAAAACAATAACTACCCAAATAACTACCACTTAGATTAAAGTATAGAATTTTTCCAGTACCAAAGAAGCCTGTATGTCTCTTTCTAATAGACTTTAATCACTTTCTAAGAGGTAAGCTCTGCCCTTAAATATTTTGTTAATCATACTCTTGCTCTTTGTAATATTATATTATTTCCTTAAAAATCTATTGCCTACTTGTATTATTTTCACTGTTGGTAAATAGGATTGTTTTGCACACACTCTTTGCAACTTATTTCACTCTATTTTATGTTTCTATGACATTTATTCACGTTGAAACATTTAGCTGCATTTTATGATTTTCATTTTGAATGTTAATCTAATGTGCAATTATACAGCAATTTACTAATATACACTATTGATTATGGCATTTTGGTTGTTGCCTGTTTGGGGAATGTCATCAGTCCTTTGTTATGTGAACACTGCTGCACGTTTTGTACCTGACTCCTGGATCACATACACAGCAAGTCATCGTTTCACTTAATGTGCACACCTCAGAGTGAAATTGCTGGTCCATAAGGTTGGCATAATGTCATCTTTAATTAGTGTTAAAAGTTTCCAAAGAGCTCACAGCCAGTTTGAACCGCCAGCAGCAGTACCTGCCAGTCCCTCTGCCTGGTGTCCTTGCCCACCTGGACGCTTCTTGCCAACCACTGACAGTACTCCCAAAGAAATAAAATACCTCAAATTTTATAAATCGAATGACACATGTAAAGGAAATGTATAATGTAAATTACAGAATGCTGATGAAGTAAGTCAAGAACCATCAAAATAAATGGAGAGATACACCAAGTAAATAGATCAGAAGATTCCATGTAGTGAAGATGTCAATTCTCTCTGAAACTGTTAACATAGGTTTTACACAAAGAATTTCAAAATCCCTAAAGAGTTTTTACACATACAAACAAGTTTATTTCAAAATTTATATGAAAAAATTAAAGAAACTAGAATACCCCAAACAAGTTTTGGGAAAAGGAAGAAATGGAAGAAATCACTCTATCTGGTGTTAAAACTTACTATATAATAACAGTAGATCATACAGTGTGGTATTAGCAGAGGAATAGACATGTAGATCAATGAAGCTGAACAGAAAACTTGATTAAAAATGAATCAGGTATTTAAATACAAAACAATAAAAATTTTAGAAGTAAAAAGAGTCCCAAGGCTAGATGCAGAGTTCTCAAACATATTACCAAAATTATAATTGATAAAGAAAAAAATTAACAAATTAGACTTCATGAAAATTAAAAACTTTTACAGTATAAAAACCCCTTAAAGTGGATTAAAATCAAGCCACAAACTAGGTAAAATATATGAAAATCACATATTTGACTAAAAGGCTATTATGTCCAGAATTATGAACAACTCTCTAAACTCGACAGAAGAAAGCAAGCTCTCCAATTAAGAAGCAAGCCAATGACATGAACACAATAAGAACATAAAATAAATACATGAAAAGATCTTCATCATTACTAGCCAGTAGACAAATGCAAATAAAGCACAATGATATATCAATATATCTATAAGAAAATGGAAAATAAAATATAACGATAATATTATCTTTAGAGGGGAAGGAGAGAGGGAGAGAAACATCAATGTATGGTTGCCTTTTGTGCGTCCCCTGCTGGGAGTTGGCCTGCAGGGAACTGGCCTGCAACCCAGGCATGTGCCCTGACTGGGAATCGAACCGCGATCCTCTGGTTCACAGGCCTGTGCTCAATCCACTGAGCTACACCAGCCAGGGCTAAAATATAACGATAATATTAAATTCAGGTAAGGATGTTAGAAACCAGGTCTTTTCCCATTGCTGATAAGAATGTAAAATGGCACGGCCACACGCCAGGGTTACAGTGCCACCTTGCAAATGTAAACATGCATTTACTATGTACGTCAGCAATCACGCTCTTTGGCTTTTATCACAGAGAAATGAAAACTTATGTTCACATGGTAGATACATACATACACGCATGTACATAAATGTTTATGTCAGCTTTACGTACAACAGAAAATGTCTAAGAACAAACCAAATAGCCTTCCTTTGGTGAACTCCGATACATCTCTATAGTGAAATGCCACTCACCAGTAAAAAGGAAATGAACTATTAAATAACAACCTGGTAGGACATCAAGAGCATTAATCCTAGTAAAAAAAAAAACAGGTGGTCTCAAAATGTTTCATATTGTATTGTTCCTTTTATGTACCATTCTCGAAAAGAGAAAAATATAGAGAACATAGCCGTAGTCGTCAGGACTGTTAGAATGTGTGTGCCTACTAGAGTTGGTTTATGGGGATGGGACTGTTCTGTGCCTTAATTTGGGTGTTAGTTACACAGATCCACACATGGGATAAAATTGTACAGACCTGCATGTTCGCACAAATAAATGCAGATGGCAAAGTGGTGAGGAATTAGTGTAGTAAGCAGCAATGTGTCGTTTCCTGTTTTTGATATTATACTGTGGCTATAGAAGGTGCCACTGTTGGGGAAAGGTGGGTGACGAGTCTACAGAACTCTGTACTGTTTCTGAAACTCCCTTTGTGTCTACACTTCATACCTAAAACATGCAGGTATTTACTCTGCACTTTTATTCTGCCATATTTATTCTGCAATGTTTATTCTGACATGCTTTTTAATCATGTAAATATATTTTTGTATCTGTGCACCTCAGGGATAGGGTCCCAAGTATAATCTCTACTAAATCTTTTTATCCTTTTTCAGCCTGTTCAGACTGTTGATGGGGCGTATGTGCCTGCACGTCTGCACATGTGTTCCCGTGCAAACACTACCAGAAACACATGAAAACTGGCATCCATTTTTTAGGTTTGGAAATTAGATTAGCTACATCAATCTAAATCATTCTGTGGTCACTACACCACAGAATAATTATTTTTCTGTAAAACTTCCAACTTATATTCTGATTCCAAAAAAATAAAACCAAGTCCCAAGTTTCTCAGTAGGTAATGTGCCTACCCTAAGATGTTCTGTATCACTCACAAAATCTTTTTTTATTTGTTTTTTTTTATTTTTACAGTATATCTGAAATGAAGCAAAGGTTTGTATGCACTTAGAATATCTGAACAGAGATAGTACTAGAGAAGAAATTACTTAGTCACTCACTTCAATGTATTCCAATGACTGACATGAGCTTTCTTTTCTGAAAACAGAATTCAGAGTGAGAAGCATAGGAAGAGGACACAGGTCTCCAGAAGATAAAGAGAAAATTGGTGAAGACAGGTGGTGTTCAACTGAGGGGTTTTTTGCTTGTTTTATTTTTTATGATGAAAGCTCAAGTGTTGCTTCCATTTCACCTCTGGCTGGGTCAGGTCACCCAGCTTTAGCAATTGGTTTAAGGGTAGGGTCACTTAGTCAATTGCTCAGGACGCATGCCCAAAAATGCATCTAAAAATCACTAAAATGGAAACACAGAGAGATTTCACTTACCAGATCAATTTTTAAGTGGAAGAATTACATTAGGTTGGGGGGATTCTTTGATAATTTATTTAAGCAGGCGTGTAAAAATCTGGAAAGTCATTAGGCATCAACAGAGAAACACTAAACTGCCCTCTGAAGGATGAACTTCGGGGTTATTTGCCTTGCCAAGTAGAATGTGGGCCTAGGGGCAAATCTTTTGAGGAAAAATAGGAAGAGACTTGTTGGGAACCGCTCTGCCTGGTTTCACGAGTTGTAACTGCCCCCCCCCCCGTGGCTAAGACTGAGTGAACCACCTCCAGAATGTGAGCCACAAGGAGACAAAGCTTGTCTCTGGCAGCAAACGCTGCTTCTGCTTCATCCCCCTGCACCCAATTCATGGTTGGTTTGTCAGAGACAGGTACGACCCATCAGAGGAGGGGCAACCTAAGCCAGACACGACCACTTGGGAGGCCATCATGGAAAGACTCGAGGGGCTGCAACAAAGAGGGAGTTGTGGACCCTTGTCCCCTGGCTATTCTGATATAGCCTGAGTCCCCATTTCTGTCTGAGAGAAGTGCTTCCTGGCTCTAATCCACTTAAGCCTGAAAACCTGTGATGGGGGAGGTGGTGCAGCCCCTTGCCTGGCTAGAGTAGGATCTGGGGTGATGAGGCATAAGAAAAACTTCCTAAAAGTCCTGTCCTGGGAAGCCTGCTTTGCTAACAGTGCTTTCATTCATATGTTAAGGGTCCGAGCAGGAAATGAGTATGTCTCCCAAAGTTTCTGCAACCCCCTTACCTGACAGACACTGACTCAGACTAAGCCCTCAGATTTCCTTGAAATGTTATCTACTGTTTGGTCCTTGCCATCTGTATTCCTGTGTATAACAACCCAACAAAAGCTGTTGAGGAAGGGGCTTTTGACCTTTCTCCTCTGAGAGCTTGGCCACCTCTCCTCCCCAAGCAGATCATGTCTTGGTAGTGTTACTTTCATCCGTGGTGGATGGAGAGACTTGCTGGCAAAGTTGCCCCCACAGAGACTGGCCATGCCCTCCAGTGAGTGATCCTCCCTCCTTTTCTGCCACAAAGAAGTCAACCTTCTCCTAAGTGAATCTGGACTAGAACAAATATTGAAGATATATTGATGTGGAGGGACTTGAAGGAATGCCAATTTATAGCTTGCCTAGGGTGTCCACATGTGTCTGTCTCATCCTGGTGGTATATATACATCATGTATGTGTGTAAGTACACCCACAATGATATACAAATATGCAGAGAGCAGTGTTTCCAACGGAAGAGAATACTGCTGATAGTGCAATAACTCTCTTGAAAATGGTCGTTTGGGATTTTACACCCTTTCTTTTGGCCTTCCTGCTTCATGTCCACGTGTACTTCTGATGTTGGCACTGACATACGCTGCATGTATATACAAAACATTTATATCAGCTTTGGACTTGGTATTTTTCTTTATCACGCTGGACATGTGCCACATGGCAAATAGACTCAGTGCTTATACAACAAAATTCTTTCCGACCTTCCTTCTTCCCTGAGTGTAAGATTACATTCATTTGTTTGCTTTTAAAAACCCATGTAACTCTGTCCGCTATAAGTTGGCAAGACATTCCAATGAAGGAGAGCATAGATAAGTACAAGTTTTAGGCCAATTGTTGAGGGTTAAGTCCATTTTTTTATTACAGCAAAGAGAACCCATGTTTCATTTTTTTTTTAAAGAAGAGATCACATATTTCTGTATGGTAAGAATTCAGTCTTTTATTGACAACTGTTGTGAATAAGCATTCAAGAAATATTTCTATTCTTAGTGCCTGGATTTTTAATTTTCCTTACTGTAATTTATTCTTGAGAAGTTATATATATTTTTATATATGCACAATTATGTTTTTATATTTATGTGTACATATATATATTCTCAACCAGAAATGCAGCCAGAATCAATCTTAAGAGAAAGAGATGATATACATTTACTTTATTTCAGAGTAAAGAGAGTCTGAGGGTAGTATTTATTTTTTCAACTAAGTTAAAAATACTCTAGAATTTACTTTCTTTTGGTAGTTACAGTTTTAATTACTATTTCAAAAAGCCCCTGAGAGCATAGCTACATATTATTAGCCAGTCATTTCTTTATTCATACAATCCATAAATATTTATTGCTTACATATTGAACACTCTCCTAAATTCTGAATAGAAACACAGACACGGTCTTTGTGAAATGTACGAACAGCAAATAAAAAGGCAATAGACAAGCACACATATATATGTAGTTATAGTCTAATAACCACCACAATGGAGAATCATAGCAGTTGTGTCAACTTTATAATAGCTGCCCTTTCTCTTATTTCTAACTCTACAAATTCCACTATGATTAGAATTTGGCTTCTCATGTAGATTTGTCTATGGGGAAATAACGTGTTTCTTTATAAACTGAAAATCCAGCCCTCTTGATAGTTTTATTATGGATTATAAAATCAAAAATTGATGTCTCGTGTTTATGGTAAACTATGAATTCTTAGTAGAGTGCATGTAATCACAAGTGCTATTGACTTTGTGCACTGATGGGAGTTAAGCCCTGCTCCCCTCTCCTGCTCTTTCTGCCAACACAGTCTAGTGGAAGGTAGTAATAAGGAATGAAATGCACTTGTTTATAAGTTCTGGAAGTACATACATTAAAAAGCAACTAAAATGCCATTGAGATAGGATATTATTTATTAGACTTTAATAAATAAAGCCAGTAATGTGGCATACAAATATTTGAGTTTCAAAAGTTGTGATCACATTTTCTAGTTCAATACATTGTAAGTCCCAGTTTCATTAAACACACAGTACCTAATTTTCTCTGAAGTAAATTAATCTACTGATATCATATGAACTATATATAACCCATAGATAGTAAGTGGTAGTTCTGAAAACTTGTGTAGTCTTAATCATACTTTTTTCTGTGTGTAATAAAATATTTAAAGTATTACTTCATTATTTCTAAATCCTTCTGCCTAAGGCATGTATATACAATTTTGGCAAATTTAAAGGTTAGCTTAATTTTAGGAATAATTTTGAAATAATTATGCCAAAACTGTAATATTGACATTCCTGGGTGAATGTCATTCTGAATTCCTATAGCAAACATTGCTATAAAATTTTGATTAAATCTGATTCTAGTACATTTACTTAGAACGGTATATTTGTATTTCCACTAAATAGATGTATTTTAAAATACAAATACAATCCAATTGAATAATGTATTTCCCTTTTCAACACTCTGAATAAGAATTGTCAATTATTTGGTAGCTGCTTTCAATGTCTTAGTGATATTATATTTATTTATAGCTGAATGATGTGTAAAGAACTGAGGTCTAGAAATATTAACAGACTGACCCATTTGTACTTAGTAGCTAACTAGTTGTGTAGTCAGAACCTTAATATGTTATGTATATTTTACCATGTTTAAAAAGTATATTAATTTTTGCATGGAAACATAAAAAATCCACCAAAATGTGCATAAAAAACCATAATCAAACACTCCTGGATCTCGTTTGGATGTAGTTCTTCAAAGTATGCTATAAAACATTATTACAAATAATCACTTTTAAGAATTGTCCTTCTAGAAGTGTATAAAAGGTAGTGGACAGAGACTTGACAGGGGTCGTGAACACACAACACAGTGTACAGATGATGTGTTATACAATTGTGTGCCTGAAACCTATATAATTTTGTTAAGCAGTGTCACCCCAATAAATTCAACAAAAAGGAAAAGAAATGAATATCTTTTATGATCCACAATACTTTTTCTTTCTTTATATTTCAACCACAAATCACATGTATAATATAGCGATACGAACAGTTACTCTGATTTTTTAAATAATTTTTATATTCTTATAAAAGTGTACAGATTTTTTTTAGGAAATTATTCTATTTATAGTATCTTCCAGAAGGAATGGGTTTAATTGTGTTTTTGCTGCCAAAGTGGTCCATCAAAACATTTTTGTTCCACGTAGAATAAATTGTATATTCAAAAATTCAAGTGAAAGTCTAAAGTAAAGGTTATTTTTGTGCCATCCTTTGTGGGAGGAGGAATTATTTTGCTTAGAACACATTTAATTTTCTATGAATAAATTACATATGTAAGTCCTGCAGGAGTTGGAAAGCTAACTTATTTGTTCGTTTTTTAAAATCTAAAATATTAAAAGTGTTCCAAAAAATTAGAATTAGCTCAGTTTTTTTCTAGTAATTGAGTTTGAGATTTCTATATTTATTCTTTTCTTTCTGAAAACAAGTATGGTCACTGTTGATTTAGTATGGTTTTTTTTTTTTACATTATGAGCATATGGAAGTTTATATTTTAAAATTCAGTTTGATTAATAGTAAACTCTTAAAATGTCTTTGCATGATAAATCTGATTTTTAAACATTTCAAAAAAATAAAGTAAAGAAAATCTTTACAGGAAACTTGTGTCAGATACACTGTGGATCTGTCTAATGGAGAAAGAAGTCATAAAAAAATACAGCAAAAGGACATCAGAAAGGAAAAGTAAATATTTTCTATACAAAACCTAAAAGAATATTTATTATCCTAAGATACTTTAGTTGTTTTGCCAAGGTCATAAGTTTGAGTAAAGAATATTTATGTGTGTATCTCAGATTGTTAGAGTTAGATCATTGTTACATTTTTTGTTTATTGTTGCTATGTAGCTAATTAACTTTGAGAAAGAAAGTATATTATGGTCTACAATGATCTGTTAAATTATATATCATTAGGTTATTTTTTAAATTATGTATTTATACATGCATTAAATTATGTATATTTCTTTGCCCTTTCAATTGAATCGAATTACTTTTGAATGGATTTTGTCTTATTCATTAATATCCTTTCAGCACTTATGAGAGTGACAAGTACAAAGTAGCTATTTAACTCATTACTTTTTTAAATGTCTTTTAGACTTTCTTTTTTTAGAGAACTTTCAGATATAGAACAGAATTGGGAAGTAGGCATAGAGATGGTCCGTATACACCTTGCCCTCACACAGGTAGAGCCTTCCCCATCGGTAACACCACTCACCAAAATGGTGCTTTTTTTCTAAAACCAAGGATTAACCCACATTGACATATCAAAATCACTTGAGTCCATAATTAGCTTAAAGGTCGCCTTTTGATACTGTGCACCCTATGAGTCTGGACAAATGTATCATGACACATATCCATGATCACATCATGGTTATGTTCAGTGCCCTAAAGACCCTCAGCTCTGACTATACATATCCCAGACACCAGTATTCTTTTTTCTTTTTAAAGATTTTATTTATTTATTTATCTTTAGAGGGGAAGGAGAGACGGAGAGAAACGTCAATGTATGGTTGCCTTTTGTGCGTCCCCTGCTGGGAGTTGGCCTGCAGGGAACCAGCCTGCAACCCAGGCATGTGCCCTGACTGGGAATCGAACCGCGATCGTCTGGTTCGCAGGCCCTTGCTCAATCCACTGAGCTACACCAGCCAGGGCCCGGACACCAGTATTCTTTACATTGTTCCCATAATTGTACCTTTTCCAAAATGTCACATAATTAAAAGCATAGTATGTGGACTTTGTAGATTGGCCTCTTTCACTTAGTAACATGGCAAACCACTTCAAGGTTTTCCATGTCTTCATGGCTTGATAGCCCATTTCTTTTTAAGACTGTATAATATTCTATTATCTAAATATGCCACTTTTATTTATTTATTCATCTATCTATTTACCTACTGAGGGATATCATGGTTGCTTCAAAGTTTTGGCAAATATGAATAAAGCTGCTATAAGCACCCATGTGTGGGTTTTTGTGTGGACATAAGTTTTTAACTCCTCTGGAAATTCCAAGTATGGTGAATGGATCTTATAATAATGGTATGTTTGTTTATAAGAAATTGTCTTCCAGGGTGGCTGTACCATTTTCATGCCTACCAATAAAGAATGGGGGTGCCTGCATTGGGTGTTGTAAGCATTCTAGATAGCAGCCATTCTAAGAGGTGTGTAAGGGTATATAACAGCTGTTTGAATTCACATTTCCATCATGACGTGCCATGTGGAGCATCTTTTTCTATGCTTGTTTGCCATTTCTATATCTGCTTTGGTGAGGTGTTGGTTAAGGTCTTTGGTCCACTTTTAATCAGGTTGTTGGTTTTCTTATTGCTGAGTTTTATAAGTTCTTTGTATATTTTGAATAAGAGTCCTTTATTAAATATGTCTTTTGCAAATATTTTCCCAATCTGTGGCTTGTCTCCTAATTATCTTGATATTATTTTTCACAGAGCAGAACTTTTTAATTTTAATACAATCTAGCTTATCAATTGTTCTTTTCATGTATTTGATGATGTATATAAAGGACATCACCATATGTTTTCTCCTATGCTATATTCTAGAAGTTTTATACCTTTGTATTTTATATTAAGGTCTATGATTCATTTTGTGTTAATTTTTGTGAATGGTGTAAGGTCTGTGTCATGGTTCACTTACATGTTTGTGAGGGTTCAGTTGTTCTAGCACCATTTGCTGAAAAGACTCTCATTACACCATTGTGTGACCTTTTCTCCTTTGTCCAAGAGAAGTTGACAGTATTTATGGGAACTATTTCTGGGCTCTTCATTCTGTTCTGTTGATCAATTTGTTCGTTATTTTGCAGTACTGCAGTGTCTTGATTACTGTAGTATCAGGTAATCAAAATTTGAATCGAAAGTCTTGATGTCAGATAGCGGCAGTCCTCTGACTTAGCTCTTCCTTCAATATTGTGTGGCTATTCTGTCTGCTGCCTCTCCATACAAAGTTAAGAATTGGTTTATTAATACCCATAAAATAATGAGCTGGGATTTAGATTGGGATGGCATTGCATTTAAATATTAATTTGGTGAGAACTGCTAATATTGACAATATTGAGACTTTCCCCTAGAACATGAAATATCCATCCATTTATTTAGTTCTTCTTTGATTTTGTTCATCAGAGTTTTGTAGTGTTTCTAATAGAACTTTTGTACAATATTTTTAAGATTTTTTAATTTTGGTGCTAACATGCATGATATTGTGTTTTAATTTTGGCATCCACTTATTTTTGGTATATGAGGAAACAATGGACTTTTGTATACTGAAATTGTTTTATGGACATTTCTTAGTTTCAGGAGTTTTTTTTATTATTCATTTGGGTTTGTACATGGATAACCATGCCATCTGTGAATAGTGTTGTGTATTTTTTCTCAAACTGTATACCTTTTATTACCTATTCTTGCTTTCTTATTTTAGCAAAGATTTGCAGTGTGATGTTCAAAAGTTGCAAGGGGAGACATCCTTGTCTTGTGTCTCATCTTGGTGGTAAAGTTTTAAATTTCTCACCATTAAGTGTGATGCTCACTGTAGGTATTTGCAGATCATCTTTATCAAGTTTTCAAGTTCTCCTCTATTCATAACTTACTAAGAGTTTTTACTATGCTATTGGATTTTGTAAAAATATTATATCTATTGATATTATCATGTGATTTTATTTTTTAGTCTGATGTAATAAATTACATTACTTGCTTTTTAAAAAAATATTTTATTTGTTTTTTATTTTTAGAGAGAGGGGAAGGGAAGGAGAAAGAGTGGGAGAGAAACATCAATGTGTGGTTGCCTCTCATGTGTCCCCTACTGGGGACCTGGCCTGCCACCCAGGCATGTGCCCTGACTGGGAATCTAACCGGTGACCCTTTGCTTCACAGGCCCGTGCTCAATCCACTGAGCTACACCAGCCAGGGCTCATTACTTGCCTTTTAATGTTAAATGTTTGAAGAGTTTGTCTCTAAAGTATGAGCACTTTTTTAATTAAAACTTTGAGCATCCCAGAACAAAGAGTAGAATCATTACAAAGCTCTGATCTAGACAGAACCAATGGTCTACAGAAATCTTTCAGAATATTTTTATAGTGATACAAGATATAGTACTGTATAGAGGTTATAGCAGATAATTCAGAATAAGCAAAGAATTGTATATTCTGAAAATTTTTAAAAAGAAATAGTACTTGAAATCATCTCCAAAAATACATAGCTTACATTTCTGTATTTTTTTAGCTCAGGATTTGGAATGAAGAAAAATAGAGGGGTAAGGCAAGCCAATAGCCTCTCTAAGTACATACTTTTCTTGACAAATAAAAGCAAATAATGAGCTTCAGAAAACTTTACATTAAAAAAATTAAAGAATTGTGCCAAAGTGCAACTTAGTGCCATAGCAGACTGCCTGAGACTTAGGGAGAAATTGCTTTAGGTACAGAATTCATAGAGGATATAAATGAATAATATTAGAAAATTGAGGGGGTGTTCTCAGTTCAGAGTTTTCAGAGGCTAAATGTCAAGTAAAAAGAGCAAACTATAGATTACCGTTTATAACTTATGCCAAAGCTCCAGAAGAGAACAGCCGGCTGGGGGCTAGGTGTTAGTAGTTGAGAGGATACAGAAGATCAAGGAAAAGATGCGATATTTCAAACTGTGCCGAAGATGACAGTTACGCTATCTTTACTGCGTGAGATAAGGTCACCTGAGGACTTTTAATTTCACTCTTACTGTGTAAACTTCTTAGATATTGTCATTTCCATCCTTACAATAAGAAAAAGTTGGGGAAACAGAATCAATTACTTTTCTTGGACCTATCAAATAACTGAGGTTTGAGAAAAAAACAGCACCCCAAAATCTGGACACATCCCGAGACATACAGCACTCAAAATTTACCTCACCTACAGCAGAGTCACTGGAGCCATAATGGATACAAACATTTAAAAGGTAATTTTAAATAATTATTTGAGACTGAGTATGGGCAGCAAGAGAATAAGACACTTTTTGGGCCATAGTCTTAGACGGACTTTCATGTTTTCATCTTTCCCTCCAGAAACCCCACCAGCTATTCACAATGAGGGTGTGTGAAAAATTCCCTCATGACTGTAGGGGGATGGGGGCAGAGAAAACCTCCGCCAGTCCAGAGACACAGGTACTAAAAAACTGAAGTTTGATCATAAGATTATAGAACATTCCCTTTTGGCCACATATTCCCATCAGGACTTCAGTATAATGACAGTAGACACAGGTACATGACTATAAGACGCACACTCTGACTGAAGAAGAGAACTTTGGGGAGCCTCAGTCCAAGACAGGAGACACAAATAAGGGCGCTAGAAGAATTTTAAGCCTATGCCTACAGCAAACATTAAACACATCCCAGCTCCCAGCCAGATTAACACAAATCACAGTGTTAAAAGCCTACTTACCTCAGTCCCTATTACCTGAAAAATCATGTCTGGCTTTCAACAAATAAAAACAAAGCATGCCAGAAGCCAAGAAAAAAAAATACAGCCTGAATAGACAAAACAGTCTTCAGAACAAATTCAAATGTGACACAGATGTTGGATTTATCAGATAGTTTAAAATAACTATGATTAATATATTATGGATTCTAATGAAACCCATAGATACAATGAAAGTACATATGCGTAATGTAAGCAGACAGATGGAAACTGAAAGAATCCAAAGTAACTTCTAGAAGTAAGAAACAGTGACAGAAATGAAGAATATCTTCCATAAGCTCATCAGCAATTGTGACACAGCTGAGGTGAGTGAATTTGAAGAAAGGTCAATAGAAATTTCATAAACCAAAATTCAAAGAGAAAAAAAACAGTATGAAATAAAAAAGAACACAATATTGGAGATCTCCTGGGAAATTTCAAAAGGTGTTGCAAGTATATAACTGGAATACCAAGAGAAGAAAGTGAGAAAAGAGCAAAGAAATATTTAAAGAAAGACTAATCAAGAATTTTTCTAAATTATAACAGGTAAGAAAACACAGATCCACAAACCAGTGTGGAACACAGGAAATAATGACAGATACTAAATTTTAAAGAAACACCACAACCATTACTCGTTATTTTTGAACCAAAGAAAGCAATGACAAAAAGAAAATATTAAAAGAAGCCTGGAGAATAAAAACATTTTATCTATAGAGGAACAGTGATATTAATTGCATTGTAATATTACTAGAAACCAAGCAATCAAGAAGAAAGTGTACTAAAATATTCATTTTTGAAATAACTTTACATATACAGAAAAATTGTCCTTCAAAATTGAAAGAAAAACACTTTCTTAGTCCAATTAAAATTGAAGCAATTCATCCACAGCAGACCTGCACCTGCAAGAATTTAAAGAAATTCTTTAAAAAGAAAGAAAGAAAAATTCTTCAGGCAGAATAGAGATGATATAGCTCAGAAACTTAGATCTACACAAAGAAAGTGTTGAAAGAATAAATGAAATGAAATAATATTTATTTTTTTTAAATTTACCTTATTAGGGGACTTCCGCCAAGATGGAGGCATAGGTGGAAACACTGTGCCTTCTCCCACAACCAAGTTTGAATACAACAAAGGTTTGGAGAACTAGGACACACCCAAAGACCAGAAAACGAAATTATACGGAAGTCTGACAACTACGAACCATTCAACGGGGACGGTAAGAGAGGCGGAGCCAGCAGCGGAGCTGGGTCGGGCAGGACAGATCCCCCAACCTAGGTGTGCAGGCAGCCCAGAACCAGTCGGGGTGTGGGGCAGACCGCGGGTGCATATTTGCGCACAGTGAGACGGACCATACAGGCCCCAGGGGGCAAACCCAGTGGTGGAGGGCTGACAGCGGTGGCACACTCTCATGCAGTGGAATGAATCGCGTGGACCTGGTGTCGGTGGTGGCTGCGGTGCCAGTGGGGGCCACGGCGGCAGGCGGCAGAGAGAAGCCATTGTCCCTCTTTGACCCCGCCCCCACATACAAGGTCACAACCCAGCGACTTAGTTGCCCTGTTCTAGTGAACACTTTAGGGCTCCGATCCTGCTACGGAACAGGCAGGAACAGCCCAAAAGATGGCACAAGAAGAACTCAAAGTCCCAGAGCCAATAACTCTAAGCGACCAACAAATTGCCAGCCTCTCAGAAGCACAATTCAAGACACTGTTTATCAGGATGCTCACAGAACTGGTAGATTATAGTCACAAATTAGAGGAACATATGAAGGCTAAACTAATTGAAATGAAGGGAGATGTCCAGGAAACCAATAGCGATGGAAAGGAAACTGGGACTCAAATCAATGGAATGGACCATAAGGAAGAACAAAACATCCCACCAGAAAGGAATGAAGAAATGAAAATTCAAAAAAATGAGGAGAGGCTTAGGAACCTCCAGGACATCTTTAAATGTTCCAACATCTGGATTATAGGGGTACCAGAAGGGAGAAAGAAACAGCCACTAGTGGAAAATTTCTTTGAACAAATAATAAAGGAGAACTTCCCCAGTCTGGCAAAGGAAATAGACTTCCAGGAAATCCAGGAAGCTCAGAGAGTCCCAAAGAAGTTGGACCCAAGAAGGAACACACCAAGGCACACCATAATTACATTAGCCAAGACCAAAATGAAGGAGAGAATCCTAGAAGCAGCAAGAGACAAGGGGACAGTCACCTACAAAGGAGTTCCCATCAGACTGTTAGCTGATTTCTCAAAAGAGACCTTCCAGGCAAGAAGGGGCTGGAAAGAAGTATTCCAAGTCATGAAATCCAAAGACCTACAGCCAAGATTGCTTTATCCAGCAAAACTTTCATTTAGAATGGAAGGACAGATAAAGTGCTTCTTAGATAAGGTCAAGTTCAAGGAGTTCATCATCACCAAGCCCTTATTATATGAAATGCTAAAGGGACTTATATAAGTCCCTTAAAGAAGGGACTTAAAGAAGATGAAAAATATTAACAGTGAAAGGACAGCAAACACACAGTTATTAACAACCACACCTAAAACAAAAGCAAACCAAGAAGACAGCTAGATCAGGAGTGGAACCATAGAAATGAAGAACACATGAAGGGTTAGAAACAGGGGGGTGGGAGGAGGAAGAGGGGGGAGAAGGCACAGAAAATAGCATAGATGGTAGGCAGAAAATGGATGGGGGAGGGTGAGAATAGTGGGGGAAATATAGACTCTAAAGAACTTGAGACACGTGGTTATAAACTAAGGGGGGGAGAATGGTGGGGGAGGGAGTGTGCAGGTGGAGGGGGATGAAGGGGGGAATAGAACAACTGTAATGGTATAGTCAATAAAATATATTAAAAAAGAAGGAAAGAAAAAATTTACCTTATTAAATTTATTGTAGTGACATTGGTGGATAAGACCACGTAGGTTTCAGGTGTACAACGCGGTAACACACCACGTCAACACTGCATCATGCGCTCACCACCCAAGTCCACTCTCTTTCCTCCACCCCCTGTCTCCTCTTTGCACTTTTTCACCTCCCCTAACCCCTCTTTCCTTCTGAAAACAAGAAAGGGCAGAAAAAGAAGAAAAAAGAAACACAAAAGTACAATCAACTTAAACAGTCACAAATATGTCGCATATTAATCTGGTGTACCAATAGTTAATTTAAATGTGAAAGACTTTTTAACACCAATTAAAACATAGAGATTGTCAGATTAAACAACAACAACAACAACAACAACAGAAATAGGACCCAACCCTCTGGTCTACAAGAAATTGATTTTAGCCCTGGCCAGTGTGGTTCAGTTGGTGGAGCACCATCCTGAGCACCAAAATGTTGGAAGTTCAATTCCCCATCCAGACAGAGGCTCAGGTTGCGCAGTGGTTCCCTGGTCAGGGCATGTAGGAGAGGGCAGCCAATGGATGTTTCTCTCTCATATTAATGTGTCTCTGTCTCTCTGTCTGTCTGTCTACCTCTATCTCTCTCTTCCTCTATAAAAGCAATGAAAAAAAATGTCCTTGGTGAGGATAAAAATAGTAATAAATTTTAAAATAAATGAATTTTAAATATAAAGACAAAAATATGTTCAAAGCAAAGGAGGAAGGTATAACTTACTAACATAATTTTTTTAAAAAACTGTTATAGAACAGAGACAGTTATCAAAAGGGAGGAAGTTGATGTAATGGGTAGAAAAGGTAAAGGGATTAAGCACAAAAAACCTCATAGACTATGTGGCGATTATCAGAGAGAGAGGGGCGTGGGAGTAGGCAGAAGAGGGTAAAGGAGGGATAAATAATGATGAAAGGAGACTTGACTTGGAGGGGTGAGCACACAATACAATATACAGATAATGCCTTATAGAACTGTACACCTGAAAGCTATAGAATTTTATTAACTAATCTCACTCCCAATAAATTCAATTTTAGAAAACTGGAATATTTATATTAACTTCAGACAAAATATAGTGAAGGATGAAGATTATCAGGTATAAAAAAGAGCATTGTGTGATGATAAAGTGATCAACTATCCAAGAAGTTATAGCAAATCTGGACATTTATACATTCAAGAAGGACTGTCAAAATAGCTGGAGCAAAAAGTAATAAGCCTACATTATCCTAGAACCTAAAAATCCAGAACAGCAAATAACACAAAAAGATGCAAAATATTCTGAGAACTACCTGACTTGAAAGGCTGAAATATTTAGGCTATAAATCTCAAAACACTAATGAAATGGAAATCTTATATGTTATAAGGAAAAGACAATCCACCACATATGTATGCATGCTGTTCTCTTAAAATATCCTCTAATTTTGCTGTCTCAGCCCAGGAATTAACACAATGAAATAGATCTAACAAAAGTAACAAAGAACCGTTAATTTTCTCACACTCTTCTGGATTAATTAAAAATTAATGCAAAATAAGTATTATTTGTTGCGAACAAATTTAATAAATTAACAAAACCACCCAACTTGAATTTTTTAAAAATCTATTTTAAAGGCCCATTGCTTTTAATAGCATAGTAATTTTATTCATTTAAATTAACATCTGACCAATGCATTGGAGGTAATCATATATAATGTCAAACTATGCAAGTAAGTGTTCTCTTTTTGTCATACTGAATGTGAAGTTTATTTGTACCGAGGAAAAGGCTAAGCAAATTTCCAATAACTATAGGGAAAAAATTCACACACACACATACACATTGCTGCCTCTCTGTGTGTTTATAGTATTTACTGTGAGCATATTATGAGCTGACCACTAGGCAGGCACTAGTAAGCAATGAGCAAAAGTAACAGATAAGCTAGCTCATAGTCACATGCCAGTAATGCCAGTATCACCGAAATATCAACGTTTGGATACTTAAGCCATGAGAATGGTGTTTGAAATTTTTTTATGTTTAAAGAAATACAACATACTTGATATGTTTAAGACATAAAATGTGCATAATATTTTTAAATAATGAGATAATATAAAAATAACCATACTTTTGAAGGGGCAGGGATGAAAGTGGGGAGAAGATGGTGAAAGTAACTCAAGTCTCTAGAGCTCAAGGTTCTAGAAAAGAAAAGTAAGTTTTAAATTTTAAAAATTCAATGGAACAGAACTGACCCAGAGATGAGAACATATCTGAACTGTATGTGAGGTACTACAGTGCAACCCAGAAACCTATGGAGAGGAAAGGAATTACAACAGAGGAAAGAGATAAGAGAAAAATATGAAAGACAAATGAAAATTTCTAATATATATCTAAATAGGAAGAAAATAGAGCAAAATGAAGGTAAGTGATATTTGAGAAAAAATAACAGATTTTTCAAGAACTGAAAACAACTCCACAAATTATAGATAAAGAAAACATGACATATGATGGGGGACCCCACAAAAAAGCAGAATTATCTTCTGGGGGGCAGGCCCCTAGTAGTACAGGCTTTTCCTGCTAGGTGAGTGTTCTAGAAAACCATCTGTACTAGCAGGTGGTGTTGTGAGAGACTGCATCTAGCCTCAGTGAATTTTTTAAAGACTTCTTCAATGTGTTTGCCATTTTTTTGATGGGTGATTTATGAGTACACCTTCCTGCACCATGCTGAGGGTTCAGCAGTTTTTGACCAAAAAAAAAAAAAAACCCCATGCTGTGCCTTCCTTATTTACCTGATCTTGTCCCAGGCGACTTGCTTGACTTTTTTGTTTTTGTTTCCCTGGATGAAAAAAGTGCTTAAATGGAAACATTTTGCTGATGTGGAAGGTGAAACAAAAACCAGGAGAAGCATTAGAAGGCATCAAATTCAGTGTGTTCAAATGTTTTCTGAGCAGTAGAAAAAAATGTCTTGATGGGTGTATTGAATCAAATGAAGAGTTCCTTGAAGGTGACTGGAGTTTAAACATGTAAGAATAAATACACAATTTTTAAAAATAAATTCTATGTGGGGGTAGCCTCTGTATACTATGTTGTATGAATACAAAGATATTCAGTGACATAGTGTGGTTAATCAGGAAGTAACCAAAGACTTTGGGAGAATCTTAACAGCAGGCCAAGACAAAATGGAGATCACTTAACAAAAAACTATAAAAGAATGATAACACATCTCCAAAAGGTAAGGAAAGTGAAAAAGTAAACTAATACCTCCAAAAGTTGTGTTTAATTTTTTTTAAACTAATGATAACTATCAGCCCTGACTAGTGTGTCTCAGTGGATAGAGTACAGGCCTGTCAACCGAAAGTTCACTGGTTCAGCCCTGGCTTGTGTAGCTCAGTGGATTGAGCGCAGGCCTGAAAACCACAAGATCGCAGTTCGATTCCCAGGCAGGGCACATGCCTGTGTTGCAGGCCAGTTCCTGGCCCCTGGCAGGGGACGAATGAGAAGCAACCATACATTTATATTCCTCTCTCTTTCCAGCTTTAACACGATGAATGAGGGAGAAAAAAAGACTATAAGAGGAAAAACAAGTTTACCTCTAATGGTCTTTCTTTAAAAAATTTCCAAAACATATGCTGCAAGAATAAGGAAATAATTTCACTACAAAGCAAGTAAGCATTGCAAAATGAAATGATGAGCAAAGAAATTATTAAACCAGTAAAAAATTTGAAAAATATTGTTGTATAAAATAATAAGTAATAAAACTAGAATAATATTTATAATAGTAATATTTTAATTTGGATTTACTTATGTAAAAAGGATGAAATTAGAGCATTGGACAATACTAAAGGGATTAGGGTAGAATTTCCTAAGATTCTATGTTTTCTGGTGGAAGCTAAATTATGAATTAATTTAATATCTATAAATTAATTTAGTATGCACACTAGATTTTCAAGTCTAAACTTAAATATTAACATTATATTTGTAATTTTCAAATTAATATGTTTAATATATAGAATAAAGCTGACAATTTAAAAAATCAACTTATAAAATTAAAAGAATCATGAAAGGTCATAAAATATAGAAGATATAGAAAGCATAATATCTACAGATGTACAAAGAAAATGATGGGGCAGTATAAAGACAGAGGCTATCAGACTGAATTGTAAAAGGAACAAAGAGAACTCAAACAGCAAAACATCAACATTCAGCCATATGTTTTTTCTAAGAGATGCATCCATAAATAGTAAGAATTTGAAAGTAATACATTGGGGTGGAAAAGAACACTGAGAAAATAGCAGCCTAAAGAAACTGGAGTAGTTATATACTATTCCCAGACAAAATAGATTTAGAACACAAAACACCTTTATTAGAAATAGCTCTAGATAATAATTTGTAAATGTTGAATTCACCAGAGAAATATGCCAAGTCTTAACTTGTGTTCACCCAATACAACATTTAAAGGAAAGCATAATACTGTAGGGAAAATGGGCAAATCTTTACTTCTCTTAATATTAATAGGGAAAGTAAAGATAGAGGCTAGTAAGAATATATGGAAGCTCTGAACAGAACCCTGCCTTGGATCTCAGTTTCAGTCAAAATGAAACAAGTATTTGTACTGTACTTGAATAAGAATTAAATTTTAAAAAAATAGCACCTACCTTAAAAAAAATAAATAACCAATGACAATAAACTTACTTGTTAGTTTGTTCCAGGCAAAAACAAACAAGAAAAGAAAAGAAAACGAGTATTTGTAAGTGGCCCAGATCTTGGCTCAGAACTCAACCCCTCTCTCTCTTTCTGACCTCATCTCATATGACTGCCCTTCTCATTCAGATTGTTCCAGCTCTCGGTCTGGTCTGCTCACTCCAAAGCTGTGAGACGGGGCTCTGCACTGATTGCCTCTTCTATGAACGGTGATCTCCAAGATTACTTCCTTTGTTTGCTGAGACATCATCTTCTCAGCGACCACCCTCTTTAAAACGCAATGGGCACTTGAATTATCAGGGGATTGCTTTGTAAAGTATATGATTGTTTAACCACTATGCTGTACACCTGAAACTAATACTGTATAATATTGAATGTAAACCATAATTAAAAATAACTAAATATAAAAGCCCAATGCAAAACCCACCCCACTCTCCCTATTTTTTATCCTACCTTATTTTTTATTTATCACTTATCTTCTTCTAGCATATTATATAACATATCCATTTTATTTTTGCATTTACTGTTAATAGTTTGCCTTAAAACCCTACACTTAAATGTAAATTATACAGGGGAAGTAGAGATATATACCAAGTGCACAGAACAGTGTGTGGCACATGAAATGTACTCAGTAAATATGTGTTGATTGAATGAAAGGACTGGAACTTGAGTTGTGATGGGCAAAGTTAAGCCAAATATACAGAATAAAAGACAGAGGCAAGAATTTTTTCCCATAGGAATTCAATTTTGAGAAATAACAAACAAGGGACATTGGTGGAAATCAGAAAAAAATAAACCGGGAATAGTGCCAGAGTAAGACACTTGATGTATTGTCATCTGATACTCAGTTGCCAGACGGACTTCCTTAAATGCTCCCCAGTTGGGAATAACACTGATAACAGAGAGTGGAGGATCCTGAGCACTTCCCGGTGGGGCTAATTACATTTTGAATGCACACTCCTGTGTTCTAGAAATGGACACATCACTGTACCTTATCTCCAGGAACTTATAATCTGGTGTAAGAGAAATGTTTACCAGAAAAATATTTATGTAAATCAAAACAAGGAAGTAGTAATGTATCTAAATGCATTGATTAAAAAGTATTTTTACTAATAAAAGCACAACTTTATAATAGAAAACAATACAATAAAATGTTGTACAATACCCAGGTGTATATCTATCTCAAATTAAGAAAATTATTATTCACATTCTACAAGTACAAAAAATTAAAATATTTCTTCTGAAAGAATATGTTCTACAAAAACAGGAGATACCAAGTTAGAATTTATCAATTTATTATTTTGCAATGCTGGCAATTCTCTGTTATCCAACTCTAATTTTTATTGGTTATGGATGTATAAGCTTCTTTACTACTTGTCCATTTTTAATCTCATGCATTTCTTTTCCGAAAGCCTTGTGTGTAGCCCCATCTATTCTTCTAAAAGTATTTCAATACCTCAGCCTCCTCCTCTACTTCGTAACTGGAAAAAGGAAATGAATGTTAACTCCTCAGGAATGGTAGCACACAGTGTTAACATCCTTCCAATGCTAAAATTGGGATGAGAAAACCAAGTAAAGAGAATGTGACTAGAGAATGTTTTAACTCTCTCTGGCCACCGTACAAAACTTAATATAAGAGTGTCTCCCAGGATCCAAGGATCATGGTCTTTACAGAAGATTTCGTAATTCTGGTGAGTTTGTTCAAGTTCATTTGACAGTCTTGGCTTTAAAAGATATTTGTGGAATTAGACAATAATCACAACTGGCCATATGCCTAGTTTTAAATACACATTTCTTCTATTTAGAATATAAAGTTTTTTGCTTTGTCATTAATTTTTTCAGCTGAATGTTTCTATATTAGACAGGAAAAATGATGATTTTTATCCATTGCTTTAGAAGCTGCATGAAAATTATACCCTTTTGGGGAGGGGATTTACTCCCTAATGTGTTGGGAATAGGCTTTTATAGGATAATGTTAACTTCTGTCATTATAGAAAATGCTATTTTACTACTTACTGTTTACTGTTCTCTTTCAACACACAGAGACAAACTCATGATGGACTATGGGGAAAAAATTAACATTTTTAATGTGCAATTTTCATTAGTTAACATTTTAATGAGGTTGTATAAGGTGATTGAAATAAATGTAGAAAATTTGACTTATCGTTATTAAAGTATATATTTAAGCCTAAAAACCAAGTTTGTAATTCCTTCAATATCAAATAAATATAAGAAAATATATGACATTATTTCTTCAAATCAAATCAAATCAATTCCTGTATGTGCCACCAAGATTATCCCAAAATGCTGCCAGTTATTATTACAAAAAGCATGAATTCTAAGACAAATGATACACTTTCAAGTGAAAATAAACCACACAGTCTATTTTTCAAGTGAGTTTTAAATGTTAATATATTATTCACATTTTGATATATGTTTTTAGACTTTAGTGTTAAAATGGTTGTATCTGCCCTCTTTCATGTGGGATGAAATTCAGATGTATTAATAGCAATGACACACTGTTGTAGGATACAGACATATTTTAATAGCAATTATAATTAATACAATATGTTTATTCTTCATAGTATGAGGCAGTAAGCTGAGGATATTTTGAACAGAACCATTCTGAAAAGAGAAACACATGGGCCATGAAAATTAATGGAACAACTATTCTCAGCTAGAGACAAATTTGTGGAAGAATTATTGATAGACATGAAAATTTATGGAGGAAGTTCTGCTTCCACTAATGACAGAGCAGCTCCCATCAGACCTTTCCTCCAACAGACAACAGTTATAATCTCTAGGGCATGAATAAATAAATAAAATAAGCAATTATCTGGCGGCACTGGAGAAACATCAAAGAAGAAGATGCGGAAGAGTCACCATTTGGAAAATGACAATGGCACGAGACTGGGTTCCCACTTTTTGAGCTTTTCCCTGAAGGCAGGCCCCTGTCCCTGACATGGAAGGTGGCAAGAATTCATAGAAACTTGCAGCCTTAATGGCTTGAAGAACTGCAGGAAACAGTTTGTGGCTATCACAGCAACTGGAAAGAAAAAAGGAAATGCAACAAAGAAGAGATCCCTGTTTCAAAAGCCCCATATTCTGTTTATGAACTCTGTCCAAATCTGGCTAACACTTGAATGCATGTGGTAGAATCCAAAGAGCCCAGGCAAGACTAAAAAAGAACTAAAATGAGATCCCAGTTGCTGTCCACCCAGGAGAGGTTGTATTGCATTTGTGTTCAGCCTGGTTAACTATGTAATAACACAAACGCAATCCAATAATCTTTTGAAGACTATAATCAAAACTGGAATCTCTATAATACCCTCATTCACAATGCCAGGAAAATATGAAAATTTGAAATGTATTCAAGAGAAATTGCAACCAATCTGACATAACCCAGATGCTGGAATTAGACAAGGATTGTAAAGCAGCTGTTGTAATTATGTTCATGGACATAAAGAAAAATAAGCTTGTAATTAAAAAAAAAATAAGAACTCTTAAAAGAAAAATGAAAACAGTTAGAAAATACCAAATGGAAATTGTAGGACTGAAAAGTACAAAATCTGAGATAATTTATGTAATATACAAGATCAGAACTAAGGGGGGAAGAGGGAAGAAGAGAGGGAGAGAGGCAGAGAGAACTATAGCCAGAGAACTGCTCAATGTGAAAAAATAAAATTATCCTTCATCTTCATGTTGTTCCTCAATGGCAAGAATAAAGACAAAATAATGACAAGTGTGTGTTCATTAAGTAAATAACAATGGAAGAATAGACAAGACAATTCACCATACTGTCTTTTTAACAACCAAAGAAGGTGCGTAATTGTTCTTTTACAATGATATTTTAATTAAACACCTTTAGGAAGGTACACATGTGTTATACCAAAACATAACTAAAGGATAAGCACAGGACATACGTTGTTTTATAATTTTTAGTTTGATATGTGGTAATAGAGTCACAGAATTTGATTCCCGGTTACCAGAAGCTGCTACCACAAACAAAAATTAAACCATCTTTCTATCCTTACTGAGCACTTACCTCTTTTTACGTTTCATTCACCTAGAAACGCCAAAGAGCTAAAATGGCTATGATTAAAATCTGTAATCTAAAAGAGGGAAAAACCACAGATTTTGCTGGAATAGCCTTCTATCAATTACTTTGATTTAAAAAAAAACAGCTTTAATATGTGGATTAGCAAAATCTCGTGTGAGGGCACATATAAAGAGATTCAAAATTAAGTGATTGTGATCGACCATTTTCTAAAAGAAATTCTTGTTCTAGGACAAAGTTCAAAGTATATTAGTTACCTAAGACATTGAATATATATATATATATACATATTTTCCTTTTGTGTATATCTCTAATAATGATCATAATGCTAATATTCATAATGTAAAGAATTTTAATAGAAAATTAGGGAAATAAACTCAAGCTTTTTCCATCAGCAGTGTAAAAAGTGTCTACACATTGAAAGATGAAAATAAAAATGGAATCATGTAGTCTTTTATTTGACTTACTTTAGATTATTATGACTTAGTTACCATCCAGGCTTTAGAGGTGAATTTTCTTCCTGTTACTGCAAAATACTTAGGTGTTGCAAAATTGAATCTGCACAAAAATTTAGAACAAAATATTTTAAAATAATATTTAAATTTATATAATTAAAATATTAGCTCAATTTAATATTGCTAGTGATGTTATAACAAAATAGATAGCTAAGAGTAGAAAATTACTTTTTATGTCCATAAACATTTTTATGCCTATAAACATTTGCTCAAGGAAAAATAGCCATTCCTTTCTTGAAGTAATATACTTTTTTCCCCTGAAAGTTGAATAGACATTTCCAAGACAGAACCAATTATTTTATACACCTTCCTCAAACCTATAAATTAATTTAACATATTAGATGTCAAATGTTCTAGTTTAAAAAATATTTACTATTCAAAATCGTAGATATATGAATTAAGGAGAAGAATGGATTTGGTCTCTGGAAGATTTTACTATTTTGCTTTTTTATAAATTAACAATATTCAACTCCTAACATGTATTTAATTTTAAAATATACTATAGAGATGCTATTTTAAATGTAGCATTTTAAATTTATCTTATTCCAGAAGAAGGTTATAAAGTATTTATTTCAGTGGAAACTGATTTTATAAGATATAAGAGCTGTGTTTAGCTAAATGTTTATTCCATTATATAGACTTTTGTAAACAAATATTTGAAATTTTTAACAAAAATTGTATGGCCATTTCCCTTTATACATTTTGAACTTTTGTAACATATAAGCACTGTTTTGTATAATTATCAAGGTTTAATTTTTTACTTTGAAAAAAATATTTGATTAAATTAAAATTTTATATTACAGCAAATTGTTGACTTTTGAAAGACATGGTCTTTTGCAGACTTAAAATAACAATGTTTAAAAGAAAATTCAAAGGAAGAGAAATGCTTTAATGACAAATCATAGAAATATTACTGGAGCATTTGATGTTCACATTCAATGTTTTCCTTGGCTGAATAAAGAAACCCAAAGATCTAAAGGTACTTTTATTTCTTTTTAAACAAATTTGGAGAGTGTATCCCCAATGGGCAAAGTGGGAAAAGAGGAGGATAAAAGTAAGTGCAGTAGAAAGAAACCTTTATATTTTCAAAAACTTTGATCTTTGCATAAGGAAGTAGTTAGAGCATGGAATTACATAATACTGTTTGTACATAAAATACTCAGATACTTAATTATAGATTTTACTCCAGAAATTTACAGAGAAGTGATATTCTGTACCTATTCGAATTACTCCAAATAATCACAGTTAATTTTCTCTGGTTATTTTCTCTGTACTTTAATTTCTGTGATGTGATGCCTCAGAGGTCCTTGTTTTAAGACTATAACTAATAAAAACACCACTGATTCAGTGATGGTTTCTAAACAATCTCATTAGTGGTGACTATAGGGGAGAGAGAGGTACTGATAAGCCCTAACTCCCTGGATAAGCCTTCTTACAGGTCATGTAACGACAGGAGCTGTATATTTTTTACTTTGTTTCTCTTGTTAGTAGTGCCCTTTGAGTTTAAAAATTCCAAAGTTTTCTTATATGCACACAATCATAGGTAATCAAGAAAGGTGAAGATGACCAAGTAGAAAATAAAAACTTAATGTCATATCTTATGCCTAATATATATTTTCCAGGTAAAAGTGGCATGCTGAAAAAATAATTTATTATTATTGCTAACTATGTTCCTTAACTGTAATAAACAGAAATTTAAATTTTAACAATAACAAAGATATACTTTCTTGGTTTTTATAATCAACAGTTTTTAACTCCTAACTAAATTTTAAAATAGAGTATACAAATAATATTTTATTTTATTTTTAATTAAATTTATTGGGGTAAATTAATCAATAGGATTATGCAGGTTTAAAGTGTACAGTTCTGATACATGATCTTTATATTGCTTTCTGTGTCCTCCATCCAATGTTAAAATCATCTTTCATTACCATATACTTGCCCCCTTTTAACCCATACTACCTCCCTACCCCCTTCCCTTTGATAACCATCATACTGTTTGTCGATGAGTTTGAGTTTTATATCCCACATATGAGTGAAATCTTATGGTGCTTAGATTTTCCTGGTTAACTTATTTCACTTAGCCTAATATTTGCAATATTTTTTAAGATTTTATTTATTTATTTATTTATTTATTTATCTATCTTAGAGGGGAAGGGACAGGGGGGGAGAGAGAGAAAGAGAGAGAGAGAGTGAGAGAGAGAAATATCAATGTATGGTTGCCTCTCATGCGTCCCCTGCCGGGAACCGGGAACTGGCCTGCAACCCAGGCATGTGCCCTGACTGGGAATCGAACCTCGGTCAGGTGGTTGGCAGGCCCCCGCTCAATCCACTGAGCTATACCAGCCAAGGCTAGATAGCATTTTAAATTTAGCATTTAAAACACATATACATTGTATAAGTTGAAATGAAATTCTATAATTAAGATTTAAAAATGTTTGCACATAGTTCATGACATCTTCTTTTTCTTTTTGACACTGGCTGCTCCTTGTTTATTTCTCACTTGGTGCAAGGCACAAGGTTACCTACCGGGTGTTGGGAAGGCTCACATGTGGCTTGGAACTCTAATAAAGACTGGGACTCTCTCAACTTCCTTTTTGGTGTTTTGCTGTTTTGATCTGAAAGAACTGACCTCGGACTGCTTCCGCCTGCCACAGCCTGCCTGGTGTTCCGGGTGGAGTGAGGAAGGGGAGGGGGTGGGACAGGAGGGTTAGGGTGGAGCTGGAACGAGCCTAGCACCTCTGGAAGTCTGATGGCTGCTGGCAGCCACTCAGGATGGAGACCTGATGTTGACTTTGCCAGGCTGACCACCAGGTGGCTTCCTTGTGGCTTCCAAGTCGCAGGTGATCTCACTGCTGGAGGCCTGGGGAAATTTGAGTGCTCTGAGGATTCCAAAATGGTGGCCATGAATGGGAGAGTGAACTTCCCCCAAAAGAAGCTTGCCTACCAGTGACCCAGGTCAGCCTTGGGGAGACCAGGGTGGTGGGGGATGACTTCCGCAGGGCACTCAGCACTTCCACAGGAGCTGTTACTGGAAGTGGAGCCCAGGCGATCCCAGCAGTAGTGGTGGATAGCCACGAGCCAGCCTCTGGAGGGGGTGGCTGTTATGCTCTTGCTTGTGGACTGGTGGAAACCTTGGTGGTGACCCCTCGTGGACTTTGGCACATGATCATGGGTGGCGGGAAGCAGGGTGCTCGGCCATGGAGCCCATTTGCAAAGGACAGTGCAGTAGGCTCACCTAAGAGTGAGCTGGACAGTGGTCTCATAACATTTTCTTAAAATTCCTTGTATTTCTGTGGTGTCAGTTGTTCCTTCTCCTTTATCATTTCTGACTTTATTTATTGGGGTCCTCTCTCTTTTTTTCTTGATGAGTCTGATTAAAGGTTTATTGGTTTATTGCACTTGTCTTTTCAAAGAACCATTCTTTTTTTTTTTTAAGATTTTATTTATTTATCTTTAAGGGGAAGGGAAGGAGAGAGGGAGAGAAATATCAGTGTATGGTTGCCTCTCGTGCACCCCCTGCCAGGAACTGCATCCCCTGCAGGGAACCAGCCTGCAACCCAGGCATGTGCCCTGACTGGGAATTGAACCTCTATCCCCTGGTTCGCAGGCCCATGCTCAATCCACTGAGCTACATCAGCCAGGGCTCAAAGAACCATTCTTGGTTTCATTGATCTTTTGTATTGTTTTATTTTTCTTAGACTCTGTTTTGCGTATTTCTGCTTTGATCTTTACTATTTCCTTTCTTTTACTCACTTTGGGCTTTTTTCATTGTTCTTTTATTCTAATCCCTTTAGGTGTAAAGTTAGAGTGTTTGAGATTTTTCTTGTTTCTTGAGCTTGGCCTGCAATGCTATGGGACTGCAGAAGGCCAATGCTATGGGCTGGCCTTTTTGGGACTGCTTTGGCTGTGTCCCATTGATTTTGGGTTCCTGTGTTCTCATTTTCATTTGTTTCCAGGGATCTTTTGATTCCTTCCTTGATCTTGTTGTTAACACATTCATTGTTTGGTAATACGTTAGGTAGCTTTCATGTCTTAGAGTGCTTTCAGGTTTTTTTCTTGTGATTAATTTCTATTATCATACCATTATTGTCAGAGAAATGTTTGATACATTTAAGTCTCTTAAACTTATTGAGACTTGGTTGGTGTTCTAACATGTCATTCATCCTAGAAAATGTTCCATGAGCACTTGAAAAGGACATATATTCTACTCCTTTGGGGTAAAATGCTCAGAAAATATTAATTAAATTCATCTGATCTAGTGAATCATTTAAGGCTACTGTCTCCTGGTTGATCTTCTGTCTGGAGGATTTATCCATTTATTCCCTGTCTGGAAGATGTAAATAGGGTCTTAAAATTCCCTGCTACAGCTGTATTACTGTCAGTCTCTCCCTTTATGTCCATCAAGATTTGCTTTATATATTTGGGTGCTCCCATATTGGATGCATAAATGTTTATAAGTGCTCTATCTCTTGTTAGAATGTTCTATTAGATTATGTAGCACCCTTCTTTGTCTCCTACTATTGCCTATGTTTTAAAGTTTATTTTGTCAGATATAAAAATTGACACCCACTATTTTTTCTTTCCATTTGCATGAAATATACTTTCTATCCCTTTACTTTTAGTCTGTGTGTGTCTTTCATTCTGAGGTGGATCTCTTATGGACAGCATATATATGGGTCTCATATCCTTACCATTCAACTGTCCCATATCTGTTGATTGGAGTATTTAAACTATTTACATTTGAAGTATTTATTTAGAGATATGTATTTATTGTGATTTTATTCTTTATAACTATGTTTCACTCTTGTTTTTTGTTTTTCTTCTTAAAGAAGGCTTTTAACTTTTATTGTAATACTGGTTTAGTGCTAAGAAATTCCTTTAACATTTTCTTGTCTGGTAAGCTTTTTATTTCTCCTTTGATTTTAAGTAATAGCTTTGCTGGGTAACTTAGTCTTGGTTGTAGGTCATGCTTTTCATCACTTTGAATATATCATGCCAGTTCCTTCTGGCCTGAAATGTTTCTGTTGAGAAATCAGCTGACAGTCTAATGGCAACTCCTTGTAGGCAACTGTCTTTATCTGGCTGCTTTTAAGATTCTCTGTCTTTAACCTTTGACATTTTAATTATGATGTGTCTTGGTGTGAGCCTCTTTGGGCTCATCTTGTTTGGGACTCTGTGCTTTCAGGACTATGTGTCTTTTTCCTTCACCAAGTTAGGGAAGTTTTAGTCGTTATTTCTTCAAGTAGGCTCTCGATCTCTTGCTTTCTCCCTTCTCTTTCTGTTGCCCCTATGATGCAGATGTTTTTATGTTTCATGTGGTCTCAAAGGTTCTTTAAACTCTCCTAATTTTTTTTAAATCATTTTATTTTTGCTGCTTTAACTGGGTGTTTTCTGCTGCTTTGTCTTCAAAATATCTGATTCAATCCTCTGCTTCATTCAACCCACTCTTTATTCCTTCTAAAGTATTCTTTATTTCAGATATTGTATTCTTCATTTCTGACAGGTTCATTTTTATGGTTTCTGATGTATTTTTTGCTACACTCCTTATACTCACACTAAATTCCTTGAGCATCCTTATAACAATTTTTTTTCAATTCTATATCTGGTATGTTGCTTGCCTGAATTTCATTTAGCTCATTTTCTGGTGATTTCTTCTACTCTTTTATTTTGGGCATGTTTTTTGGTCTCCCTAGTTTGGCTACCTCTTTTTGTGTTTGTATATATCAGGCAGATATGCTATGTCCCCCAGTCTTGGTAGGGTGGCCTTATGTAATAGGTTTCTTGAGAGATCTGATGGTGTAGTCTCCTACATTGCCTGAATTTGGCAATACAGAAATATTTCTTGTGTGGGGTATATGAGTCCTCCTGATATAATTAGCTCTTAATTGCTATTGGCCCATTCATGCATGGGTTTGACAAGGCTTAATCTCCGCCATGGCATATGAGTTGATGTGCAGGTGATAACCACACGATGCAGAATTTGCCTCAGCTGGGTCAGTGCTTGCTGAGATCTCCTTGTGTATGTGCTGTTTGCAAAGACTTCTGGATCTTGCTGTGGTTGTGTGAAACTGGTCACTGGGTGTTGTGGTTCTGGGCCTCTTAAGAAGTACTCTGGTGCAGGCCAATGTCAGACAATGCCTGTGATTGGCCCTGGGCAATCTGTTTGGAGCTATAAAGTGATCCACAGTTTGTGGCTGCCTCTGCTAGGTCTGGTGGTGCACAGGAAGAACCAAGCTGTGCACCAAGGCCAGCTCTTACCAGCACTAGTTCCGAGGCAGGTCAGCAGAAGGCCCGAGGTACCCTTAGACCCACCTCTGCCTGCCTCTGCCTGCTGGCTGCCTCTGGGGGCACTCTAACGGCACAAGGAAGGTTCTCAATAAGTCACCACGTAGGGGCAAATGATATTTACCAAATTGGTACAGGTTCAATGTCAGTGCCAGTGCTTGGTCTGAGGCCATTTCAGGAAAGTCCCAGTGTATACCAGTCTGACTGCCACCGACTGGGTGCCTGCAGACCTTTGTTGTGGGGTAGGGTCTCAGAAATCATCAGGGTGAGGCCCACAGAGTGTATCAGGCCCTAACAGACCTACATTTGGCCATGTGAAAAGGGGGCCTTGCACTGTTTGGCATGAGGAAAAAATGGCCCCCACCTTGAAATCACAGAATTCAGTATGTCTCAGATTTTGCCAGGAGTTCAAGCTCAGAAGGGAGGTGCTATTGAGACTTGGGATGGTGGAGTTAGTGGTCTTCCATGATGGAGAGGTGTCAGTCAGGTTTGGGGCAAGGGGATGAGGCTGGCCGGCACCCCAGAGCCATACAACTCCGTCACTGACATGCCCTGAGTTTGCCCATACCTCCACAGCCATGCCCAGGCAGTTACCCTCAGTAAAGCGTGAGCTCCACAGGGTGAGACAACAGGGAATCCAGAGAGTGGGGCTTTTGCATTCCCCCAGGCTGATGCCCTAAGGACAGGAGTGCTCCACCAAAGAGAGATGTCATCTGTGATGTGGGAGAGGGACTCAGCTAAGGTATCCTCATGGTTGTCCCTTAAGCTCTCCCCCCCCAGAGCCGCAAACCTCAGTCTCTGCTCACATGATTCTAGTCTACTCTGCCCTCCTTTACCTAAGCCTAGGGTGAATGGCTGTGAACAAAATTTTGTGTAATGGCCCTTTAAGAGAGCACCTGTGTCTCTAGTAGACCGCTGTCTCTTGCTTGCAGACAGAATCTTCACTGATTTTAAAAGCCAGATGTTACCTGGGTACCTCTTCCTGGTTCTGGTGCTCTGAGCTGGGGAGCCAGGCATGGGATTGAGACCCCACATTCCCCAGGAGAAATCTTTGTAGATGAGATATCCCAGGAGAGCAGAGCCAGCCCTTTTCACCTCTCCTCCTTTCCTCCCAGTTTTGATGTTCCTTCTTCTGTAAATGCTTGGTTATAAGACTTTTCTTTAGCTAGTTTTCAGCTGGTTATTTGGGTTGATTCTCCTATATTTTAGATGTAATTCAAGTTTGGTCCTGAAAGGAAGCGGGTGTATCTTCCATCTATTTTGTTGCCATCTTGGATTTAGGGTTCAGTACGTTCAATGGATTTTGACAAATTGTATATTTGCATGTATCTGCTAATACTATATTATATCAAGTAGTTTCACTGTCCCAAAATTCCTCTGTGTTCTGCCTGTTCATACCTCCTGCCCCCACCCCTATTTCCTAGGAACGATTCAGCTTTTTACTGTCTCTAAGCTTTTGCCTATTCCAGAATGTCATAGAATTGTAATCATAATATGTAATCTTTCAGATTGGCTTCTTTCACTTTGCAATATACATTTAAGGTTCTTCCATATCTTTCATGGCTTGATTGCTCATTTCATGCTAAGACTGAATAATATTCCAGTGTCAAATGTACACTACCTTATTCACCTATTCACCTATTGAAAGATATCTTGGTTGCTAACAAATGTTGCTGTTTAAAGATATTAAAATATTCTTCTGCATAGTTTCATGTGGACAAAAGTTATCAACTTCTTTGCATAAATACCAAGAAGCACAATTGCTAGATAATACGGCAAAAGAATGTTTAGTTTTATAAGGAGCCACAAAACTCTCTTACCAAATGGTGTACCATCTTGTATTTATATCAGAAATGAATAAGTGTCCGTGTTGCCCCACATCGTCCCCAACATCTGGTGTTGTCAGTGTTTTGAATTCTGGCCAATCTAATAGGTGTATAGCAATTTTCCTATAAACGCTTATTAGTTGCAAGAGTTTTTTGGTTGTTATCCTTTTGAACTTTCTACAAAGACAATAATGTTATCAACAGCTACAATTTTATTTTCTCCTTTCTAATCTGTATAACTTTTATTCCCTTTACTTGTCTGATTTCATTAACTAGAATTTCCTGTACTATATTGAAATAAAGTATTGGGGAGGACATCCTTGCCTGTTCTTTTCTTCGCAGAAAATACTCTAATTTTTCACCATTAAAGTATGTTACTGTAATGATGGTCTGATAAAATGAGTTAGGATATATATTCTCTCTTACTCTTTGAAGGGGATTGTAGTTCTAGAGAATTGGTGTAATTTCTTGGTTAAATGGTAGAATTCACCAGTGCACACATCTGGGCCTAGTTTTTTTGTTTTGAAATGTTATTAATTATTAATTTGATTTATTTAATAAATGTAGACTTATTCACACTGTTTATTATTCTTTGTGTGAGTTTTCAAAGATTATGTCTTTCAAAAATTTATTTCTTTTTTCTAGGTTCTTAATTTTATGAGCATAGAATTGCTCATAGTATTTCTTTTTTTCCCTAGAAGTGCTATTTATTTTCTTTTCTAGCAGCATATTTATCCTTATTTAGACTGTGTCCATGGAATACAGAGCAAGGGAAGTAAGTACTGTGTCATATTACAATAGAAAGTCAATTTAACATCTTGATAATCAGAAAAATATGCATGCAATAAGTAAATTGTACAATAGTTGCCTATATAATTTAAATTTAAGGTAAATTAGGGGAAACCTACAAAATTATAATCTGTGAGCTTTTATCACACATAACATTTACATTCTGCATACTAGAATAAAATGATTAATACTGCATATAACTTTTTCTTTTTCTTTTTTTTTTTGTTGTTGTTCAAGTATAGTTGTCTCTATTTTCCCCCACCACTCTCCCCTAACCACCCACACCCACCTCCCACCCTCAATCCTACCCTCATTGGCTTTGTCCATGGGTCTGTTACACATGTTTCTTTTTTTTTCAAAATTATAAAACTATCCCATGTTATTTTATTAACTTCAATTCATTTCTCCAGTCTGCCTAATCTTTTCCAATCCTAATTATGCAATCAAATATATTCAACATTTATTATCTACTCCATGACAGGTTCTCTGTAGGTTGACTTTAATTTCCACAACAAGCCTGGAGGTATTATTAGCATTCCTATTTTTATAGGTTATAAAACTAAGACTCAGCACTGGCTTGTCCAAGATGAAATGAATGCCTGGTAGAACTTGAAACTAATATTTTTTCACACCAAGCCCATGACTGGTCCAGATTATGATGTACTTCATTAGGACTATTTTTAAAATATATTTTATTAGTTATGTTATTACAGTTGTCCCAATATTTCCCCCTTTGTCCTGTTCTGCCCAGTACCTCCCTTCCTTCCAGCAATCCCTCCCTTAGTCCATGTCCGTGGGTTGTGCATATAAGTTCTTTGGCTACTCTATTTCCTATACTGTTCTTAACATTCCCCTGTCTATTTTGTACTTTATCCATGTCCCTTAATGACCCTTCCCCTTCTTTCTCTCATTATCCTCCTCCCTCCTCTCCTCTGGTTACTGTCAGTTTGTTCTTAATTTCAATGTCTCTCGTTACATTTTTGCTCACTTATTTGTTTTGTTGATTACGTTCCACTTACAGGTGAGACTATATGCTGCTGTCTTTCACTTCCTGGCTTATTTCACTTACCATAATGCTCCTTCATTCCATCTGTGCTGTTCCAAAGGGTAGGAGCACCTTCTCTCTTTCTGCCACATAGTATTCCATTGTGTAAATGTATAACAGTTTTTTGATCCATTTATTTAATGATGGGCACTTAGGTTGCTTCCATCACTTGGCTATTGTAAATTGTGCTGCTATGAACATTGGGGTGCCATAGGTTCTTTTGAATTGGTGTCTCAGCATTCTTAGGGTATAATCCCCACAGTGGAATTGCTGGGTCAGAGGAGTTTCTATTTTTGTTTTTTTTTTTTAGGAAATTCCATACTGTTTTCCATAGTGGCTGCAATAGTCTTCATTCCCCTCAACACTGTACTAGGGTTTCTTTTTCTCCACAACTTCACCAGCAGTTGTTTTTTGTTGATTTGGTTATGATGATTATTCTGACTGATGTGAGGTGGTATTTCATTGTGGTTTTATTTTTATTTTTTTTAAAGATTTTATTTATTTATTTTTAGAGGGGAAGGAAAGGAGAGAGAGAGAGAAATATCAATGTATGGTTGCCTCTCATGTGTCCCCTGCTGGGAACTGGCCTGCAACCCAGGCATGTGCCCTGACTGGGAATCGAACCATGATACTCTGGTTCGCAGTCCCATGCTCAATCCACTGAGCCACACCAGCCAGGGCTCATTGTGGTTTTAATCTGCATCTTTCTGATGGCTAATGATGCTGAGCACCCTTTCATGTCTCTGGGCCCTCTGTGTATCCTCCTCAGTATTTTTTTATTATCCTTTTACTGTCCGTGGGATATATAGCAATATCCTCATTCACTTCTGATATTAGTAATTTGGCATCTCCCTCTCTTTTTAGTTAGTCTGGGTAAAGGTTTTTAAAATTTTATTGTTAATTTTGAAGACTTGGCTTTTGGTTTTGTTGATTTTCTCTATTAATTTCCTATTTCCAAATTTATTGTTTTTTGCTCGAATTATACTATTTCTCTACTTACCTTGGATTTAAATTGACCCTCTTTTTTCTAGTTTTCTAAAGTAGAAGCTTAAACAATTGGTTTTAGATTATTCTTCTTTTCTAATGTATGCATTCGATGCTATAAATGTCCTTCTTAAAATTGCTTTCACTGCACCCCACAAGTTGTGATATGTTCTCATTTTAATTTAGTTCAAAATATTACAAAAATATTTGAGACTGTTTTATTGTACCCATACATTACTTAGAAGTATATTGTTTAATCTCCAAGTATTTAGAAGTCTTCTGGCTATTTTATTATTGATTTCTAGTTTAGTCCCTTGGTCTGAGAAGAGACATTATATAATTTCTGTTTTACATTGGTTAAGGTATGTTTTACAGTCCAGAATGTGTTCTATCTTGGTGTATATTTCATGTGAACTTGAGAAAATATGGGTTTTTTTTTGCTATTGGATGAGGTAATCTGTGGATGTTCATTATATTCATTCAATCAACAATGATGTTAAATTCAGCTCTGTCCTTACTGGTTTTCTGCCTGTTACATCTATCCATTTATGATGGAGCGTCATAGAAAGTTCCAACTTCGATAAGGAATATTTCTCTTCCTCTTTGAAGTTTGATCAGTTTTTGTCTCCTGTATTTTGGTACTTCGCTGTTAGGCATGTACACGTTAAGAACTGTTATGTCTTCTTGGAGAATTGACCCCTTCACCATTATGTGAGGCTCCTTTATGTGCCTAATAATTTTCCTTGCTCGGAAGTCTGCTCTGCCTGAAACTAACATAGCTATTCAGACTTTCATTTAGTGTTAGCATGATATCTGTTTCTTTATCCCTTTAATTTATATATATTTTTATATTTAAAGTAGATTTCATTTATCCTCTCTGATTATGTCTTTAATCAGTTTATTTAGATCATCAACATTTAAAGTATGTGACATAGTCTGATTAATATCTACCATATTTGTTACTGTTTTAAATTATTTGTTGTTTTCTGTTTCTATTTTTATACTTTATTCTTTTTCTGATTTTTGTGCTTCTAATCAAGCATTTTATATGATTCCATCTTTTTTCTCTTGAAAACTCAGACATGAGGTACTAGGTTAAATTAACTGCAGTAAATAGGTCTTTAGTGATGTGCTTTCCTTGTGTGGGGAAAATGGAAGCATTCTACAGTCATTTCCATGATTAGGTCAGTCTTACAGTAAGCCTTACATGTTCCTCTAAGATTTTTCCCCAACTTAGGTGGGACAGAATGGCAGGAAGATGCTGGAGCTGGGTATTTTCCTTCTAGGTCAGTTAGACTTTGACAAAACCCCAATAGTTTAGGCCTTTAGGTAAAACATTTTCTCTTGAAGGCAGGCCTTGTCAGAAGTGACAGAATGTTCTGAGGTATTTCAAAATCCTCCTCCTACCCCAAACCTCAAGGAGATTTTCCTCTATCTTCACAATGAAAGACCTGGTAGAACTACAAGGAATAAAACTCACAAAAGTGTAAGGACCTCTTGGAATTTTGAACTCACCGAATTTTCCACAAGGAGCTTCCAGTAATGGGTCAATCACAATTTAGATTTCCCTACTTTGGTACTGGCCTCTACAGAGATTTGTGCTCCAGTCAGTTGTTGTTCTCTGTATCTGCCTGTCAGCCTCTCCAATATTGGGAACAGTAATGTGCCCTGTGACCTCATGTCTCTGATGAACGAAAGAACAGTTGTTGATTTCTCAGTTAGTTTGGCTTATTACTTGTTATGACAGAGTGGCAGCTTGCAAGATCCTATGTGCCACACTGGAAACTAAAAGTCTAATAAGTTATTATTTTTTTTACAACAGAGGAAAACATGGCAATTTTTAATATCTTCACTGTTTTGGATTGCAATGTATTAACTAAATATATCAGTTATAACATTTTTAATAATTTATCTATACCTTTATAACAATAGGAAAAGAGTTTCTAAAGTTTTGTCAGAAAAAAATGTAAAGTCATGGAGCAATCAAATTTCCAATTAATTATTAAGGTCTTAGCCCAGTTCAGTTTTCCTGATCATTTTTACAGATCTACAAGTAAGGACACACTGTATTTTTTATTCTGTATTTTATCTTCCATATATACATGGGTTCCTCCTCTGGTTTAATGATATACATACACAGATGCACTGCTCCAGCTTATTAGATTTTTAAAGCTACTGAAACTTTGAAGTGTATTTTGTTATTGAGTATGGACATTTCTCTCCTCATTCCAATTATTATTCTATTTTTAAAATCATTCTTAAGATGACAAATAATACTTGATGATGCTGATTTATTTTTTAACATGTTGCTAGAATCCATTTGCTGGTATTAATTACAACTTCAGGTCTTAAAAGAAATATGCCTTTATTTGCTTTTTTGAATATTTGTATCTTATTTTTTACAGAGCTCTTTTAGCTTTTTTAATAAATTGGAAAGCCACTCTTATTTCCACAACATGTAGATCTTTGATTATATTTCTAATTTCAGAAGGCAACTTATATTTTCTACTCAAAACATAGTCAGTTTTGGCATATAGAATTTGTTCAATAACTATCCATTTTGTCTATATTTTCAGATGTGTTGACATAAAGTAAGCATGCTATTTTTTGTATTTAAAGGAATCTCAATGCTCTATAGCTAATCATATCTGAATCACATTTGCCCAAAATTGCTTATTTTCATGGTGTTTTTGAACAAGCTTTCAGGTCTATTTGTCAGCTTACTGCTTTTCTTCTCTATTTTGACTTTTTTCTTCATTAATATTGTCTTTCTATTTTTTTAGATTTACCTTGTTCTTTTTCTATTGTCCACTGTCCAATTCCTGTAGCTTTAAGAGCCACTTCCAGCAAGTCAGCCAGCTCCGCCCACTTTGTCCTTTCCACTTTATCACACGCAATTAAAACCTAATACTATAAATTGAATTAAATTCAGAGGCTTTATTTTGCTTCCAAAATTGTCTTAACATCAGAACAAAATTCTAGTGAGCCTTCATGTGTATATAAAGTTTACCTTTTCCCCAGGTTCACAATAACAAAAATATATTTCTTCTTTTTTTTTTAGTGTTGATCAAAACCTTAGCAATACTGCTTTGCACTATATTTGAATCCAGAAAAACAAGAAAGTCTTAATTCATACAGGCTCACTGAAATTTCATAATTTCCAACTGTGTATAAACTTGAGCCGTAGTTCTTTGAAACACTGTCCTCTTCTAGGCGTTTATAGATTTTTATCCTTCCATCTGACACACACGGTCAGTATATGTCATGAACTCTTCCTTCCTCCCACTCCTGGGTGTTTACTGAAAGGATAAGTAACCTTTATTTGAAGAGATATTTATGCTTTCGTGTTCATTGCAGCACTATTCACAATAGCCATGGTCTGGAAAAAACCCAAGTGTCTGCTGAGGGACAAATGGATAAATAAAAAGTTATATACTCAGTAAAATAATATTCAGCCTTAAAAAAAGAAGGAAATTCTCTTATTTGCAATAACATTGATGAAACTGGAGGGATTATGCTAAAAGAAATAAGCCAAACAGAACAGCAAGCCCCAAAATAAACCCACAATTTTATGGTCAATTAATATTTGACAAAGGAGACGAGAACACTCAGTGGATTAAACACAGTCTTTTCAATAAATGGTGTTGGGAACATTGGACAGCTACATGCCAACAATATGGAATTAGACCACTAACTTACACCATACACAAGAATAAACACAAAATGGATAAAAGAGAAATGTAATTTTTGAAATTATAAAAATCGCAGAAGAAAACACAAGCAGTAAACTCTCTCATAGCAATATTTTTGCTGATACATCTTCTAGGCCAAGGAAAACGAGGGACAAATAAACAAATGAACCTGTATCGAACTAAAAAGCTTTTGCATGACAAAAGAAGCCACCAACCAAATATGAAGAGAACCCACTGTATGGGAGAACGTATTTGCTAATGATACGTTTGATAAAGAGTTCATTTCCAAAATATAGAGAGAACTTATACAACTCAACGTCAGGAAGACAAACAATTCACTTAAAAAATGGGCACGGAACCTGAATAGATACTTCTCATAAGAGGACATACAGATGGCCCATCGCTATGTGAAAAAATGACCAGTGTCACTAATCATCACAGAGATGCAAATTAAAATCACAATGAGATATCATCTCGGACCTGTCAGAATGGCTACCATCAGAAAATCAACAAGCCACAAGTATTGACAAGGATGTGCAGAAAAGGGAACCCTAGTGCACTGTTGGTGGCAATGCAGACTGGTGCAGTCACTGTGGAAATCACTATGGAATTTCCTTAAAAGATTAAAAATAGAACTGTTTTTTGACCCGTGATCCCACTTCTGGCAATACAGCCTAAAAATCTTGAAATACCAACTTCAAAAGAATATATGCACCCCTATATTCATAGCAGTGTTATTATAATAGTCAACATTTGGAACCAGCCGAACTGCCCATCAGTAGATGAGTGGATAAAATTTGGTACATTTGCACAATAAATACTATTGGGACCTTAAAAAGAAAAAGAATCTTACCTTTTAAAACAGTATGGATAGACCTGGAGATTATTATGCTAAATGAAATAAACCCGTCAGAAAAAGATAAATACCATATGATCTCACTTATGTTTGGAATCTAATGAAAAAACAAACTAATGAATAAAATAGAAACAGAGGTGTAGATGCATGGAACAGATTGACAGCTGTTAAAAGGGATTGCAGGGTGGGGGACTAGATGAAAGAAAGTGAAGAGAACAGCCAAAGAACATAAACGCATGGCCCGTAGACACAGACAACAGTGTGGCCAGAGGGAAGAGGGGGCAGGGACTATGTGGAGGTGCGCAAAGGGGGGAAAACAAGGACGGCTATAATAGTGGCAACAATAAGAGTAAAGTTAAAAAATAAGCAGACGGAAAGATAAATACTATATGGTATCATTTGTATATGAACTCTGAAATAAATGTATAAACAACCAAACTCTTCCTCCCCAGAACTGTTTCTCAGCAATATCTAGAAGTCTCTCCCATGAGCTGCATCATTTTCTCATTTTTTGTACTCGATCACAACCCCACAGTGCCTCTGTGTTTGCTGGTATACGTGGATTATACTTTACCATTGACTTTTTTCCTCCTTGTTATTTATTCCTTCCACTGTTACCGGAACCTGGTGTGTCCTTTGCACAAGTTCCTGTGATTCAGGTAACTTGCCTGACCTTTTCCAACCCCCATGACTTGGCCTAGCTAATCACAGTATTTTATGTATACTCCATTTGTCTTAAGTACTTATTTTTCTACTTAACATCATTTTTCCCTCCAAACTTTAGTTTGATTCTTTTTTTATTGACTTTAGAAATCCTTTCTTATGTTTGACTAATGCAGTGAACCACTGAGTAGCCTGCAGAGGGATGCTTACAGGTTCCCATTTATCAGCAGCATAGAGATGACTAAGGAGAAGAACGCTGGGTTCCCCATCAGCCTGGAAAGACCATAAAGACTCCTCTTCTCACTGGACCATGCTCCACGCCCCAGAAGCCCCTAACCCGAGCCTGAGTGCCCCTCTGAGCCCTTGACATGAATCCCTATGTCTCCACTTACTCTCTCTGGGTCTGCCTCCCCCACAGGGGCTAAAGGGCCTCCCTCCCACAGCTGAGTTAGGAATTAAATGAGATAATTGGTACTGGCAACACTGTTTGATACTTTTTTCCATCATCTCAACCTGTTACAGAACCGACTCTTAGTGGTGAACTATATACTATTACCAAAAAGATGCCCCCTTTTTCTCCAGGGGTCCCCCCCACCTACTAGGTTCACTTTGCCCACCTCCAGAGGAAAGACGTCTCTCAATGCCAGAGAGTGGTGAAAAGGACAGAAACTATTTATTTGAAAGCTACAGACTTAGAGTAATGACTTAATGTCTTCATTAAAATACCAAAGTTCTTTAGAATACCCACACACGCACACAGTCCTTCTTTCTCCCTCTGCCCAGTCTGGGTACCGTGTCTCAGGAAAAGAAGTAGAAATTTGTGATTCAGAATCCCCTCACTTCTGGTACCATCTTCTCTGTCACCACTGCGATCTCCAGTTAATCCAGAGCCCTGGGGCACCTTCTCAGGGCCCACCAGCAAGAGTCCCTTCTCCTCTTTTCTTCCAGCAAAGTCTCTCCTGCTGCCTAAGCTACATGGCGAAAGGGAGCACCCCAGAGCCACATGGTCCTAACTCTCTCCAAAGCTGTGTCATCCCAACCTACTCTGCCAAAACCATGTAGTCCTCCCTGGTATGGCTGCCACACCCTGGTTACAATCCCCGCACCAGTCTTCCTCTGCAGCCCCATTTCCGACTCCTCCCACAATCAGTTACACCTGTCAGCATTCCTATATTCTTCCAGCTTTACTGGGCTGCCAAAACAAGTCCGGGAAGGCAAGGCCCCATGGTGTGAAGCCAACCATCTTCCAAGCTCTCACACAGGTGCTGTAACCCGGGGGAGTTGCTTCCCAGTTGCATCCTGGGTTGAAGTCACTCCCATCCCCCTGGCTCCAAGCATGGCCACAGCTATTTAACATATCTATGAAACCAGTTAAAGGCTATAGATATGTTAAAGGCTAAAGGCTATAGATATGACCATGCCAGAGGCAAAGCTGCTGCTATACAACACAGCTCCGCATGGTCCTGCTCCATGTGTCCCATCCCCCAGCTCAGACTGGTGGGGATGAGGACATCATATATATTTCTCTAATATTTCCTGAACACCCTAATTTCTGGACCACATTACAGATCCCTATTTGGGGCACCCCCTTGGCTGCACCCTGTTACTAACCCATGACCTGACCATATTGTCCTCCTGTACATATTTATCTAATTACTGGCATCCCCCTTAGGCTAGTTGATGGCACAGCCTAGGCCACTCCCCTCTCTGGTTATTTCAGGATCCCTCCATTCAGAAAGCAGTCAATACTGCGGGCTCCTACTGCTCAGAATGAAGTGGGCCAGGGAGCTGTGGAATTGAGCAGGGAGATCAGGAAATGGAGGGGATCCCTCAGAGTTGTGACATCGAGCCTTCCTAGCCCAAGGTACAAGAGGAAGTCTACAGGATGGGTTTAAGAAGAAATCGGGCAGACAAGGCAGACGGAAGCAACCGACTCAACCCATTGAGGCTTCGGTCCTTCACTTTGTTTCACCTCACTTGGGTATACTGAGAACTTCCAATGTCCCTTCCAAAACCCCGGGCCTTTCTGCCCTCCGCATCTGGATCCTCGGCCCCGGGGTCCGAAGAGTGGGAATGGGATGAGTGAGACCACATATGGCCTAGTCTGCAGCAACACGATCTGTTGCCTCCAGATGTCACCAGCCACATACATGCTCAGCCCTCACTCTTCCAAGCCCCGCAGACAGGGGTGGGTGGCAGTTGTGAGAGATGGGAAGCCAAAAATGAGTACTTCCCCAGCCCAGAATCTTTGAGCAAAGAAGAAAAACCACAAAGGCTCCAGGTGGCCTCTTAGCCTCCTCCCTCCCAGTCAGGCTCAGGCAGGCCCCTCCTTTTGCAGATGGATAAGGACTCTCAGACACAAAAACTGCAGGCTTTCCCCTATAATTGACATAACGTCTTCCTTCTTAGGGGCCCAGGGGAACCCCAACAGAAGGACATCAATCAGGCATGTCACCACCTGGGGGGGGGGCAATCCACAGATATTTTGGAGAGGAGACCACACACAGGGGTGGCTTCAAGCTCCCTCCCTGCCCCCCCTTCTCCAGCTCCCCACTCTAAGCTACTGGGGTGAAGAGGGGAGAACGTTAGATGAATGTAAAGCTGTTTTCAGGAGCTGGAAGAAACAAGTGAGATTTCCTTAGGGCTCCAACTCCAGTGCCTTCAGAATTCCACAACCTGGATGAGGGAGTTAGTGAGCATTGGTCCTGAGTATATTGTGTCCAATTGTCCATGCCCTCTCCCGAGTAGAGAATAATAAATCCCAGGCCATGTCCCAGCTTTGTTCCTCCTCATACTGTCCCATTCTCAGGGTCTGGAGCATGGCAGGACTGTGGGCAAGAGCTGATGTGATAAATGCACAGGGATCATAATTATGATCACATTTTTTCTTCTTTTGCTGTTACTAGAGTCTGCAGACCCTCTCCACCTCATTCATTCATGTATTTACTCCCACATGCGCATATGTAGGTGCTGTATATTTCTCCCAGAGAGACTGTTGGAGGGGCAGGGAACAGAGGTATAAGGTGTTGTTCTGACCCACCAGCACCTCTCTGGTAAAGGCTCAGTGATGCCACAACCCTTTTGAGGACTAGAAAAGTGCCTGGCCTTTAGGAAAGTACAGCTGACCCTTGAACAACATGGGCTCAAATTGCATGGGTTCACTTATGGTCATATTTTTTCCAACTGACCCTCTCAGTTGGGAGGGTCAATTGACCAGTTCAGTTTAATTGAACTTTGCAGCTGAAACCCACATTGGTCAAGTGTCAACTGGTTTCACAAGAAACTTGCATAATTGAATTGGGTCTTAAGGATAGTGAGCACCTGTGTCCATGGCAGCCCCTCCTTCTGCCTGCCATCCTGGGGCCCCACAGGCCACAACCCTTGAGATAAAATACTCCTAAGAAGCCAGGCCTGGAAGCACTGTCTATCCAGACGAAGGTGCCAAACAAAGACAGAGAGAAAGGAGGGGGGAGGGGAAAGAGGGAGGGAGAGGAGAGAAGAGCGTGAGGGCCACACCTGAGGGGTGGTGGCAGCAGATGGGGGCTTACGTCTTCTGCCGCAGCAGGTTCTATTCACCTCGGCTCTGAGCCCGTGACTCCACAGGCAGGGACTGAGACCCTTCTTTGGGGCAGCAGCAACTCCATGTTGTGTAGGGAGGGATCCTTAGGGGCTGAGGCTGAGACCAGATCCTGACTGGACTCAGATTTGGGTCACCTGGGCCTCCCCAAAGACCAGCCTTCCCTCTTCCTGTAGGAGGTCACACTCCCTCCCTCCTCCCACATTACCTGAAATTTAAAGAGACAGGCCAGCAGACCTACCTGCCATCTGGGGCCTTGCAGAAATACCTTCACTTTTTTTTTTTTTACCAACTCCCAGACCAGTCCAGAATGAGAAGGTCTTCAAAGAGACTGCATAGACAACGTTGGACTTTGGGATACCTAGTGATCTTTTATAGAAAGATCTGGATGGCTCAAACTAAACTGAGAGACTCAAGGCAGTGAGGGAGGAGGGAGGAGTCAAGCAGGTCTTTGAAGGCTGAGGGCCCCTCAAGTGAGCAAGTGAGCCCACCTTTCTCAAAGGACTTTTCCTGTCAGCCTCCCACTCTCTTCTGTGACTCCCCTGCAGCAGACTTACCTTCCTTGACTATTCTAGTTTAATCTCTCACCTGGCCCAGAATAAGTACAAAAATATTGGAAACTCTTAGTTCTTTCATCAACTGTGGGTCAGCAAATTTGTCTTGTAAAGGGCCAAGATAGTAAAGGTAAATATTTTAGGCTTTGCAAGCTCAGGTAGATAGTCTTTGACTACCCCACTCCTTCTCCTCCTCCTCCTTCTTTTTTTATTCTTTAACAGCCAGTTTAAGATGTAAAATCCATTCTTAGCTCATGGGCTAAGACACAGCACGGAGCTGTGGGCAGGGTTCAATCCTGGAACAGGGTTCACAGTGCCCTTCTCTGGATCTGTAGAGAGACCCTCCCCAACATGACATCTATGTAGGGGAAGGCAGATAAAATACAAGACATCCAGTTCAATTTGGATTTTAGGTAAAAACAAAGCATTTTTTAAATGTAAGTATGCCTCAAGTATTGCAAATACCTTTTCTGGCAACGTCCAGCGGAGGCAGTGTTAATTCACTCACTCGCTACTGCCTGCTGGGCTTTGACAAAGTGTTCCTAGGTAGGCTTCTGTCATACCTGTGAGGCAGGTATTACCTGCATTTTACTGATGGCAGAGATAAAATCAAAGCTCAAAGTGACCAAGTAAATGACCCAGAGCCATGCAGCCATGTAGTGAGAGGCTAGGCTCAGGCCCACTTCCTCCATGCTGAAGCCTGCCACCTCCCTGCTCTACCACACACCCTCATCACCACGGGCAGAGTCCCAGGGAGGGGGAGGCACCTGCACAGTCACAGTGCAGAATGACCACAGAAAGCACAGCCCACCCTGGTCCCATAGCAAAGACCTCTGACATGAGTGGCCTGGGAGCCATCTTGAAGATCAGTTACTTCGACTTTACACTGGGAACAACTGGAGGGCCTGGCTTTTGGAAAGCCCCATGGCAAGCCGGAGACCAGACCACGTAGGGCCTGGGTGTCGGGCACTTAGTGTCCAGTGTGTGTGTGTGTGTGTGTGGATCACCCACTAGCTTCAGAATATTTTTTTCTTTTCTGTCCCTGGTTCAGAGGGCTGAAGGATGCTGTGTGTGTTGGGGGGAGAGAGAGAAAGAGAGAGCGCACATATATAGGGGAGAATCTTAGGTACAGAGCGGGGTGTCTGTAGGTGGGGTGTGAGGAGACCACTCTGAAATCTAAAGGGAAAGCAAGATTCCTGTTCCTGTTGGCTCAAAGCCAGGTCTCAGGGCCCTGAGCAAACAGTGCAATTTGATAAGCTGCCTTCCCCACCTACTCAGGGGTCTTTGGGTTTGTACTGGGTGGGTGGCGGGGGAGGCATTAGAACCTAAGGCCTTGCACCTAAAGCCTTCACACCCATTAAGCCAATGTTTGTGTGCCTACTAACCCACCCACCTTTTCTGTCCTGTTGGACTCCAGCCAAAGTCCTCAATTCAGTCCCCGGTGGGAAAGAGATCAAGGCAATGAGATATTTGCATGTACGGGAAGGAAGGCTACAGGAAGGCAGAGTCATTCAGATTGCAGGCTTTCCGTTTATTTCTCAGCTTCCTCTACCTGGTGCTGCCTTTTTATGGATCACTGGGAAAAAGGGAAATGAAAACAGAGTCAATGAGTGTGGAAGGCTGGAAAGGGAGGGGGGCATTCACTGGATACAAGTTTCTATCAGATCTGAGATCTATGACATCGTTTGCTTGGACAGTGGTGGAAGGTGAGCCACAGTGTGGGTGACACAGTCTACACAAGTCCTCCCTGTACCTTCCCCAGAGTGCTGGCTCCGAGGGGACAGGAAGCTATAATGAAACTCCTCCTCTCCTGACAGGTGAGGCATGGCTCCCTGACCCACTCCAAGGCCATGCAGGGCAGCACCTTCCAACATGGGGGACTCTGTTGATTCTGCAACCCACAGTCCCAGACTCAAGTGTCCAAATACAGGAGGTCGAGGTGCAGGGAATGAGGGGAGTGAGCGAGGCTGGAACTTTTGGGAGGGTGGTCACATCACTAGCCTCATCTGGTGAAACTTGCCATCACACTTTTCCAAGTCCCCTTGCCCAGACTCCAAATTTAATAAAACTTTTATGACTCTGGGCAAATCATTGTCTTTCCCAATTGTCTCATCTTTAAGGATGAGCACATGGACTTGAAGGGGCTAATGTCCAGTCTGTCCTTAACCTTATGGAGGTCAGTCTCTGACCTCACATTGAGGACTGAAGAGGTCAGGGCCTGTGGGGGAGGAAGGACTGGAGGCCCAACCTGGACTGGGTCTGGAAGAGGCTGATTTTGCACAGAGGGGCTCTAACCTGTTCTTCCTGCCTGAAGCTGAGTTCATACTCTAAGCAAGTGTTAGGTCCTCGGGATTCAATGGAAGAACAGGAGGCAACCAGAGTGTGAGGGGCCTCTCTGAGGGCCACACCAGCAGGGGCTAGAGGAGGTCAGGGAGAAGATGGGTGTATGTGTGAGTCAGTATGTGGGGGACGGGGACACAGCCCAGACGGGAGCACAGGAGCTGTGCGATGCTGGCTCCGGCATTCAGGGCACCACCTTTCAACGTGGGCATTACTGATGTTTTGGAACAAGTAATTCGGTAGTGAGGGGGCCTACCTGTGGATCCACTGTAGGATGTTTAGATGCTATTCACAGCACGGCAGTGACATCCTCCTGGGCTAAGGTGTGACAGTCAAGAATGTCTTTAGTCACTGCCTTGATGTCCCCTGGGGAACAAAATCACCCTCCACTAAAAACCCTTGATTTAGGACAAAGAAATGTATATACATATATATTTTTTCTGTTTTTGTCCCTCTTTTTGTTTGTCCTATATCTTTCCATGTTCCCTTCTCTTTTCCCTCCCTCACCACCTCTGTCTCTCTAAATGTGTGTGTCCCCTTGGTATTAGTATCTGTGGGGTTTTTGTGCATGTATGTATGAGGTATATGATATGGTGTGTGACATATGTGGTGTATGCGGTGTGTGGTATGTGATGTATGTGTGAGTATGGTTTGTGCTAAATGGTATGGCACTCGTGTGAGGTGTGTGTGATTGTGTATCATATGATGTCTCTGCAGTGTATGCGGTGTGTTGGGTGTGTAATGTGTGCTCTTTGCTGTGTATGTGGTTGAGGTATATAATATGGTATGTGTGTAGTGTATGTGCTACATGGTGTGGGTGGTGTGTGATGTATGGGGTTTGCATGGTTATAGTGTTACATGGGATTTGTGTATGTGGGTGTGTTATATGTGGCATATGGGATGTGTGGTATGTGATGTATTCTGTGAGTGTGTGGCACATTGGGTGCATGGTGTTTGATGTATGCTGTGTTTATGGTTGTGATGTGTGAAATGGTATGTGTGCTGTATGTGGGGGTGTGGTGTCTGATGTATGTGGTAGGTACGGCTGTGGTGTTGTATGGTGTGTACATGTGGTATGTGATATATGCTGTGTGTATGTGTCTGTGGTATATGATATGGTCTATGGGGGTATATGGGGTCTGCCGTTGTGGTGTGTGATATGGGGCATGTGTGTATCTGTGTCCATGGCTCTAAGTGGCCTCTCTGTGGAACCCTAGTTTCCCTTTTATTTCTTTCTCTTATCTCTGCCTCTTTTTTTCCTTGTCCATCTCACCGCATCACCCAATTCCTGCTCCTTACACCCTGTTGAAGGTGTCCCTTAGCTCTGTTGTCACGAGCAGGGCCGGATAGAAAGGTCAAGGGGCTCTGATGACAGAACTGGCACAGACGGTGAGGTCACAACCACTGTTCGCTTAGCTTGGAGTTTGTTCCAGTCACAGGGCTCACAGGGAAAGCAAAGCTTGTAATGCCTCAGCACACGTGCTCACTTGTCACCGCACTGCCCAGGGGCTAGGGCTGGATGATGTGGCCAATAAGGTGTCAGCCCAGGAGCCCCAGGTGCTGGGCTCTAGTGCTGCATCTGCAGCTGCCTGTCATAGAGGGGGTGCTGGAAACCCTCCATGGTCCTTTTTAATTCAAACATCCTGCTGTGATTCTGAGGGCCTCTGCTCACCTGTGGTTGCATGTGCACACGCAGGCGCTTCAGATTTCCAGCCCGTGAAATCTAAATTGCTGCAGAACTATCATGATCTTTTCCCCCAAATATGACCTTAGTCCCTAGTCCCTTTTTCTCATCCCACTTACTAATTATAGCTCCAACCCTCTGTCCTCACTGCCTATAACTTCTTCATTCTCATCCTTGAGCCCACCTAAGTGTCCACACCCTAGGGACATTGTGTAGTTGCTTCGGACTGTCTATTCTTTCTTGCAGATATCTGGGGAAAGCCAAGAGGAAGATGTTTGAGATGCTGAACAGGAAACAGGACACAGGAGAGAGACTTCTTCCTGGAGAGGTCAGGATAGTGCATCGTCTGAGTGCAGGTCCCAAGCAATGAGTGATGACCAAGAGACAGAGTTTCTCGGTTACCCTGGGTTTATCTTAGTTTCAGGTGTGGGACAGACCAAGTACTTTCTTAGAATGACCAATTAACTTCCTAAATTTTCATGTACTTTGTGTGGGTCCACCTCCCAATCAATCCGTCCTTTTCCCCAGGCCAAACTGGTCCATCACCTCCCCGGCACCATCTTAACTTCTATTGCACATGTGCCTACCTTTCCCATGTCTTACCCCCAGCCTGGCACTGGAAGGGGTAGGAGGGCTTTTCCTCTCTTATCCATTGATCTTGCTAGCCTTGCTCATGCTCAGTTTAAGTGTACTTCCTCCTGTCACCATCTAGCCTGAGTGGGAGTAGCATGGCTTGCTTACCCGGCCAACATGTCCCCCTGGGGGACCTGGCACTGCCTTGCCATAGCACTGGGTGGTCAGATCGCCACCTGCAGCCCCTCCCGTTCCCTGTCCTCAGCCCACTTCTAGCTGTCCAGAGAGCCTATTGGTATCAATCCGATTTACTTGTGAACTACCTCATGGTAAAAACTCTTCACTCATTCCACTTTCAGTCTCTTAAAGAACATAGCTCTGGACCTGACACAGAGGAGTCAAAAAAAGTCACTGGGTAAAACTGAAAAGTCTGCAAACTAAATAAAACAGCCACTTAAATCCATACCTAAGAGCCTCTAGTGTCTATAGTTACCTACTTTTGACGCCTCCTTGGGGAATCCCTCACCCCACTGTGGTGGTAATTACCTATGACTCAGTGAACATTTGGATGTCTAACTGGAATCATTTTTGTGGTTTGGAGGTTTTGAAACAAAGTATATTTGAAGGAATGTTATCAGTGAAAGCATGGCTTTCATTCTCTTTCCATACAGGTACTGACCACAGCAGAGTCCCAGATGACTAAAGTAGTGGAAATATTTATTTTTGCCAAATTATTTTTTGTCTGAAAGACTGGTGACCACACTGTCCCTCATGCTTTCCCTGTGCTGAATCAGGGAAAGGGAAGGGAAGGGAACCACTGGTACAGTTGGGCAAGTGGCCCAGACACACGCCTACATGCATTTCCAACTATAGGATGTTGAAGACATGAGTTAAGTCACCAAAGTGGACATTTTCCTGCTAAATATAAACTTAGTATTTAGCAGATTGCATATAAAATAGCAATAAGCAATTTACTGATAATATAGATACTATAATAAAAACCATTTAGCACTCTGGCCAGGCGGCTCAGTTAGTTGGAGCACCATCCCATACACCAAAGGGTTGCAGGTTCAATTCCCAAGTAGGGCACATACCTAGGTTGCAGGTTGAATCTCTGGTCAGGGCAGGTACAGGAAGCAAGTGATCGATGTTTCTCATATTTTTCTCTCTCTCCCCCCGCACCCCTTTTCTCTCTCCAAAAGCAATAAAACAATATATCCTTGGGTGAGGATTTTAAAAAATTGACATTTTACAAAAACTTAATTTAAAATATATTGTATATGAAAGGGAAAATCATACAGTATATCACATGTAGTTTATGCAATACATTAAAAAATTTACTGAACTATATTAAGTAAAAACACGTATTATTTTAATAGCACTAATAATAACACAGACATGTAGAAATTACAAATTATAAAATATAGCACACATTAATTTCTATAAGCTTATTGTACCTAATCATTTGTTTTATATTTATAGATAGTTGTCAGAGAAACTACATGAAGTATATTAAAGATTTATATCATTCAAGCAAAGATATTAATAAGGCAGATGCTGTCTATTTCCTACAAATAGAACAAAATTAAAAAAGAACACCACAGATATGTAGCAAGAACATTTTCTTGACACATCAGGGACTCTGTGTGAGGACCTCTATCTTATTTATCCTTGGGTCTCTGGACTGAGCACAGTGCCTGAAAATGAATAAATGACAACTGAGTGGAAATTCTATCTTCCACATTTGAATGTATAACAGCCCTGATGGATTGGCTATAATTATTGGTTCCATAAGACAATTTTCTTAATTTTTTATTATAAATTGCAAATTAAAAACCAAAATTATTTAGAGTATACATACTTTTAATAGGAATGATGATTTTACCTTAGTAAAATTAAATAATATACTTTCCCCCTAAAATTAGAAGCAGCATTTACGATATACCATAGATAGGATTCAAAACTGGTACCTAAAACCAGTCTAGCACTTGGACTTAAGAATCAAGTTTTGTGGAGATGGAGGAACGTACTGAATCACTGCAGATCCTGGGAGATACAGAGCACTGAGGATCACTGATGAGTACTTTTAGAGCATTTCCATTGTATGTATTTTTGCATTGTATTAGAGTTCCTGTTCTAGTCTATATTTTATAATGCTATGTTCATTTAAAATAAATGGACACAAGATAATTATAAATGTACACACATGCAGGGTGGTTTATATCACCTTAATCACTATTTTTCTGTCTCAAACATTACACTGTGATTTTCTTACAGACTGGAAATGTACTATATTCGACACTTTATCGATTCATTAGGTTATTGCTGTACTTTGAACAGTTGTGGGACATTTACAAGGTGGTAAATGTAGACATTGTGAGAGCATATGGACTTTGTATACATTTTGAATCTAGAGATGACAGAATTTGCTAATGAAATGGATGTCTGGTGTGAGAGAAAACTTGTCAAGGTTTTGGCTTTTATAACTAGTAGAATGAGGTTGTCATTACTAAGCTAAGAACGATAGGAAAGTAGATACTTAAATAATTTTGTTGATAATATTTATAAATATACTGCCAACAGAAATATTTTCTTTCTAAACACTCTGTAATTTCAAGAAAACCCAAGGAACAGACTAAAGCATATTGTAATCATTCAGATTCTCCAATTCAGTATTGAATGACCTAGCACTAATCATGTTATCTCTTGCCTATATGATGAGGAAGAATTCGCCAGCTCTCAATATTTAGTCTGCTCAATTGATCATAGATCAACACCTATGAACGGGAAGTCTAACATTTACTTCTTCTGCTGCTAATGGAGTTGCATAGGCAGCTCTAAAGTATTTTCTTGACTGCAGTAAAAATGGAGAAGAAAATGGTCATTGTCAGACTTGCCAGTCCCTGTGAATATAGTGATATATGGAAATATGATCTAGTTTGTGATATTAATACAAACACATTTATAAAGGCTATGGCAGTGGCCAAATAGCATAGCATAATTGTTCTTCTCTTGCTACAGGAAGTAGATGAAACTGACAGAGTGCAGGGTGTACTCTTACTACATATAATTTGACTTACATGAATTCAACATCCATTCATATTTTCTGTCCTGTAGTCTCTGTATCGGAATTTAGGAGATTGCTGGCCACCGAAATGCACTGAATACTGATGGACTGTTTTCCTCTTTGTTTTACATGTTATATCAGAACCAACCCTCTCTGCAAAAACCAACTTATTTTTACAGTAGTGATAGATTGCTGCTTGTTAATTCCATTGATTCATTTTTGTTTACATTTATGAATAAAACAAGTATGAGGGAGAGTTTATATGTTTAAAACATTATTCTTCCTACATAGTTAATTTGTGTATGATGAAATAGATTCAATCTGGCCCTGGCTGGTGTAGCTCAGTGGATTGAGCACAGGCCTGCGAACCAGAGGATCGCAGTTCAATTCCCAATCAGGGCACATGCCTGGGTTGCAGGCCAGTTCCCTGCAGGCCAGTTCCCAGCAGGGGATGCATGAAAGGCAACCATACATTGAGGTTTCTCTCCCTCTCTCCTTCCCCTCTAAAGATAAATAAATAAATAAAATCTTTACAAAAAAAAGAAATAGATTCAATCTGAATCTTTTATGAGCATGTTTACTGAGTCTAAGTGATTAGTACCATACAGTGGAGAAAAATTAACATTAAAAAAAAGCCTTTATACCTAGTTAAAATAGTGACAAACGTTTTCACTTCTAAGAAATAAAGCTGTAGAACTAACTCTACATGAGATGTAATGAACTCTATATTCTTTTCTAACACATGTTAGCAGTGCATACACTGGCTCATCATAACAGTTAAAGAGTAAACCATTTTATAATATATTTCAATATGTTTTGGAACATATTTAGTTTTTTAGTTATCAACTTATTTACTTATTTCTATTTTTGTAGTTTTATATGTGTTTTTAAAATAGGTGTGGATGCTGAAGACTTACCATACTTTGCTGTGTATAATGCACACCCATGTTTTTGCCCCAGACTTTCAGGGAAAAAAATCTTTTGTTTTAATTTTTAACTCAATTTTTAATTTATTTTTATTTTGATATTTGTTTTTTGTAATATAAAGAAATTTTAGCATTTATTTTTAACATATTATGGTACAAGAAATTTTATGTAACAAATAATTACAAAACACAATAATAGATACAAGGTATTTCATGTACTACCCATGTGTAATGTACACATAGTCAAAAGCATGCATTATACATGACAAAATATGATATTTATTTAAATAATAAATTAGTATTAAACAGATTAGTTCCTAACAGTTAAATGAGTACTATCAAGATGAAGGAAATTTATAGGAATTCTTAGAGTAATAACAAGGGATCTTAAAATGCATTATGGATATTTTTGTATTTAGTAAATAGTACTTCTCCTATTAGTACTTATTTTTAAATGTCTATTTATATCATTACAATCATATATATATGTCTATGTATATTATTATAATCATATATATATATTATATGTGATCATAATAATATATATAATCACATATATATATATATATATATATATATATATATACACAAAATATTTTAACATTAAAAACCAGGCTCTCAAGTTGACTAAGTTTAGTACTAATTACTCCATCTTAATGAAGTAACTGTTCTTTACTGATGAAATCTAATCTTCTGCCCTTTGTCTATATTTAGTGGAAGAAGATCGAGAACATCTGGTTATGATAAACTAACCAGAAGAAAGTATTCCTAATCCTCTCATTTAAAATTACATGATTCAGACTTTTTTTTTACATATTTGGAAAGAACAAAATATGCAACAAAAAAGTAGATAGAAGGTCACACTGACCCTAGATAATTTTGAGTTTTTTCAATCTTCATTGGAAATGCCAATGCCCTATCATTGAAATTCTTTATCCTTATGCTACTTGAAAGGTGATGGTATTTTGCACTTCAACCTAAATTAGGCTAGCGTTGCACAAAATGTTGTACTTGATTCATTATTACTGTATAGTTGCCATTTAACACATCAAATGCAAGTAATTAAAACTATAGCGCCCCCAAGCAAAACATTAACATTTTTGCATTCCAAAGGGCCTCATTAAAAACAGATGACTAGTTTGGCTTCTAGAAAGACTTGGCTGAAATATGACCACTTCAAATCCATACTGTCTTATTTGCTTACATCACAAAATCACTGACTCAAGAACCTGAAGGGTCCTCCAAAGTTTATCTAATATCTTTCCAAGCAGAGTTTTATGTTAAAAGTCTTTGAGAGAAGCTCTCTTACATCTCTTATAGATTTACATGCACAAACATTCTGAGAAGCCTTATATCATTAATTTCTACAATTTCTCACTTAGTAAAGAACAAACTATTTTATTTGTTAAAATTTCCTCACCATAATCTTAGCCTGTTAATTTTTGACTTCCCTTTTGTGAAAAAAAAAATAACACTGCTTTTAACTCTCATTGAATAAAACCCACCTGACCTTGTTTTTAATATACAATAAAATAAATTTTTATGAACAAAATATACAATAATAATTTATAAAGCCCATACTTGGTTAACATACATTTTTACTATTAATAATATATAAGTGAATCATTTATTCAACTACTCATTACTACAAAAATTTGAAAATTCATATCATATTTCCTAAAGAATACCCATTTAAAAAACACATATTATAGATAATAGAACCCTCATTATGAACAGTCTAAAGAGCTAATAGGTAAATAACCATAAGTAGTTTATAAATCAAGCATTGAAAATATGTGTATTTTATTGAAAGGAATCTCATTATATTAGGTCAGTTTTAATAAATATGCTTATGATTTTTCAAAACCATGATGACTTATTGTTTAGCATGCAATTCTAAGAGCCTGCAAATCACACTGCTTAAGCAAGCCATTTTTTCCTTCCATAAGCAGTAGATGAAAAAAATAACCTGCATATCTTCCTTTCTACCACGCATAGTGGCATACTTACTTAAAGTACTTCAAAACACAGTGCAGTCACAAGCTGCAGCTTCATGACATAGTACATCAGATTTTAATGGCAGGTGAAGGAAAAAACTGTCCTTTGAGGTCCAGGTAAATATTGAATTACATTCTGTTTCCTCTCACAACTGTTTGCTCTGTGTGCAGTCTGTTAGCAGAGCCTAGCATGCTGCTGATTACAAGTCACTCAAAACATGGACCACAAAGACACATTTTGTCATTTCAGCTGGAAAAAAAATGGAAAAAGCAACATAATAAAAGCATTAGACTATTAGTGTGCTTCACATGACATGCCATCATTATAGCAGCATAATATCTATTTCGTCAATACATCATTTGTGAAATGTAATATATTTAATACACTGCATTATTTTTACTTGTTAAACTGCCTTAATACAGTGAGAATTAAATTCACAACCAGCATTAAGCTCAGTTTTTAATATTAGTGTAAGATCCTATCTTAAATAAAAGACAAAATTATGCATTTAGAGTAGCAGAACAGAAATCTTTGCTTATATGTATTCCTATGTTTGTGGTGTTAAATGCCTGACAAGAACATATTTCTGCTCTATCTGTACAATTATAACCAGTAATTATGTACGATGTGGATATTCTATTTCCTTAATTTAACGTGTGTTTTGTGAGAAGGCAATGATGTATCTAATAGATTATTTCTTATTAATCTTTAATATATATTAATGATTCAGTTATTCAATATACTCTTGAACTATGTTTGATTCATAGACCAAGGCAAACTGGATAGAAAAACATAAATCAAGTAACACATAAAGTCATATATCTACTTATATAAATATTCATCTTCATGTAATGGGGACACAAACGCTAATGTGTGACAAGTTAAAATCTTTTTCTTTACCTAAAAACAAAAACCTTCACATCCAGTGTGACCATGATTTTCTAAATGACCACGCATTCTTGCCAAAATGCACCTTAGTCAGGTGCAAGTTTATTCAGAAAGAGGTTTCCATCACCTAATTAATTTGCTGCCTATTTTTGATTTCTTTATTTGGTTAATTCCTCTTTGCTGTTCAGCTGTAGGAGGTTATAACTCAGAGGGTACATAGATGCTACCCGGACTTCAGGGACTGAGAGTCACTGTCTTCTTCCGCAGCTTGGCTTTTTCTTGGTGTTGGTCCCTTGGTTTTGTCACAGGTAAGATTTCTCTATGTAAGAGGAGATAATAATATGTCCACACATGGCTCTGAATATTTTTAGCGGAGCTTGGTGAACTCAAAGGAATGTGTTATTCTCCTCTCTAGCATTTGTATATTTAATACCAGGAGAAAAAAGTTTTTGTTTCTATCCCTGGGCCAATGATTATTGTTAATGTAATGGGTAATACCATTCAGACCTAAGTCAGACACTTTTCTGGCTACAGATAGAAAAGCGAGAGGCAGGCATAACATTGGTCCCACCATAACCACATGCAGTAGACCAAACACGGTTTCCCAAAAAGGATGGAATTGCCAATTAATATATGAAATATGGAAAAGCAAGGGTTTAAAAATTCTGTCCACTTCATTTCACCTCTTAGCTGCCCACATAACACACATATCTATGTTTCAATAAATAACTGTACCAAACATAATCATTTCACTTACAATAAAAATGTACTCAGCCTCTCCACTAAGAGAACAACCCAAAGACATGTTAAGTCATCCTGTTCCAAGACTGCCTCTCTGGGTAAAATACATTTTCCCTAATCAGGTCCAGATGTGAGTTCTCACAATACCACAGTAAAATTCTAATTATAAATGTAACCATTCCCATCTTACCCAACAGATAATGTTAAAAAAACAGAAACAGTACAATAAATACTCATATTTGAGTAGCAGAAATGAATACTCTCAAGCGCATACTTTCCTGCTAGTAGAATAAACTTCATCAGCTTCACCCAGTGTGAGGCTCTCCCCCCCTTTTTTTTATTATCTCTATAGCCACACCCATGAGGACATGGGGCACTCACTCTCTCTCTGGTCAAGGCTCTGCAACCTGAACAGTTTTTAAGAATACTAGTAGATTGGGCCTGTAGTTCCCTGGGCAACCTCAGGTAGCTGATTTCCAAGCATAGATTTTCCTAGCAATACAATTATTTTTAATCCCTAGTCATCTATCAGTTGAATCATTCTGGGTAATTTTATTCAGTAGAAGTTGAAAATAAAATCTTGTTATTTTTCTTAAAGCCATACCTTGACCTTGCATTTTCTATCTCTCAACAACACTGGAGGTCTGGTCAAGTCCCTGTATTCCAGTTCTATGGCTTTTCTCTTGGCCTCCCCCTCAGATAAGTATGAATTTATAGGCCATAAGGAGGGAGGTAGAGACATACATCCTAGTCCACACCACTTGGCTAGATCTCTGGGGATGGTATATATATCTTACAGCATCTGTAATCAGGTAAAAGAGTGAGCAGCAAGTGATATAATATTTTGGAGGGTCCTGGATATTTGGCTCTTCAAGTTCCACCAGGGACTCAATCTCATTTCCTGATCTGTTTCTCATCTCCCTGATCTGTCTTGAACAGCCTAAGGATTGGCAAAAAATTTAGCACTTTACACTTCATGGGAGACATGATTGTCCTTTGGGTGGCCTTGGGATCAATACTAAACTGGCTTGCAGACTAAGACTACAGGCTATAATACTCTAGGTTTTAATGACCTTTCTCTTAAAAATGAAAAAAAGAAACTAATAAATACTTTAAAGAGTTAGTACAGGTACATGGTACACATTTTCAAACAATACCAAAAAAATATATTGTGAAAAGTAATTCTACTGATGTCCTTAAACACTCAAGTTCCAGTTCCCTGACCAGGGCAACACTTGAAGTTCTACCAGAAATGCTCCATATTGTCACACGTGCCGCTACTGCACATCCACCACAGTGACTATAGTGTAAATGATCGGAAACGCCGAACTTGACAGCACTGTGAACAAACATGTTATTTATACACTGCTGGTCGGCATGTTAACTCGTGCATAGATACTTGGAGAAATGAGTTGTCACAATCTGCTAAAGCTAAACCCATGTATATTCTATAAATCAACAATACCACTCTCTCAGGTATATGAAAGCCAGCAGCAATGAGTGCATGTGTACACCAAAAGACATGAAAGAGATTGTTCACAGCAGTGTTATTTGTAGTGGATCCAAATAAAAAAAAACTAAATACCTATCAAAAGTAGAATAAATAAATGTGTTATATTCTTATAACATCATGTATGGCCACGAGAATGAAAAAAAAAACCTACCACTGTTTACAGCAGGGTAGATTAAGACTGCAAACATCATGTTGAATGAGAGAAACTTGACATAAAAAAAGAATGTCATGTATGATTCTGCTTACATAAAGTGCGAAAAGAGACAAAACTAATCTCTGTTTTTAGAAGTCAGGATAGGGATCACTGCTGGGGGCTGACTGAAGGTGACTGGTGTGTGCACTTTTCTATATGTGTATAGAGCTTCAGCTATAGCTCAAAGAAAAGATGGCATGGGAGTATTCCACATAATTATGAATAATCATATATTTAATTAACACTTAAAATGAATAAAGTAGAGTTCCATTTACTGATACAAATATAATACAAAAGAACACTATGCTTTAAAAGGAAACTAGCAAAATAAATATTTCATAGAATGCATGATTCTATGTTATATGTACTTATACATGTGTAAGTTTATTTAAAATATCATTGGGATATATATTGAATTGATAAGAGTGGTTATAGCTTGGAATGAATAATATCCTCTTAGTAAGGAATTAACATGATATTTTGCTCTATTCTCAAAACTGCTTTTTTGGATTTATATATATCAAAAGTTTTCGATTATATATGTATCCACATATTATATGTCAGGTAAATATCCAATTAAAAAGAAATTAGCCAAGGAGTGGGAAGCATGTCAATGACCATCAATTGATGAATGGATAAATAAATTGTGATATATACACACAATGGAATATTAGCTTCAAAAAGCAGGGACATTCTGTCACAAGCTATAACATCGATGAACCCTGAGGACATTATACAAGAAATCGGTGAGAATAAAAAATGATAAGTACTGCATGATTCTACTTATCTGAGGTATCTAAAGTAGTCCCACTTACAGAAATAGAAAGCAGAATGTTGGTTGCCAGGGGCTGGAGGGAGAGAGTGAAAGGGGAGTCTTAATGAGTATAAAGTCTCAGGTTCCCAAATGAAAAGTTTTAGAGATCTGTTTCTCAGTAATTTGAATATACTGAACACTTTGACCTGTACATTTCAAAATGCTTAGGATGGTAAATTTTAAGCATTATGAACTTTTACCACAATAAAAAATTAAATTAAATTAAACAAGCTAAATCTCAGAATAAGAAAACAATGGTAGAGCTATATGTTAATTTTAAACTTCATTCTATTTTCTTAACAACATGTCTTAAGATTTATTCACTTTAGTTTCTACAGGGCTACCTCAACTTTTTATTTATTTAATTGTATTAAAATGGCAAACAGTATCTTTACTCATTTACTAAACTTATTTTTAGAGAGGGGGAGGGAGGCAGAAAAAGAGGGACAGAAACGCTGATGTGTGGTTGCTTCTTACGTGACCCGCACTGGGGACCTGGCCTGCAACCCAGCCATGTGCCCTGACTGGGAATCGAACCCGTGACCCTCTGGTTCACAGCCCGAGCTCAACCCACTGAGCTACACCAGCCAGGGCTATTTATTTTATTTTTTTATCACCGTTTATCTCTCTTGTACTCTCTTCCACCTCCACTCGCCCACCACAAACACCATACTGTTTGCTCATAAGTCCCTTTTCCTTTTTGCTCCATCCTTCTATCCCATAACACCCCTCCCCAGCTGCCATCTATGAGTCTTTCTCTGTTTTGCTTGTTAGTTCAGCTTGTTCATTAGATTCCACGTATGAGTAAAATCATGTGGCATTGTCTTTCTCTGACTGGCATATTTCACTTAGCATAATGTTCCCCAGTAACTGGTTGTAGGATATGACGTACACAAGTATGACTAATTCTAAGTCAGCTCTTCTACTGATGGCAGATACTCTCGGTTATTATTAGCAGCCATGTAATGGGGGGAATTCAACAGAAAACAATTTTGTATCCTGTATCAAATTAAAAAATTTGTATTTTCTCTGACCCCGTTATTTCACCTCCAGAAACATATGCTACAGACACGCCTCCACCTGTGTGCCAAGATGTATGTACAAGGGTATTATTCCATGTCGTATATGTATAATGGCAAGTTCTGCTCCTTAAAAGAAGCAGAAGGAAAATAAACATTAAATTTGACGGAAAAAAACAATAATTGCTCATATTCCCATTGTATTATGATTTCCTTAAAGACTATTTTCCCACTTAGTTTCATTGGCAGGATAGATACTCACTACATTTTCTTCCAGTAACTTTGTTTCACCTGTTTAAGGAAAGCAGAGAATTACAGCTCTGCTTTATTTATGAGAAATTGAATTTGACGGGTTATATATGCATTGACAGTTACTCCTACACTGATTTCATTTTCCTAGGTCGCAATTCTTCATCAGAAAAACAAAGAAAGTGTTGTTAATTAGCTCAAGGGTTTGACACCCTAGTTCTCGTGCCGTAACCTCTTCTGCAGACGGTCCAGTCCAGATTACCTTTAGTAGCAATGAAAGTTGACTTGAGGAAAGAGGTTGGCAAGTCGTGTTTGTTGTGCACTTGTCATCGCCCTATTGTCTCATAAACTGCCATTCAGCAGTATCTTGGTTGTTCATGGCAACGGTAACAGTTTCATATCTGTCTTCACAGTAAGAAAAGTAGAAAATAACTATAGTAATAGAATGATTGGATTATAAAAGATTGTACTAAATGTACAAGAGTACCTTTACTAAAGGCAATCACAAATATATATACACACATATTTTAAATATATATCTCATGTGTATTATATATATATATATATATATATATATTAAATTTTCTATACCAAAGACTGTGCTTGTCCTTTTACATGAATTATATCAAAACACTTAAGTCAACCCTACAGGAAGGGTGCACATTTTTAATACTGACATTAGGATTCAGAGAGTTGAAGTGAGTTATCTAAGAATACACAGCTGCATAGAGTCGCTGGAGTACAAGTCCAGATCTCCCAGCTTTTCTGGACCCTTTTATTGCAATGTCATGTTGCTTTAGAAAAAGATAAGGCTCTGTAGTTTCTAATTATATCTTCTTAAGTGATATCTAATCCTGAAGTAAACTTCTGCTGCTTTCCTATGCTATTAAGAGAAAAACCCATCAATACAGTGTCTTCTTTTTATTCAATTTGCAGATATTGTGTCTTCCTTTTGTTCAATATACAGCTATCCAATAACAAACTTAAAAGTTAATTTAAAGCTCAAAACATATTTAGAATTCTAACCTAGTTGAAACTATACATTAGAAACTGTATGACCCAACCTCCGGTCACAGAGATCACGTTAAGTTGAACCTTGAGTCAACCATGTTTGCTTACCCAATTTGGTATACGTAAAGTGGCATGTAGCTCCCATAAATATAGAGAATACAAAAGGTCTTTACCACATCAGAGTTTGGGTAACACTTCATTTCACCAAACATAAATATAATATAACTTCTCTATTCTATATTTATGGGGCAGGTGTTGACCATATAATAATAAGTTTACTAAAGTAAGGTCAACTGACAAAGTATACCCCATAAAGGATATTGGTAAATACAGTACATTCATGAGGAAAATGCACTGTGTATTTCTGTTTTCCAAAGAGAGGGCAAGTTACAGGCCATAGCAATTACTTTGAGGCTTTTGCTTCACAAAAAAAATGGCCTCCAATTTCATTACCACAGCTCTGGAGAATGCAATCACTGTGGTCACAGGGTGGCCCACCTTCAGTCTCTCCCTGCCAATCAGAACAGGGCATCCTGCTGTGGTAGTGTCGTAGTTAGAGTTTCACACAGCAGCTTTCAGAAAAAGAATAAACTAGCTCAACGATCGCAGCCATAGACAAAAAATGGTCTTCTCATGACAAGATGTGGTAACAGTAAGTTGTCATTGATGCCCCTTAGCTGGAAAATAAATAACCCTTTCCAAAGCAGAACTTTTTAACTTAAATGGGACTAACAGGCATTTTTACCCCAAATGCATCAATATGAACCCACAAGCATGTCTTGTTCATGTAACATGTACAAGTTGCTGTGCTACTATTTTAGAGACTATAATATACAATATTGTCTTTTCCTTTTTAAACATTTTGTCATAAATTCTGCTTAGTAAGTTAATTTTAAGCAAACTGATTAGATTCAGGGGGATCAAATTCTGATTTTGATCTGTTAACAATTTTATTAACTATGTTTTAATCAAACCCTTGCACTCTACTGCAGCATTGTTTTATACAAAACCTAACAGTCTTTAGAAGACTGATTTTTCTTTATTTACTCATTTAACTGCTCTTGAGTACCAAACAATGTCCTATGTATAATGTACGATTGAGGCAAGTAGGTATTGTATTAGGATTGTCCAGAAAGAGAACACCAAAGGGAGATACACACATATAACATATTTGTTATATATGTAAGGGGACAGTTATTACTCAAAATTGGCTGAAACAATGATAGAGGCCAAGAAGTCCTATCATCGGCAAGCTGGAGAACTAGGGAGGCTGGTGTCCCGCCCGAAGCCAAAGCCCAAGAATGGTGGAGGTGAACAATGCTGTAAGTCCAAGACCAAGTCCAAAGGAGCTCCAATGTCTGAAGAGGAGAATATGAATGTCCCAGCTCAATCAGTAAGAGAAAATCTGCCCTTTCTCTGCTTTTTTTGCAGTATTCTGGGCCCTCAGCGAATTGGATGATGCCAATACATATTAGTGAAGACTATATATTTTTCACTCAGTTGACGCATTCAAATGCCATTCTCTTCTGGAATCAACCTCACATACATATCCAGAAATCAGGTGTTGCCAAGCAGCTGTGTATCTCTTCATTAAATCAAGTTGACACCCACAATTAACCATAGAAATTCAACAAATATTCTATGTGTAATAGAAACACACAAGAATAAATGGTAAATTAAAATGACTGGTCATAAAGCTATGCAGGGGTTACAGAATTTCAAAGGAAAAACATTTATGATGTGATCAGGAGATGATGATGCTTAAAATCATTATTCAAATTATTGAAACTTGATTGCTTTTAGGAAAGTTATACTTATTTTCTTTTTTTTTAAGATTTCTTATTTATTTATCTTTAGAGGGGAAGGAGAGAGGGAGAGAAACATCAATGTATGGTTGCCTTTCGTGCATCCCCTGCTGGGAGTTGGCCTACAGGGAACCAGCCTGCAACCCAGGCATTTGCCCTGACTGGGAATCGAACCGTGATCCTCTGGTTCGCAGGCCCTCGCTCAATCCACTGAGCTACACCAGCCAGGGCCTTCTTTTTGTTTTGATATAAGTCAGCATACCTGCTCAAATTACCATAGATAGGTATCTGTGGGCTTTGACCTACTTGTATTCAGGTATATAAATTTAAATGTAGTATACTTATTTGAGTAGATAAATGTATTTGTTTATTTCTGTAAGGCTGAAAGATGACCCTAACAGAAAAATCACCTTAACATAAAAGTTTCTTTTATTCTTTATGACCACAAAATTATTGCACAATATCTTTATTAACTATGTTTATTAGATGACTTAGAATTTCTGAAGTTAACTCAGGCGTATCTCAGAAGTACTGCAGGTTCAGTTCCATAGTACCATAGTAGAGTGAGTCATAATCTTTTGATGGTGGAGGGTCTTGCCTTCTATTTGTAGAAAACACAACATCTATGAAATGTAATAGGTATGCCTGTATATGAAAATATAACACAGTTTAGAGTCTCTTTACAGAATAATAAAAGACATTCAACACAAACACCAAAGCTTACATTTCTTATCATGTGCACTAAAAAAGAAAAAAAATGTTAACTGACGAGCAAGGCTCACTTACCTTCCCAGGGGAAAGGAAATAAAAATCAAGACAATTAAGATATTTGATGGTTGTTTTTCCATCTTTTGTGATCTTAAGGCTATGACAATTTATGGTAACAGCTGTGAGTAGGCGTGTAAGAGACTATTTCTTTCCCGTTTCTTTTGGTGACATGATTCACTGATTCTTTTTCTTTTAGATACTAACATGAAGGCAATCTTTCTTTAGTCTAAATACTTTATGTTACCTGAAAAAAGGCATTATTATTATGCATTCAAAGCCATAATTAAATGCTTTTAAGTGTATGTATGACACTGGTATAATATTATGATAAACAATTTCAGTCACGTCACATAAAGAATAATCTGAGGATGTCCAAAGCCCAATAAAACACCTTATAAATTCCACTTTTACTGTGACTTCAAGTGATTCTCCAGCCATGTCTTTCTTCTTAGCTATGGTATTTTTCAGATGATTGTAAAATAAGATTTTTAATTATTCAGATTTCTAACATATTTTATTATGTTCTACTAAGTAGAATCACAATAAAATAAATAAATCTCCAAGTAGTTAAGAGTATAATATAGATGTTAATATTGTGTTATACTTTATAGAAAACAATTACTGAAAATATAGCTAAGTTGTAGCTATTCTTCGGTTTAACAGCAATGATCATTTAAATGAACCTTGAGATCCATCCATGAGAGGCACTAGACCCAGGGGAGACATTAGGACTGCCGTACAGAGCATGTGTATGTAGCAGGCAAATATCAATCTCCCTCATTTCCTGTAAGCATTGCAGCTGATGGTGTGGGTTTTTCAGGAATTGTGATGTTTAGGAACAGCATAATGCATAGTCTGAGGTCAAGCTTTCACTTGGACCAAAATCAAAAGCTATGGGAATAGACATTCCCGGTTACACAAGATGCAGAGTCAGCCAAACAGAATCATGATGACATATCCTTTAACTCTCCATGTAACCCATTGAACTTTTCTGGGAATACAATAAAATCCATCTAGGCAAACTTTGTTTATAGGTAGAATAATGGCTTGAAGTAGTTTCCTCCCCATAATGTCTCATTTGCATGCATGCTTATAATAAACATTCATGTAGTAGTTTATCTGAACTGTCAGAGGAGTCCATGAAATCCTGTTGAGCATAATAATTGAGTTTGCCCTGCTCACATATTTAAGGAATGTTTTGAGTTCAAGAAGGGGGAACCAACTCATAAGATTACTACAGTAAACTTTTCCAATACTGTTTATTCTGAGCAGACAGTGGAGGTCCTTGACTAAAATGAGTCTGACTAGACTTAAATGCCACAGCAGTGGGCAATGGAAGTTGTTTTTAGAGTAGGGAAAGCGTGGAGACAGATGACTCTTTATTTTTTGAGTTCACTTCTTGAGTGACATGAAAGGAAACTGTGGGATGGTGACTAATGCAAGTGGGAAGAGTGGAAAGGCTAGAGAAAACCAAAATAGAGTTGGTGTTTCAGACATTTCCTTAATTGTTGCTTCTTAACTCCCCCTCTCTTTTCCGTCACACATCTTTGGGTTGCTTTGAGTTTAGCTTTGAAACATTTACTACAGCCATAATTATTTTATATGCAACCTACACAAATTTAGAGGGTCTGATTTTAGGGACCTTCAATACCTATTTTTAAGATAATATAAATTATTTACTATAATGATCATTGGAAATATTAAAGATCTGCTAGAAACAAAACATAGAATGTTAACAAAATATAAAATCAGGACATTTTTTCAGGCTTTTCAAGCATGTGAATTTTAATTGGAACAATTACTTTTATAACAGACTTCTGTGACCTGTTCAGCTATTTCTTTAAAGTGGCATGTAAAAACATTCAAGAAAGCTGAAAACTCCAGAACACCCTTGATTACATTACTTTCCTAGGTTCCCTTGGTACCATATTTTTGGCCTCTCTCCTGGATATTTCTTTTATTTAAACCTCCTTACATAATTTTCTAACCTACAAATGTTGGATTTCTTCAGATTATATATTTCGGTGTCTTTCTCAGTCTTTACCTTCTTCCAAATTATATCCCATAGAACTTTCTATAATAATGGAAATTTTCTATATACTGCACTGTTCCACAGGGCGGCCTCTTTGCATGTGACTAGCGATCATGCATTTGAGACATGGCTAAGAGACTATGAAACAATATATAAAAACCCTCCTCTGATTAGTCTACCCAGTATCAGCATTAACTCTTTCATCAATTCCTTTACGCTTTCCCCCTTTCTTTTCCTCTTCGTTCTTTATTTTTTTTTCTCAACTCGCCTCCTTTGAAGATCTCCCTATGCTCAAATATTGATCTATCATTTATTATTGATGATACCCCAGCCTCTGGGTCACTACATATTCAGTGATTCATTTATTATGTATTTACTAAGCAATTAGTATATTTTAGTCACTATACAGACATGACCTCAGAGAGAAGACTGACATAGAGGAAGGAATTACAACTGTGATGACTCTTCCCCAAAATGAGTATGTAGCTATTGGAAAATTTTGTGATGCTATCCCCCAAATCCATACAATCTAACATGTTCATATACAAGTCATTTCAGGATTTTAGGTAATTGTCATCTTCTAAAGCTGGAGAATATAAATCCAAGTTTTCCTAGGTTTCTTTTGTACTGTGAAAAAATCACAAGAACGGGCAAAAACAAGAAGAGGGGTCATGAAATCACCTTAACCGAAAACTAGATATTGTGGTATGTTAATTAAATTTTGTGCATTGTTTAGCTGGGTGTCTTGCTTTTAGAGACAGTATAGGGAAGGACAGGAAGAGCAAGAAAGAGGCCTTGGAGTATGTTGGTGTGGCTGTTGTGGCATAGCTTGGGGAGAGCATGGATACTGCTCACAGAATTCAAGTTGCAAAAGGTAAAAATAGAAAGAAGCGCTTCCTTCCCCAGCACTGGCCTTATATTTTTCCAAATTTCTATTTTAAAAAGAACTGAAAAAGTGTACTGCAATGAAAACTGTAAACCTTCACCTAGATTCACCAAGTGTTCATACCTTTTATCATTGCTTTATCTCTCTCTAATTTGCATACATTTCCAACTGTTTAAAATATTGCAAGAATAATAATTCTTCATGGATATGTCAGCATACACCATCTATAAATAAAGTCGTTCTCCCCTATCACCACAATATCCTTGTCAGATCTAGAATTATTCATACAATAACTGAGTGTACAGTCTACAATCATAAACCCTCAATCACCTCAGAAACCATTTATAGTTTTGCATTTAATTTTTATGGCTATTTCATCTATTTTAATCTAGAATATTTCCCCCTAGATACTACTGTTGCTGTTATGTTATCCTATTTTTCATGATTGTATGGACTTTTATTTGTTTACATGCTGTTTTGTAAGAGTTCAGACTATTAGTATTGTAGACTATTGCACTCTCTGAGCTTGCCTACTTTTCTCTTCATAACTGTATTCAGGTAAAATGTATTTAGTGACAATAACCCACAGGTAATGCTGTGCATTCCTACAGCATTACATCAGGAGGTACATAGCATCCCACTGTCAGGGATACCACCTGGACGTGTGCCTAAGGCAGTAACTGTCCTCACTCTACTGTCATTTTTTTCACTTGTAACTAATTACTAGACTGTGGGTGATATTTACAACCGTGCAGCAGTTCTCTCCCTCCACAGTCTGGACGACAATGGTTTCAGACTGACACACAGTTACAGCCTGAATCGGTGAGTCCACTGGGAGCTGCAGAGTGGTTAGTTCTCTAATTTCATCATTTGTTCTACACTTATTATCTGATATTCTCTGTAAAAAAAAGAGACCTTTCCTTTTTTCTCTACTTGCTTTATGCTTTTGAATTCATACTTTTAAAAATAAGTTATAATCTAGCAAAATGATTATAACTTAAAAATAAGTTATAATCTAGCTCCGTCATTCTATTGCAGTTTCATTAGCCAAAATAGTAAGAACCCCTCTGGGTCCGTGCTGAGTCCTTTTTTTCTTCTGTGTGATTCTTTCAGTGTTTCAGCACTTCTTTGCTGCTGGCGTAGTGAATACTCAACTCGTTTAATCAGTGATGGTCTCTAGGAACACAGATCTCCATGCTCATTGTTGTTTCATTGCTGCTAAGTTATTGATTCTAGACCTTTACAGGGATGGACATTGGAATACTGCCTGGCATTTTTACACAAGGGTTCAAGTTAATATTCCTAGTAAGAATTTAACAGTAATATACATTTTTTTATCTTTTTTATTTTATAGTGGCACCTCATTTTCTTTCATTGAAAATATTTTAATAATATTACCATATTTAGTTATTTTCATTTACAATATACATAAAATACCACTGAAAATGTGTCAAGACTACTACTAATAAAACAACCTACTTAATAAATAGCCATGGATCTCTTTTTAAGATTTTATTTACTTATTTTTAGACAGAGGAGAAGGGTGGGAGAAAGAGAGGGAAAGAAACATCAATCTGTGGTCCCTTTCCCATGCCCCCTACTGGGGACCTGGCCTGCAACTCATTCATGTACCCTGACTGGGAATTAAACCAGCGACCCTTTGGTTCACAAACCAGTGCTCAATCCACTGAGACACACCAGGCAGGGCCCATAGATCTTTATTTTCTAATATTTTGATACTTAAAATAGATCTTATGAAAACTGAAGAGTCAGAGCACTGTGTTCAAAAGTTACTTGAATTTTTTTTATTGTATGGCTATCTTTCTAAATTAAAATACAGTTAGCTCATTTTTCTATTGATTTAATTTTGCAGTTTGCTTTCTTTCAGTTTTGATATCATTTTTGATATGCAAACAATTAGCCCACTGGTGTGGCACAGTGGATTGAGTGCCAGACTGAGAACCAAAGAGTCTCTGATACCTCGTGATGTAATGCTGTAGGAGTACACAGAATTACCTACGTGTTATTATTGCTAAATGTATTTTTACCTGAATCTAGATATAAGGAAATAAAATAGGCAAATTCAGAAAGTGGAATATTCTAGAATACTAATTGTCTGGACTCTTCAAAACAACATGTAAAGAAAAGGACATGAATCGTGAAAAGTAAGATAACATAACAACAACAGTAGAATCCAGGGGAAATGATTCTAGATTAAAACAGACTAAACCAGTCAGGGCGCATGCCTGGGTTGGGGGCCAGGTCCCAGTAGGGGGCGCATGAGAGGCAACCACGCATTGATGTTTCTCTCCGGCTCTTTCTTCCTCCTTTTCACCTCTGTCTAAAAATAAACAAATAAATAAAAATTAACTATGTTAAAAACTTTACTAAAGAAAAGCCTGCCCCCACCATATCCGGTTCCTTTCTTTCCTTCCTATCCACTGTGAATGAGCGTTTTTATTACCTTCTGCTTTAACCTTCCCATTTTTTTTGAAAAAAATAAAACAACACATTATCTTTTGAACAATAGTAGCATATTAAGTTATTAAATGCACTTGCCACACCTTGCTTTTACTCATAAAAATAACTTTTACATATCAGTTTATCAATTTATATAATTTTTAATTCTTTTAAATGACTACTTTATACTTCTTTTTTCAGTTATACTATAGTTTATTTAACCAATCTCTTCTGAATGAGCATTTAGGTTTCCAATCTTAGCTATTACAAGTAACAAGTAACCTTTTACATACATTGTTTTGTATTTTGGAAGGCCTATCTTCAGGGTAAATTCCCAAAAGTGAGATTTCTTGGTCAAAGGGTAAATACCCATGTTTTGCTGGATACTGCAAATTTCCCTCTGTAAGGCCTGACCATTTTGCAATAATCGAGAGTCCCTCATTTCCAAAAGCACCAGCTGCAGAGTATGTTACCAAGTTTTTGAAAATTTCCAGTCTGATAAGTGAGAAGCAGTAATCTCAGTATAGTTTAACTTTGCATTTTTATTAAGAGTAAGAAAGTATCCCTGGCTGGTATGACTCAGCTGGTTGAAGTGTCGTCCTGCACACCAAAAGTCTGTGGGTTTGATCCCCAATCAGGGCATATACCTAGGTTATGGGTTCACTCCCCAGTCAGGGCACATATGGGAGACAACCAATCGATGTTTCCCTCTCATATCGATGTTTCTATCTCTCTAAAATCAATAAACATATATTTTTTAAATGTTTTAAAGAGTAAAATAGTAGCTATTTTCATGTTTTATGAATATTTTCCTGTATGAATTGTATTCATATGTTTGCCCATTTCTGATATGGATTTTATCTTTTATTTCTTAATATTTAGAGTCTTTTCTATACTGGAGAGATTAGCTGAAATGTACATTCCCGTGATGCTGTGTGAAGATTTTGGCCCCAAAAATCTTCTGTGTGAAGAAGAACTCAGGGAACCCTTCATTCAGGACATGACTCTTACGTTGAATCTGCAAAGATGATTTGTTGCCCTATAAAGGGACAGGTAAAAGGCGTGTCCTAGTCACAAGAACTTTTGTATCATTTGGGCCAGAATGATACAAAAGTTCTTGTGACTAGGACACACCTTTTACCTGTCCCTTTATATCATTCTGGCCCATGATACAAAAGTTCTTGTGACTAGGACACACCTTTTACCTGTCCCTTTATCATTCTGGCCCAAATGATACAAAAGTTATTGTGACTAGGACACGCCTTTTACCTGTCCCTTTATAGGGCATCTAATCATCTTTGCAGATTCAATGTAAGAGTCATGTCCTGAATGAAAGGTTCCCTGAGTTCTTCTTCCTGCTTTTCCCCCAAGAAGAGAACAGTATTGCTTTTCCCCATCAATTAGGAATGAAAGGAGAAAGGGGGAAGAAGTGATAGAGACTTTCTGTGGCGATTTGGAGAGGAAATCTCTCTGATCGAACACAGAGTTACAGAGAAACGATGTGCAGGAAATGCTGGGCATCTCAGAAAATGGATGCAGATGGAAACTAAGGAACCCCATCCTCTTTGTTTCCCACGGGGTGATGAGCTCTGGCTGATGGCTTGTGCTACTGGAATACACTGCTGAATGGCTTTCAAGACCAACTTCTTTGGTACATACCAAAGTCTCTGTCTGAAATAAGGTAACGGAAAGAAATGACAGATTGAAAAGCTGTGTAAAAGTTATAATTTTAGGACATGATGATTGATTGTTTTGGACAGGGATTTGAAAAAATTCAGGAAATGGTGTCTCTACCGTGGTACACATCAAAATCCCTCAGAAGACTTTTTCAAAGTTCACTTTCCAAGGCCCTGCCTCAGCTCCAGTGAATCAGAAGCTCGGTGACTGACTGGGTCCAGACCACTAGCATAGTTGGTCTGGTGGAAATATGGGGACATTGAGTATGAGGTGTGATGACATACCTCTACATGTTCTGATAATGAACACCTTTCACACATGTTTATGGACCTTTCAGGCTAAGCTTATTCATTTTTCTTGTTGTGTTTTTTAGTTTTTTTTATTGTCTTTTGTAGAGGATTCTTTGTATACTCCAATAAGCCTTTGCCAGCTATGTGTATGAAAGATAATTCCTAAGCTTCTAGCTTCTCTTTGCAATTTGTTTAATGCATCTTTTAACTTAAAGTAGTATTTTTACTTAATATAGTTAAACATATCAATCTTTACTTTTATTTTTGAACATCTTCTTTAAGCGCTACTTCTCTGACCTGTGTCGTAATCTCTGTTGTTTTCTAAAAGTTGTTAAAACTTTATAGTTTTGCCTTTCTCATATTTTAGTCTTGGATACCCACTTAAAAGTATTTATTTATTATTGTGAAGTGGGTATCCCATTTTATTTTTTTCATTTGTGAATGTGTGTATATATGGGTGGTTGTGCATGTGTATAATTAAACTACTATTTCATAAGTCTGTCTGTGAAGCAAAGGAGAGGCACAGGAGGAAGCAGGTCAGGAAGGGATTGAAACCCTTCAGTACACATTTATAGAAAAAGTTCTGGGAACAGGGCTGGCTTCAGGCACAGAGCACTACGCCTAGAGCAGCCTGAATGTAGCTTAAAGCTCTGCTATGGCCATACTGAAAATCTTAATATATTTTTTTACACAGAGGTCCTCTTTTTAAGTTTGTACTGGTTATACCGTGTCCTACATGTTATGTCTAGGGAACATTGGTAACATTTGTCATTAGCTTACTCCTGTCACTTGCTGGCTTCCATTAGTTGAGGTCTCATGATTTAAGGATATTCAGTTTTTCTTCTATTCAATAGGTAATTCTACTTTTTGTTTTTCCTTTCTAACATTAAAAACTTCCAGCTGGCTCTCCAGATAAAAGGATCAACAATTTTACACATTGGCTTTAATGAAAGATAACAGATTATTCCGTGATTTATTCAATATAGAATGATTTAAAAATCAAAACTCAATTTGTCTAGCATAGGGGTGGGCGATTAAGAAAGGACATGTGGTGACTATCAAATGTGAAGATGATTGTCACTTAAGTCTTTTCTCAGCCCACACTGACCAAACTTCTTTTCTCCCTACTGAAATTCACCAATTAGGAATAATTAATTTTATAATCTTATCAACTAAAACAGCCCTCCAGCGGAGATGTATGGCCCTGTTTTCGACCTATCTTCATCCAGCTGAAATCAATAAACACAATTCAGGACAGTGAGGAGGAAAGTAAGAAAATGTGGTTTAGATCCCAAGAGAAGGACATACCCAGGTCAGATACCACAGTGGGATTCTTTGGACAATGTGAATGCATCCCGGTCTTATGGGTGACAGCCCTGTTAAGTTATGGTGGAAACCAAACGAATTCAAAAACCTACCCCACTTAGACTAGATATGCTTGACAAGGTTGGTTATCTCTTGGTTTGAAATAAACAGTGCTTCATTCCTGATAAAGGAAGAATTAGATAAATGAATGGAATGACAGATTGGAAAGCCTGGTGTGGGAAACACAAGGGGGAGTTGAAGCCGGGCATGTTCATAGCTGCGAGGGTGTCTAAGTCCGAACAGACACAGTAGAGGCAGAAAGGCAAGAGCTGGTCTTCACCGGGAAGTCGGGGGAGAGAGGTCTTCAGATCATGCACGAGGCATGATTTGCTTCTCAACAAGAAAGTGTCCTCAAACTTTAAGTTTACTTCATTGTTTTGTATTTATCTAGAAAAGTGACAGGAACGCCTTCAAGTCATAGTTAATAAAATCTTTATTATTTTCTTTGACCAGTAGAGGGACTCATTTCTTTTTATTCCATTGATTTTTTAAAAATTTTCCAATGACAGTTTACATTCAATATTACTCTGTATTAGTTTCAGATGTGCAGCATAATGGTTAGACAATCATGTACCTTACAGAGTGGCCCCATACATAGTTTTTATATTTTTGACTACACTCCCTATGCTGTACTTCACATCCCCATGAATATTCTGTGACTACAAATTTGTACTTCTTAACCCCTTCACCTTTTTTCAGTACCCATCCCCCAACCCCCTCCCCTCTGTCAACCATCAGTCTGGTCTCTGTATCCAAAAGTCTGTTTCTACGTTGTTTGTTTGTTCATTTTGTTCTTTAGATTCCACATATAAGTGAAACCATCTGGTATTTGTCTTTCTCTGTCTGATTTGTTTCACTTAGCATAATGCCCTCTGGGTCTAGCTATGCTGTTACCAAAGTTGAGATTTTATTCATGTTTATTGCCAAGTAGTTTTCCATTGTGTATATATATCACAGCTTTATTTTTATCCACTCCTCTATTGATGGACATTTGAGTTGCTCTCATATATGTTGTCTATGGTGTATAGTTCTGCCTTGAACATGGGGGTGAATATATTCTTTTAAATTAGTGTTTTGGGTTTCTTTGGATATATTCCTGGAAGTGTAATTGCTGGGTCATAAAGAAATATCATTTTTAATTTTTTTTATGAAACTCCACATGGTTTTCCATAGTTGCACCAATCTGCATTCTCACATACAGTGAACTAGGGTTCCCTTTTCTCCACATCCTTGCCAACACTTTTTGTTCAGTGATTTATTGATGATAGGCATTCTGACAGGTATGAGGTGGTACCTCACCATGGTTTTGATTTGCATTAGTCAAATGCAAATCAAGATGCTTTTGATTAGTGATGTTGAGTAATTTTTCATATGTCTATTGGCCATCTGTTTGTCTTAATTCTTTTTTTTAATATTTTATTTATTTATCTTTAGAGGGGAAGGGAAGGAGAGAGGGAGAGAAATATCAATGTATGGTTGCCTCTGCCGAGGACACACAATGTATCGTGTGTCCCCTGCCGGGAACTGGCCTGCAACCCAGGCATGTGCCCTGACTGGGAATCGAACTGTGATCCTCTGATTCGCAGGCCCGTGCTCAATCCACTGAGCTATACCAGCCAGGGCTGTTTGTCTTAATTCTTTATAAAATTTGGATATTAACCACATATCAGAAGTATCAGTGGTGAATATCTTCTGCCATTACAGGCAGAAGATATTATCTTTTTTCCTTTTTATTGAATTTATTGGGGTGACACTGGTTAACAAGATTATACAGATTTTAGGTGTACATTCTAGAATACAACATTAGTACACAGTATTGTGTGTTCACCACCCAAATCCAGTTGTAGGTTGTCATTTCATTTTGTTGATGGTTTGCTGTACAATAGCTTTTTAGTGTGATGTAGGGACCTATTTCTTATTGTAGTGTTTTTATTTCTCTTTTTTTAAAGATTTATTTATTTATCTTTAGAGGGGACAGGAAGGAGAGAAGGAGAGAAATATCAATGTATGGTTGCCTCTCATGAGTCCCCTGCTGGGAACTGGCCTGCAACCCAGGCATGTGCCCTGACTGGGAATCGAACCATGATCATGTGGTTTGCAGGCCTGCACTCAATCCACTGAGCTACACCAGCCAGGGCATATTTCTCCTTTTTAGAAGTCATTTTTGCTAGTCATACATGATTCCAAGCATTACAATCATTCTTATTGGTGTTTGGAGCTCCACAAATGACAATAATAAGCGCTGTGCAAGCCAGGAGTGGTCTCCAAAACCAAGCGAATGGGGCAGACTCAACTGAGACAGAAGAATAAAGCTTGGGAACTGAAAATTAGTTGGAAGTAGGATATACATTTGTAGAGGAGCTTGAGGGGGGCAATGACTAGGCATAGTACTTTGAAAAAAAATGAAGTATACAGAAATCAATTCAGGAATCATGCTGATAAATATGAAAGCAAAGAAAAAAAGAGACAATGGATGACTTCAGTCATGGGCTTAAAGTCTGTAGAGACAGCATCTTCTCCCTTTGAAGAGGAGGTCAGAAGAGTGATCCCACCTTTGCTAGCAAAAAAGCCAAGAAAGATGAAAAGAAAGAATTGCAACAGTAACATGCATGTGAATTATTTTCTTCCTTCTGGTGTAGAAGAGTTTTTCTGTCTGGAAGTCAAAATTCAATAGCAAAATGTGAAATCAATTTAGAAAGTAGTGATGAACATTTTTTAAAAAATACGATAAACACAAAGAAGTCATAATAGAAGAGAATGGAAATAGAATGAAATAGAATTGAAAGTATTAGGATGCACTGATGATCTAGAATAAATAATTAATTTATGACACTTGCTTTCATTTTATATGTATGTCTATAAATGCATTGAACTCTGAATAGGAATAAAATATGTTTTAAATATAGGCTCTAGAGAACTTCTAAGTTTTCTTCCAAGTCTAACATACTTTGACCAGTGGATTATGTGAACAGGCTTACATATTTCAGGAGACTGGCTGTGGGGCAGAAAGAGAAAAATCAGATGATATCAAAAACAAACTTTATATCTTGTACAAAAGTTAGCAAAATTGTATTATAGTCATAGAACTTTATGTGCAGTTAAAAAAAAACTTTCAAACACTGTTTTCACCAAATCTATTCAGAATATACACTTATTTCAATATAACTTAAAAATCATATTTATCTGTTAAGACAGACAGTTGGAATGGAGAATATAGAGTAATAAAACAGATAAAGTAAAATTTAAAAGTTATTGTATTTCATCCATAACACGGAGCGATTACCTGGAATTAAATCCATTTTTCTTACTGCATTCCTAGCATCTGTCAAACTGGACTTCTAAGGGGTAACTAAAGGCTGACTACTAAACCAAAACTTTGTGAAAGTAGTACAACTAAATAAGCTTTTACTAAAATATTATATACACTTCACAAGCATGTATGTTTTACTATACAAACGTTAATCCTTAACTCAGACACTGTCTCACCGAATGAGGACATAATGAAGCCTGTTAAAACCCAGACAGTGCAGCTAAACCAGAGAAATGGGAAAAGTATAAACAAATCAAATACTTAACCTTGCAATGAAGACATGTCAACATAAACATAACCGCACTTCTCATTTTCCTCACATACATTATTGGCAACGCAATGAGAACTAGCTTTGGGCTGTGAGCTGAGCAGTGACATTCATTGTAGTTCTGAACTTAACCATTAGATCCTTTCCTAGAATGAATAGTGTGAACATTCTTTATGCCAGGAATTGCTAGCCCGGTTTTCTTAAACGTCTACATCTACAATCACAACAATGAAGTAAAACTAGAGAAGGAATCAAGTAGCTTTTTTTGGTATAACAAACACTAAAACTTGCTTAAAACAACAAGCATTTATTACTTCACGTGATTTTTTTAGATTGCTTAGACAGTTCTTTCTCCCTTAGGAGGCTTGGCCAAAGCTTGATGGTGTAGGATGGTTCTCATGCATGTATCTGACAGTTGTCAAGTTGATTGGTCTGTAGATTGCTCCTTCAAGGTTTCTCATCATTTGGGCCACCCTGGGGGGGGCCTCTACATTGAGTGTCTGCACATGACAGAATCAAGGTTCCAAAGAGCAACAAAAGAGCAAAATCCATTTCATAAACAGTTTTCCAAGTCTCTGTTTGCATCACAGTTGCTCAAAGAAAATCATACGGATAAGTCAAAAATCGAGGTATAGAAAATAGACTCTCTCTCGAGGGACAGTTGCAAGTTGGAAGAGATGTAAAGTTATGAAGCATTTTGTGTTGATTTTTGTGTATGGCTTAAGATAAGGGTTCAACTTCATTCTTTTGCATGTGGCTATCCAGTTTTTTTCAGTACTGTTTGTAGAAAACACTACCTTCTTCCAATGTGTATTCTTGGAATCCGTATAGTTGATGAATTGACAGTATATGTTTATGTTTATTTCTGCTTCATTTTTATATGTTTGCCTTAATGCCTGTACCATACTATTTTGATTACTTTAGCTTTATAATATATTTTGAAATCATTGTAATGCCAGCTTGATTCCTCTTCCTCAAGATTACTTTGGCTACTCAGGGTCTTTTGCAGTTCCACGTGAGTTTCAGGCTTTTTTTTTTCTATTTCTGTAAAATATATCATTGGTGTTTTGATGATGATAGTGTTAAATCTGTAAATCATTTTGGATAGTATGAACATTTTAACAATATTAAGTCTTATAATGCATGAACATCCAAAGCCTTTCTATTTATTTGTATCTTCTTTATTTTCTTTCATCAATATTTTATAGTTTCAGTGTACAAGTCTTTCACCTCTTTGATTAAGACTTCTAGTAAGAAATCTTTTTTTCTAGAAGTCATAGTAAAACTTCTAAAATAAAACATAGGGGGAGAACTTTTTGAAAATTGATCTTGGCAATAATTTTGTGGCTATGACATTGAAAATACACTCATCAAATCCCCCCAAAATGGGTAAGTGAGACTGCATCTAAAAACTTCTGCACAGCAAAGGAAACCACAAAATGGGGGGAAAACCTATAGAATGGCTAAAAATACTTGCAGACACTATATCTGATAAAAAGTTGATCTCTCAATACATAAGGAACACCCACAATTCAATAGCAAAAAATAATAAAACAACAACATTTAAAAATAAACAAATGACTCAACTAGATGTCTCTCCAAAGAAGACATACAGATGGTCTATAAGTACAAGAAAAGGTGCTCAGCATCACTAATCACCAGGGAAATGCCAATCAAAAATATTGGCTCGCACCTGCTAGGATAGCTGATATATTTTTTAAAAAACACAGAAAATACATCAAGTGTTTGTGAGTATATAGAGAAATTGAAACCCTTGTACACTGGTGGTAGAAATGTAGATTGATATAGCCATTATGGAAACTAGTGTTGAGGTTCCTCCAAAAGTTAAATATTCAGCTACCATATGATCCAGATTACACTTCCAGGTATATATCCAAATGAACTGAAGTGAGGATGTCAAAGACATATTTGCATTATAATATTCTTTACAGTATTATTATAATATCCAAGATATGGAAACAACTGAAATGTCCATTGGCAGATGAATGTGGTATATACATACAATAGAATATTATTCAGTCTTAAAAAAAAGGAATCCTGCCTCACTCAACAATATGTATGAACCTAGATGACACTATGCTAAATTAAATAAGCCAGTCACAGAGAGACAATTACTGCATGATTCCACTTACATGAGGCATTTTAAACAGTCAAACTCATTGAAGCAGAGAATAGTAGTCATTGCCAAGGGGATGGTGGTGGGAGAAATGAGTTGTTCAATGGTTAGAAAGTTTCAGTTATGTGAGATGAGTAAACTCGAGAGATCTGATGTACAACATAGTGCCTACAGTTTACAGTACAGCTCTGTACACTTACAAATTTAAGAGGACGGGTATTATGTTAAACAGTCTTTTGTGTGTGTGTGTGTGTGTGTGTGTGTAGAAGATCTTTACTTTTAAATTATATTTTATTGATGATACTGTTACAGTTATCCCAACTTTTCCCCTTTCCCCCACTTCACCCAGCACCTCCTACTCCCTCAGGCAATCTCCCACCATTGTTCATGCCCATGGATCATGCATATAAGTTCTTAAACTATTTTATTTCCTATACTGTACTTTATATCCTCATGGCTATTATGCAACTACCTATTTGTACTTCTTTTTTTACATACATTTTATTGATTATGCTATTACAGTTGTCCCATTTTCCCTTCACTCCCCTCCACCCTGCACACCCCCTCCCACCCACATTCCCTCCTTTAGTTCATGTCCATGTGTCATAAGTTCTTTAGCTTCTACATTTCCCATACTGTTCTTGCCCTCCCCCTGTCTATTTTCTACCGACCATCTACACTACTTATTCTCTGTACCTTTTCCCCCTCTCTCCTCCTCCCACTCCCCTGTTGCTAATCCTCCATGTGATCTCCATTTCTGTGGTTTTGTTCCTGTTCTAGTTGTTTGCTTAGTTTGTTTCTGTTTTTGTTTTAGGTGTGGTTGTTAATAACTGTGAGTTTACTGTCCTTTCACTGTTCATATTTTTTATCTTTTTTTCTTAGATAAATCCCTTTAACATTTCATAAAATAAGGGTGTGGTGATGATGAACTTCTTTAACTTGACCTTATCTGGGAAGCACTTTATCTGCCCTTCCATTCTAAATGAAAGCTTCGCTGGATAGAGCAATCTTGGATGTAGGTCCTTACCTTTAATAATCTTACCACAATTTTTTTAAAGTGACATCACAAAGGTAAGCATACAGAGAATGAAATGTGTGGCCCCTTTTGCAATGTACTATAGGAATTAGATAAATATAATTTTCACACCAAAGCTTAACAAAAATACAAGATTTTAACAGTATTATAATATATATTTCTGACTTTAAAAAATCCAACCAAAATCTTATATGGAAAGCTCAACATCACTCCAAAAATAATATCTTGATCTGAAAAAATCAAGGGCTAAATTATATTTTTAAAGTTCCATACAGCTAATATTGTGAGATCATATATAATATTGATGAAAGAATACTGTTTTCTAGGTCCTGACATCATTTAGAAGTTTAAAAGGAACATAGCAGTTTTATGTTCCCTTTTGTTACAGCTTTTCTTCAGTGAGAGATAGCTTTCTCCCAACCCCTCTGGATAGAGGTGGAGACAGCACTAGCTGAAGCCCAAGCCTGCAGTGTCCTCTATCTACTCTTTCCCCATGGGGATATTTCCATGTTTAGCTCATGCTGGTAGTTTGGATTTTAGCAATAAGTCAGTAAGGTGTTTGATGGTGGGTGGAACAGGGGAGTGAAGATGGGAGGGTGGTCCAGAATATCTCTCCTGACACCTCGAAAATCAATTACATATGTAGGAAGTTACTTATTTTGCCTGTGGATAAGATCCATCTTGGAATTTGTCTTATGGGTACTCGAAAACAAAACTGAGCTATTTACAAAATGGAATTTAATATCTCAATGTGTGAAGCCACGATCATCACTGAGCTCTCTGTTGGTAAAGACACAATATGTCAAAATCTCCATAACTTAAAATATTGTCATAAAACAAACCTTCTTTTTTTTATTCTGCCCTCACCCAAGGACATTTTTTTTCATTGCTTTCAGAGAGAGAGAAAGGGGAGGGAGGGGGAGAAGGGAAGAGAGAGAGACATTGATATGAAGGAGAAACAGCAATATAAGAGAGAAAAATAGAAACATCTCCCACACACCCCAACTGTGGACCAAACCTGCAACCTGGGTACATGCTGAGTGGGGATTGAGCCTGCAGCACTTTGGTGTATGAGATGATGCTCCAGCCAACTCAGCCACACCATCCAGAGCCAAACCTTTATTTTTTAGGTTTGTACTACCAAGCATAAAGTAAAGAGACCATGCTATAGAAAAAGAGGTCCATGTTGCACTCGTATTTATTTCTGGTGGAGTGTTTTTGAATGTGCATAGTTACAAATATAATTGTGAGGTTGGATCTCCTAATATAGTCAAATGATTCAGTGTGTAATGTAGCCATTAATAAGACCTCAAAATCTGGAGTCATCACACCTGACTGAATCCTAGTTTTGCTAAATGCAAACTGAATCACCCTGGGTAATTAATTCTTTAACTAGTCTAAGCTTAAATTTTCTAATCAGTAAAATTGTAATATAGCAGTAATAATAACAATAGCATGGTTTGGGAAATATTCACATTTGTCATTTAATAGTATATTCTATTAGCTATTATTTATGGTTGTAATTTTACTCAAAAAGACAATGGAACAGTTATTCTTATCTCTCACTGGACATAAAAAAACACAATAATAGCTAACACAAAATCTCAATGCTAAATATATTTCCACAACACTAAAAGAATCATAAATACAATAAACGGGGTCCAGAGGGTAGAGGGGAGAGAAGCACAGAGTAAAAGGGGATGGACTCACATGAATAAGTATGAAGGACACATGGACAATAACTAAGACGGGGGGCAGAGATGGGAGGGGGGTGGGGAGCACTGGGGGGGGCAGGGCTGGGAATACAAGAAAGAAAACTGTACTTGAACAAAAGTTAAAAAAAACAAAACTGTGATACAGCCCTGGCTGGTATAGCTCAGTGGATTGAGCGCGGACCTGTGAAGCAAAGGACCACGGTTCGATTCCCAGTCAGGGCACATGCCTGGGTTGCAGGCCAGTTCCCAGTGGGGAACACATGAGAGGCAACCACACATTGATATTTCTCTCCCTCTCTCCTTCCCTTCCCCTCTTTCTGAAAATAAATAAAATATTAAAAATAAACAACTGTGATACATTTATGCAATGGCATACTATGCAGCAGAAAGAAAGAAGGAGCCCCTACCTTTTGTGACAGCATGGATGGAACTACAGAGCATTATGCTAAGTGAAATAAGCCAGGAGGTGGAAGATAAATATCATATAATCTCACCTATAAGTGAAACCTAATGAACAAAACAAACAAGGGAGCAAAATAAAACCAGAGGCACAGAAACATGGAACAGGCTGACAGTAACCAGAGGGGAGGAAAGAGCGGAAGGGTCTAATTAGTGAACAGCTATAAATGACCCATGGACATGGACAACAGGGTGAGGATTGATTGTGGGAGTGGGGATAGACAGGGCAGGGGAGAGTGACAGGGGAAAATTAGGAGAATTGTAATAGAACAACAATAAAAATTGCATAAATACATTTAAAGTTTAAAAGAATGCATGAGACTAATTTCTAAAAGCAGAGTTCTCATAACTCTTTCAAGCTATCCACGTACTTTGAATTCCAGTCATAACGATCTCGTAGCTTTTCAGGCATTTGGTCCTGAGATTGGTACCAAATCCTACTCTTTCTAATGTGAAATTAGATAGTCAAGCCAGACTCTGGAGGATCGCCTTCCGTAAAGTCATCCCAAGTAGTCGAGCACAAATACAAGCAAATGCACACATACATGTATAGTCTGGAAATGAATAAAATATTTTATAAGTTGCCATACTTCCCATGTATTTCTCTGAAATAATTGACCAGGTGTTCAAGGAAGCCAACTTTGAGGTTTCTAAATTCTTTCCATCCTCTCTAAACCCTTGGGGCAATACTTACCTCAGTGAAAGATCAGATTCCCCCAGAGCACAGGAAGAGAGCTGTTTATCATAAGCAGTAGGTGCCAAACACATTATTGGAAAAACAGCTCCACGTAAATACCTCAGAGATTTTTAGTGTTGTTACTGGAGTTTATCTGATTGCATGTAAGAAGACTGTAATATAATACTGAACATTTTATAGAATGTAAATATATCACAATAAGTAAGAGCCCCCTTTTTCTAGATCCACTTACCTATATTGTCTAACCAGGTAAATCAACAAAGAGCCGAACAGTGCAATAGAGCACTTTCAGGAACAGCACATAATCCAAGGCTTGATATCAGCCAAGTGTTAGAAGTTCACCTAGCACATCACTTTGCCAATATGCGTGGTCAGGGAAAAAAAACGTATTTTAAAACAGTCTTAATCCAATGCTAATGAAAGATTTTGAAAGCCATTTAAGGTTGAAGAAACAAATCTGGAAAACAGAAAATCTTTCTACTATGTTTATAAATGCTATTTTCTTAATAAATGGATAAAAGTATATTGACTATACAGAAGTATGTTTTTAATTACAGCTTTGCATTGATAGCTCTTCAAACCTTAGCTTTGCACAGTATTTGCTATCAATCTTAATAGCATGTCTGATAATGTCATCTGCTGTAAAAAGACATCAGGTTCTCCAAAAACTCAGTGGAGATCACTATGCTTATTTAAAATTACTAACTTGTATTCCTTTGCTCCTGCTCTAAATTCTTTCAGTGATGCTTATGATCTAGCTCTCGGGAAAGGATTATTTTAACTCTGTTAGAATGAGGTAAGCTCTTTTTTTCTTTCTTTCAGGTGGGATTATATGAAGATTTGCAAAAGAATGACTTCAATGTTTATGCGTATCATAAAATAGAAAATGTGTATACTTCTCCGATAATATACTTTGTATATACATACTTTATTTGAGAAAATTGCCAACTTTTAAGTAAAGAGGGAAAAGCTTATTTTAATATGATTATGTCAAAATAAGCTCCTTTTCTAAATAGAATTATCTATGAAAGTATAAAAACTGAAGTTTTTTAAAAGTTTATCTTCTTTTACGATAGAAGGTATATTTCAGAAGTTTATCTTTTTGCTATTTAATGTCTTAAATTATATCTTTAAAGAAAATAACTAACATTTAAAGAAGTAACTGCAAATATCTTATGGAGAGCCTATCAGATAGCTTTCTTGTAAATAGACTAAAAATTTAGAAAAGGTGGCAGAAATTTCACCTCATACATAAGCTAGTCTCACAGTTTATACTATGTAAACATTTTCAACTACAATCTACTGGATCTTATTATTAGAAAGACTGAAAAAATTGTTTAACATTTTTGTGGTTGTTAGTCTTATCCACATACAAATATAACTGAATTTAAAAATTTAAATTCAAATGAATATATATCAGAGCAAGAAATTTCAGTATCTTTGACATGTTGTGCTGTAATAAGGTTATCAAGAGGCTTCTTAATGAGTGTGTAAATCATTGTGTTCACATGATTGAATGTAGTTAGTAGCACTGGTATTTAATAATTAATAAAGATAGTGTACTTTTCTAATCTCAGTTTAAGAAATTGGCAACAAATTCAAATACTAGCCTTAATTTATAAAAAAATAACTAGCCCATACCTACGCTGACTAAGGCATATGTGGTAGGGAAAAAAAGCAGAGTAATATTTACATTTTTGCAATTCAAGTGAATTCGTTAACATTTAAGATTATTGTTTTTTATTTTCTTCTGTTGAATATTGAGGTTTTCTTGTATCAGTTGGACAGCAACTAAACACGGATGTACCAGTTAGCTGGGAGAGATATCCTGGAGCAGAGGACGGGAATGTTGTTGCCTCATCAAAGAGTCTCCTGAGACTGACTACATACTTTGCCCTAATTCTTTACCCCTCTGTTATTCTTCCTATCAATAGAACTCCGTAGCTTTTGCTATCATGAAAGCTAGTGCATCTCCTCACTGCCTGGTTCTGAGTTGGTCTTGTGCCTCACTTTGCTCAACAGAATGTGGCACAAGTGGCACAGTGGCAGCTGGAAATCTAAGTAAGCCTCAAGAGATGTGTATGCCTCTGCCAGCTATTGGGTTTTTGCCAATTCCATGTGACCAAGCACAGGCTACCTTTTTTAGAGGATGAGAGACCACAGGGAGAAAAGATGAAATTCCTCAACCAACAGTTAATTATCCCCAGAAAGAGAACTGCCTACCTGACCCAGATGCATGAGGGTGTCCACCAGATCTGAAACACTGGCCAGCTGAGCCAAGCATAAGTAGCTGACCCATAGATTTGCAACAAAACTAAATGTTTGTTGCTGTGTGTCACTAAGCATTTTGGCAGTCACACAGCACAGGTGTGTCAATAGCTCATGGATATCCCATCTTTAGGTCTTGTTCTGTTACTATCCTCCACGTTTTTTCACGTGGATCTCTCATGTCTGAGGAGACTGAATTGTGAGGAAAAAATAATACTGAGTAGGAAAACAGAAAATCAGGACTAGCTCTCCAATCTCCTGTGTGTCATCAAAGAAAATCCATTGGAACTGTCCAGTCTCCTTTTGTCACCTGTGTGATGTATATGTTACGTGTGTGATGAATGTGTGAAATTTTAAAACCTGGGTGAAATGGACAAATTTCTAGAAACATACAATCTTCCAAAACTGAGTCCAAATTTCTGAAGAGGCAGAAAGCCTGAATAGACCAATAACAGCTACTGAAATTGAAACAGTGATAAAACCTCCCAGCACACAAAAGCCCTGGGCTAGAAGGCTTTGCAGGAGAATTTTACAAAACATTCAGGTAACAGCTAACCCCTGTCCTGCTCAAAGTAGTCCAAAAAACTCAAGAAAAGGGAAAACCCCCAAACTCTTTTTATGAGCCCCGCATAACCCTAATTCCAAAACCAGATAAAGACACAGAAAAGAAAGAAAACTACAGGCCAATATTGCTGATGAATATAGATGCTAAAATCCTCAACAAAATATTGGCAAACTGAATCCAGCAATACATTAAAAAGATTAAACATCATGATCAAGTGAAACTCATCCCAGGGATGCAAGGATGGTACAATATTTGCAAATCAATAAGTATACTACTCCACATAAAACAATGAAAGATAAAAATCAAATGATCATATCAATAGATGCTAAAAAGAATTTGATAAGGTATAGAACACATTTATGATAAAAACACTCAGCAAAGTGGGAATAAAGGGAGCATACCTCAACATTAAAAAGGTCATATATGAGAGACCTATAGTTAACACTGTACTCAATGTACAAAAACAAAAAGCTTTCCCCCTGAGATCAGGCATAAGACATTTCTATTCAACACAGTATTAGAAGTTTAGCCACAGCAATCAGATGAGAAAAAGAAATAAAAGGCATTCAAATTGGAAGGAAGGGCGTAAAATTGTCATTGTTTGCAGTCAACCTGATAGTGTTCACAGAAAACTCTATAGACTCCACCAAAAAGCTATTTGACCTAATAAGTGAACTTGACAAAATGGCAAGATACAAAGCCAATATTCAGAAATAGAAGATATTTTGTACACCAAAAATGAAATATTAGAAACATAAATTAGGGGGGAAATCACATTTTCTATAGGAAGAAGAAAAATAAAGTACCTAGGAATAAACCTAACCAAGGAGGTAAAAGACCTATACTCAGAAAACTACACAACACTAAAGAAAGAAATTAAGGAAGACACAAACAAATGGAAGCATATACAATGTTCATAGATTGGAAGAATTAGCATTATTAAAATGTCCATAATACCCAAAGCACTTTATAGATACAGTGAAATCCCTAGTAAAATACCAATGACACATTTTATGAATAAAGAGCAAACATTTCAAAAATTTATATGGAACCATAAAACCCTGAATAGCCTCAGCAATTTTGAGAAAGAACAGAATAGGAGGGATCACAATACCTGACATCAAACTCTACTACAAGGTGACTGTAATTAAAACAGTCTGATACTGACATAAGAACAGGCACACAGATCAATGGAACAGAATAGAGAGCCCAGAAATTAACCCATGTCTCCATGGTCAATTAATATTTGACAAATGGGGCAGAAGCATATAATGGAGTAAAAATCGTCTCTTCAATAAGGCCATTGGTGTTGGGAGATCTGGACAGCTACATGGGAAAAAAATGAAACTAGACCACCAACTTACACTGTATACCAAATAAACTCGAGATGGATAAAATAGTTAAATATAAATCACAACACCATGAAAGTTCTAGAGGAGAACATGGGCAGAAAAATTTCAGATACTTCAGGCAGCAATATTTTCACCAATATATCCCCTAGAGCAAGGGATATAAAGGAAAAAATAAACAAATGGGACTTCATCAAATTAAAAAGCTTCTGCATGGCTAAAGAAAACATCAGCAAAATAAAAAGGGAACCAATTGTATGGGAAATCATATTTGTCAATGATACCTCAGACAAGGCTTTGATCTCCAAAGTATGTAAAGAACTCACATAACTCCACACCAGGAGACAAACAATTCAATTAAAAAATGGGCAAACACCTGAACAGACACTTCTCCAAGGAGGACATACAGAGGGCCCAGAGATGCATGAAAAGATACTCAACATCACTAGCCATCAGAAAGATGCAAATTAAAACCACAATGACATACCACTTTACACTGGTGAGAATGGCCATCATAAACAATTCAACAAACAAGTGCTGGCGAGGTTGGGGAGAAAAGGGAACCCTAGTTCACTGTTGGCGGGAATGAAGATTGGTGCAGCCACTGTGAGAAACAGTACAAAACTTTCTCAAAAACAAAAAATGGAACTGCCTTTTGACCCATCAATTCCACTGCTCAGAGTATACCCTAAGAATCCTGAAACACCAATTCAGAAGAACCTATGCACCTCAATGTTCATAGCAGTGTAATTTACAATAGCCAAGTGCTAAAACTGTGTAAATGCCCATCAGTAAATGAGTGGATAAAAAATTGTAGTACATTTACACAGTGGAATACTTAGCAGTGGAAAGGACAGTACTCCTCCCCTTCATGACAGCATGGATGGAACTGGAGAGCATAATGCTAAGTGAAATAAGCCAGGCAGTGAAAGACAATAAACTACCATATGATCTTGCCTGTGAGTGGAAGCTAATCAACAAAATATACTAATGAGAAAAATAGAACCAGAGACATGGAAATAAAGAACAAACTGAAAGTGACCAGAGGGGCGGGGGCTGGGAGATAATAGTTGAAAAGGAGAATGGTCAAGTCAAGGAACATGTATAAAGGACCCATGAACAAGGACAATGGGGTGGGGAATATCTTTGGGAGCAGGCTTGGATGGGGCAGGGGAAAGCAATGGAAAGAAAAATGGGGACAACTATAACTGAACAACAATAAAAAATAAGGAAAAATACAAAAGAAAATTAAGTCACACAAAAAAGAAATCACTATTTAGGCTTGCGATCAAGTTGGCAGTATATATGGTACTGGTCTCGTCCCACAACCACATCAAAATTACAACTAAACTACAGAAAAGTTATCACTCAGGGCTACCTAATATCAGGCTAAATGAAAGTCCTACAAATAGGGATTTAAAGAAGACGCATGGAGAACGGCAGGAAGAACAGAGATGTGGAAGGCACTGCTCCCACACCCATGCATTGCAGATAAAAATTGGGAGGGATGTTTTGGTGGCATTGGACCCCCCTGAGGAGCTCGGGGTACCAGGCCCACATCAGATCCCTCAGCTCAGGGTTCCACTGACAATCCTTAGAAAAAATGATTCACTTAAAAATCATTGTAAATTAGATACAAAGAATATAATTGCTTTGACATGTGTTCCATTGGAGGGCGCATCTTCCCATGCGCCCTGTGATTTGGTAACAATCACCTAGTGTTATGGTTAATAGTAAAACAAGTTGCAATTATTTTGGCTTTCTTAAAATCAAATATTGAACCCTGGCTGGTGTGGCCCAGTGGATTGAGTGCCAGCCTGTGAACCAAAGGGTCGCCGATTTGATTCCCAGTCAGGGCACATGCCTGGTTGTGGGCCAGGTCCCTAATAGGGAGTAAATGAGAGAGGATCACATATTGATGCTTCTTTCCCTCTTTCACTCCCTTCCCCTCTATCTATAAATAAATAAGTAAATAAATAAATAAAATATTTTTAAAATAATCAAATATTAACAACACGGAAAACTTTAAGTTTCATGAACCAGCAAAAACAAAAATTGGGAACAGCTTTGGTTTTTATTTCGACCTCCAGGATTGCAGCAGAGGTGACGAATCACATGTTTTTGAATCATATACATGAACGCGTTGCTCCTNGAACCCTGGCTGGTGTGGCCCAGTGGATTGAGTGCCAGCCTGTGAACCAAAGGGTTGCCGATTTGATTCCCAGTCAGGGCACATGCCTGGGTTGTGGGCCAGGTCCCTAATAGGGGGTAAATGAGAGAGGATCACATATTGATGCTTCTTTCCCTCTTTCACTCCCTTCCCCTCTATCTATAAATAAATAAGTAAATAAATAAATAAAATATTTTTAAAATAATCAAATATTAACAACACGGAAAACTTTAAGTTTCATGAACCAGCAAAAACAAAAATTGGGAACAGCTTTGGTTTTTATTTCGACCTCCAGGATTGCAGCAGAGGTGACGAATCACATGTTTTTGAATCATATACATGAACGCGTTGCTCCTCAAGTATTGCCTTTTGAGTTTTCATTTTTCAAAAGCAAAAACGGAATCTTTTGAAAATCGAAAACTGAATCTTTGCTTACCAGTACTGGAAACTCTTTCAGCATCTCTTATAGAAATTGGTAGTCAAGTTGCTTTAGTCTATGATCCCTAAAGTTGACTATGAGACAGGGACTCATGTGCACGTAGTTGACGTGGGAAGTGACCCTAGGAAGCACGAGTGAGGGAAGAATAAGTGAGATGGGAAGGAACAAGTCCGTAACGGGTATGTTAAGGAGAGGGATTCTGCTGTGGACAGCAGTGGCTCCTCTCGGAGAAAACATAAAAAACATGCCTCCAGATTGTCATCCAATAAATCTTTCATCCAAGAAGGGCTGACCCTGGGAATGTGAAGTCCAGGGCATGTCATTTTTTCAGAGCTGGAGAAAGCCTCAGAGTAAAAGGCAGATGCAGGTAACTGCAGTGGGGCTTTCTCTCCGTTCTGAAACTTGTTTACCTCAACCCTGAGGGAATATGGAGGAGAGATTCAAGAATCTCCTCCAAAGGTTTGGCCAGAATTTGACCTCTCCCTGCAAAATACTTGTGCTTGGATCAAAATACCGAATTTATAAAATTTTAGATAATAATACCAAGTATAAACAAAAAATCCACTTTATTATGCCAGAAAAATATTCCTGTAAAAATGGCATTTTTTCTGAATGTTTCTTTTTTTAACATTTTTTATTGTTATTCAGTTTCTGAATGTTTCTGAATAATTCATTCTGGTTCCCATGAATATCTTACCTTTCAAAGGTCTTAATCTTTTGAACCCAACTTTTCTTTCCTTCATATACAAACTTGAGGAAATTTACTCTTCTTTAACAGTAGCTTCAATTCAAATTCTGAGTCAACGACTGAATTAGTCATTAACTTGAGTAATGTTAAAAATGTAATCTTGAGTAGGAAACTAAAATTAATTTTGTTTTTAAAACCACTGCTTGAAGAAAATTTATATGTATAATATTTCGAACTCATAAAACAATAAGTAACTGACTTGAGCTGCTTATGGCATGTTATATTTCAACTTTTTTAAAGCAGATCTGGAATACTTACCATAGTTTGCTGCATATAATATGCCCTTTTTGCCAGAATTTTTGAGGGGAAAATCAGGATGCACATTATACATAGGTATAATGATTACATACCATGGGAATGATAATCCCATGCATAACGTGTACAAAAACATGGGTGCACATTATACGTGGCAACATACAGTAATTTGGTAGGTCTGATTCATATGATATAACTGATTTTTTATGAAGAATCTTAGAGAATATTTGGGAAATTTGGGCTTCAAAGCATGGCAGGTCTGGAGCCATCTTCAGTGGTAGAGCCATTTGGTCATGGTCATTTAGCATAGCCTACCTTAAAAGCCTTGGAATCACAGTACCTTAGGATCTTTACCTTCTCTTTGTGTGTGTGTGTGTGTGTGTGTGTGTGTATGTGTATGTGTTGTTTGCTTTTAAAAGCTTTCTGTAGCAGTACATGCATGTATTCATATTAAATTTGATTCATTCTATTTTTATTCTTTGGCATTATTACAGATACCTTGAATGTATATATTTTGATTGATTGATTAATATTTATGATGTGCAATAAGAAACACCACAAATTTAGAACTACATGGCTTTTGCTTAGCAATCCTTGGCTTAAGTAACAAAAGTGTATTTCTGTGAATGGGCATTGCAATTTGGGCAAATATTTTGGAAACAAAGTCTCGCCATTGTGTCTCTAAGGCTGTTTGTTTATATGCTTGCTGAGTTTATTAGTAAACACAGCTAAATAACTGAAATTCAAAGCAAATTCTTGAGCAAACAAATTTGACCTTAATTATCATGACATTATGGTCACCCTCCAGTGAGTCTGTCCTTCTTCTCACCCTGCAAACTGAGCATTAGAATAAGTGACAGAATATTTATTGAGGACTTTTTTTACACAGAACAACCATACCTACACAGAAAACTACTTACTGCTAATTAACCTTTGACCTCCGGAAGCATCATATAATCTTGGCTTCTTTGTCAATGTTTCAAATCCCGAGGGGAAGTGTTCAATTAATATTGTCAAGCTACATAATAGAAAAAAACATTCTGTTGACTCAGTTAAATTATGCAACAAAGAAAAAAACAGCAGGAAGCTTTCAAAAACGAATCTGGACTTTTTCAACTCTGGCTTCCTAGTAGTATTAATAGATTCTTTCTTTCTTTCTTTTTTTAATGTATAAACTGAATGCAGTTGGGAAATCAGTATATCCATGAGTATTGGATCTAGAAATATATCTGCTCTAGCATATTTTTTCACATTTTCTCCTGCTCTATTTCTTGTTTAAGCACTAATTCATTTGCACAAGTGGACACAAACAGCAAATCTAAAAAGAGAATAAATTGTAAGAGGTTATTTAGGAATCAAAACACTTTAAAATAGAACAGCTGTTCTGATATTGTTATCACACCAGCTATTTCTGATAGTTAGGTGAGGGGAAGAGCAGAGCAAACTTTCAACTGAAACTATTTTGCTAGCATGTTTCCACCATTGTGGTATGTATTTATCTCTCAGTGTGATGCACACCATATGTACACACTGAAAAGATGCCAATAAAATACATGTGCTCTTCAAAAGATAGAAGTTAATAATGCAATTCTTGGTACTTTCTACCCACAGAGAGGAGGCTGAACATGACACAAGCAGCTTCATTCAAAGAAGCGAATTATGCATTTCACATAGAATAGCTTACATTCATTTCCTAAAGAATCTGAAACTAATGTCATGATTTATACAAAGTTGCAGGAACAGCCTGGGTCCAAACCTTGTGATTGCATAGCATTTGCTCCTCACCTCCACCCTGCAGCCTTACCTGCCCCTTGGAAGCTCAGATCTGAAATGTGACAACGCTGAACCATTCTCCTTGAAGGGGATATAGCATTGCAGTGTTCTTTCTCTGGGGAGGCATGAAGATAGAGACCAAGAGCATGGGCTCTTAAGCTAAACCACCACGTGTAATTATTTCTAGCTGGGTGACTTAGTTCACTTTTCTGTGTGTGCTCCTTTACTGTTTCACCATTTGTAAAATGCATATTATAAAGGTTCCTACTGCAGGGGGATGTAAAGATTACAGGAGTGAATTAAGAATACTACCCAGTCTGTAGTAAGTGTTCCATAAATTCATTCATCACTAATATGAAACATTGTTTTTGCTTATTTAACCACTGCTGACTTCCTGTGCAGATGTTTGTCTCTTGCTTACTTAGTGTAAAATAAGGGGCTAATGTGAAAGACTACTTTACCACCAAAACACTTTCCCACTTTTAGAATATCACACATGCAGAGAGAGAGAGAGAGAGAGAGAGAGAGAGAACTGAAACTTAGGGCAGACAATGTAAACTGCATAAATCTATGCTAAAAATAATCTATGTATGAATCCACTGCTAGTCTTTCACACCTGAAAATAATTTAATTGAATAAATGATAGTTAACAAGAAACTAACTAGCCAATCTTAATATTTTCCTTGAATTTCTATCTCATTAATCTTTCTATTATACAGGGTTAGGCAAATGTAGTCTTATAGTTGTAATACAAATAATACAATAATTGATAGATAATAAAACAATAAACTCTGTGTTTTGTGTACTCTCAAATATAAACCTACCTTTGTCCACCCCATATAAGTTTGTACATTCTCTCTTAGTTACAAAATATCCTGGAATAAAAGAGCTGTATCTCGCTCAGCTTTGAATATTGGTACCATATACATACCTATGCAATAAGTATTGATTGAATTAAAAATTAGGCAAGTCACATGTTAAAGGGAAAACCTAACAAGGGACTATAGAAATGTAATACACAGATACCATACAGGAAGGCAGACAGCTTTAAGATTCTTGGAGAAGGGAGGGACAAGGCCGAGAAAGAATAGTTGAGGCCCGTAAATACATATGTTCTTGAAATATACATGCTGCAGGAAGGAGTTAAGACATAAGAGACACGGATAAATATATATACTTCATCCATGGGAAAGTCAGCTTCTGTGTTTTGCTTTTCTTCCCCCCACAGGAATTAATGTAATCTTGGTTATAAACATCTAAAACCATGTAATCTAGGGAAAAAATAGTTCACTATTTAACATGATTAAACTGCCCCAAATGAAGTGATAAAAGAATTAAAGAAAGTTTCATGGAAGAGAGATTGCAATGGTGAGTCATCTGTCAATTAGCCCAGAATGTTGTTGATTGCTGTCTCATGGTGCTTTTAGCTGCTGAGGCTTAACAACTGCCCTTATACAAAACGTCACAGATGATCCTAACTCAAGTTGAAAACTGGTCAGAGGATACACACTTCCCCATATTCAACATGAATTCTCAAGTTCATAATGCCAAACCTCTTTAAACCCTGAACTATCTCCTATCTGGGTGTAAGAAAATATCACTCCATCCTAAATGTATTAGAGGATTTTGAGTTTATCTAGAGAAGATTTATGGATTCACTTAATCTTAATGGGAGGACAAAAAAATTAGCAAAGGAAACTCTACAGGCTAGTAAATCTGAAGAAGAGCCAGGGCTAAAATCAGAAACACCTTTCAGAGAGAATTGCATAATCGCAGGGAGTAAGAACCACAGAGATTTCACTACCGATACTCCCAGTTTTTAATGATAAAATCGAAGTCTTCTAAAGTGATATAAATCATGTAAGGCTGTAAGTACAGTGATGAAGCCAAAAACTCGAAACTCTGCACGTAGGCCTACGCACTACACTATGTTACAATGACTGGAAAGAAAATATTGTGAAAATATTTTATGCTTATATATAAAAGATATCAGTCTTCCAAAGAACAAATGAAAGGGCAGAACTACCTTTCATGAAAAATAAAATGAGATACACCAATCAGAATAATCAAGGCCCAAGTTCACAAAATCCTGGGGAGATATAGATGCAGAAAAGAAAATATCAAGTAGAAGTTATGGAAATAAAAATTCATATATTTACATTGAGTAAATGACTTAGAGTAGCTGTGTATATATTGTACAGTAGTTCATTTTAGTTGCACATATGAAGCATTTTCAAAAGGTAATGGACTATGAGAAGGGGGCAGTTAGAGGATACGGCAGTAAGAACAGAGGAAAAGACAGTTTCGAGAGCTTGGGTTTTACTATTAGTGGTAGCATCATAAAGGTCTCATAAAGCATGTTTCAATTTCTCCATTATGTCAAATGTCTCTTGAAGGAGCACCTTTGCGCATCAATATGGTTAATTGTATTCTGTATGATGATTCATAACAGGCCAGGATGCCTTCGACTTAAATATCTAGAGAGGGGGATTATGGGATAGAGCTGGCCTAGAATAAGACATATAAAATGAGTGGGGTGGACACTTGGTTGATGAAGTAAATTGTAAGCTCTATAGGAAGTCATGAGCTGAAGAAAGAACAGAACAGAACGTCTTAATGGCACATAGTAACGCAAGTAAAAACGTGTGCATCAGGGGAACAGGGCAGGGGAGGACACAGAGAGGGACTGTATACATAATAACATGCAAAATTCTGACCTGGTAGTTGAACATGAGAATGGGTGCCAATAAATAGATGATAATTCATAATAGAAGGAGACAAATAGGGGATGGACTTTAGGACGATTATGGCATCAGTTAATTCGTTCTCAATCATCAGTTTGGAGTTCAAGAAAATGAAACCAGTCTCAGGGTAGATAGAAGGAAAATGTATACATTAGACATTTATTAATGAGCACATACTGTTTTGGAGGCAGTAGTATTAGCAAGAAAAATGAGGGCTTCCATCCTAAAAGGACAAGGAGATCAGAAGGATTCCTAAGGCCTAGGCCTAGGCGTCACGAACCCAGCAAATGCCCTGGATTTGACACTAAGACAGAGGTTCCCGTAGGCATCAATGCTGGCACTCAGAGCAGTGACACCACACAGCCTTCTCCCTATGCTCCTGGACTATAATTTCCATCCCTTCATCATTTTTTAAAATTCACATTTTCTTATAGAGAATATAGTATAAGCTATTGCACTTATTCCTCTCATTTCTGTCATACGTGTATAGTATACCTGCCTAGAAATACTGTGAGAAAATAGAACATTTGATGGATACAGAGTGGAGAATGTCCAGACCATGCCACGCCTCGGTCACATACTAGACCTGTGGTTTTGGTAAAGGCTCTAAACATCTCTGAGCCTCGGTTGTCTTCATTCTAAAATGGATTAAGTAATTCCCACCTCACATGTGTTTTGTAAGAATTGAATGATCCAATACAAGTAAAAATATGTTGTAAAGACAATATGTTGTATGTATCAGTGTTTTTTTTTAATAGCAAGGTAAAGGTGTTTTTTTCCCAGATGAAATCTTGAGTGGAACACCAATAACAAAAATAACAATATTTAAATGTATTATAATTAAGTATGTCCTGAGTCACACACAATGTGTAACACTTATTTATGTAAAAGTTTAATGACAAAAATATTTATATTTCTGATTTCAATATACTATATATTAGTCACATAGAACCAAGAACACGTGGATTCCCACAGTAAAATAACTGCAATGGCATTACAAAATAAATTTCCTAATTGTAACACCACATTTTAAAGAATAATTAACTTAAAAAGTTACAGATGGCATGATTTTTAAGCAATAACCACACTGTAAAAGACTATGCAACAGAACACGATAAAACTAAAAGTAAATTAAGCTTCCTTCCTACCAAGAATTGAGTGCCTCTTGTATAGAATAATCCTGTTTACAGCTTCTTAATAACCTAAATAGTGTGTGCATTTAAAGCACAGTGACCAGTTCTTTTTAAAATCTCTTTGCAATATCAAAGATGCTGTTGATCTAAGTGGATCTAGAAACGTTAAAGAAAATAAGAAATTCTTTGTGCAAATCAAATCAATTGCCCTTTATCCTTAAAATATCAAAATGATATAAGCAATAGACAATGTGTAGAATTTTAATATGTTCAAATGATGCAATTTCATCACAATGCAGTGTGTTACGTGTTTGTTGGGGAAAAACTATCACAGTATGATGAGAATGTGCTCACAGCGCGCGTAGCCGAGACTTTAGTGGAACATGGCACAGCTGTATTCTGGCTAGAGACTCAGGCATATGTTTTACATGGGCGCCTATGCGAAATGTGAACAAAAATGAAGGCCTCTGATAAGTACATTTAAGAAATTCACGCACATTTTAATGTGGTTTTGGTAAGAGAGATTTACTTTAAGGTCTGCACAAAAATGAATTCCAATGCCTGTGCCAGTTAACCTTGAAAGAAACGTTAATCTACTGGAGTTCTCTAATGTATTCAAATAGAGTAAATTACTTAATTCAATGTTTTTAGTGCAGTTTTAAGTATTTTAAATGTATGCATTGTCAGTAAAATTTAAAGCTAAAAACTTCAAAATCTTTGAATGGCGCCAGGATCATAGTTTTCCAGTAATTTGGTTTGAAAACAGTGTCTCCCTAATGTGGTTACATCTACTACCATTATCAAAGTTTCTGCTCATTCTATTGCTGTTAATTTTTAACCTCACAAGTTCATAGGCAATACTTTAGAACTATTTGTATTCATCATGATTTTCATCATATAGGTACTTTAAAAATAAGTGTATTAGTTAATTCATTCCATGTCAAGTAATCTGAATATCACATGATCTTTTCTTGCTTTTCATTTCTGGCAATATGGTCCAGTTTCAGCTTGTGTCTATTACACATACTCAATCTTAATGAATATTAGTGTATTATTTCTATACTGATCTCCCCCACATTATAATATTATAAACAATCAGACAAATATGATGACTAAGATATGAAATAGATGTATGTTTCCTTATCTTTACTCAGTATCTCAGCTAAGGAATAATAAAAAGCTAAAATAATAATCAAAGCTAAATAGTTCTAATGCTCAATGCAGTAATGTCTTCATGTATCGTTAGATACTGATTAATGATTCAGCCTGAATCCTATTTGAAAATACCCATCTGAAAAAAAGACAAATTTTAAATAATAGATGATATCCTTCCTGGTAAAAGTAATCATTTTACTATACATACAAGAAGTTAGACTATTAGTATAGTCTTTTATATAAGATTTAAATGCATATAATAATTTAAAAGAAAACTTCAAAAGCAGAGTCAAGGAATCAGGAACCCCAGACAGCTGCAATTGACCATTGGTATAGTTTGTATTTAAATGGTTCAAAATTCAGTAAGAAGAAAAATAAGAAAAGTATGTGGACGCCAACGAATCCACCCACTAACGCACTATTCCTTCTCTGCCTTGGGCAGCAGTTGGGATGGACACCCAGCAGAGACGTGCGCCGGTCCTTTTTTCCTGTGTTTATACTTAGCTAGACATCATGTATCAGCTGGCACATGGAAACGTCAACACAAAGGCCCTGAAATATCACCCTGTATATATAAGTTGATACTTCCTTGTCCATCCCCAGAGGACCACCTCAGAACTGGAGCGAATCCCCTCCATATTTGGTTTCCATGGTGACATGACCTACTATGCAATATGAGAGAGGCCTGAAGATATTTTGGGTACCAAAAAAGAGTAAACAAGTAACTAACATCTTGGAACTGCAGTTTTGAATAAAAGCTGTAATTTTCCTCCGTATTATCAATTTCTTGAATTCCCATACTGATTAGCACTGAAAATTATACTACTTACTAAAAAATAGTGAACATATATAATATTCAAGAATATTGACAGAATCATAAATTGAACATTAATATATAGTTTGCGGTATTTGAAATAATAAAAAGTTTTATGTGTATGTATATATACATATGCAACTTTCAACATCTAGATTTTTATATTGCTCTACACAGTTTAGATATCCAAAATACTTCTCACATTTTGTTTTTAATATCCTCATTTCACATGATATGATTAGAGAAAGCAGTGGTGCCTAGTGTTTAATTAACTTTGTCAATTAGAAAAATCAAAAATAATAAAAATAAACTAAAATAAATAAAGTGGTAAAATAAATTATATACATTAATTCATACAAATTAACTGAAAATAATAAAAATTATTTGTGTGTCTGATAATATGCTTGAGCCTCAAGTGAGATTTAGGTCAGTCCAGAAATATCTATAAACTTAGTATGAGCAATGTTCAGACTACTAGCCTTCTTTCTTTCATATTAAGTATATTTTTTTCATGCATGTATGCACTTTTTTCCAAGGTAGTTGAATGTATATTTAGTTTTTTTAATATTCTTGTATTGACTCTATTAGGAAGTATTAATAATAAAGAGAGGGAGGAAGGGAGAGTATTAATAATGGAGGGAGGGAGGAAAGAAGGGAGATTGAGAAAGAGAAAGAAGCAGAGAAAAGGAGAACAGTGAAAGAGACACAAAGAGAAAGAGAAAGAGACCTAAAAACATCATTTGTTTCAGGAATTCCCAATGCACCTTTCTAAACTGGTGAACTAGTCAAATCTCATTCATTGTATACCAGCTTAAGTTAGTTCTCTAGTACTTGTGTTTAAGAGAGTCTGGGTTAATACTGAGTCACTGGGGGCAGTTTAATCAGGAGTAATAGAATCAGATGTGTGTTTAGAATGACTGACTCTGCAGCAAGGGGGAAGATAGATTAAAGAGAGGGAGAACTTGTTTGCAACAATCAGTGAACAATGTTATTGGCTAGAATAAAGCTTTGATTCCAAGGAGGTAAAAGTGACAGGATTTAGTACGTAATTGGGGACTAAGGGGACAGAGAGGGGAAGAAATCTAAAGTAACGCTCAGAGTCCTGCCTTGAGAGTTTGGTTTGTGATAACATCATTTGAAATGAGGAATAAAGGGGGCATAATAGCTTTGAGCAAGGCTAACGATAATTGATTTCCAGGACATGCTGAGTTGGGGTATCTGTGGGCTAAGCAAGAGAAAAAGTAGGAGATAGTTTATATAAACACGTAGAGCTCAGGAGTGAAAAGCTTGCTTAAGAAAAATATATATTAAAAAGATATCAAAGTATAGCATATAATAGACAGTGAAAAGTCAAAATATTAGAAGCACCAAAACTGAATGGAAGTGTAATGACTGATGACATGACAATCTGTGCTACGATACTGAGCGAAAAGGATTACATCTCAGCTAGAATAATGACAAAGCAAAAGTATATATGGATAACCCAGACAAGAGTGTAGTGATGGCCAGAAAGGAGGGAGGTGGGGCTAGGTGGGGGTGGGCAAAGGTGGCGAAAATGGGACATCTGTAATAATGTCAACAATAAAACTAGAGTGAGTGAAAATGGCCTATGTGCATAGAAAAGTCTTAGTGATAATACCCAAANAAGTCTCAGAGTCTTGCCTTGAGAGTTCGGTTTGTGATCACATCATTTGAAATGAGGAATAAAGGGGGCATAATAGCTTTGAGCAAGGCTAATGATAATTGATTTCCAGGACATGCTGAGGTTGGGGTATCTGTGGGCTAAGCAAGAGAAAAAGTAGGAGATAGTTTATATAAACACCTAGAGCTCAGGAGTGAAAAGTTTGCTTAAGAAAAATATATATTAGAGCCCTGGCTGGTTTAGCTCAGTGGATTGAGCACGGGCCTGTGAACCAGATGATCGCGGTTCGATTCCCAGTCAGGGCACATGCCTGGGTTGCAGGTCAGTTCCCGGCAGGGGCCAGTTCCCAGCAGGAGATGCACAAGAAGCAACCATACATTGATGTTTCTCTTCCTCTCTCCTTCCCTTCCCCTCTAAAGATAAATAAATAAATATTTAAAAAAAGAAAAATATATATTAATATCAAAGTATAGCATATAATAGGCAGTGAAAAGTCAAAATATTAGAAGCACCAAAACTGAATGGAAGTGTGATGACTGATGACATGACAATCTGTGCTACGATACTGAGCGAAAAGGATTACATCTCAGCTAGAATAATGACAAAGCAAAAGTATATATGGATAACCCAGACAAGAGTGTAGTGATGGCCAGAAAGGAGGGAGGTGGGGCTAGGTGGGGGTGGGCAAAGGTGGCGAAAATGGGACATCTGTAATAATGTCAACAATAAAACTAGAGTGAGTGAAAATGGCCTATGTGCATAGAAAAGTCTTAGTGATAATACCCAAAAAGAAAATGTGAATTGTTGAGTTTTAGAGGTATGTCTTATTTTGAATTTGTTTCTTCTGCTATACAATCGTTTATCTTTTTCTCAAAGTAGCATGCTCAAAGACACTCAACAGAAGTGACTGCCCAAACCCTCTTTACTACGCAAATAACCACATGTAACCAATTAGCATTATCTACGAAGGTACTTCTATTAAACTCAGACATATCGCCTCTTAGTTATTCTTTCCAGATTGTAGAGTATGAATGATTTAGGTGTATGTTGATAAAGAAAACTTTCTGATCTTTTGATCACTCTAATTGGGATTTTAAAACCTTTCTTCTCCATTATATTAATAACTTTGTTGACGTGCTAACAGTTAGTCATCACGCAACTCATGTTTGCTCCTCAGAAGGCCAAGTCCATGTTTTATACATCTTTTTTTACTTACAGATGAGAACTGAGTACCTTTCACTGATCATGGTTTAAAAAATGTTAACTAAATCAATAAATAAGCACTTAATTTCTAACAGAATTCCTAATATTACCAGCCCCTGATGGATTTTTGGATCTCATTGGCTTGCATTAGACTAATACCAGGAAACTATCTAGAATTATACCATTATTTTCACATTATATTTGGTATTAGCAAACCGTGGTCCACGTGGCCATCTAGCCAGTTGTCTGCTTTTTACAGTAAATACTGTCACACTCACTTTTGCATATTCTCAGTGGTTACCTTCTCATTATAAAGGCAGAATTAAGGAGTTTTGACAGAAACTATCTGCCCCATTGCCATCTGAACCTTTTCAAAAAGTGTTTACGAATTCTGGGTTTACAGAGGAATGATATCTCCAGTTTTCATTGATGTGTTTAATTACAACTTTTTCTTTACTCATAGAGGACCTTTGCCCATATAGTTTTCTTCTGTCTTTCTGCTTATAACTTTGTGAGTACTCTATAGTTTAAGTCCATTTATAAGCCCCACAAATTGTGTCATTGTTAATTTTTTTAAAAAAAAATCTCTGAATAGCTCTTTTACAGAGCATCTGTGGAAATTGTGGGTAAATATCCATCAGGATGCAATTCTCAGGGGCTCTACTATGATTAGGTCAATTTCTACCGATAACAAGAATTATATAATCTGTGTAATTATATAACGTGCTCATCACATACGATCACATTTATTTATTACAAATTTTAATAATTATTATAATTCTAATTATTACTGCCTTCAAAAAGAGGGAATACAAAGTGATAGTTGTTAATCATCTGCCCAAGAACACACAGCCAGAGAATGACTTGTTCTCTCTGACTTCGATTAAGCCACTAAATCCATAACTATAAACTGTCTCCATGGCCATATTCTTTCAACAATAAAATATAACTTGGGTAAGAAAACGTGTCAAAAAGCATTTTTATTAGTAAAACTAGGTAAATACATTGGTTTGTTTTTTTCCCATAAGACAAGAAGAGTAGAATATTCTCTATCATTTTTCCCTGAAGGGAAACACTGTATATTTTGTCTAAATGTGAAGTCATACCTGCTAATAATATTCTACATTTCAAATAAGAGAAAAGCCAATAAGGTGTGTTTATATTCTGCAGATAGGTGTTCTACACAGGCTACTGTTGGTATTTGTATGTTCCATCCCAAATCACATAGTAGTGGACAATGGTTATCCCAACCTGGTGAGTTACAAGTATTGCTGATAACAGCAAGCCTGCCTTTGGTTGATTAGATCAGCCAAAGAACCGAAAGTCAAGAGAAATTTGCATCAGAGTAGTACCCACTGAGGCAAATTTAAAGTTACGTTACTTCTTTGACTCCAGCAACTTCAAAATGGGAGTGAAATACAATTGTGCTGGCCACAACAAGATGCTGTTTTCCAGTTCAGCCCCCACCTGGAAATTTCTAGAAGTCAGTCTACCTAAATCATCCCCCAGGTAAATCAAAGGGGTATCTTTATCAGCTCTCAGGAAGAGAAGAAGTTCTCTCAGCTGCTTTGTGAGGTTCTACTCCTTCACTGCCTGTTCCTGCTGCTGCCACAATGGCCCAAGGTGCCACCGATGCGGGTGGGTGGCATCCTCTGTTCATGCTCCAGTCTGAGTATTAGGCTGGTCTTACTAAATGATCAAGGAATCATCATCCTTTCCCAGGCCAAATCCTCAACCATCTACCATTTCGTGATGCAGCTTACCATGAACGCCAGTACACAAGTTGATTAAGAGAAGAGAGGGCTCTCCATCTCCTTTACCTGCATTCTGTTTAGAGGTTCTGAAGCAGCCCCGCCTGCACCCCCTCATTTCTTTCTGACTGTATATGTGTTTATGAATGCCCCCATGCACCCCGCACCCTGGGCTAATGTGTCAAGCTTAGCATCAAAGAACAATGTGAGCTTTAGAAATCAAACTTTGCTCTACTCAAAAATTTCTCCTCTCCTTGACCTCTTGAGTTTTATCCAGATTTTTTAGTTTCTTCTTAGGATCGATTCCTTGTCAAGAGATTCTTACATCTTAGTACACATAGGCCTTTGCCAAGCCCTTGTGATGACCAGCTTTTCTTCTAATATACTAGCCCAACTCTGATTTTTGCATCAAATACAAAAGTTACATGAACTTCACGTCCCTCATTCACTTTCTAGTAGATTGAGAATATCTCACTTTCATTGTACCTCCTGTGGCCGTTCTTTTCTCTGATTCTCAAAATAATTCAAACTTGGAATATAACTCATTTTTCCTTAATTCCTTAGAGAAACCACCCAAACATTCTTGCATGTATCACTTTCTTAAGATTTTGGGTGTTTTCCCAAGTCGGTTGACCACTGTGCCTTTTGGAATCTCTCTTTCCACCATCTTTTGCTGACTCTAGCCTCTCTCTCTGCGTTGTGGCCACAGTTTTGAAAATGTTCCTCTTATCTCTCTGATTTTCCATTGTTCAGCCACCTTTACCCTCAAATGCCATTAAAAACACATTTACCCTCAAATTTTCATATACAGCTCTCGATATACCCCATTCTTTTCACCTCTTCAGCCTTTGCATGTTTAAAGATTCATTGATAGCCTCAATAAAATAAAAGAATTTCCATTCTAGATTTTCTTTCCTTCTAAAGGTAGAGCCCTAGATAACATCTTTGTTTTTGAAGCACAGGAAAAACGGAAGAGACTTTAAAATTTCAATCTTTTTTTTCTTTCTCTACCATTTTCTGTAAGCATAAAGAAAGCACATAGATATCAATTCTCAGAAATATAATCTATGTTAGCCCTTTCAAAGCTAGAGACAAGTCCAGACAGTTTTATTTGAAATAATATATTCACCTTTTCCCCTCATACAAAAGATTCTCTTCCTTTTTGAGAAAAGAAAAATCAGCACAATAGTTGATGTGAAAAGTTAAAAATTACCTCTATTTCATATCTTCAAAAATCATCCTACGAAATCGAATTCATTTACAAAAATAAGGCTACCGATAGATTAGTTTTCTTTTCTATCTCCATTCCATTAGAGATATCCACAGCTTCTTGGTAGATCCACTTGTAATTCTCAGTAACTCTTGAAGATCTGAAAAGGACCCCACTCTCGCTGCCTCCAGGCCCCCATACCAGCTCTGATTTGTGCAGGTCTTTAATCTCATGATTAAAACAACAATGAAATTTAAATTCAAAGACATTCTACCCTGGTTTGCTTTGAGACGTCTTTAAATGTCTAATTTGCCTCCTGTTGCTGAAAATAAAGTTTGCCAAAGAGGAATATTTTGAAGGCAGTAATCAGGGGTGAGTATATGGAAGAGAGGAAACATAATTAAAATACGGCTGTGATTCCAGAGTAGTTCTCTCTCAGAGAAGACTAATGAGTACAAATACCTCTTATTTTTCTTCAGTCATGAAGCAATGCTCAATTATTTTTCTTTTGTATTGCACACAGCCTTTTTAAAAAAAGATAAACTGATGTTTGCTAGAGATAAGTGGTTGCTATTGAGTCTCACACAAAAAAGAATCCATCTCTGTGTTTTCTCATTCAAAACAAAAGATACTCTATTAAAAAGACTTTCTGTGCCTCACCTTAAAACCTACAAAGTAAAGCCAGAATTATTATCCTTTAGAGTGAAAAGTGATACTATAAAAAAAGTGAAAGCATAATAATAATCTCTGCTGATGTGAAATTTACAGTGTAAACTGAGCTCATTAGTGGGTCATTGGGCCCTTTAAAAATGTTTGACTGTAAGAAGTCTGTTCAAAATTACAGTAAACCTCTTTGGACTAACTAAAGAGATCTCATTTGCATTTTGGAGGGTTCAACTCCTGGGACATTGAAAATGCTTTAAACATATGGTTGGAGTTGTTTAGTTGTAAACTCGACTTCTGCGGGAGGGGACTTGCTCAGCATTGTTCCCCGAGCAGCATGGGCCGTGAGAGCCACATAATAAATGAATTTTCTGTCTGTTCATTCTACTTCCTCTCTGTAATTTTTGATTTATTTCTGGGGAGGGAAAAACCCATTCCATATGTCTGGGTAATGCTGCTTTAGAGGCATTCACATAGAGATGTTAGACACAGTCTCTTGGTGCATCCCAGCGGTACTCAGCGACTTTTAAACATCTGCATAACACCCACTCTCGCTGTCTCCAGGCCCCACACTAGCTCTGATTTGTTCACATCTTTAATCTCGGGATTAAAACAACAATGTGATTGAAATTTGAATTCAAAGGCATTCTTCCCTGCTTCTCTTTGTCCTGGTGCCTACTTCCTTACAGTTTGTCCTGGGTACAAAGCACAGTAATTAAAGACACAGTTCTTCAGGATAGTTACAGTGTGTTGACAAAAATTAGAAACAAATGGAATGTTTTCAGTCTTGTGGAAAGTGCATATTTCAATGGAGGAAGAAACCTAACCCTTTGATAAGTGCCTTTGCTAGAAATGAATTGGACTGATCCTTGCTTGAGTATAATGTTGCAGAAATGAAATAAAAGCACTTTCTATCTCTTCATATCAGCTCTTGTTCTAATTTCAATTTTCCCAAATTAGCACTTAACACACGGACTGACTTACAGAGAAATAAAATCACTTTGAATACTTACTACTGTCAGAGTTGTCCTACTTATATGTAAATTTATTAAGAAGTAATCCTCAAAATTATATTAGGTGTACTTTTATTATCTACATTTGACAGATGAGAAAACTGAAGCTTAAATAAGTTAATTCAGCCCTGGCTGGTGTGGCTCAGTGGATTGAGTGCGGGCCTGTGAACCACACAACTGCAGTTCGATTCCCAGTCAGGGCACATGTCTGGGTTGCAGGCCAGTTCCCAGCAGGGGACTCACAAAAGACAACCATACATTGATATTTCTCTCCTTCCCCTCCACTCTAAAGATCAGTAAATAAAATCTTAAAAAAACAAGTCAATTCACTTAATATTCTCCATCTACTAAGTTGCAGAGTCAAAATCATTTCCTTCTGATTATCAAGGTCGGTTCCATCTGGCTATAAACCAAGTGTCCTTTACTATCAGTCTATACCACAGAGAAAGTGAGATAGGAAGGAGTCTAATTGAGAGAGAGTGAAAGGTAAAATACAAACAATAAGCAAAACCAGAATGTGTTGATCAGTTAGCTGTGGGGTGGTGTTAAGGTAAAAGAAAGACTAGCCAGAGGGGCTAGGTTGTGGTTTGGTTGGTTCATTGGATGCTGAGCCCCTTCACTGAGTTAGGGAATGTAGAGGGAGCACAGGCTTTTAGGGGAAAAGGGAAGGGAAGGAAGTGAAGGCAATCATTCCATCTTCGACATTCTGAGTTTAATTTTTTTTAAGCATCCAGGAAGAGAGAACATTAGGTGGTAAGATGTATGGCCGGGCAATCAGTATACAAGTACACCTTAGTGATATAGACTTGTGAACCCTGTGCATCTACAGCTGATTCTTATCGTTCCCAGTGGTCACGTTTTATAACATTGCCACAAACACTGAATTAGCAAACACCGAGTGACTGCTTCTGGGGGAGGTAAGGGGCCAGGTTCTGGAGAGCCTCTGGTCACAGTATTTTTGTCAATCCATTAATTCACAATCTTATTTTGTATATTTTTATGTAAATAATCTTTATTTAACATATTTCTTACAAATAATTAATTACATGAAAATACTAGCAGAGAAAAGTCTAATGTTTTCCTGATCCTGAGTAATGTTACCCTGTTTCTTTGGTTTTCAGTCTTGCAATAATACTGCACGCTATACTATTTTATTGTTTTGTGTGTGTGTGTGTGTGTGTGTGTGTGTGTGTGATGGTTAATTTTGTGTCAACTTAAATGGGCGGTAATGCCCAGTGCCCAAATATTTGGTCAAATATTATTCTGGATGTTTTTGTGAAGGTGTTTTTGAGATGAAATTAACATTTAAATCACTGCAATTTGAGTAAAACAGATTACCCCTCTGTAATGTGGGAAAGACCCATCCAATCCATTGAAGACCTTAAAAGAACAAGACTGAACTCTGCCCCCAAAGCAGGTATTGTGTCAGCATACTGCCATTGGACTTCACCTGCAACTGTTTGTTGAGTCTGCAGGCTGCCAGCCTACTTCACCAGAGTTTGGACTCTTGAGGCTTCCACAGTTACATGAAATAATTTCTTAAAATAAGTCTCTGTCTATATATGTGTACATCCTATTAGGTTGTGTTTCTGTGAAGAATCTCTGATTAATAATGTTCTGCTCATGAATCCACAGATGTAGCCGCTTTTCCATCTTCCCTTTGCTTTTTCACACACTCTACATGTCACTTTAGCATTTTCTAGATCTGCATGACAAACATATTGGTGAATTTCCTCTTACGTTTTCTGAATGTACTCTATCATGGCTTCATTAACATTGAATTCACAGCTAACAGCACTGTAACTCAGGCCTGAACAACACTTACCTAACACACATATTTTCTCTATAAGGTACAGTGCAGACTTCTTGCGCTTGGGAACACTGGATAGCACCACTTTTCTTAGCTATTTTAAATAGCAAAATTCCTAACAAAATGTATTAAAATGTGGCACTTAAATAAGCCATGGAAAGGGCACTTGTTTCTTACGGGAGCTGAAACAAGAAGGCAGAACATAAACGAACAAACAAAACAGAAACAGACTCGTAGATACAGAGAACAGATTGGTGATTTCCAGAAGAGAGGGTGGTTGGGGCGCTGCGTGGAAAGGGTGCAGGGATCGAGAGGTTGGCCGTTACAGAATAGTCACAGGGATGTAAAGTACAGCATAGAAAACATAATCCATAATAATGGTGATAATTATGTATGGTGTCAGACGAGTACTGGAACTATCAGGGGGAACACTCTGTAATGAATATGATTATATAACCACTATTTCATACACCTGAAATTAATACAAAATACTATTGAATGCTAACTGCAATTGAAAAAAATTTAAAAATGAAAATAAAGAAGGCAGAGCATGGTCTTTCCTGACCTTATCTGAGCACATGTGCCTTGGGAAGCTCGGCTTTTTCCCTCGCACGTGTTTGCACATGTAGGTGAGAAGAGCAAGTAGTGATTTGGGAATTACACTTAACTTTAGGAAGTAGGTCAGTTTGCACTGATGAAGAGAATTTTCTGTACTATATTTCTAACTTTATGATTCCACAAAATCTGCAGGTAATAAAGTACAACTAGGTTTTAAGCTTATACCTGTCATTATTCTATTATATACAAAGGGATTTTAGGGGGCTTTAGATAGGTTATATAAAACAGTGAATTAGAAAATGTGTTAAAATGTGGTAGGCAAAAGAAGTTAAGGTTAAGGAGAAAACAGAACATACACCACAGGATGCCATCCCATTATGAAAACCGTGTTCCACGTTTGGTGCTGAGTTTCTGGGTGTATTGAATTGGCCAATTGAAAGACCAAGCACAGTCTGGCAAACACTGATATTGAAGAGAGAGATAAAAAGAGAGCAACTATAAAAAGCTACTTATATTAAAAATGAACTTTCCACACTTCCTAGCAGGGTATGACTTTTCTGACCTATGCAAGAGTCTTATTGCCCATATTTCACAAACAAAAGAATATGATACATTAGAATATATTATAATGAATGTATTGTTAGTGTCAAGAAGACACTTTAGAACTGAGTCACCTGTAAAACTGCTGTTGCCATAACCTTGTGAAGTGAAGTCTAGTGCTATAGATGGAAATTATTTCATCCTAAGCAAAAGGTGATTCAAAAATTAGTGCAGAAATCGTATTGGTGCATGAGGTTTTTGTGTCTAGGTCTAAGAGTAAGATAGTTCAGGTATGGAAAAACATGAAAGGCGAGCTAAAATCAGCAGTTGCTGGTGCATCTGTGGTTGAGAGCTGCTGTGCAGCGCAGGTGTCTCCTAACTGTGTGTGCAGAGATGCCGTGTCGATAGTCAGAACTGGCTGGGTTGGAAATTTAAACCAGAAAAATCAGCAAATTATCAGAAACATTTTTACCCCCAAATATTATCTATCAGCGTAACCCTGACTAAAATGCACATAACACCATCTTGTTTCCTATAAACTATATGTTATTTTTTAAATAAGAGTGTACATTATTATAAAATGTACATTTTACTATGTCATATATTATATTGAAGACCTAGGAAAATATTTTAAAAAATGAATGCTACTGCTCTTGTCTGCAATCAGTCATGGATTTTAGGTTTACACTTCTTAGAACATAACTTACTTTCTTCTATATATGGTCTTGAAATATGTTAAAAATATGAGCTTCTAAATTATTAGTAGCTTTGTGAAATGCTACCAATAGATGACAAAATGTATTTTATTTTAATTAGGGACTGACTTGATTGTTATTACCTGTTACATTCCCTTTCCATACAGGACTGGTACTTCTGAATAATTATCTAGGTCCACCACTAAAAAATATCAAAAGAAAAAGGAAAGTCTAAAATGTAATGTTGCATATGTTTTTCCTTACTTTATTAAAATGTTCATCCTATTATAATTTCTAATAAAGTTATTTTAGTAAAACATTTTCTGTTCATTTTCCAAATTGCTATAATCAGGATATTATATGCAAAGAGAATTTTCTGTGCCATATCCCTAACTGTATGATTCTACAACATTTTCTTGCTCTTGACAAACTTTTTTTAAAGATATAAACAATTTTTTCAAAGATATAATTAAAACTAACATTATTGTAAACACAATTAATGCTTCATGATAGAAAGTGTTATCAAATATACAAAGTCTGTCCAGAAAAAGTCCAGCCATTGTTAATGTGATGAGAATGGTTTGCACAAGGTCTATGTAACCTGGCAGCCAAAGAGAGTGGACTGGAGTGCACAGGTGTGAACAATGACAACTTCATCATTCTGTCAGGAGGGGGCAGTAGATGTCGTTGAGTGAGCTTGGGTACTGTGTAGCCTTCACATTCAAAAGGAGCAATAGAGCCATGAATCTGCATCAAATTTTGGATTAGGCTTGAACATTCTTCTGTGGTAACTATCCAGATGAATCAGAAGGCTGCAGCTATGGGCAACTGGTGATTGGCAGCTTTATCTAGACAACGTGCCTGCTCATGCATCACATCTTGTGCAGAGATTTTTGGCAAAACATCAAATCACCCAGGTGACTCAGTCCTACTACAGCCCAGATTTGGCACCCTGAGACTTCTAACTTTCCCCAAAACTAAAATCACCTTTGAAGGGGAAGAAATTTCAGATTTTTGATGAGATTCAGAAAAATGCAACCGAGCAGCTGATGGTGATTGGGAGAACTGTGTGGGGTCCCAAGGTGCTTACTTTGAAGGGGACTGAGACGTCATTGTCCTATGTCCAATGCTTCTTATATCTTGTATCTTCTTCAATAAAAGTCTCTATTTTTTATATAACATGGCTGAATAGCTTCTGGATAGAGCTCACATTTTATATAATTTAATAAATCGATTTCTTAAATTTTTATTTAAATCCACTTTTATTCTTACACTATCATATAAATCTAGGTTTTCCTTGATTTATTTTGGAAAACTGACAATAGATTTTAATTTCTTTCTTTCTCTGAAACTTCTTGCCACTAAGTTATAAATCTGTAAATGTGTGCTTATATTAGCTTCAGTAATTAGTGGCTAAGAAGTTGGATGATAAGGTTCAAAAAATTTGGAAGATAAGTGGTGAAAATACAACATAGTCACCAAGACATTTCAAAAAAGAAATTGTTATATTTAAGTAGTCTCAAAAGTATATTATATAAGAATATTTCCCCAAATTAATTAGATAGCTATTTTTAGTTCACAAATTTTGTTTGTAAATCAAAACTACAGAAAAGGTAACTTGGCAATATTGAATACCGGCTCTACTGTCTTACAAAGCCATTATTGAGTTCCAAGCTTCCTTTTTTGGCTCTTTTGGTTTTATACTTTCATGTTTGAGGAAAATTATATACAGCAGTGATACATGGCTCCTCTTACCAGCTGTTTCTGTTCTCAGTTACAGAAAGTATGTGTGTGAATTTAAATTATGAAAAAGAAAACTATTTCAAACCAAAATATCAACGTTTAGTGTTCCCCAAATAAGGGCAATGCCATTGTTCTAAAAGGACATAAAGAAACACTTTGGGAGTTGGCTGTTGCTCACGGCAAAATGAAAGGATACTCCTACTCTTGCAAAACAGGTCTTTTTCTTTTTAAATGAAAATCCAAAAATGCCCAATCTTGTAGGATAAGTGGCGCCACAAGAAAGGTAAGATTATACTAGATAACAGATAGGCCCTGAATAACTTCTATTCACGCAATGAAATTACACATTGTAATTTGTCTTAACACTTATCAGTGCACAGTTAGAAGTTTTGGAATAGGTGCTGCAGGTCGGTGATTTTTATTAAAATTGGAGAGAGGTTCATTTTAACATGGTTTGGTTCTTCATACTTCATTACTATTTATGAGTTAACTCTTATTTTCTATTGGCATTGAATGAAATAGAACCTTCCCACCAATGATTTTCCTCCAACACGACTGCCCCTTTTCAAACCTGAGGAAGCACATAGTGCGAGACTGAGCCTGCCCTTCAGCAGTAGTCAACACAAGGTGTACTTAGGGTGATTCATTACACTGGCCCCGATCCCCCCATGAATGGCAGCTGAGATCAAAGAATGCTTATCACCTTCCTAGTGTGATGCCATTTATCTGACAATGCTTCCTATGCTTCCTAACAATTTTCTAGGCACCCCCCCAATTTCTGTTATTTCTTTATCCTCTTTTCAAGTTAACTGATTTCTTTAGTACTAATTTACAAACTATTCATTTTCTTCCAATTCAGACTCCAAAGGAGTTCTATTTGAGTTAAATAATACTCCACATTAATACTCCACATCTTATCAAATCCTTTTGTTGCACCAAACAGCTACAAAAATAAAAAAGAAAAGAAACAAGGGCAGGATAGAGAGGAAGAGTGGGGAGAGACAGAGAGCCAGAAGATGAGGCAGAGCTGATATCTGAATCTTGTTAAGCTAGCATGTAAAGATACAAGTTGCAAAGAACACTGGACTGAGTGTCTGAAGAATTGTGTGCTACAACCTACTTGTCCAGGTAATGTGATTTCTCTTCAATAAATGTTTTGAGAAAGCTTTGTTTCATACTTGCTTATTCGAATGCTAAAACATATGGTCTTTTAACAAGAATTTTGTCTAGTTTTTTCACTAGGAAACTACAATGATGATTATTGTCTCTTTGGTAAGCCCGCTAAATCTTGGAGATTTCAACAGAACTCTCCATTATACAGTAGAAGGCCTAGAAAATTGTACCTAGAAAATTGAGGCCTAGAAAAATGTACACTTAAATATATCAATATTCTGTATCACTATTGTTTAAGGCAAATGGACTGCACATGTATTTTGTCCTGATCAGGAGGAAAAACAAAGAAAAAAACAGCAACAACAATGAGGGTATACAAATCCCCAAGTCATTAATTTCCAATCAATCAGGTCTGATTTGCAAGCTAGAATTGGTGCCACTTTTACCTAAAAATTTGTATTGGAATCTGCCTGAGAAGTTCATGGTGCTGTTAACAAACAACTAAATTTGGAAAATTTTGATAAGTAACAACCAGAGTGGCTCTTATGCAACACAAGTCAGATTAATTTGTAAATTAAGACAGTATAAATTTTGTTGACTTGTGCACTGGCATTATTTTTATCTCCCTTTCTCTTGCTCAATTCACTAATTTTCTAATTATATGTTTGGTGATTTGGTAATTTGATAAAGTACACAGCATTTTTAGAGGTGTAATTATAGATTATACTTGAAGATTAATAAGAGTTTACTAAATGTATTTGTAAGAAATTGAGAAAGCCAGTAACTTTTCTTGTTCTCAATCTTAATATAAGAAATAAATCATGGGCCTCAGTAATCTCTAAGAACCTTTCTAGCTCTAAAATTCTATCAATTTTTGCTAAACAAGTAATCCTAATTGTTTCAACATTTCTTAATTAGTCTTTATGTGATGCCTCTAAACTTCTGGCTTTCATTCAGAACAGGAAAAAATAAGGAAAGAACTCACACTGCCTTTAAATCATTGCAGATACAGTCACCAGTCAGTGACTATAAAGACTATTTTACATTACTATAAAATTTTTACATTACTGTAACATAGTCATCTTGTCGTATTTACTTTACTATTAAATCTGCAACTGTAGAACTCTGAAATGACACACCTGTTCTCAATCCAGCAGCACACGTGCTCAAGTTGGAAACCATGCACCTGAATCATGAAAGAAAGTAGGACTTCACTGAATTCATTTTTCAGGAATAAAAGAGAGGTATAGCTTCTCTTCAAAAAGTATTTATTGGCTGCCAAATAAGTGGAAAATATTTTGCTGATGCCACAGCAAATAGCACACAACTAGGATTCAAAGAATTTAAAAGTTGATAGGATTCATTTCTCCCTCCATTCATTCATTCAACATTTTTGAATTCTTCTTTATTTACAATTGTCCATGGAGCTTACATTCTAAAGAGGTTATGCTGAAAAGAGAACAACCACAGGCAATTAACAAAGTATGACAAATGCTAGGTAGATAATCCAAAATCAGTGACGTGGTCCACAGTTAGTTTCAAGGTGCTTTTTTAGATTGACTGGTTCAGCAAAGTCCCACTGAAGGGGCATCATTTAAGTTCAGATTAAATGTCAAAAGAGATAATAGCTATTCAAGGATCAAGGAAAGGAGTATTTGACGGGACACAAAACCTGTTCCAAAAAAAACTAAATTTTTAAAAGTGCTTAATGTACCTGAGGAAAAGTTAGGTGAGCAGTGTTCTTGTGATGTGAGTTGAGGTCAAGAAGGAAGGCAGGGGACAGAGGAGGCAGGGATTCATAAGCGTAAAGTATTTGGATTGTATTTTAAATACCAGGCCAAGGCAAGGAAGGTACTTTAAAGGGGAGTGCCCTGAGCCCTGGCTGGTGTAGCTCAGTGGATTGAGTGTGGGCTTTTGAATCAGGATCCAGGTCCAATTCCCAGTTAGGGCACATGCCTGGGTTGCAGGCCAGTTCCCAGCAGGGGACTCATGAGAGGCAACCATACATTGATATTTCTCTTCCTCTCTAAGGATAAATAAGTAAAATTTATATAAAAGGTGAGTGCCTTGATTTATATATTTAAACTGTCACAGGTTTTCCTGTGGAAACTCTACTGACAGGAAGGAGGCCTGTTGAGAAGTTTCTTTAATAAACTAGGAAGAAATGATGAAATGATGATGAAATAATGAGGTATAGATGATTAAACAAGGGTGAAATGAAGGGTTTGGAGATTGTTAGTGGAGCTGAAGAGAAAAGATGTGCGATATATTTTGAAGGTCAATTGATGATACCTAGTTGGATGTTGAAGATGAAAAAAGATTAAACAAAGAGGAAGAAAGACGAAAGGAAAGGGAAGGAAAGAGAAGGGAAGGAGGTAAACAGGTAAACCTTACCAATAATAGTTATCACTCATTTCAGAATGATAACTGTTCAGTTGGAAACACTCCCTAGCCCAGCTCGTTTGGAACTAAAAGAAAAGAGCTGATTTTATTTAATATCTGAGCTGCTGGTATGTACCCAATAATCATCTATTTTATTTTGTTGAATATTCAAAGAAGTTTTTCAATGCGTGTTTATTTGTTTTTTCTTAATTTATGGGGGAAAAAAATCCAGGAGCGGAGGGTTTGGAAGTTTGTTGAAGAACACCCAGCTAGGAATCGGTGGAGCTATATTTGGAATGTTTGGAGTTTGGAACCATATCCTTTCCCCAATCCACCTAGAATTCTGTCTACTAGATTCTTCACACCCACTGGACACAATTTTTTAATAGTTTTTTTAAAGATTTTATTTATATATCCTTAGAGGGGAAGGGAAGGAGAGAGGGAGAGAAATATCAATGCATGGTTGCCTCTTGTGCATCCCCTGCTGGGAACTGGCCTGCAACCCAGGCATGTGCCCTGACTGGGAATCGAACTTCGATCCTTTTGTTCACAGGCCCGCACTCAATTCACTGAGCTACATCAGCCAGGGCTCACTGGACACAATTTTAATTTTCTTATTGTCTTAAAACAACTTGAAAAAGGAATGTATGATTCTCTGTATTTGCTTCCCCTTTGCCTTTATTATAAGAAAAAGGAAACAGGAAAGCCGTTCATATAAATTGCTTTGACTAAATGTGCAATTGCTTTATAATGAGTGGAAGGAATATTTTAACTTAAAAACAACAACAATAAAAGAACTGGCATGGAATTCATCATAAGGCATTCTAATGAACAGAACAAAACCAGTTTGTACATAAATATGTAATATCTTGGCATCTGATTTGATATTTCTTAATGGCAAACATAGAAGAGCCATTTGTCATTCCTCCTTTTGTAAAGAAAAGATCCTTTGTCATCTTAAAATATATTTTTGGTTATGTTGGATAAATTAAATAATCAGAAAGTATTTGAGTGCCTACTTTGTGTCTAGTGAATCATATAATATATGTATAGTGCATACTACATAAATATTATTCTTTTCAAAGCATTTCTTTAGCAAGAGCAGCAGCCTGCTTCCAATAGTTTTTCAAACAAATTTTTTAAAGACAGACACTCCAACATAGCTAATATGCCTTGCAAAACCAAGTATTTTGAGCAAAATATTCAAACAGTTTCTTGAATACTGACTTGATGTAATTTCTTCTCACTTTGGCTAAAAATCAGCAAAATTGAGTGAAGCTTGCTAGATTTGACTGTACTTGTTCTTTTTCTTAAAGATTATACTTATTTTTAGAACAAAGGAGAGAAATATTGATGTGAGAGAGAAACATTGATTAGTTGCCTTTTGTACGTGCCCTGACTGGAGACCAAATTTGCAACCCGGGCACATGCCCTGACCAGATCTTACACTTTGTGGCACAATGCCCAACCAACTGAGACACATGGACAGGGCTTGAGTCTATTTATTCTTTTTTTAATTTTTATCTTTAATCCTCAACTGAGTAAATATTTAATTAATTAGAGAGAGAGAGAAATGGACAGAGAGAGAAGCATCTAAATGTTGCCTCCCTACCAGCTGCGACCAGAATTGAACCCGCAACCTTTTGGTATACAGGACAATGCTCCAACCAACCCAGCCAGGGCAATTGTATTTATTCTTAGACTTTAGAGTTATATAAGGCTGCCTTTAATATATTTTATTAAAATATATATGAGCAGGTTATATATATTCATGTATTTGGAAAGATTTTGATAACAGTTACTATCCATGGAAAACACTATTTCAAATACTCTGTTTCAAAAACTTTATCGTACTTTTGGATATAAATATTAAAGTTTTTGAAAGTCAAAACATTTTCCAGAATCAACTTTTAAAAACCGACAGGTTTTTCTGAACCTTGTCTTTGAGGGAAATGAATGACCCACAGGGAAAGTTACCCTTAATCAGTCTGGGGCCAGTGGTTACAATGAAAGCACATGGCAATGGGCAGACTTTCACCCAAGTTCATAAATAATAATGATCCATTGATTTTCGAGCTTTTTTGCTCACAAAAAACTTGAATCAATTCTTGAATTAGATCATTTAGCAATCTCTTTAGGGGAAAGTTTAAACTCAGCTAAGAGGGAAATTTGTATTTGAATGAAAGCCTGTCTCTTGGACTCTTGGATGTACCTGGGCTCACTGGGTAATGGTCTTTTCAGTTCCCCTACAGAGTCTCACACATGGTGCTCTAGGAAGGGAACATTAGTCTTTGAGGCTACATTTAGCTTCCTGTATTTCTTTTTAATTTTTTAAATTTATTCATTTATCTTTAGAGGGGAAGGGAAGGAGAGAAGGAGAGAAATATCAATGTATGGTTGCTCTCCTGAGTCCCCTGCTGGGAACTGGCCTGCAACCCAGGCATGTGCCCTGACTGGGAATCGAACCGCGATCGTGTAGTTCGCAGGCCCGCGCTCAATCCACTGAGCTACACCAGCCAGGGCAGCTTCCTGTAATTCATTTAATACTACAAAAACCCTTAAATGTCATTGCTCTGACACAAGAATACCCAGTAAATTATACAGGTTCTAATCTATCTTTGAGAGTAAAATTGATATAATCTAAAAATTGCCTGAACAATAAGCACTTAACAGATATTCAGATGCCCTTTCTTCTATCTAAAGGTTTCTGCACAAAAGGTTTCTATACCTCCCTGTGGTCTTTTTGCTTTAAGTAATATTGGTCACAACCAGGCCCTATATTTCAATTAAAAATTCTATTTAATGACTACCTCTTAAGTACCTTTGAATAGGGAAAGCAAGGTTGGAAATTTTTAGTTTTAAGTAATAGTTCTTAGTAATGTGTGTAAAACGCTATTGTTTTGGGAAGTGAAGTTATGACCAAGCCTGACTCCGGAAGACCACAGGCAATTCCACCTCTGTGCCCCAGGAGGCCTGCAAACAATCAAGATGGTGTCTGAGCCATTGTGCTCCAGGGAGGGACGTCCCACCCAGAACTCAGATAAAGAATCACTCATCAACAGATGAAAGAATGTTAGGCTTTTATCTGATTAACCTTTTCCCTGAATTCCAAACCCTTTCCCTACACTTTTCTTTTCCTTATAAAAAGGTCATTTTGAAATGAATGTAAGACGGTCTTTTAGGGTACCTAATCCCCTGTCTTCTCAGATCGCAGGCCATCTGAATAAAGTGTGCATTAACAATCAATGCCTGTCTCTGCTTATTGGTTCTGGTAGTGACAGGCAGCATGAATGCTGACTCCTCCAGTTTTACCTTCTCTGTGCTAGACTTTTGGACTAGGGCCTAGGTATACTGAATTAACAAATTATATCCTTTATATCCTTTCCCTTCTTCATAGAAGTTATCCTAATGGCAAAGGCACAAAATTAAACACACACACACACACACACACACACACATGCACACGATGAAAATGGTGATAAATGACAAGAGAAACAATCAGAGAGCTAGGAAAGCAAATAACAGAAATAAAAAGGTGCTATTTAAAACTGGGTGGTCAAAAGATCTTTCTTTGAGAGGATGATATATAAACTAAAACTTCCATGATGAAAACAATCCACCTCTTCAAATGTGTGTTGTGTATGGTGAGTAGTTGGAGGTGGGCAGAGAATCTTTCAGAATAAATAAATCCCATAAGCTAAGACCACAAATAAGAAAAAATAATAATTGGAAGGGAGTAAGTGGGGCTGGGGCACTTCAGTCAAAAAAGAAATGTATGTGACACTTGAGAATTATTGGCAGTCGGAAGACAACAGGCGTCATGGGAGCCCAGTGAGGGACTTCAAGTAGGGCAATGACATAACCCCGAATGTACTTTTTATTAGAGTAATGAGTGAGTTTTACTGAAATGATTCAATATAGTGTTCATTCTGGGCTGGAAAACACTGTGGGAAATGGTGGCCTGATATTTGGAGGACACAGGGACCACCCAGACATTTGCCAATTCACTGGAGGCACTCATGACATCACGGTGAGCATACGCAGCAGAATCACAGAGAGAGCCTGAAGGCGTCCACACACACGCTTTCTATGCTTTCCTTCTGTAGGGAGGCCACTCCAAAGGAGCCCTACCTTCAGCAGTGAAAAGGATGCCTTTTCGCTGTGCAGTGTGTTTGCCTAGGGAAACCTGTTTGAGATTCAGGGTTCAAGATGTTTATTGGAAGATACTTCCACAGGCACAAACCCGGGCCCATAACTAATGAAATTCCAGGCTCCCCGAAGGAAAGCAGGTTCAGTGCCCTAGGCAGGCAAAACAATGTTATCAGTGTATCAAACATTTCAAAGGCTAAATTTCCACATGTGAGCCCAGAGCCCACCTACAAGCAGGCCTTCTAAGATAAGCACCTCCGGTTGGCTGTGATAAGTCTTTTCGGCACAGCCAGAACTGCTGAGATAGAGCTAGGCCCAAAGCATCAGAGAAAGACATTCAGAAGTTCAGAAGTTGATTCCCCCAAACTGGAAGTGTTCTGTCTTTTCCTACAAAAGTCTGGTCAGAATTCAAGCCCATCTCAAATTCTACTTCCACTACGTAATCATCCTTCATTCTCTGCCTACATTCCCTTATGGAACTTTGTAGTCCATGAAACCCTCAGCTGTTGTTTGTTTTATTCTTATGATATTTTACATATGTGATATTTCCCAATTGTCATAACTCATTTTTTAAATCCTATAGTGTAAACTTTCCATGGAAAGGCTGAGTTTTGATGTTGGCTTTGTAGTTCTCTCAGTCCCTGTAAGAACAAGCACCATAGAACTAAGTGTAGGATGAATAAAAGAAATGAGAAACATGTAGAATGGGTGAGCAGAAATTCACACTCATTTAGCATTTTTATTCAGTTCAGTGTGTTTAGAATACATGTCCACAGAAATAGTCAAAACGAACATAACTGCACTGATAGAAATTGTTAGTATGATATATATTACCCCAAATCACAGTGTATGCCATAACGTCTGTAACACATTATCGTTTTCACAATGTCTTAGATTTTTATTCAAAAATATATAACTATTTTAACAACAAGAGCTAAATTTACTTCTGAAAGACAAATAACCATGTGGAGAAGCATCATATTTAATGGTGCAGTTGGTTTTGCTATTATTTTATCTCCTGGTAGCAATGTGAGCATATTTATTATTGTTTTAAACTTTACCAGCCACCCCAATGGTTTCCTATGTTTGTTTATTTTGGGTTGTGGTTATGATTCCTACATAAATGCCTGCAGATCCCTTCAAGCTCAGACTACTTCTGAAAAGGCTATAGCCTCTAAAGGTAAAAATTTATATCCCCATGGGCCTATTCACAAAACAGAGTAGCACATTTCACTCAAGAAGCGATGGAAATAGATCCTGTTGCAGTAGAGTTAATCCGTATCTATCCTGTTTTGGCTGAAAGCATAAAAACCCAGCAGAAAAAAAAAAATAGTTCCTCTTCCTAGCATACCAGAGCTTGGAATTACCACGAAGTCTGTAACAATAGCAGTGGGTGGACACATGACAATTAGGAAGTGGATTTCAACCGCTAACCCATTCACAAATGCTGCAGAAAATGCCTTCAGGCACAAACCAGGTTTCTCCCATCAAAGTCTGCAGGCACAACTTCGAGGTTAAACAGCACTTTTCTCTTTCACTCTAGGCGAAAAGAATAATTTCAAACCTTTATTAATAAGTATCCATTTAATCTGTTTAGACGCCTGTATAAAAAATGTAAGCAAATTTATTCCTTATCCTCTAATTGCTAAAGGTTTTTCTGTTTAATTTTATGAGAGTTCAAATACCCTCCTTCCCTGCATCTATGTTAAGTCCTATATCTATAGGGAAGTCGAATATCATAGTCGTTAATAACTTGGTAAAATCAAGCAAACACTGGTTCAAATCCTACTACTCTACTTACAAACCACACAAGTACCCTCCCTGAGTCACAGTTTCTGTACTATTAAAATGGCATACTAATACTCATTGCAAAAGATTTTATGAGAATAAATATAACACCAAATGAGTATCAGAGTACTTGATATCAGTAAGCCCTAGCTAAGCATTTCAGAAGTAGTATTAATTGTAGCAATTATAGTAGTATATATATGAATATGAAACTGGCCATGTCTCTGACAAGGTGAGACTTATTTTTCTCATTTCAAAACCAAGAATTTTTTGTCATTGACTCCGCATCTTAATGATGTTAGGACCGAGGAATGAGTTATTGTCTTGACTTGGTCCTGCTGCTACTCCAGCTGATGTACCACCTTTACGGTGGATAGAAGGGCAGTGTTAACCTCAACTACCCCTTTAATCAGGAAAGCAAGTGCTATATGAAGCCCTCCATGGGTCAATAGTCTCCTCTAAATCTATGAAAAGCTGAGAATGAATCGTTGGATTTTCAAGCTCTATAGTGAACATAGCACGAGGAAAAAGAATTGAAAAGGAAATGTCTCCTAGCTACATACACAGATACAGTATTTCTTCAGTTCTAGGTACTGTTTTAAGAACCTTGCTTACATTAATTTATTTAATCCCATCAACACTCCTATACAGCATGATGTGTTAGACACTATCATAATTTTTATTTTCTAGATACAGGAATTGCTGCACACAAAGGCTAAATGCAGGTCCCAAGATCACTGGCTTGTCCGTGAGAACTGGGGTTCAAATCCAGTTACTCTGACTTCAGGGTCTGTGTCCTTTATTCTCATGCTCTACTGCCCCTAGTGAAGAGGACAGCAGCACTGTCTGCCAAATAGTTGCGGCCAGCAGGAGGATCCCGCCTCCCACTGAGGGCAGCGGGGACCCCAACTGAAGCCATGTTGACAGAGTAGTGATTGCTCTGACAAGTAGATTTTATGAGCAGAGATCCCCAGCCCCAGAGATCCTGGGAATTTCCTCCCTCTCTGCTATGGTTCCTTGATGCTTGATGGAAATACATCTTTAGAATATGATATGGCCTACAAAATATTTTATCTATTTGGAGAAAAAAAAAAGAAGGAATGATCGGGTCTCAAAGAAGAAGATGTCATGAAGAATTTTAAAATATATGAGATGTAAATGTTAGATAACTATATGAGTGCTTACAAATCTTTTAATATGAAAGAAAACAAAGCAAAAACAATTCCCTTTTTTGGTAATTGACAGCTGAAGGAAGCAGAAAGTCAGTAGACGACACAGTTGACCGGAACCGAATCATTCATCAAGTGGGTCTGACGTTTACAGAATACTTCAGCCAACAAAGCAGAATACTGTTCTCTTCCCAAGCTCATGTGGAACATTCACCAAGACAAACCACATTTGGGGACAGCAAACATAAGTTAACAAACTTCACGTATTGGAAATCGGACCACCAGGAATTAAACTAGAAGTGCATAACAGAAATGCAACGATTCAAACATATTTATAGATTGAACAATATGCCCTTGTAAAACACATGGGTCAAAGGATGTCTCAAGAGAAATTAACAAATATTTTGAACTAAATGTAAATAAAAATATAACTTATCAAAATGTATAGAATGTACTAGGCGCAGTGCTTAGGGAGACTTTTTTACCATTTAATATTATAAGTCACAAAACTCAACAATAAGAACACAAACAACCCAGTTGAAAGTGAGTGAAAGATCAGAACCTTACTAAAGAAGATAGGCAGATTGAAAAGCAGCACATGAAAAAATACTCTACATCATTTATCGTTAGAGAATTGAACATTAAAACAAGAGATACCACTACACGTGTTAAAATGGCTAAAACTCAAAACACTGGCAATGCTGGGGAAGATGTGGAGCAACCGTAACTTTCATTCATTGCTGGTGGGAATGCAAAGTGGTACAGCCACTGGCAGATAATTTGGCCATTTTTTTTACAAAAATTAATCTTACCATATGATGCAAAATTAGTCTTACCATACGATGCAGCAGTTGTGTGCATAGGTATTTATCCAACTGAGATGAAAAATTATGTCCACTCAAAAACCTTCACAGGGAGGTTTATAGCCGGTATACCCATGAGTCCTACAAATTGGAAATAATCAAAATGTCATTAATGGGGAAAGAGATAAACTTCACATGTAGATAAGGAAATATCCTGCAGTGATAAAAAGAAATGAGCTATCAAATCATGCAAACACAAGAAACCAGTCTGAAAATGGTACGTGCTACATGATTTCTATTGTATGACAGTCTTGAAAAGTCTAAACTACAGATGCTGGGGAAAGATCAGTGGCGGCAGGCGTTCCCAGGGGGAGAGACAAAGGTGAAGCACAGGGCAGGGGAGGGCTGTGAATTCCTCTGTGTGATGCTGTAATGGCAGATACATGGCATTACGGATTTTCAAAATCCATAGAACTTCCTAAGACAGAGTGAATCTCAACATTTGAAAATTAACAAAAAAAATATTTAGAAGGTCAGAAGATCTCAGAAAAGAAAGCAGGCTATGGCAAGAAAATCTAACTCATTAGCGGTATATAAAATAACTACTGAAGGGCAGAATAGGGTTATAAATACAATATAATATAAAATTAGATTCAGTCGCCTTGGTCAGACTCTGAGTAGACTTGTAATATGTGACCATGACCTCCAAAGACGGGGAAAGTGTCCTTGCCACTATTGCCCAGGTTGAGAATCACTTGACTCTGTGATCTTGAGATCTTGTTTTGGCTTAAAATGTGTGAAATCAATTCATACTAGAAAAATCTTTTTAAATATTTTTTTCATGTAGAAAATTATGATAAAATATCTGCCTCAAAAGAGCTCTATGGAAATTAAATATTATTTATATAATAGGTACTTGAAGGAGTTACCAGACTAGGGAAGCTTATCCTGATCACTGTGGCAAGACAGCCCTTTGATTTTCTACCACCCCAAAAACTTATTTTTTTCCAGCTCTGTTAAGCATGTGCATAGTTTCAGGATTAAATCTTTCCAAAACTTAAACTTCTTTGTTTTCCTTTTTCCATCACCACTTCCCAACATTAGCCTAAGTTAAAGAGAAGAACCATATCGAGCTTTAGAAGAGTAGTAATTACATTGCCCACCTTGGGTAGTAATGAGGGTATAATTAGTTGGAGTCCCAGGGAGTTGCTTATTGTGCCTCCCTTGGAGAATCCTGATTTACCAGCTAAAAGAATTCAATTAAGTAGCATCCTCTTAGAAAGGCTCTACCTTCCCTAGCAGCACATATGTGCTTCTATTCAACTCTCACTAAATTAAAGAATAAAATTAGATTTTAAGCCATCAGGCAAATACTGAGTAACTAGAACTCTAGAAAGACATACAGAGACTAGATGAGCAAACTATGATGGTGTTTCTTGGGTGTAATCTTCTCCTAATAAGTAAAAGATGAGTCCCAAAGGTCACTTTTATTTAGGTACCTTAATTTCCTTTCATTAGAAATAGATTGCAAAATACATTATTTGGCTCATAAAATTTTTACTGCACCAACAATTTTTGGTATAATTTAGTAAAAGTAATGTAGGCTGTTTCACATCATTCATTTACGAATTGAACTATACTATTGCCATCACTGTTTCCATTATGAATTAAAGTGAGTCACGCCCTAAGAAGGAGTGCCAGAAGTCACTGTGCCTCCCTAATATTAATACACAGTCCACTCTTCACTGTAGATTATAATACAAATGTTGCTTTACAACATTTAGACGTCTTAGATATTTTAAAATAGTATTTTTCCTTAATTGTCTAATGCATCCATAAGAATGCTGTTATTTCTAAGTCTAAAACTATCACACTCTCAATGATTTGGCTCATCTAGGGCTTGAGAAATTCTTAGTCATCACATAATGACTCTCGTTGCTTATGAGTAAAGATCTTTCTCTAGCTTATTCTTTATTTTCATTTTTGACACCACAGCTGCTGCTTCATGAATGCTTCAGTGTATTCACAAGACATGAACAAGTTTTCTTTTTTTAAATGGGTATTCTGAATTTAAAATTTATGATATCAAAGATAAAACATGATGAGAACTGTTTTCTCTTTAGGCAAACACAATATCAAAGATATTCATTGCAGATAGAGATGTTTATACAAAAGAGCACACATACTTCCATTTATGAAATGAAAACATGTAAAACATTCAGCTTCCGGAATCTAGCCAAGTTCCAGAAATGTCTAAAAGTTCTTTAGGTGGTTGGTTTTTAAAGGATCCCCTCTTTTGTCCTATTTTTTTAATTCCTTAAAATATTATTTCTAAAGATATACCTTGTAAGTAAGACTGTTTCCTCAACCATTTTCAATCCTAAGGCCCAGTTAAAATCAGGTTTTTGGAACCATCACAAAGTATATTTTAACTCAAATTCTTCTACTCCAGGCCAATGGGTATATGTGACAAAAAAGCTCACAGCATAAATCTATCATTTAGAGTTTGCATAGTAACTATTCTTGGCATAGTAAAGTCTTAATTAAACATGTTTACAGAATTATTCTCTCATGCACCTCTCAGTTGATTGCCTTTCATTGAGATTTAAACTAAACATGGAGAGAATGCCCTGGTCTATGTACATCAACACACACTCTAAGAAAACCCTTGTTTCTATCTATCTGGCTAAATTTTAGATTTGTTTTCTGCTCAATAAAAGTTCCATGGCCCTGGCTGGTGTAGCTCAGCATACTGAACGCAGGCCTGCGAACCAGAGTCACCAGTTTGATTCCCAGTCAGGGCACATGCCTGGATTGTCAGCCAGGTCCCTAGTAGGGGATGCCTGAAAGGCAACCATACATTGAGGTTTCTCTCTCTCTCTTTCTCCTTCCCTTCCTCTCTCTCTAAAAATAAATAAATAGCCCTGGCTGGTGTAGCTCAGTGGATTGAGCGCAGGCCTGCGAACCAGAGGATTGCGGTTCGCTTCCCAGTCAGGGCACATGCCTGGGTTGTAGGCCAGTTCCCTGCAGGCCAACTCCCAGCAGGGGAGGCACAAAAGGCAACCATACATTGATGTGTCTCTCCCTCTCTCCTTCCTTTCTAAAGAGAAATAAATAAATAAAATCTTAAAAAATAAAAACAATTAAAAATAAACAAAAATAAAGAAAGAAAATCTGAAGAAAAAAAGGATATGACCTTGTTTTTTAAAAAAAGAAGTTTCATGAACACTTACATATGGAAACATTTTCACCATCCACCCCAGTCTAGAGGATATAAACACGGCTTCACTAAAAGTAGTTAACTCTTTTTCTTCATTGTCATATAGTCTCAGCATTAGAGGAACCAAAGCCTCTGACAAAATTTCACATGGGATTTTTTTCTGTTAATAGGTGGATACGTCACATTTGATACCACCATGGCCGCTAAGATTTTCTTCTTCCCTCATTCCAAGGATCTATGGGAAGATCTTCCCTGGAGGTCTTTATTCCCTAAAAATCTGCTTCNGCTCAATAAAAGTTCCATGGCCCTGGCTGGTGTAGCTCAGTGTACTGAACGCAGGCCTGCGAACCAGAGTCACCAGTTTGATTCCCAGTCAGGGCACATGCCTAGATTGTCAGCCAGGTCCCTAATAGGGGGTGCTCAAGAGGCAACCACACATTGATGTCTCTCTCTCTCTCTTTCTCCTTCCCTTCCTCTCTCTCTAAAAATAAATAAATAGCCCTGGCTGGTGTAGCTCAGTGGATTGAGCGCAGGCCTGTGAACCAGAGAATTGCGGTTCGCTTCCCAGTCTGGGCACATGCCTGGGTTGTAGGCTGGTTCCCTGCAGGCCAACTCCCAGCAGGGGGCGCACAAAAGGCAACCATACATTGATGTGTCTCTCCCTCTCTCCTTCCTTTCTAAAGAGAAATAAAGAAATAAAATCTTAAAAAATAAAAAAAATAAAAACAAATAAAGAAAATCTTAAGAGAAAAAGGATATGACCTTGTTTTTAAAAAAAGAAGTTTCGTGAACACTTACATATGGAAACATTTTCACCAGCCACCCCAGTCTGGAGGATATAAACATGGCTTCATTAAAAGTAGTTAACTCTTTTTCTTCATTGTCATATAGTCTCAGCATTAGAGGAACCAAAGCCTCTGACAAAATTTCACATGGGATTTTTTTCTGTTAATAGGTGGATACGTCACATTTGATACCACCATGGCCGCTAAGATTTTCTTCTTCCCTCATTCCAAGGATCTATGGGAAGATCTTCCCTGGAGGTCTTTATTCCCTAAAAATCTGCTTCGTTCACCCACTGAAGTATTTATCCCACAAATATTTGTTTAGTCCTTGCTGTGTCTCATCCCTTTTTATAGTCTATGCGTAGAGCACTGACTAAAACAGAATTTCCTGCCCACATGCATCTACACTCTAGTGGGAAAAGAAGTGGTTGGCAAGGTAAGGAAGCTTTACATATAAGATACACACACTGTTCATAACTAGGGAGAAGAGTGAAGCAGAAAAGAGGAAAGAGAATGGTGCCATGGCAGGGAACCGTATGATTTTCATTCTTCTGGGTGTCAAAGATGGTAATGCTGACTTTCACGCCAGTAGATTATACATCCTATAAAGTGAAAACTTTTCCGCTGTTTTAATCATAGTATTCCTAGCATGGACGTAATCCTGGTGAACGTATCTTAAATATATAGTACACATATAGGTTTAACAAACTAATGGAAGGATGTTAACTATAAAAACTGACATTTATCTAGGTCTAGATTCCACCTCTAAGTATTTCTGGTGTAACCATTACCACAGATTTTACCATGTAGTAATGACGCTGTTGTTTTGTAAGTAAAATGGATCCTCCACATGTCAAAGTAGAATTACATTTTCTGGAACTACAAATTCAGGATAGTGGAAGAAATTATTGGGGATATAAAGGAATGGGTTATTTGATGTGGATTTCCCCCCCAAATCAAGATGAATGCATGTCTTCACTTTAGGTGGTATCTTCACTAATGTATGTCCTGTTACCAACTAGAACTGTTGAATTTTAATCAAAATGTAATTTAGAATCAAATAAAGAAATGCCCCAGTTGATCACATTTTGGAGACAATTCTACACAGGCCTCTTGCATTCCTGTGCATCTCTCAAGCAGAAACAGTAATTGCCTATATTCTGGATTATCTTTTCAAGGATGTTTGTACTGCGAGGAGCCTTTGAAGAGAGACAGTGCATCCCTCTTGGGCAGAAAACAGGTTTCTTCTGTGTGCGCCTGTGTATATATTTTTGACCATAATAAAGATAACCTTCTCCACCTCTGTCACAGACAGCCAAGGTCAAGCACATTTGTACTCCATTATAAAACATTCAGTTTTCCTAATCTTGAGATTCCTCAGCAATGACACCCACCCACTGCATATGAAGCATCTACCTGCATCCATTTGTGTCACAGCCATAGGGTGTTGGGGGCAAAGGGAACCAACACATCACAAAACTCATGCTGCCTGTTGTGCCAGGGCTAATGAAGTTCTTCATTTCTGACTCAGGAGTCATGTGTCTTCTGCCAGCATCCATGAAACTATGACTAACTGACTTGGCAGCTTTCAAGAGGGGTAAATGCTCAGACGTTTCACAGTTCTGGGCACCAATATTCACTTTAAAATAACTTAAGCAAACTGCTTGCTCTGTATGCAGTAGTGGTAGATTTAAGTTCCAAAAGCATCAACTTGGGTGGTTAGTCAATGACATTTCCATTTAATTCAAGGTCTTCAGACAAGTAAATTGCTTCTAGAAAGCAACTTAAGAGACTTTCTTTGTATTAATTATAAGCAACAAAGGTCAGTTCTTCTGGTATTTTAATGAAAGTCATGTAGCTCATACAATTACAGTTAAATCACTAATTCATGTTAATGATACAGTTGCATTAGTTTTACTTCAGGTAAAAGTCATGTGAATTGTAATATCCCCCAAATATAATTGTATTTGCAATAAGATTATTGTAGTGTTTTGGGTGTAGAAAATAGAAAGTAATCAACCAGAATATAAATAAAATATAAAAAAGGAACAGATGCAGCCAAGAAAAGCAACACTAGCCCTGGCCAGTATGGCTCCGTGGTCGGATCATCGTCCCATAAACTGAAAGGTAGCAGGTTCAATTCCCGGTCAGGGTACATGCCTAGGTTACAGGGTGCGATCAAGAGGAAACTGATTGATGTTCTCTCACACATCAGTGCTTCTCTCCCTCCTTTCCTCTCTCTCTAAAATCAATAAGCATGCCCTCAGGTGAGGATTAAAAAAGAAAAAAGCAACATTAGCTAGTGAAAGTGCTACAGCATGTGCTCTATTAATTTGAATAAGACAAAAAGAGATTAGATTTGAATATTAGACACAGCATTATGGAAACCTTGCATGTATTAAATTCAGACACAAGTAAAGGTAGTTTACCCTTAGTTGCCAAGGGCTATGCCAAACACTTTATATCTTTTTCCAATAGCACTATAAGGTAGATCATAGTAGTTATTACATCCTGCAGTCAAAATAAAATCTGAGATGTTAGAAAGTCACTTAAGTGGAAATCATGGCAATCTCCAGATTGTTATTATTCTTATAAAGAGCTAAGTGCAGTGTCCATCCATAAGTTTGGGCTTAACTCATATAACATATTTATCTATATAATTTACACATGTCTATAACCTACTCTCTATACTAATTGGATATTAAATCATGGATTGTTATCTGTACCCTCATTTTGAAGGTGAACAAATAAATCTCAAGGAGGTTAAGTCATTTGGCCAAGTCAAACACCCATTAAGTATCGAGACCAAACATGGAACCCAGATCTGTGATTTCGTTACAACACAAGCAGCTCAGCTCCGCATAGGGAGCCTGGGCTTAGATCAAATAATAATTGGCAATATTAGGTGAAAAGTCACCCACAAACAACTAATGAGACTTTCAACAGGTGATAGGGAAACTTGCCATTCTGTAAGGAAGCTTTGAAGATCTGGATGGGCAATGAACAGCATCAGTGGGCCTAACAGCAGATAAAGAGATTAAGTGTCGGGACAGAATTTTGAGGGCGTATTTCTAAGATTCCAGGGAATACTGATAGGATAGGATGATATTCAAGTCTCAGAGAAACCAGTAAACCAAGAAAAGTAGATTTTCAAGCATTGGCCTAATACAACTAGCATGAAGCTAAGAAGAGGGAGGTTTAGGGGACAGATGTAATCATAGGGACAGGGTAGGATCCAGATACAAAGGCAGATGGACAAAGCGGGATTTTTGTAAAGTGACTGTATACCAGCCGAGACAGCTTAACTAGTGAAGGGGAATTCTTTCCACTTTACAAGACAGAACAGAAAAGTTAAGATAGATAAACTGGGAGATGAAAAATGTGTCCACGGTATAATTTAATAAATATGGGGATTAGTTAAGCAAAACATTAAGTTTATGAGTTCATTTATTTGCCAATTTTCAAAACCATCTGAATTTTAACATTTTAATATAAATTGGTGGAATTTTGTTTGAGAAGGGAAATGAATTTATAGAATGTGATTTTGAGATTTATAGTCCAAATATTTTATCCATTGTTTGAAATTTTTTCTGCTAGTTAAACGTATAAAATGAAAGTCAAAACTGATTTGCATTTTTGTTGAAGACAATGCTTGCAGCAAATGTGTTTTTTATAGTTTTCCAGTATTTGACTCCAGGTTCCACTCAGGCTGCTATCCTGGTGAGCTAGACCGAATCAAACATTATCCTTGTGGGCCCTCATGGAAGTTTTACCATAAGATACTAGTTTTACCATAAGATACTAGTGTTTTCCCTGGGACTATACTATGATACTTACCTTCCAGAACAGAAAAGTTCCATTGGACTATAAGGACTAGAATAACAGCACATGAGTTGGAAAGAAGTGGAGACTCACTAAGTCAGTATCCCCCATTTTTCTTTTTGTTTGCTCCACTCTGTTCTAATATTTGATCATTCCAAGGCAGAGGTAGATACCTTTGTTATTTTAAATAGAAAAACATTTTTCAGACTTTATTTTCTCACATAAATCACATTAGAGAAAAGGATACAAATATGTTTCATTCAGAAGACAGCTAGGGAAAGAAATGATTTCATCTAATTCTGTTATTAGTCTCACTTAGAAGCTGGGCTCTATAAACTAGCGACCCACGTGGGTGTTCTAAGTACCCTGGTTTAGAGCCTTTGAATAGCAGTGCTCCTTCGGGGCGTTTTTTCCTCCACATGGAGTGTTAGATGGTCTGAGCTCCCTGGAGGCTATAGAATGTAACCAGGTGCATATAAGTCAAAGAAAAGCAGTGCTAGGAGCTACAAGACCCAGGTAGTTATGGACCTACCTTGTACCAGAGATCATTCCCAATTAATCAGAAAATTAAAGAACTTTTTCTTAATTATATTGGTTAATCAAAGTATGGAAATGTATTTTCTTTTATGACATCAAAACATACTCTATAGGGACCTATGCATTGTTTGAAGCTCAACTAATATCTGCCATTTGACACTGTAATTTTACTTTTTAACCATCAACAAGAATCTATCTGTAAACATTATAAAATGCCATTTTTTAAGTTTCCAAAAATATAAAATATTGTCTCCACATAAATAATGGAAAAAATGCTTTGAAGTATTGTCTGAACATTGCCTTAAAGGTATTATGTTCCCATTTGCTGATGAGTACGGCCTTCCAAAAACCTCTTCCAAGAAATGTGCTAAAAATAAATGATGCCCTCCCGGTTTCAACCTTCCTGGCTCAAAGACAAATGAGAAGCTTCAATCCTGTCAAAAACTGATTAAGAAGCACATTCCAAGTCTCACGTTTAGATATGTTTCACTTAGATATTACTCATAGTGTCATAGTTAAATAATTCACAATTTGCCTATCCTCAACGCCTCATTCCAGATAAGATAGAGAAAAATCATCTGAAATACTCTGCTTGATTAATTTTAGAAGACTAATCCAAAGTTCTTAGACTTTGCAGTTTTCCAATTTTTAAAAATTCATTAAATCTTATTATATACAGCTCATTATTTTTTTTTGGAAAAGCAGCATAAAATCTAGATGCTGTTCCTCAAAAATACTTTCCTGTCTTCCTTTCATGAAGACGTGCAGTCACCTATGATGTGGATAGGGATCGCAAAATGCATGTCCTGTCTTTTTCATTTACAGGTAATCTTTTGTAAAAAATTATATATATAATTTTTCTGTGTCTGTGTCCTAATCTTTGAAGATAAAATAATATTATTACTTAATTCAGGATTGTTATGAATATATGAATTAATCTATGTAAAGTGCTAAGCATATTAAAGTCTCAGAAATCTTCAGCTATGCCCTAGCGGGTGTGGCTCAGTGGGTTGACTGCTGAACTGCAAACCAAAGGGTCACTGGTTCGATTCCCAGCCTAGGGCACATGCCTGGGTTGTAGGCTAGGTACCCAGCAGGAGGTGCATGAGAGGCAGTCACAGATTGATATTTCTCTTTCTCTCTTACTCTCTTCCTTCCCCTCTCTAAAAAAAATAAATAAAATCTTTAAAAAATATTTAACTATAAATATTATCAATATCAGGTAGATGAAATTTCTCAAGATGGTGTCACTCTTCCTCTCAGCTTCATTAGTTTGTTGAAATGTGATCCCAAACTTACCTACCACTGTAGATCGATTATATTCTAAGTATCTGTCATATTTTTAATCTCAAATAAATTGCCTTTCCAAACAATTTAAAGGACAGACCAAAAGAAACTATGGTGTGTTTCCTAAAGAATATGGATCCATATACTTCTTTGTTAATGTTTAAAATATTTGTTAATTCAATTATTCCATATAATTTTATAGGTGTTGTAAAAAAGGAAGACTCTATGATGAAATATTTTAGAAAACATTGCTTTAATTGAACTTTTAAATCTTTACAGGTGATTATTTTTTCAAACTTATAGCAAGCTATACTTACACAAAACTCTTCAAAATTTTACTTCATCAGAGACCTCTACCGTGGACCCTAGATATTCAAAATCCACAGTGAAGCCTAAATTTATAAACTGACCCTAACCAGCTTTCTCTCTCCCAGAAAAGTTTGGTTGTCCAGTGGCTCACTTCAGGAGTCACCCTTGACAGTTCCTACTTCCTCCTCCCCTGTGATCCACTTCAATAGTATTCCCACTGTGTCACTACCCTGAACAGGTATATATCTTTCCACTTCCACTGTCTCCATTTGACTTCAAGCAAGTTTTCTCTCTCCCTCTGATTACATTTTTATTCTACAAATTAGTCTTCCTATACCTGCTCTGGTCTTTCTTCTGTTCATTTGCCACACTACAGAAAGAGGAATTTTGTCAAAACATACAATTCAGTCATTTTTAAAACATTTTCCATCACTTACATTTCTTCTTAGAATGGGAAATATCATTTTTCACATGACCAAAATTACTGGATTGCCTCCCTCTCTCTCTCTCTTTTTCTTTCTCCCCTCTCTCCCTGTCTCTTCCCCAATCATACTCACCTGTTTCACTTCAAGTGTAGGCCACAAGCATGGCTCTCTCTTACTGCAAGGTCTTGAGACATGCTGACCCCTCTACTTTCAATATTCTTTCCTCTTTTCCAACTAATTTCTACCCAAGACTCAGATCTAAGCTCCAAGGCCGAAGTTCTCTCTGAAGCTTTCATTCTGCCCCTGCCACCATTTAAGTCAGATTTGTTCTGTGTGTGTGTGTGTGTGTGTGTGTGTGTGTGTGTGATCTGAGTAGACTTGAGGAACAGAGTTGATTAAGTACTATGTAGTTCGTAAAACATTATCATCCTCTACAATTGAACAATTATGTTCAGATTGTATTTTCAAATGATGACCTCAACTATCTCTCCATTCCGCAAGTTCTTCATGTAATTTCTTCTGTTGAGAGGTGGAGTCCATATCCTGCTTCTCATATCAGAGTGGGCTGTGGCTTCTTTGACCACAAAGTATGGTAGAATAGACACTATGTGACCTCCAAGTTTAGGTCATTACAGACCACGTAGTCCGTCTCCACGTGGTTCTCCTAGAACAACCCAGTACGCAGCCATCAGGCTGGGGAGTCCTCAGCCACACAGAGTCCACGTGCAAGTGGTCTGATGAGTGGTTCCAGCTTGGCCAGCTCTAAGTCATCTCATCTTTGATTCAAAACATGGCAGTGATGACGTCATCTTGAAAACAGATCATCCAGCCCCAGATGCTTGTGTCTTGGGCCATTTGAATCTACTAAGCTGAATCCTAAGACACAGTGTAGCCCTTCTGAATTCCTAACTTACATATGAATATAATAAATGCTACTGTTTTATTGCTAAATTAGAAAAGATTTGTTATATAGCAATAATGGCCAGGACAAATCCCATTGTGTGTGTGTGTGCGTGTGTGATGTTTTATATCCCATTCAGTTTTTCTTCTTTGCTCTTCTATTTCCTCTTGCCCTTTCATTGGCAATTGTACTGCTCTGTGTTAATATGTACCTTGATTAAATGCGCATCTATAAGGGATGTTAACAGTTATTATATAACATTTTTTCATTGAAATAAATGATCTGGTGATAAGATTTTTACCCCTAACTCTCCCAGTCAGCACTGCTTCACAGTCCATTTGGGCTGGTATATGAATACTGAGTTCACCACTCCTAAACGTTTCATGCTACACCACGGTCAGGCTGTCTGGGGCTGAAAACCTTGATTACCTCCAACTTTCCTCTTCATTAAAAAAACTTTAAATACTCCAGTATGAACTACTCAATATATAACAAGGAATATGCAACAAAGACTGAAATTATTGGTTCAGAAATATATTCACTTTTAAGAAGCATGTCCCCTAAATACCATCAGCTATCTGGGCAGTCTGAACTTCTACCAGTGGTTTATGGGAGCACAGGCATCACCATTTATACATGGTTATAAATACTTCACATTTTTCTGAGTTCTAATCCTAATCGTATGGAATCTTGGTATTGTTTAAGTTTAAATTTGTAGTTTAGTTATATAATATAGCACCTTTTCAGCCTTGCTATGAACTACCTATTTATAGTGTTTACCCATTTCACCTGTATTTGCTGGGTCTTCCTTTACATTTGCAAATGTCTTGTATTTTCTAGATAGTCTTTGTTCTGAGCATAGCCAATGTTTTCTCCTAGTCTCTAACAAATTTTATTTAACAAAAAAGCTGGAAATTTAATATATTCAAATCTACATTTAATCATCATATTTTTTGCTTAGCTTTTCTGCTTAAATTCTATACTTGACTTCGTATTCAAGTATTTACTACACCTAAAATTTACCTTTGTATATAATGGAGGGAGTGATACACCTTTATTTTTCTCCACAAAAATCAGCCAAGTTTTCCCAAGGCCATCTACTAAGTAATTAATCTTTTCCCCCTGAAGTTCAGTGGCCCTTTAATCCTCTTCTCTGTGGACAAGACATGGTGGTGTTCCTCTCTGTTCCTGCACCAGCATCACAGTACCTCCACAGTGCTGGGTCTGTGACACTGTTTAGTAACTAGGGACAGAAGCCTTCCTCTCTGTTTTCCTCTGTTACAGTTTTAGTTAGTCCTGGGCCTGTATTCTCTTATGTGTAGAGTGGTTTCTCATAATTTTCAAAGTCTTCCATTCTATTGAAATTATTTTCAAGTTATAGGTAAATTTGAGAACATTAAGTCACTTCATTTAGAATTATGTTATTTCTGTTTATTTAAGCCTTGTATTATGGCCTACCTTATGATAGTCTTCTAAATTGCTTATAGCCAACTCCTATATATTCTATCATTTTGGGGGGAAAGAGAGTGTTTATTTTGTTTTGTTATTTTGAATGGAATGATTAATTATAGCTTCCTTCATTGTTCATTATTGATAGAGGAATGGAATATCATTTACTATTTTAAGTGGGTATTGTTTGAGATATTTGTGATTTATTTTATGGAGCCAGAAGGAGATTTGTTAATCATAGGTGACCACGTGGCCCAAATCCTTGCTTGGTCCACTGCTTTCTCTCATTTATTGCAGCAGGATGTCAAAACACACCACCACTGTCCCAAGCCAATAATAAACAATTCAAAGGTTTCTTATTTACTTGGGCACAAATTGCTGGAAAGGATACCACTGGCAAGCAGATTCTCTGACTTCACAGCAGGGAGAAAAAGCCTAGTCCTGGGTGCCTACATTGTATAATATTGAATAGTGTTGTAGTCCAATGTCCTGCTCTCAGTAGAGAGATTGGAGGAACAGGGTGGGTTGCCTTGTGTGAGAACTTATGCGCACAACTTAGCAGAAGTGAATGTGGCCGTTGCCCAGGCCTGTATTAATATTTTGAGAAAATGTCATTCTGCTGAGAAAAATGTCCAAATCTATTTTTTCACATTATATCATCTGCAAAATAAAATAAAATAAAATATAGTTTGATCTCTTTATAATCCCCCCTTTTTTCTGAGGGTCATATAAAACCATCTTCCATGTTAGAGGGAAAAAACAACTCACTCTAGAGCTAAACATGCTTATATTTGACTTCCAACACTATCGTTTAGTAGCTGTGTGACTTTGTTTCCTGTGCCTTAGTTTTCTCGTGTGTATATTGGATATTGTAGTAGTACCTAACTCACAGGTTAGTGGGAGAGTAAAAATGGATTCCTGCATATAAACCATTTGGAAGAGTCCTGGAAGATTCTTTTCATCACATGTACCACAGTTTATAATTATATCCCTCTCATTAAATGTGATTGTCCCCCATGCCCTGTTTCAGTGGAGTGTTGCTGGGATCTCTGTTGCACCATACATAGGGAAAAATTGCTCTCTGTTTTTAGCATTTTATTTATGAATTACATTTTATTTATTTATTTTTAGACAGATGGGAAGGGAGGTAGGAAGAAAGGGAGGGAAATATCGACATGACAGAGAGGCATAGATTGGCTGCCCCTTGCATGCTCCTCGACCAGGGACCAAACCAGCAACCCTGGCATATGCCCTTGAAATAGGAATTGAATCAGCAACCCATCACTTTGGCAGGTCCATGCCCAACCAACTGAGCAACACAGGTCAGTGCTAATGCACTGATCTTGTACCAAAGGGCTGTAGAAATACCAGTTCTATGAAGCACTTCAATATATTTATTATAAAGAAGTGAATGAACGTATATGTTATTAATTGTGCAGGGTTTTATTGGTAGGCCCACTAGAGGAACTCCTGGTAGGGTAAAAGAAATAGTTTCCACTTTCTGAACAGTTCTTTTGTTTTGGTTGTGGGAAATTACACATTTTCTTCCCTGTTACATTTCTTTGATCACTTGACCATAGTAACCACTAGAAAGCTAAGAGTCAAATTTATGTAGGCCTTCTAATATGAGTCTGGGGTTTCCATTCTAACTTCTGGTTTCACTATAAGTTTTTTACTCAATTTTTATTTTCCTCAAATATTTTAATTATTTTAATGTACTTTATTACTTTTTAAAAATAGTCCTTTGCCCTTTACAAGATACAGCATAATAAACAAAGAAGCTAATGTACAGTATAGCAATGAAATCATTAAAAATATGTATATCTACATATTGCTACAATAGCAGAGAGAGCCAGAAGAGGCACAGGATAAAAAAAACAATGTATATCACGCGTGTGATATTTGGAATGGTAAATTGATCTTTCCTTGAGGAACCACACTTCTCCCTATTTCTCCCTTGTTCGCTCCAGGCATTGAAGCCTTCCGTACCCTGGCCGGTGACTAATAGGAGCCTGTGATGTATGTAAACACGACCAATTAGGCATAACTGAGATTTTTGGTGAAACTCTTGGGGAAAAAGCATATGTTTTTTTCTAATGAGTTTCCTTTAGAGGAGAAGATACAACCGGGAGCAGCTGCTGGTAATCGTGACACTGTGTGAAGACTGTCTGCCTGAACGAAATGACTTTGATGAAAGCAGAGGAGAGCCATAGGACTAAAATCCTCATGGGTTAAGCCTGTGAATCCAGCCATGCCTAATGTTTCCTGGGCTCCTGTCAATTACTAGCAAAATTTCAAATAAAACAATGATTTTTAAGTTGAGGTGCCTGCTCTAGATGGTGAGGCCCAGTTTGTTGGAGCATCGTCCCATACACCAAAAGGTTGGGGGTTCAATTCCTAGTCAGTGCACATACCTACACTGCAGCTTCGATCCTCATGTGGGGCACGTGTGGGAGGCAACCCATCGATTGTTCTCACATTGATGTTTCTCTCTCTCTCCCTCCCTCTCTCCCTTACCCTCTCTCTAAAATCAATACACGTTTTTTTTTTTAATTAAAAAAATGAAAGCACAGGTACCTTAGGCTGAGGTCTTCTTCAGAAAGAATAGCCTGGGACAATATTTGAGGGTAGGTAGCATGTCTTTAGAAGTAATCCCCAGAATCAAGGCAGCAGACCGGAGAGAACAAAATGAGAGAAAGGGAAAAGCAATTGAGGGTGCTTTCTAAAGCTGATCATCACGGTGGGCAACGTGGGCTTCATCCCACCAGGACCTTCTGAGGAACACTGCCATCTCTACGCAGGATGGCCTGCCTGAGGCAAAAAAAGAGGAATGCATGTATTCTCTAGCTGCCAACCTCATTCGTCAAGAGACTTCTCCAACATGTTCTAATTCCCTCACATTTCCAGGTTTCACAGGTGTGATTGCAAGATGGTTTTTACCAGGCCGAAAGTTAGAAACATAAAGTGTGTTGCATATGAAGTGAGGTCATCTTACACCCACACAAAGTGTTTGCTAAAACATAACTGGAGTTAAAAAAAAATGGGCTGAGGGCATAGGAAGCAAGGTAAAAGGAAGTGCTAAAATGCAAAACAGGATGGAGAGAAATGAGTGTTCTTTCAAAGCTAGGAAGGTGACTATCATTTTCACAGATGCAAAACAGCTGTTTGAAGTGTCCTACTGTATAGGACTCAAACTATGAAGTACAAAGTCTGGAAATAGAGGAAAGTACAAATTTTTTGTTATCTTATCCCTGTGGACTTCATTAAAGTCTTATTGAAATTAAAGCAAGCCTGTCTAGAAGCATCAAGGAAAGAAAACTCTGCTTTGCTAAGACAAGCTCTTTCTTCCTGAGAGCAGAAGTCCAAACTGAATAAAGATAAAGTATTGGAGATTTACAGGCTTGAATATCTGTGTTTTCTGGTTTAAATTTATTCAGCAAAATCACAGAGCTGAAGCAAAGCTGGAAGTAATATAGAGACTTGGGAGATGATCCCCAGGCTTAGGTCCTTACTCCAAGCACCTGCTTGCCACGCCATCTCAGCCAGGCAGAGGTAGTAATTGTTCCCACTTGTGTACACACTCCACTGGGACCACAACCTTTGGGCAAGAGCTGATTAGTTCTCTATCTTCATCTCAGGCTATTAACTCAAAATCTGTTGAGAAAGAGACCTGAGTCATTAGCTAAGGGTGAGGAACGTATGCAGAGCACCAAAGATTATTCTGTAAGAGTTGAAATTCCCAGGCCAGAGTCTTGATGAATGATCTTGATGAATGATAATCTATCTTTGGCTTTGGAATTTGACCACAGGCAAAGACATTGACATTTTGTTCATGTTTTGAGGGAGATATTTTTTCCCGGTACCCTGAATCAGGCTATCAGGCTTGGCACAGCTCAACCCACTCCTCGATTACTGGGTTCCTAAACCCCTACCCTGAGAACGTGAGCAATAAAGATGAGCATTTGCCAGGAAGCGGCTCCCTCCTCCTTAAGGCCCTTTAGTTGAGATGGTATAGCATAAGCAATAGAAATCTTCCTAGAAAACAGAACAAAACTGTCTGGGCATGGAACTTAACCCACTGTCAGGGAAGGCGTGTTGCTGGTACTGTCTGCTCGTGAGGATATGTTACTAATTTTGGACCAATGATCACCGATGCTGTCTCTTTATCAAAATAGGACTTTTGATTGTGGACTTGTTCATTTTATTCTATTGTATTTTAATTATGTTGGGAATGATTAAATATGACATTTAAGTTAAAGTTGCTGGATCACGAGTAACTGCATCACATGTTCTTAGTTAGCTCAGCTGAGAAAGTACTTTTCCCCCGTTTGGCTTAAACCAGTTTGAATTGTTTACTGATGGTTGCAGTGAGTAGAATCCTGGCTTTCACAGTATAGCATTAACTAGAAGAAAGGCTAAATAGATTATAGTACATCTATTTGACATAATAACATGGACCTATACCAAACAAACAAACAAAATTCTTAGTGATATGGGGTAATGCTCATGCTAGAATTCATAAAGCAAAAGGACAAAAACAATAAATAGTTCTGTTCAAGTAATATAAATAAATAATGAAATATGTACACCATGTCACAACTATTGAAATGAAATATGTATGCCGTTTTGAAACTAGTGAAATGAAATATACAAAATTAAAAACTGGGTTGTTGCAATAACAGAACATTTTTTCTATATTGCGGTATTGTACATATTTTATACAGTATTAAAGACAAAATTATACTGCAATTGTTTCGATATATCTTCATTTATACTATGATAATAAAACTAAAGTTGTATATATCAATGTTGTCTAGTTCTAAAAATTAAAAATGTAAATAAGCTTATATAATTACAAATTATTGGATATACTTAGATAGACAAATGTAATTTTATATATAAATACTTTTTTTACTTTGCCTCGAGATAAATTTGATGTAATGCCTAGGTGAGTCATTTGAAATGTGGTAAGTATTGTTCATATATGAAACCCTTTATCAAAATATAGTAGGACCTAATAACTATTTTATGGCCTAGCAGTCTCTTAGTTGATATAACCTTCATGATAGAAGGTTCATTTATTCAAAGTATAAATGACCCTTTTGAGAGTGGCAAAAAACAAAGGTGTAGTCCACAGAATGTGATGGAAAGCAATTACTGTATTTATCACTTATATATGCCTGTAATTAAGTACCTATAGAATTAAGGCTCTGGGTGAGCAAAAATTTGCTCCCATAGAATATTTGGAGAAAACTGAAATATTGTGTTGTTGGCTGGTTGCTTTCTTCCAAGGGTGCTAGAGAACTTAACTCAGGCTTTAAATTACAAATTAAACCTCCAAGTAAGGAAATAAACAGATTACAAGACTTCCTTAAAAGAAAGCCTTATGCCCCATAGACAGAGTTGAAATTTCTGAAAACTAAACTCAAAGTCTAATCCTATAGGTAGTAAAACAGCAATGCAAACTGAATTCTTAATCTTACGCTGGCTTTTATCTAAAAGTTACATCATTTATTGGGAAGCAATGGGGCCCTTGAATTTGGAATGAGGACATGTGAGCAGATTTAAATGGGATGCAGGTCTTAAACCCTTGTATTTTGCTGAGCTTCCTTTCTCAGTAAAAGGAAACTAATCCTCTCCTTGACTGGAGAATCTGTAACCAGAACTCCCTTAACACATTTTTTTTTTTTTTCAGGAAAGGCTGGTCCTCCTGAGAACCTGTCCCCATGCTTCTCATTGCTCTGAGACCCTCAACCAAATTCAAGTCCTGGACAGCCCCTGTATATCAGGCTCTAAATGCCAACTATGAGGGTCACCGTAGACGCAGAATGGCAAGATGTTGCTAAATTTTCCTGAAGTGAAATGGTCTTTTGAAGACTTGGCAGTGGGGGCTACCAGATGACAATACATTGCCTCTGCAAAATGGAGTACTGTTCCCTAGAGTATAGTATATCCTTGGAATCAGTAAGCAGTATGTCGTGTGGTTTCTCCCACACCCAGTATTCACGGGTCTGAGAATCAAGTGGTAGAAATGGTAGTGTATTCTTTCACTTTTATACCTTCTTATCCACTGCAAAATTTTTACCTTCTCAGTAACACTGGGCTCTGCTGGGCTCTAAGTGTTAGTACCCAGGGGCAGAATGTTACCACCAGGCGACAGAGCAGGGAGCACAGTACACTGGAAAGTGGGCCTGCCACCTGGCCACCATGTGTGCCCCACTCCAGCGCACCAACAGGAAAAGGAAGTCACCCTGCAGCCAGAGAATTGATTCTGACTGTTAAAGAGAAACTGGGTTCATCTGAGAAGCTAAGAAGGGTTGTAACTAGAATTCAGGGGATCCTCTGAGGTAACTCAATTCTCCCACATTCTGTGGTAACACCTGATAAAAGATACAATAGCCTAATACAGGAAGCATTATTAATGGACAGACTCATCAGGTATAAAGGCTTGGGTCACCCTACCAGGTAAGGAACCAGAGTAGTTGAGGTTCTTGCTAAGTAAGGGATAAGGTAATATGAAATTAATAGAAGAAGGAAACTATAAATCACAGCTATGGCTATGTGACCACATATAGAAATGAGGAGTGAATTAGTTACAAATATTTCTTTCTTACACTAAAACAAATATATTTGTCTATTGTTCATTTCATTTTCCTTCTTCTCCATCTCCTATCCTCCTAGTATCTCAGATACATGATATATTAATATAATTGTTAAACTTATATCTCAGTATATGAATTATAGAACACCAAAATGGTAATAGAGCTCAGGAGAAAATGAGTGAACGTTACCCAAATATAGACACTGTGCTATTGAGAATTTGTACTCTCTTTTGGAGAATGAGTTAGTATGTTTTCAGCTCACAAAGAATAGCCATATCAAGTTAATCTGATGCAAGTTTTAGCTACTGTGTTTATGTAAAAATTAGATATGATTTAAACAGGTGTACATGGCTCTCAAGTTGAAAAGTAGTGAAGTGTGGTAGTTCATCTTATGTCAACATGGCTAAGCTGTAACTACATTTTCTAGAATCTCTTTTCTTTTATAGTTCAGAGTCGAAGTTGGCCAAAAGGAAAATGTGCAGGAGATTGGGAAGGCAGAAGTGAAAAGAAATTAAGCTATTTTCTAAAGATTTCAGTGGTTGGGTATGCAAAGAAATAGACACTAGGTATGAGTGAGTTTCTGCTTGTCCTTCCTCTCTCCCTCCCTGCTGGCAACTTTGGTTCCCAACTTCCCACTCTGCTAACCAATAGCAATCAAGCCCAGACCAAACTCAGAGGCAATAGCTGTTCATGGATTTCTCTACCAACTGTCCTTTCCAGTTTCTCTCTGGCAGCTGAAATTACCTGGCTTCCTAGATATATCTCTATAAACTCGAAGTTATCCCTCTATATCATTGCTTCAAAAGAGCTGGTTAGTATCTTTCCCCTGATCACTTAAATTCCCTTTTAGGTCTTACCTCCTTAGCCCTTCCTGCAATTGGATAAGCAACGAATTTGATAATATTCACCATGTTATGTAATAATACACAATATTCATAGTGGCCCTGCTTCCACAATTGAACCCTGGTTGATTAATAGTTGCTTATAAAACAGTTGATAATTACTGCTGTTTTGAAACTTCATTTCCTCTCTTGCTTTACAGTTCACCAGTTTTTCTTTGTTGTCCCCTTGTCTACTTGAGCCTTCTATGTTGTTTCTCCCTTTTCCTTAACCCTTTAACAACAAAATATTCCAGTGGTCAGTCTGGGTCCTTTTCTCAATTTACAATAAAACCTTTGGTAATTTTAAGTAGCATTGTGACTTAACATGTTTGATTTATTTTTTTATTCTATATCTATATTCAACCCACTAGAAAATATCTCTGACTTCGTTTCCAAAGTGTATCCAGAATTCATCAGAATCTGACCAGGTATGCCCACTTCCCATATCTGAGCTTCCGTTATCTTGAATGTCCTTCTTTGCTCAATTTTTGACACCATAGAGGCTTCTCAACAAAGAAGCCAGAATAGTTGTTCCAGATTATTTGTTACACTATTAAATTCGACTGTTCCAATCCCTGCAATATCAATGCATTTTATTAAGAACTACAGCCATCATCATCACATGACTTCTAAGGCTCTGAAAGATATGTCTGTCTGTTACTTTTTTGGTCTCATCCTTACTGCTCCTTCTCTTTTACTCCACTCCAGCCACACTGGTCATGATTATGATTCTTCACCATTCCAAATGTGCTCCCGTATCCAGACCTTCATCACTGCTTTTCTCTCCAATCATGTGTCAGCTGCTTGATCAGGCTCGTGGACACCTCCAGGATTCCTCGAGACTGCTCTGTTTCCGCCCATACCATTATCACCTTCAACCATACCAAATAATTGTATTCATGTCTGTTACTTCATATTAATCTTCTTCACCCTAATTATGGGTAGAATATAAATGCCTTCGGGGTAGGATTTGGTCTTTTTTCTTTTTAGTTTCATTGATACAATCCAAGTACCTTGAATAATACATAGAAAATAGTGGGCACTCAATATATACATTGCATGAATTTTTTCATGCAAGGGTGAAATTTTTCTCTGTCAAGGATTCAGTACTGTGTTGGACAAATAGGTCCTCTCTATATAACTTGTTCTTTCTACTTTACAGAATAGTTGGCAAAAAGATGGGAACATTGTAAAAATGCTTATTAAAATGCAGATACAATAAGAACTTTAAAAGATTTCATTTGATCATTGATAACTATCTATTTCTTTTATAAAATTATACCCTTATAAATAATAATGGCAAGCAAAGATTTAATGTCTCACTCTTTCCAAAAATAAATATACAATAGTAATGAATGATGAGAAAATTATCTAACCAAAATATCAATATCATGCATAACCTACTTTCATCTGTATTATAGTTGTCAAAATGAAAGAGGGTCTTTAGAATGACTTTGGAAACTTAAACTAAAGTTTAGTTCATACTTCCTCCTTGATAAATGCCAACTATATTTAAATTTAAATAAGCCAGAAGCAAAGGGGAGACCTAAATCCAAGAAATCTATTCTAGCACACACACACAAAAAAGAAAGAGGTATGATTAGCTGGGATTGAACTGCCTGCCAGAGTGAGGGGTAAAAAAACTTACTGCAAAAACCACATCTCAGGAAACATTTCCAAATGTTATTGAGGGTGCAGTCTGGTGGTTTGGGTAGTAATGTGGAGCAGAAAGTCCATCAGGAAATCAGTAAAACAGACGTGACTATGAGCCAGTGACCAGTAAGTCAAGAGCACATCCCAAGGACAACCAGGCGCAGCCTAATGCTTTCAAGAAGTTCAAAGAGATCTGCCTTTTATGTGAAGTAAGGATTTAGTGATGTGTGGAGTCCACTCTCCGATTCCAGATGTTTTTCTTCCTTATAAGGATGCCATTCATCTCCTGCTCTTTTCAGCAACAAGCAGCCATCTAATTCCAAAAGAGATAACAGAGAAGTACTAGAAATTTCTACCAGTTTCAAGATGCCAAATTTTCCTCAAGGAGACACATCTTAATTTTGGGATATACTTTATAAAAACATTCCTGTTAACGATTCTAAATTAAGTGTATACTTGCCAATTATTTAATGTTCTCTTTTCTAATTCAAAATTATTAGATTCACTTATCTGCAAATAATATTTACAACATCATTACCTTCATTATCCATATGGGTCATTTAAAGTATGTCCATTTGTATAGCTCATAGTGGCCGACAGAGAATTAGTCTTAGAGAGAAGGCTTTAATAAAAAGTGATTTGTGAGAAATAAGTGTATTTATATATCTCCCAGAAATGAAGATGAATGACCCCAAATCTTACTAACAAATGCATGTATCAAAGAAGTAGCATGATCAAAGTGGTATTCTTAATCATTCACATGGCTTTTTGATATTTTGCAAAAGTCTAATTACAAAACAAAATCTGAAATAAAGTAAGAAAGTAAGAAACAGTTATACCCTAATATACATGAGAGTACTAATCTATGCACATAAAAATGTTTTTTTTCTGCAAAACTGTAAACTTTCTGATATCAGAGACCCTATAAAGATATTCTATAATGCCAAGTATGGGTCACATGTATGGTCACATGATAGATCATTAAGACTTAAATGACAAAAATGATGATTGTGTATTAAGTTAGTGCTATATGTTACCCTATGTTAAGATTTTTCCTGAAACCACAAACACACACAAACCCCAAACATTTTCAAGAATGTCTCCCCATGTATAAGAAAACATTGTTCAAGGAACTAGAAACTAGAGAACGGGAGGAAGATGGATACACACATATCTGTACCTTCAATGAGCCCTATCCTTGATTAATTAATAAAAGAAGAACAACAAGCAAAAATACTCCAATAATGTGTGACTAGATACATAGATATAAGCTGTCTATAAATAGATACCCAAATATATATGAAACCAAATGGTGCATTTCCCACTGAGAAAATGTTTAATTATGCTAGATTACCTCTATTTTGCCAAATAATGTTCTTTTGGCAGAACATACTATTTTCAGAAAAAATATGTATTAGTTGATAGAAATGTTTGCATTCATTCTTCTTTATAAATAATTTTTCACCATTTATAGAAAAAGTTATGTTTAGGTATCAAACAAGGAGACCAGCTAATCACAATTTACATCTAAATACAGTAAAATAAGACAAATCAAATGTAAGTGATTCGTTTGAGTGAATCTGTAGCAGAAATGTAATTATAACCTCTTCCTTGAAGTAATACCTACTTGTTGGCCTAGTGCACATTCCACTGAGACTTGCATATTCAAGAATGGAGAAGATAACTATTCAGTTGGAAATGTGATTATTATTCTTTAAAAAGAAATAGATTCAGAATTTCAGAAGTTTTTTTGCTCTCCAAAAGTCTTAAATGCTTTATAAATCCTCAGTTGTTAGTTTGTGGTTAAATAAAACATAATTATCTGATAAATCTTTGCAGCATGGTTTGATTTTTCCTGTAGCACATCCAAAAACCTGAACCAAACTAACACATTTTCTGGCTCTCACTCACTGAAAGAAATTACAAGAAAGTTAGCCAGCCTCTTATCCTGGGGCAAATTTGTGTAAGAACAAAAGTTTTAGTTTCCTAGAGAAGGAAAAGAATAAAACTCTCTTGGCATTCTTACAATTTTAAAGCTAAAGACAAATGTCGATTTTCTCAAAACAGAAAGCACACGTCTGTCTGTCCACATGTCTATTTTTACCTCATGGCCATCTGTCTGGTAATAGGTTAATTGCAGGTGTCTAGTTTCTAAGTTATTGACATGCAGACATTACAGATAACTGTGCTTGACCAGTGGAAGTGGGAATACCCACCAACTCTGTAACTTAATCCTACTAAGTGATATTTTAATTTCATGCCATGAATCTAAGGAGAGGCTAGAAAAAGACAATGCACAATGAAAGTCACCAAAACCAAACTTAAAAGTTCAAATAGAAGCTAGAATGACAAGTGGGAAGGACAGCACTGGAGAAAGAAACACTGCCAGGTTTCTTAAAGTAAAGATAAAAGTAGAGAGAATCATTTAAAAACATTATGCTTTTGTTAAAAAAATGGAATCATGGCTCATCCTTCTCTAATTCTAAAGACTTAAGAACAAAATAGGTCATAGGTAAGAATTACCTATACACAAGAGAACTCTGAATTTCCAACTGAGAAGTTAGGAATTTGTTTGTTTGGCAGCTGCTCAAAGTGCAGACACCAACTGGACAGGAATGGTTGGACGCCAGCTTGTAGAATTGAGAAATAGAGAAAGTGACCTCCATGGTTAATTTTTGTCTCAAGATTCTAAATGTAAAGGCACCACAAAGTCAACTAAAAGGAAATTCATTTATAAATAAATAATGGCACTTGGAAATGAAAGACGGCCTTCTTCATGAATCTATACTGATTTTATTTATTATTTTCTTTTGGCTTTTGATATTTTAATTGCTTCTCTTCATATTTATAAATTTTCAGAGCTTGGGTGGCCTGTAACTGTGGGTTATGAAGTAAAAATCAAGAATATATGGGTTCTTTGTCCTTTTGTAGATTAGCCACATGGTCCTAGGTAAGTTGCTAAATTTTTGTAACATTGAGTAATGAAATTAAAAATTGAAGGTGTTAAAAAATAAGAGTCAATGACAAAAATTGCGTTTTCAAAATGCCTGATATTCCCAGAGGTAGGTTTACTGGCAGACCTTTCATTCCTTCATAGTTTAAATAAGAATATTTCAGTATATAATATAAGATTACCATTACTCTTTGCTTATTAGTGATAAGTAAACATTACAGAATTCAATACTGAACTTATATTGAAATGTTTAGGGTGAAGCTAATATTCTCAATGGAAAACATAAAAACAACTTAAGCCTCCTTCCTACCTAATTTATACCAAAACTCTTAATACCTTCTGGTTTTGTAATTGAATAGTAATTAAATATCAGTTAAAAAAAGCAGTTTCAATTTTGTGCTTGGAAATATTTTTACAATGAAAACCACTGTTAATAGTTTTATAGAAGTAATTCTCTGGCTAAATTTACTAAAAATGTTTGTATTGCTCAGTTTTTACACTAAGGGTCAAGTGATAATAATCTCAACAAATCAGTAGAGATAAATACAATTGCACAGTTTATCCTCTGTTGTCAAGAACATTAAAATATAAGTCTCTGAAAACCAAAATTACTTGCAGTGGGGCTTGGAAGTGGGGTGTGGGAGTGGGGGACAATGTGAGTGGAGGGTGAGAGCACTGATGCTGGTAGCACCAATCTAGAACAACTTGATCAAGAACAATTTGTCACCCCAATGTTCACAGCAGCACAATTTACAATAGCCAAGTGCTGGAAGCAACCTAAGTGCCCATCAGCAAATGAGTGGATCAAAAAACTATGGTACATTTCCACAATGCAATTCTACGCAGCAGAAAGAAAGGAGGAGCTTATACCCTTTGTGACAGCATGAATGGAACTGGAGAGCATTATGCTAAGCAAAATAAGCCAGGCGGTGAGAGACAAATACCATATGATCTCACCTTTAACTGGAACATAACTAACAATAACAACAAAAAAAGCAAACAAAATATAACCAGAGACATTGAAATTAAGAACAAACTAACTATAGGCAAAGGGGGAAAGGGAGGGGACTGTGGGGAGAAGGGTTTTTAAGAACTACTATAAAGGACACATGGACAAATCCAAGGGGGAGGATGGAAGCAAGGGAGAGAGATGGCTTTGGATGGGGTGGGGGGGATAGGGGGGAAGAAAATGCAGACAACTGTAATTGAACAACAATAAAGTAATTTATGGGGGAAAAAACCTTTCTCTATTGGTTTTCACTTACCTGTTTTGTATAACAATACCATCCTTACATTATTCTTATTCTCCTTAATTTAAAAAAGTCTCCATTTGCAGATATTGGAAATTGAAAACTATAGAACAACAGAGACAATTCTTTTGTAAAGAAAAACAAAAAAAACCCTAATTTTTAAATGCCTAAATGATTTTCATTATTCACTATTTAAAAATTGTTTAATGGTTTGTATCATTTCTGGTGCATTTTTGAAGTACAAATTACTATTTTGTTATTATTATTTTGCTTATTACTTACTTGAACAATAAGGACACTAGGAGTACTAAAAAAGTGTTTATTTGGAAGTACATACAGAATTAAAATATTCAGAGTTCTAAAGTGGACCTTCATGACATTTTCTGCCTTCCAAAACTGGTGCTGTAGGTGGTGCTCTGGTGAGCATTCTAACCTTGCCCTCCCGCAGGTAGCAGCATAAACAGTCCTCCTGTATATACTGTATATCAAGAAAGGTACTAGTTCTCCCATCCTTCTGGCACTCCTTGTAGAATTGCATTTGCCTTCTCTATGCAATCTCTTTGTTTTAAAGATGAAGTTTTTTAGTAATTAAAGAGTTTTGTTTTTCATATCATACCCCATGTTTATCCTAGAACACTGCTTGTCAATTTTTGTTGACCTATACTTGACATTCTGCTCCACCTGAGACTTAGAAAAAAGCCTGCCTTTCTAGAATCTGAATATTACATACAGCATTGAACAGGTTGGCTTTCTGTGACCATGTGGTGGGGAGGAGACTGACTGTTCTTTCGGCCTGCTATGCTTTAGATCCTTTCTATTTTTCCATTTGGTAGGTATGCTGTCTAGTCACGCAATGGAAAGAACAGAGTCAAGAGTCTGTGCCGTCTTGGCCAAATTCCTAAAATCTCTTGTCCTATCTTCTAATTTTTAAGATCAACAATATGTATTATAGTCCCCAAGAATCTTTTCTATTGTAAAGTTCCATGGCTTTCACAGAATTTTAGTGGGTTTTGTATCAATGGTGTTCATGAGGCATTATTCTCTTCTTTCTCCTCCCCCTTTTTCTCTCCTCCTCTCTGCTTCTTATTTCTTTCAAGAGACATTACATTACTAACACTAATATGGATTATTATCTTTCCATTTGCAGATGCTCATTTATAACATGTGCTTATAAAAAGATGTTATATCCCTAACATCATTATAAAAATCCTTAGTAGAGTATAGTTGACATATGGTATTTCCACATTCCTTTAATAAGGACCCAAATTTTTCAAGGGGTCTTGACTCACAGAGTCTTCCAACTACAGGAAGCTTCATGGGTTAAGACCGCAGCTGTGGTGCTCTGAACTCCCCCTTGGCTTTCGCCTTCAGTCCATGCTTTCCACCAGGTGCTCCCAGTCGGTGACTAAACTTGGAAAGTGAGGTCTGCCCCTGGGAGACACAGACTCCCTCGAGGTCTTTGACTGGAGGACTCCCCAGTGGCCTTATTGAACCTTCCTGAGACTGCACAGCCGTGGAGGAGGCTTCCACTCAACCTTTTTTCCTTTCTCCTTCACTCAGAATGAGACTGACACTGTGGTCTTGCAGCTATTGTAAACATTCTCTGCTTGCTCTCCATTTTCTTTCACATAGGTGGTTCTCACATTTACTCTCATCTTGGCATCTGTTTCTCAGAAGCCCTGGACAAACACAGACCCCCCCAAACTTGACCTACACAAATATCCTAATATTTAAAAGCTAAAATATAGAATCTAAAGAACCAGAAACTTGAGGTGTATTGGGATCAAATACAATAAAAAGATACAATTACCAGCAAGTACAAAAGAGCTTATCATGCTCACAGTTAAAATGTCTTCATGTCCTTTCTTTACAGAGAAGTGATCAAACATTTCATTCATTGCTACTCCAGGCCTCAAGCTGTCCTTTACACAATAAATGCACCATCTTCCTTAATGAATTTTTTTTGGCAGATACGGAAACTAAAACTCAGAGAAGCAGACACTGAACATATGCAGCTGCAGAATGTTGAAGTGGAAATGTTAATCTAAGGGGCAATGGCATTCTTAGTTCTTCATCCCATACCACATGTGATAGGGTGCTAGCCTGCAAGATCAAGGAAATACAATAGGTGCCACATTTTCATATTGTTACTATTTTTATGTGGATTGCCCTAATTTGTAGCTGCTTAACGAAAACATCAAGTGAATTGTAAAGCTTGCATCTGTGTCAAACCTAGTTGATCGTAGCTTGCCATAGAGACTCATCCTAAATGGCCAAAATTTTTAATAGCATAAAAAAAGACAATCTTGTCAAATCTGCAGAAGGCAGTTGAGGGGGAGTACTGATAGGTACAGTGACAAATTTAGAAAGCAAATGGGACTTGATGGAATAAAATAAACTCAAAGCAGCAAGATAAAGTTTAACAGAGACAACATGTGGCCCTAATTTTAAGTTCAAAAGACAATTTTGTAAGTACAGGATATAACTGCTCAAAGATGAGACAATTTTTCTTCTGAATGTAATATGCATGTTGGTCTTCTGGAATGACAACAGTTCATGTGAAGGTCCAAGATTTTATATGACCACAAACTTCGTGTGAGCCAAAGTGTTACTCTGCTGCTAAAAATGAAAAACTACTTTTAGAATGTACTAATTTACATATGGCATTATCAAAGAAAGTTAAATACACAGATTGGAGAATGGTCCCCTGGTCTGGGCATCAACTTTAGAAGGAGACTCCAAAACCCCAGTATTATGGAAAGAATGCCGAAACAATATCCTGGATTAGCATTTACTTACCCATGCATTCAATGAATGTTTAAGTGCACACCATAAAAGAGAAGTTTTCTTCATAAAGGGAATGAAAAAGTGATCCTTGCACTCAAGAAATTCAAAGCCTGGAGCTGATAATCTGAATAGTTAGCCTAAAAGAAGACTTACACAAAAATGAAAGATGCCTTCAAAACTTAAAGATCTTTTGAAAGTGAAGGTTTACTTTATGAAGACTGATTCCATGTAGGCTGCTCTCAAGTGGGGGGAAAGGAAGGTGAAGAAGAAGAAGAAGAAGAGGAGGAGGAGGAAGAAGAAGAAGAAGAAAAAGAAGAAGAGGAAGGAAGGACAGAAGGGAGAGAGAAAGAGAGAGGAAGGAAGGAAGAGAGAAAGAAAGAGAGAAGAAAGAAGGAAGAAGGAAGGCAGCCTAAAAAGCTAGGTTGGGAGTGGCTGTATTACCAGTACTTAAGATAATCATCTTTCTTTTCAAGTATTCCTAGCCTCCTGATGCTGAGCACTGATACAGCAAAGTCCACTGTAAGCTTGGGCCTAAAGTCCTACTCCTGTCCCTCCATAGAAAGGGTTATATCTGATGTCCCCTCTGAGCTGGAAGGATAGGACTAGTTGCTACTATAGCCCTGCCTCTGATCATACTGGGGAAGGAATGAAGACTTGTCAAAAGAATCCTCTTGGAATCTGACATCCAACCCTGATGGATGGTCATGCTGCCCCTGACTATTATGTGCAATGCAGGAACTCCACCTCCCCCCATCCTGTCTATATTGCCTCTTTCTTAAGAGTGTTGCTTCAAAAGGGCTACTGTGTTATTGTCCTTTCTTGCATAATGCCTACGTAAGAAGACATATGCCACCTAACATAAATTATGTACACAATGTTTGTTAACTAAAATAACTAAGAACTAAACTGTTATCCGTGGGAAATGTTGCACCCAACAAACTTTCACTGAAGTTAGGAAGTGTGTTATAAAATTAGAGATAATGAGACATGAGTAAACTTTTTTTTGAGGTAGAAATCTTTCAGTCATTGACATCTCTAGAGATGGAGATGACATCACTTAATTATATTGTCTATTTCCACATTGGGCAATTCCCGTATTATATGGAAGATATTTTTCTGATAAATCTCTAAGTCTACTTCCAATTCTAAAATTCTATGGTTCTCATGCTTTGAACGGGAAATGCAAACTTCACCAAGCAGTTGTTTCATGCAATTGATTGAATGCAGGTAGTTGATCTGTGTATTTTCTCAAAAGCTGTATTTTCTAACTGCTTTGTTCCTATGGTTATGTTACCCTCTCCACTCCTATCTCTTAACATTACAAGTGGAATTTAGTGCTACAATTACAGGTTCCTTATTACTTCTACATATATTATTTTTTAAAGAATGCTTTGTTTCATTTTTAATTTATTTTTATTATTATTGTGTAAGCTGTTACAATTGTTCCCACTTTTCTCCCCTCCCTTCCCTCACCCAGCCTCAACTTCTCTCCACCCCTAGCCAATCCCCACATTGTTCTCTGTGTCCATGGTTTATGTATAAATGTTCTTTGGTTAATCTCTTCACCAACTCTTGGCTTGGTGAAGGGTGAACGGGTTTCACCTTATTCCCCACCCCTTCTAGCATTAATCTGTTCTACATGTTTAAGCCTCTGTTACTATCTTGTTCATTAGTTCATTGTGTTCAGCAGATTCAACATGCAAGTGAGATCATGTGGCATTTTGCTTTCAATGACTGGCTTAATTCACTTAGCATAATTTACTCCAAGTCCATCCATGCTATTACAAAATGTAAGAGTCTCTTGTTTCTTTACTGCAGCATACTGTTCCACTGTATCAATGTACCACATCTTCTTTATCCACTCATCCACTTAGGCTGGGCAATTAGGCTGTTTCCAAATCTAGGCTATAGTAAGTAACACTGCTATGAACATAGATATGCATATATATATATTTTTTTTTGCACTGGTGTTTTAGGATCTTTGGAAGTGGAATTGCTGTGTCAAAAGGAGTTCCATCTTTAATTTTTTAAGGGTACTCTAGATTGTTTTCCACAACTGGCTTTACCCATCTGCATTCCCACCAAGAAGTGCACTAGACTTCCCTTTTCTCCCCAGCCTTGCCAACACTCATTTGTTATTGATGGTAGCAATTCTGACAGATGTGGGGCAGCTATCTCATTGCTGAAGAGAGAAATCGAGGAAGATACAAATAAATGGAAGCATATACCTTGTTCATGGATTAGAAGAATTAACATAATTAAAATGGCCATTCTACTCCAAGCAATCTCTACATTCAATGCAATACCTATTAAAATACCAATGGCATACTTCAAAGATCTAGAAAAAATACTTCAAAAATTTACATGGAACCAAAAAGGACCCCAAATAGCCTCAGCAATCTTATAAAAGAAGAACAAAGCTGGAACTTTCATAACTCCTGATATTGAGCTATATTACAAGGCCACCGTAATAAAAACTGCCTGGTACTGCCACAAGAACAGCTGTAGAAATCAATGGAACAGAACAGTGAACCCAGGAATAAACCCATGCCTGTGTGAGCAATTGATATTTAACAAAGGTGGCAAGAGCAGAAAGTAGTAGAGCAAAGAGTCTCTTTAATAAATGGTATTGGGGAAACTGGACTGGTGCACACAAAAAAAATGAAACTAGATGACCAACTTATACCATACACCAGGATAAACTCAAAATGGATAAAAGACTTAAATGTAAGTCATGAAACCATAAAAATTCTAGAAAAAATATAGGAAGTAAAATCTTAGATATTCAGTGTAGAAATGTTTTCAATGATATATCTCCTAAGGCATTGGAAACAAGGCAGAAAATAAACAAATGTGACTATGCCAAATTTAAAAGCCTTTGCACAGCTAAAGAAGCAATCAGCAGGATAAATAGGGTACTCGCTGTATGGGAGAGCATTTTTGCCAACAATATATCTAACAAGTGTTTAGTCTTCAGAACATACAGAAAGCTAATACGACTCAAGCCAGGAAGACAACCCAATTAAGAAATGGACAAAAGACCTGAATAGACACTTCTTAAAAGAATGTTTAAATGTATATATTTTAATTTATCTGAATTCAGTCTTTTTAAATTTTAGAGTACAAATCAAGTTTGGTAAATAGTTAAATGTAATGCAAACACATGGATATTTCTTGAAAGCATGACTATCACTTTCTCCTCATAGTGTATTTATTAACACTATAAAGGGGAAAGACTATCCTCATGGAGAAATGTTATAAGTTGTACAAAATTTAGGGTCTTGAAAAGCTCCTAACAAAGGATCTTATTTTTATAATTCCCTGTAAGATAATATTTGTTGGCAGTATCGAACATACAGTAACAACTAACCTTGGTATTTATAAAATATACCTAACTTACTTTGGTGCCACAACTTCATTTTAAATGGACGCTCTACTTAACCACTTCATTAGTTATTTCTTATTCCATAATATGCCAAACAATATAGTTAGAGCAGTTAAACCAAAACCCACATTTTAAAGCTATCATGAGTAAGGATTGTAAAAATACTCTGCCCAAATGGTAAAAAGCTATAATGGCTAATTCCAAAATAACAAAAATGTATTATACCTGTGAGACAAATAAGTAACCAAATTGTTGTGAAAGATGAATGAGGGAAATTAAAATATATCATTATTTTTGATCCCATAAATTTCTCATTTATTTGACCTTTCTATTTTAGAGATACTTAATTTGTAATTCACAAATTTTATTGCAATGAAATAGAAATAGTAGTTATCTAATATACAAGATAATCTTATTTTCTATTATTTTCAGCCGTTTTTCAAAAAAATTCCATTTTTTAAGTTCTAGAATGGAAATGTTGTAACTGTTTATTAAGCAAGCCAATATAAGCAACATTAGCTATTTACTCCCTTCTTATATTTAATTTATAACAGGCATATTTGTATTTGCCAAGGGCTATTCTTAATATATGGCAGATAAATGGGGATTTTGTATTTTGAATAACATTTTAACTTTATATAACATGTAAACATATAATGCCAGTAGAAATGCTACAAACAAGAACTTCATGAAATTAGATAGACGATGAGATTATGAAGAAAGGGAAAAAAAGAAGGAAGACAGGAAATAAGAAAGAAAGGGAGGTAAGGAGGGGAAGAAAGAAAGAAAAAGAAAGGAAGTAAGGAAGACAGAGAGGGAGGGAGAGAAAGGAAGAAAGAAAGGAAGGGAAAAAAGGAAGAGAAGGAAGCATTATAGATTTTAGAATGAAAGATAGTTTCTAGCTAACTTGTTCAATATTGGTCGATTTTGAGTGTCTTTGCATAAATTAAAAACAGCTGAGTTCTCCTACATTGTTCTAATTTCTTTGATTAAAAACAGTTTGATATACCATGGATGACCCTTTTATCTAATAAGATCAAGACACTAATTAACAATTAATCAACAATGTATGTGTGTTGATTGAAGTAACATGTAGCGTTTCATTCAAAAACCTATAGTATGCTTTATACCCTATAATGCTCAATTTAGGCTGAAGTGAGCCCTTAACAATTCACAAAGCAATATGCATGCATAAACTGTCCCGGGCTTTTAAAAGGTTATTTCCTAATCTTTTACATTTGTTTCATGCATGCCTCTTTGACAGCTAACAATTGACAGTTTTAACTCGGTTCTTAAGAAAACAGTTTTCTTTCTTCTCATACTTGCTTTTTGGCCAGTTATGTAATATTTGATTAATTACAATAACTTGTTATAATAACAAGTACAACTGGCATAATCAAGTTTTAAAATAAGCACTATATCCTTTTGATAAACATAACACTAACACAATCCCTTCTCAAGACAGCCTAACAGTGAGGGGGAAAAGTGAGTGCTGTGCTGTAGAATGTAGCTTGCTATCCTTGAGTGTCTGTGCATAAAAGACAGTTAGTATGTACACTATCTGTTAATGCTGTCAGTTAAGTGGTAGTGAATGAGTACTCTTCTGTATTTATAAAATGATAGCATGACAGACTAGCAATCTGATTTAAGAAAACGTTTATATGTGGATCTATTTAAAGTTATGCAAGTCTGTTACTATATATACAGATAACTGTTAACAATGACCTAGTTAGGGAATACCAGGTTTTTTCATCCCCCATGCAACAATATTTTTTGATTCAACATCAGATCAAAGAGATGAAAACAGTCTAGTTTTTGGTGCAAACTCAGTCTTTATTATTATTTCTGGTCTAGTAAAGATTGTTTTCGCTTTCTTTGCTCTGGTTTCTAGTCTTTCAGAAAATTATCTATAGATAACTATATACCTCATCAACGATAGTGACAATTAATTAGTCTTTCAAAACTGGCTCCAAATTTCTCTTAAGAACTGCAGCTGATATGATATACTTGTAAAAACACAAGAATTTCCTAAATGCTGAATTTTTATATTCCTTCACTAGGTCACTCTTGTCTGGCACTACTCACACAGAAAGTCCATCCAGAATAGCTTGTGGCATCTTTACGAAGATTGGCACGTTCTGAAGACTTGGCCAGATCCGAGTTTCAAGAGATTTGTTATTACTGTAGTAAGTCAAAGACATGTTAGAGATCATATCCATACTTTGTAATTCTGTTTTCCTTTGGATTATGTTCTCTATACTTTTTTTTTGTTGCTCTACACTTTAAAATGCTTATATCCTTTGAAAACAAAAAGATGTTAGGTTTTAGACAATCTATTTACTTCTTATGATGAATGTGTTGAACACATCACAACCTACATTACAACAAAAATTATAATTTAAATTTTATTTTAAAAATCTTGCAAAAACATATTATTAAAAAATGCTGGGTACATCAGACATGTCTTTATTTACAAAAGCAATAAAATGCCCTCTGGTCTTCTTTTGACAATAAAGAAAAATCTGGAACACACGTTTAAAGAAAAATAAATGATAAAATGGCATACGTTTTTTCCTCAATCTTTCCTATCTATAGGAAGAATTTCAGGTCTAGTATTTCATCTTTTTAAAAAGTTGAGATTGTTAGGTAGGAATCAGCATTCTATTTCATTTAAGCATAATATGGATTTAGTTGATTTGGGGATACATCTTAACTACTCACTAATACATCTTTGGGAGAAAAAAATGGAATCTAATCTTGAAATATTTTCTCATTTAAGTCCAACTGTATATATTAGGCACCCATGCCCACTCAAGGAGGCTCTTAAATGTTCTAAACATAGAAATTATAGATACAACCTATTGCAGCTACTGATAGAGAACACTCAGAGATAACCAGGAACCATCTATAATGAGTTTACTTAGTGATAGACTAACTTTGAAAGAAAAATTTGTGGCTTAGCACTTTTGAACATTACTGTTTTTGAAAGTGTGTAACATTGTGTTGTAAGTACACCTCTTCACTGTAAGCCCTTTAGGACGTCACAAAATTATGATTTCAAATCAAAATGAAAATGCCTGGCAAGTGTTGTACACGTATGGCGTTTCAGCATGGTGAAACAATTTAAAAACTCACAAAAGCAAGTTAATTAAAGCTATAAAACTATATACATTTTTCTGCTTCTTCTAAACTCATTCTAATCATGGCTGTTCTTCCAGTCTTTTCCCAGCCTCTTTTTTTAAGAAATAAGTAGAGGCTAATGCACATGCAAGGCTTAATACCTCATACACACCACACTTCTCCCATGGAACAAGCTTCTGCTATCACCTAAACCCATGTCTTCAACATTAAAACACTCGTCAAGATTCCTCTCCTAAAAGAAGCTTTGACAGGGAAACCACAGCAATTTAATTTGCTCCAGAAAAATCTAATTTTATATAAACCCCACCTAGTTTTATACATCTATTAATCCCAATGACAATATTTTTATTAACTCAACACAAAAATCACTCACTTAATTCTTAAAAGCCTTATTAATTTTAATATGTTGAGGCAACTAACATTAATGGCTATATTTAAAGCCCTAAACCCAAAGCCACTCTACAGGTATAAATTGTATATGGCCCCATATAAAATTTGAATTTCCTCCACTCTTCTCCATGGAGATACAAGCAGTGGTCCAGCCGAGATTCCTAAATGTTGAACAAAAGAAGCAAAATACAAAAGAATATATGCTGCAGGATTCCATTTACATTATGTGCAAGAATACTGAAAAATATTTCAGGGTGATAGAAATCAGAAAGCAATTGGTTAGCAATGCTGGGAGAAGGGGGGGGGGATTTATGAAAGAGGGTCCTGAGGAAAGCTACTCTTATGATGAAAATGTCTCATATCTATTTCTTAAACAATTTCATTTATCTTTTTTCTTAAGAGAGAGAAAGGAAGAGAGGGAGGAAGAGAGAGAGAAACATTGAGGTGAGAAACACCAATTGCTTGCCCCTCATACCCACTCTGAGGACTCAACCTGCAATCCAGGCTTGTGCTGTGATTAGGCATTGAATCAGCAAATTTTACTTTGCAGGGTAATGCCCAAACGACTGAGCCACAGGGGTCAGGGCAGAATTTGTTAAAATACTTGACATGGGTGGTGTTTACATGGATATGTACAATTGTTAAAACTGATCTAACTGTACAATCTTAATATATGAATGCTATTGTATGTAAATTATACCTTAGCAAAATTTTAAATTTTTTAAAAGAAAAGAGAAACTGAGCATGAAGCCAAATAGATGTCCATTACAATATACTCCTTGAATATCTAATTCAACACATTCTTTCTTTCTGCTGATGCAGCTTTAATGTTTTCTTGTTCTCATTTTGTGACACCAAACATCACCCCACATCCTACCCATCACCCCAACTGATACTGTGACCTCTTTCTTTTACTTATTTTACTGTTCTCTCAGTGGCATGAGAAGCTCAGAATCATTTGAAGGCATTTTAAGATTCCAATTCAATGAACCATGATTATATATGATGAAACCATCAGATTAGCAGAAAGCAAAGACAGGAAGATGAGAAGTCTTATTTTAAGTCATTAGGCATGAGTTTTGCTATCTACTCTTTCCCCTTAACACCTACACACATATATACACACAGTCTCTACTTTTGACTTCTGGATGAACCAGGAAATTTTGACTCTTTGGTTTAGGTGAAGCAGCATCACATGCATTGACTATTATTTCATAATACATATCAGATCGTGTGAGTAATTTTTTACCAATTAGATTTTGTCCCAATTAGAATGTTAGCTTTAAATGAACGCTTCACAATTCTGTGTAGTCAGTTGCATCTGAGAATAAGATAAGAGCAGTCAATTTTATAATAATTTGTCCATTTCAAATGAATTGAATTTTTTAGTAAAAATGGTGTGAGATAAAGCAAAGCTGTTGGGCTGGCCAAAAAGTTCATTTGTTTTTTTCTGTAAGAAGGCTCTAGTAGCACTTAGCTGTCTTTCACTTCATTTGGGACAATTCTGTTAGATCGTATTGTGACAGCTGTCATATCAGCATGCATTTTTTTTAAAAGCTTATCAAAATTGGTGAATTTTTATGTAGCCATTTTAATATTGAAGAGAGAAGAAAAGAAGCAACAATTTCAGCACATTATTCTTTATTATTTCAAGGAAGGTAAAAATGTAACAGAAACACAAAAAAAGATGGGTGTAGTATATGGAGAAGGTGCTATGACTGATCAAATGTGTCCAAAGTGGTTTGTGAAGTTTCACGCTGGAGACTTGTCTCTGGACAATGCTCCATGGTTGTTAGACCAATTGAAATTGACAGTGATCAGATTGAGACATTAATTGAGAACATTCAATATTATACCTCATGGGAGATAGCCAACATGTTTAAAATATCCAAATCTATAAAGTATTGGTGAAAATGAAAAATATGTCTTCTTTTACAGAAAAAAAAAACCCAAATACACAAGCATTTTGGCCAACCCAATATAGAAAAGACAGCACTGGTAAGACAATGATAGTGACAGAGACATCAAAGGCAGCAAAGTCAACCTCAATTTCAGAATAGTTTCTCTTTCAGTATGTTTCACTTGACAATGTAATGATTTCACTGTAATCAACTGGGCACCACATAACTTGCTGTCCCATTGGAGTTACCCAATCAGACTGAAGGTTGAGAATTGGTTTTTGCAGATGAGTTATTCAGTCATGGTGGAAGCCAAGTCTATCTTTATAAGGGAGAATCCAATTTGTGAAGAACATGACTATGGCCTCCATTCCTACCACTAGAATCACTTTCCTCAAGAACCCATTTTAAAAACAATAAATTACCCAGACACATAGGTTGATCAATATTTATAGAGAAGTTTCTTATATCCAGTATATAAAGAGCTTTTTTCTATATCAGATGTGTTAATAAGTATTCAAATGAAACACAACTACTCTCTTGACCTTGACCCATTTTAAGAAGTTCATGCACGTTTCTCTCTCCTAATTGTTATCTTAAGTATTATATTCTTGCTCCTATAAATTCCCACCTCATCAAATCATTGGCCTTTTACTCAGAAACTGGTATAGACTCTAATTTTGGACTTCCCTTTTTCCAGGTAGTTCTTCCTCTAGAAAGGAAGAGAGATGACTTAATATATAATAAGTTGTTATAATTCAAAATATGATAGGTACCTAAGCAGTGTTCTGTGGGAGCAAGAAAAGATAATATTGTAACCAGGTGATCTGAGAGTGCTGATTGGAGATGGCAAGAATTTAATACAGCTCTCAAAAGAATGCATAAAATTTCAGGGGAAAGGGGAAGGGTTTACAGGAACAAGTATAAAGGACACATGGACAAAAACTAAGGGGGGTGGAAATGGGAGGGAGGTGGGGAGTACTGGGGGGGTGGTCTGGGATGGGAGTGAGAGACAGAAAACTGTACTTGAACAACAATTAAATAAAAAATAAAAATATAGCATGCTGTTTTATAGATGGATCATAAGATGGAAGTAGATTAAAAAGCTGTGGTACATTTATGCAATGGAATACTACTAAACCATAAAAAAGAAGGAAATATAACCCTTTGTGATAGCAAGGATGGACCTCAAGAGAATTAGGTTAAGTGGAATAAGTTAGAGAAAGACAAGTACCACGTGATTACACTCAGATGTAGAATCTAATGAACAAAGTGAACTAACAAGAAAAATAGAGATAGATTCATGGATAGCAAGCAGGATGATAGATGATGTAGGATGGGGTTGGTAAAGGGATAGAGGACTGAGAAAACAAGAAAAATTAATGGATATGGACAACAGTATGGTGATTGTCATTGGGGGGAGGGGAGGTGGAAGAGGGTACAGATGGGATAAATGGTGGTGGACAGAAACTTGACTTGGGGTCGTGAGCCTGCAGTATGCTGTACAGATGATGAATTGTAGAATTGTGCACCTGAAGCTTGTATAATTTTTTTAACGAGTGTCAACTCAATAAATTCAATAAAAAGGAAAAATAAATAAAAATCTAAGTGGAGATAATATTGTGGAATATTTAGGTCTTCATATCCAAGCACTGTATTTTCTCTGCAGATAAATTTGACCAAGGAAATAATTTGGTCAGTTCAGTGTTTCAGGAAGATAATTTTAATAACACCACACTGAATGTATTAGAATGAATGATACTAGAGGAATAGAGATCAGTTAGGAAGAAAGAAGGAATTTAGGCCCCAAAATGAAAATGGAAGTAACACTTAGATGAGAAAAAATACTGTGGATATAGAATCAATAGAATTTGACAAGCAATTAGACTACGTGTTGAGACATAACTAATAGAAGTAATTCTAAAAGGCTTTCCTTCCTTCACCGTCTCTCCTGGGAAGCACAATGGACCAGAACCATAAGAGAATAGAAGCGGTCTGCCTGAAAACCAGCAGGGTTTCAAAAGCATATTCAGAGCTCCTAAGCCCCAGAAAACAGGAACCTCATATAATGGAGTGACAGGCACTATGAATAATTCTGGGGGAAAAAGAGGCCTCCTATTGGGTCACATTTTGTCTTCAGCTTTTGTATTCGTGGAATATGTGTTTCCCTTTCCCCAGAATAACCCCCACTACTGCCTCATAGCCTTTTCTCGTTCTGTTCTTTCTGTTTCCCAAGAGCTGCATTCTGTATTCCTTCCTTCTAGTATTATTTTTTTGTTGCCACATTCTTTGATTTTAAAGTTTTATCTGATAATCCTGACCCACTTTTCACCCTGTTGAGCCTTCAAAGCCATCTTCAAATGTTCTCGAGTCAGGATGTCTTAGTTCTCCCCACCAATTAGTTGAGCTAACTAGTTCTGAACTAGCTAACTAGGTCTGAACTGAATCCTCCAGCCCTCTTTCCCTGAGTGGGAAGATAAACCTGATAACATCTCTTAAAGTGGGTCCTTTGACCCTGATGGAGGCTCCACAGTCCGGTTAATTCCTGCCACTTGTGCTTCTTAACTCTGCACTGCTACCCTTCACCCCCAGCCTGTCTCCCTTGCAGTCAGAGAAGAAGGTGATGGATGGTTGCTGCCAGCCAGCAACACTAACATGGGTGCAACGGCATCCCAGTGAGACAGGAAGAAGACTACTGAGAAAGTTACGGTGTTTCTGAGTTTGCTAACTTATTGGTCAACTGATCCCATGGTTTTGGAAATTGGCAATATGGATACACACAACCCGTTCTCATTTTTTTTTTTTTTTTTTTTACTCTGAAAAGAAATTTGCTCTGGAGAAACACTGCCCTATGTACCAGTGCAGATAAGTGAAGTAAATCAAACCAAAACTTGTAATATGCAGATTCAATGCTATTTTTATGATACCTCCTTTAAAATATTGATTAGTTTTTACTTCATTGAATTTTCTATATGATTTTTTCTAAAACCAAATATTGACTTGTATTCATAAATACTAGATAATGTCGAAGTTGATTATGCAATGGTATTAAAAACAGTCTAATTATTTTGGTTATCTGGGTGTCAGTTTCTTGATTGCAACATGAGAGATTAGACAAGATGGGTTTTACAGATGCAGAATGTTTCAGAACACATTCGATATATGAAGATAATTCACTCAGTTCTAATGAAAGATACTCCATTACTCCCCTCTCCTTCTTCCACCTCCATGCCTCCTTCCACATTAAAAAATAAGTAAATACAAATAAAAACGGAAAATTTCAGTTTCACTTAGAAAAGCATGTTTTTCAATTCAAAATGTTGTTTCTTAGCTTTTACATGTATAATATCTTCCAATGAAGTTAATATTCAGGATTAATACAAAATAGTAAATCATTTCCATTTTTCAGGTTAAGTATCCAGGGCAATACCCTCAGCCTCCATCTAAATAATACTTTAAAATAATAATTAATATTTTTTGTAAAGAAGTGGTTCTGTTTCATGCCGCATGTCTGATCGTGGTCCTTTTTTCAAATTTATAGAACCAGTTTAAAAGAAATGAGAGGTTTTGTGTAAGGCTTAAAAAAATAAGAATAATAGCCTATCATGTCCAATCATTTCAAGAATGTTTACCTCTTGCTGTGCAAAACCTAATAACAATTTACTTTTGCTTGGGGCAGTATGGGGAGTCCTTATTTGTTTAAGCTCCATTTAAAATGCACCCAACAGTCCCAACAGCATATCACAGATGTTGTGGTTCATTAACTGGAGACCATATCATACTGAAAAGAAACAGCTTTTCAATTAACCTATAGACTTTAGATAACTGTCCAGAACTCATTTACCATTCAGAATAATTACATACCTTTAGCACTTTTTTAGTTTTGGTTCATTTTCAATAGCTTTTATTCTTTCCTCAAACTGCTGTAGACATAAGCCATTTTGCTTTAACAGTTCTTCCCATATTCATTCTTCCATGCATGCTTTTTGGGGACTACAGTGGCATTTAAATCAGACTTTGCAGAAATAAAGAGAAACTTTCCACTTTTGAACAGCAAATCCTGTGGGGCATTGGTTTGAAAGAAGCAAATTGAAAATGAAAAGAAATGTGATGCTACAAAACAAAGGCAGTAAAATGCTTGAAAGTGGCATTATTTAAAATTACAATAACCTATGTTTATTTTTAAAGTCTGGAGAATGCCATGGTTTGTCTAACTGAAGAATGTTGGTAATTCAAGGATACATATGCTATACATGGGTTATTGGTTTTCAAAATGCAGTGTGATAAAATACATTTAGCTCTAAAACTCGAATTTACCAATTTTTGTTCTCTGATGATTCAGACGGCCCTTCAATTGTTTGCACATTCTTGGCCTACCAAACGGTGCTGCCTGTCTAGCACAAAAGAAGGAATTTTGGGTTTATTGAGTCCACAGGAGAGTGACATTTCTTGTAACAAAGAGGAAGGGCTGGTGAGTGTGGAAGAACTGCATATTTTTTAAATATTTGTTCTGTATTCCTGCTGCCCATCAGAAAAGTCTTTTCTTGGGTGCTTAGGAGCAGTGCAAGACATAAGCAACAGGCCTCAGATTTGATTCGTGGTAAAGATTTGTCAGTCCACCGATTGGTAGGTTGCCTTCGTTCTACTAGATGGAGAGCCACTAGAGGTTAGTGGTTTCTTTTAGTAAATTTAAACCTTGTCATTCACTTGCATATTCGCTGTTTAATACAGTAGAAAGGAAAAGTTAAAAGGTTAGGGTTGTGAAGATAGAACAGAAGGGAAAGAAAAACACCTAAGTGTATCTTGATTTATCCATTCAAACTAGTTCAGTACTACATTGTTGGAAGCGTTGTGTAAAATGCAGCTGAAGGAGAGTGTCAAGGAACTCAAGTCTCAAAGAGGAGAAAGACATTAAAACAAGGAGTAGTATGCAGAAAGTCAGAGAAGAAGACAGTGGGAAAGGATGGGTTAGATTTTACCAGAAAAAGAAAGTTGTTCATGTATAGGAAATGCAACCCAATGTATCTAGAAAAACAGCTGAACTGTGAAGAATAACTTCAGACGGTCACGTACACGAGAGACAGAAGTGAGCCTGTACAGCCAGGATAGCCAGTGGGACGGGCCACAGAAATGCAATGATCCATTTGTGCCCTGGGGGACTTGTTTTTATGGATTCTATGAAATTCATAAAATTAAGTAAAATATGGTAAATGCCACCCTTGAAATTTAAAAATCCAGTTTATATGTTTTAATCTCTTCATGCTTGTCAGTGTTTGTGGAATAGAGGCACTCTGTACATTAACTTTGAATAATTTATTAATTTTGTAGTTTTCCAATTGAAATAAATGTAACATTTTGAAAATATTCAACTGTGGATTTTTCATTAGTCAGTAAATCATACCTCCCTTCCCAATCCTAGAACTCCTTTTAGCATTAATATTAAGAGATAAAGTTTACTTTATTTCTACCCAAGGGGCCAAATAATATCAGTGACATATACACACAGATATCACTGAACAGATTTGAACTCCAGAACACAATTCTGAACACCAGGCATTGTCAAGTGTTTTCCACATTTTAAAACCTTTTCTTTATATGTTAAAAGCAAACCTGGGGTAATATAAAATTATGTTTAAATATAAACCTTGGGTAGAAAGAACTCAGGATATGTATGATATGATGGATATAATCAAGTAACAGCAAGTATAAGATGGAATCCCTTCCTGATGTCAAAAACAAACTGAGAGAAAAAATATAGGTAGTTGGATATGGCTGCACCAGTTTATTTTTTCATTTATTAATTTATGCATTTGAAAACATCTATTCCATAGCCCTGGCTGGTGTAGCTCAGTGGATTGAGCGTGGGCCTGCGAAACACACAATCGCGGTTCGATTCCCAGTCAGGGCACATGCCTGGGTTGCAGGCCAGTTCCCAGTGGGGGACTCACAAGAGGCAACCATATATTGATGTTTCTCTCCTTCTCTCCTTCCCTTCCCCTCTAAAAATAAATAAATAAAATATTTTTTAAAAAAGAAAACATCTATTCCATGCCTATAAGGTATCAATTATTAATCTAGTTTCTGTGGATACAGAACGGAATGTAAAGTCTCTGTCCTCATAGACAAAAGTCCAAGGGACAGTGTGTTTTAAGAAAAGCCAAGATATATTTGGAAGACTCTTGGGGAAGTGGAATTTCTTATTTACTACCCAGGTAACATACTGAAAAACCACATCTATCTTTACCAAGTAGAACACAAAAATTATCTGAGATAAGGTCTGAGGCAAAGAGAAGACAAAGATATCATATTGGTTAGTAAAAAAAAATATATAAAACTGACAATTTGTTAAGAACAGAGAGAAAAAACCGAGAACCCTTCTTTCAACTCATATCAAACACATGACATAATTTTTTTTAGTTTGGCTTAGTTATGGTACTTTTTGTTTCTTACATAGCTAAATCTGAAAGCAAGAAAGTGTTCTTAAGTGGTCACAGAAAGAAGTAAGCCATAACGTGAATGAGAGGTGAGGCAAGTACCAAACAACAAGAACAAATCTAGGATGCACTGAAACACATCACAGTATCATAATGTTGTAATAATTTAGAACATGTTATATCAATTATACATATTAAGTAATAATGCCATAATTAAGATATTGTAATACTGGTGTAAGGACAGACAAATCAATGAAAAAAAGGTAATACAGAAATAAATTCAGACATGTGAAAACTATAGAGTAATAGGAAAGAATGGCATTTTCCATAAGATAATGGGAAAATAGGATATGTATATGGAAAAGAGTGTTCTTTATTTCTTCTTTAGACTGTGTACCTACATCTCTTCTAACTAGTCCACAGGTATAAATGTGGACTATATATTTTATACAATACATGTATATAAATTAATAGGTGATATTATTTTCATAATATTGGGATAAATCTAGTTTGGGTAAATAGAAAACAATGTAACAAGCCACAAAAATCAGTACTGAAAACTGGACGGTGTTAAAATGAGCATCACTGTTTACCCAGTAAATACTAAGATTATCAAAAGATAAGCCACAAAGTTATAAAGGATATTCATTATATGTATAACTCAAAAAAGGGAGAATATACAAATAAATTCTAACAACCAACAAAAAAGGGAGGTACAATTGAAAAAAAATCAGCAAATATTTGAACACTCATTTGAGAAAACAACAGTATACCTCAGTGGCTACTATGCATGTTAGGGAGATAATCCAACTCATCAATAATCAAGGAGTTAAAATTTATAACCCCTGTGAAATATTAATCTCACAAATTAGGATGGTTATAATAGAAGAGACTCATAATACCAAGCGTTGGTAATGGAATAATAGGAACACTCTAATACCGCAGCTGTAGGTGTCCATTGATATGAACACTCTGAAAAGTGGTTTAAAAGTTATCCATTAATAGCAAAGACGGATGATCCCTCTGATATAGCAATACCATTTGCTAGGAGGATGTTCAATAGAGACACAATCCCATGGGCATTAAGAAGCATAGGCAAAAATGTTCATACAGTATTGTTTTTCATAGCCAAAATTTGAAGTGGTCTAAATAATTATCACAACAGAGTTGGTAAATAAGTTGATAATATTTACCCAATAAAGTACTACAGACTGTGGTATGGATGAATCTCACAAATTGTTAAGTGAAAGAGGCCAAATGAAATAAACATAATATTAACTATATGGTTCCATTTACGTAATTTTCAAAGCAATGCAAAACTGAACTATCCTTTCTTTAGAGGCACATGAGTGGTGTAATTAAAGAAAAGCAATGCTACTGTTACAATCTGACTCAGAAAGTTTCCTTTGGTGAGGACAGATGGAGGCAAGAGAAGGGTTTCTGGAGTTCTCAACTCGGTGGTGGTATTACTGGTGTAAGTGGGACACTTTCAGTACCCAAAGGAAAAGAATTGCCTCCCCCTGCAGAGGGGTATGTAGCTCTGAGATGTGGTTTATTGATGATGTACAATAAAGAGTGTTCCCTTCCTGACTTGCCAACGTCCCTTTTCTGTCCATCTTGCCATGGAAAAAGTCCCATATTGTCTTCAGTAGGGCCGGGATGAAGGCCACTGCCCAGAGTTTCTGCTCCATATTAAAGTCCAGTCCAGTCCAGCACCCAGCTTGCTTAGCATGTGTTTCCAGTTGCTGTCCATGTCAGGGTCCTTCCTGGAGCCTGAGCATGAAGTTGCATGGCTGTGAGCCATATGGCTGCCAGGGTCACATGGAGAAAACAGGCAAATGCAGGTCAGGAGTGCAGGTCTGGAGTGCAGGTCACAAATGAGGGAGAGAGAGCAATCAAGCGCTTCTTTGTTCTCCTAGGATTATAATAGTATGGGTGTGTGATGAACCAGGTGGCATTTCAAAATGACCAATGAATTTCCCAAGCTTCCACCAACTTCAGATGGGCCCATCTACCAACTAACCCCTTTTTTCCCCAGTGTAGACCGACAAGTCTCTGTGATCCAGTACCTCCCCTGAACCACTTTGACTTCACGTGACATTGTGCCTGTTTTCCCCTGCTTCCACCTGGCAGTCTGATGCCAGAGTAGAGAACTAGGAGGAGCACTAATTCTCTGGCCAGAGCACAACCCCATAATCTCTTGGAGTGTGATGCTGTAGCTTCCTGGCTGAGCAAGCTAACAGGCTTATACTTCCCAGTTTATTAAGCTCTACATTCTTTGCTCTCTGGCCTTAATATCTAGCTAAGGACCACCAATAAGAGTGGTTACTTAGGTTTTTGATTTGTAATAATTGTATAAGCTATGCAAGTTTTGTCTCTTTTCTTAATATATATTTTATAATAAATAAGAGTTTTAAAATCAAAGCTATGAAAAACCTACCAAGAAGAAAACGTAGCTGGCTAAAAATTGACAGGAGACTTCTTGTCAGCAACAATAAAAGCCAGAAAACAATGAAAAACACAGTAGCTGGCAAATAAGCTATAATTTACCTGGTTATGTTAATTTTTATAGTCATTAACATCAAATTGGGATTTTGAAGGTAAAATAAAATGTGTTATAGAATAGAGAAGAAAACCTATTTTTACCACTTAATATAATGTGAAATTTTCTTCCTGATTTGGGTCCCTAAGCTTTCTGAGCCTGTCTAGCACTTGTAAAATTAAGGTTCTGTGTGGTTGTCCGACAGACATGGAGACAACATTTACTTCCCAGCCTGCACCTCCAGGAAAATTTCAAGAAGACATTTTGTGCTTTTATAATGTTCCTAAAACTTAGTATTAAAAAGTAATGGAGGGACTCTGTAAGTTTATGTTATTCATAAGATAGAAGAGGGACTTTCAATAAACAGGACACAACTTTAATAATGTACAATATTGTCAAAAGTATGATGGGTTAGGAAAATGAGGAGTGGTTGTGTGTGGCTGTAGTCACAGGTTATGGTATAGCAGTTAAAGCAAAATACTAAAGTTAGCTCTAGCCATAAGAAGCATTTAAGTGGCATAAGACTCATTTAAAGGTTCTGAGAGGAAAATGATTTAACTATGTATTCATTTTAGAACTCCCTTTAGTTTTCAAAAGTGTCTCAGCATGAATGGTAAATTTATGGTCCCCTTGGTCTGTAGGAAGCAGGGGAAATCTGTGACTTAGAAAAGCCCCTGATGTTTCAGACATGCTGACTTTGTGCTCTTGGTTGATTAATAGAGTCTTGTGTTACCATGTTGAGTTCTATGTAGAGCTGTGGAACATGTCTGAGCAAAAATTTTGGAGCTTGGTAGTTTGGATTTTGAGAAACCTGTTAACGTACAGAGGTAAGGTAACATCTATGGGTAGAGATGATAGCATTCAGAGAGAGGTGTTGCATCAAAGAATCCATTGAAGGTTTCGTTTGCACTATACCTGGGAACTCAGGTCCATACAATACTCCTTAAATAGCTGTCTTCATTAAAGAAGATATCTTTAGATAGGCATTTTATCTCCTTCTAAGATTTTCTCTCTTCACTTCTTCTCTCCCCACTAACTTCAATCTATCACCACAGAGTGAGTGAAAGTTACCCTTATGAAAAAAAGTGAGATCATCAATAATAAAAAAAGAGAAAACTTGGTTATTTTAGTGGTATATTTATAATCGAAAGAGGATCATTTATTTCATTTCCTCAGAGGACTGACTGAAAACATTCATACCCTGGATATTATGTGACCCTTCCCCTACTCTCATTCACTCTTGCCAAGTGGTTCATTGACCCTTAAGTATTAAACTAGCAAGAGTTTTGCAATATGGTCCAGTAAGGCTTAATGTGGGATGACATATTCCCCAAAATAATATTTAGTCTGGAGCAGACTTGTGAGGCAGTAGCTAACTCAACTCAGAGGAAAGTAGGGGATGTATATTATAATTCCCTCCTCCCAGAACCACTGCCTTTATCAATTTATAACAGAAATCTTGGCTTAAATGTGTAAAATCATTCTTCACATTTTAAACAGCTTACAATATATTTTATACTTAAAACTACATGGGACAACAAAACTATGCATGTGTATCAAAATCACTTTGGCCTATGTTTGTTTTCCAACTTTATATTCTAGTAATTCTTTTTTATTCTTACCTGAGGATATTTGTTTTTCATTGCCTTTAGAGAGAGAGAAACACTGACACAAGCAAGAAGCTTTAATTGGTAGCTTCCTGGACATGCCCGGAGCAGGGCACTCAGCCAGAGGGTCAATCCCACTACCTAGGTGTATGCCCTGACTGGAAATCGAACCTGCGACCTTTCAGTTCGGGGACAATGCTCCAACCACCTGAGCCACACCAGCCAGGGCCATTCTAATATTCTAAAAAGTGTGTTGTTCCAAAGGATTATCCTCTTATCACATCTGAAAAACGATAAAAATAGGAAAACCTCTGAGTATGATACTTAGTCCTAAACTAAAGCACTGTGGATGGTGTGGAACAGAGAAGAGAGAGCTGGGTAACTTTTTTGAGTTTAATGTGTAATTTGTCATGATCTAACCAAGAACCAAGAAGATCATGACATTATGCACAAGGTCACTAAAAGTTTTAAGCATGGTTTTTCTAAATAAAATGAGAATGCCAGGAATGGAGTTCAAAAGCCCAGGTTTTATACTTGAAATTGAAAAGTTGTCTTTAGACCCTCTGAACACCTTATTTTGAATAATCAAAAAACTAAAATGTCAGATAACACCTAAGGCTACTTATATTGACTTTTCATGAAGTGAATTAATATGTATGAGGCATTGAGCTAGAGGATGTTGGAGATAAGAAAGAGAATAAATACGTAAGTTAAAAATCACAAATAAAAGATACTTGCACATGGTGAAGTCAGCTCTCCAACAGGAGGTCCTCCATGGAAAGGATTACCTCAAACTCAGTTGCACCGTCAACCCACGACTTCTTCACAGTGCTTCTTCATTTTATAAAAGTGGAATTCACACTTTAACTTCTTTAAACCTCACCCAAGTTTATTATATATATATATATATATATATATATATATATATATATGTATAATTTTTAGAGAGAGAGGAAGTGAGAGAGAGAAACATCAGTGTGAGACAGAAATACCTCTGTTGCTCCCATGCACACCCCCACTGGGGTTTGAACTTGCAGCCTAGACGTGTGCACTGACTGGCATCAAACCCACAACATTTTGATATATGGGATGATGTTCTAACTAAGCCACCTAGACAAGGCAGTATTTTAACTTTTAATGAAGATATTCTATAATCATTGTCTGTAGGATTTTGAAAAATTTATTAACTTTGGGTCTTATTGTGCACATCTGAGTATGCTTGATGGTAGTGATAGGGTGAAGGCCAGAAAGCTATGGGAAGTTGGATAAGAGTAGGCATGGCAAATTGATTTTTTAATGACAAAAAAGATCTCTGAATTTTTGTATATAGACAATACTTAATGAGATTGAGCATAAATTGAAATGAAAAGAATGCAAAGCCAACTACCCAATTAAATTAAAATTCAAAACTTCTCATAAAGACCATGACTGTGCTGGATTGTCTCTCACAGTATTTATCTCTCTGTCCCACTTTCAGCATTCCTGAGGTCATGAAAAAAGTATGGGATATAAGCATTCAAATCAACCGTGTGCTATCATGCTATCTAAACAAGTGCATTCTTGTATAAAAATAATTTGTATGTAGAAAATCCCAGCAACTTTCATCAGCGTAGATGAGATCATGGACGTGATGTCCATGATTCTTTTAAACAACTAGAAAACAGTTGTTTTCACATAGGCCTATGTGAATTCAGACTACCCCAGTTGAACAAGAAATCTGAGGTTTACCCTGTCATGCAGTTGTCTGTATAGTTGCATTTTGCGTATTGTAACTTATTGTTTACTTTTTAGTCTGACCCACTCAGTGGGTAACTTCTCACAAGCATGTTTTTCTTTTCCATTGTCCACCTTTTGTGTCTGGTAGCCATTAAATTACCCTATCTAAGCATTCTGAAATGGTTGAAAGAAAAAAATATTTTATTTGTTTTGCAAAGTGTATACATGTTGCTTCTAAGTTTGTAAATGTTTAAAATAAAAACCTTAGTGGCATATTTTGGAGATATTCTCTCTGTGAAAGTTATTCTGTAAGGCAAATGCCACAGATAAAACAGGTAATACTGGTTCTTTGGTGATCAACATCAAGAGAATGAGATCAGTTGACAGTCAGGTAGAGACTCATATTGCTTCCTTTTGTGAAACCTCTACAGAGATAAACTATTTAGTTCAAGTTTAACAAATCGCATTGGGGAAATTATTTATTAGCAAATATGCAGTTCCTCACAGAAAGCACCTGAAATAATATTGCTTTATGCTAAAAAAAAGATGTCTTTGATTTTTTAGAAACTGATTTTCCATAAATCAAATGAGTTAGGATGACACTTCAAGACATTATGAGTCCTCAGTAGAATAGATGTAATAAGTAAAGTATGTTACAAAGTATATTTTATCAACTCCTAGTAATTCAATCTTGATAAGAACTGTCTAAAAAATACCAAAATATCGTGTTGGGTTTTTTACATTATTAAGTTTGTCAATAAAATTCTAAGTGTTTTCAACTATGAGAGGACTAAGAAGTTTGTAAGTAATAATAAATGAATCCTTTGCAAATTTTAGTTCAATTATCATCATCAGGACAATAATTTCTGCCATAATCTCCAGCTTCTGGAGTTCCTCATTCCTCTCACAGAAAAGGTTAAATGGAACCAAAATCTGAGAAAAGCAAACATGTCTCTGCTGTGCAAAGACTATGCCCTAAGTTATCACTAGGTTACAGGACTTGAACAGAATAAAAATGGAAACTAACCATAGCTAGTTAATGAATAAACTGACCAAGATATCTACTGGTAGCTCAATTAAATAAAATGTAGGCATTTTTAGGGTTTGGAATGTATGAGTGCTTTTATACATTCCAAATGATCTTCAGTGATTTAAACTACTATATACGTGTGCAAATGGCTTTCAAAATCTCTGGTCCAGTTACTCCATGGCATTCAATATCTAGGAGTCACAATACCATCTCCAAGTGTCTCCTAATACCCTTACATCAACAGATCCTGAAATGAACTCAAAATCTCCCTGTTTTTTTTTGAAATCTGTTTTCCAGTATTCACCAGTTGCCTGAATGTATATGTTTCTCATTATGTTATATGCTTGTTGAGTGCAAAATATGTGTGCTTCTATTTACATTGCCTCTGTTCTATACTCAACACCAAACCATTGAGAAAATGAATGAACACCTGAATGATAGTTTAGAAACAGTCCAATCCTGAAAACCTAAATTTATCGTGGCTATTACTTTAGTACATTTCTTCTAACACATCAGTTCCTTTATTTTTGTTGTTTGCATTTCTTAATCACTGTTATTGTATGCCCAGATCAGGGTATACTGGACTGGGGTGAACAGACAATGCTTCTATGCATATAATAGTTGAAGTAGATTAATTTAAGTCTTCACCAGACTGGAGATCTGTGGTCTGAAAATCTGAGATTAAAGGGATAACTAACATCTGGGCATCAAGTCAAAGACAACCTTGGGGCCCCTCCGAAGCAAGCAGCCCAAATGGTCAAAACGAGAACCGACTTTGTATATAACAAGAGGTAAATTCACCATTTTGGGATTAATTATTAATTAAGAAGGGCTGGTTTGTAAAAGAAGTCCCAGAGAGAAGTTGTTTCCTCTCAAGGAACACCTCGGACATGAACTCGTCTCGAGACTTTCTGTGGTTACATGGAGCTATAGGGATTATACCCTCTGAGGGGAGGGAATGTCTGCCAATGTCTTAACTGTTACTACATTTATCAAGAGATATTGTTTAAATAGGTTATCCCCACTGAGACACATTATACTTTACATAAAAGACTTTACTAATTACGTCCCATGACTGAGCATAGATAACACATAGGCAATAAATATGTCACAGTAAATGGGTATCACTTAAAGGGTGAGACTTTTGCCACAGAGTTTACTGTTGAAAACTTTAAAATATATAATTTTTATTTGAGATATGATTTCATAATATGTTTGCATGGTAACACAAACCTTTTCCCTGTTGGGAGAAAAACAACATATTTTAAATTCATCTGACTTTGAAAGATATTACACCCAGTAAAATATTACTATTCAGCATTTATTAACATTTTTAATATTCACTAACTATAGTTGTTATACTTTTCTAGAATGTTACTGGTATATTTTCATGACAGATATACACATCTCAAATGAAACTGAAACTTTCCAAAGAATATGCAGCCCATTTTCCACTTTCAATGTACAAATATTATACAAATATTCCGTGAGATTTTGAAATATTTTATCACTTATTTAAAGTTTTTCTCTCCAAGTTTTATATTTAATTCTGGATTTAATCATCTTTGGAGATATTCTCATTTCAGTTTGCTCAGGGTATATTTTGGAGTAAACAGATACTGTTTATGTACTTTTAAAAATGATCATACTTCATGAATTGGTACATTTATCACACACAAATAATTGCAAATTAAATAAATCAAATAAGCAAAAAAATAATAAGGTAGTGGGTGCAGAGACACCATCTCACATTTAAATCTCAAAGGATGCAAAAAAGTCCTGGGAAGTATTCCATGCATTTGCCCTGGGAAAGTCAATGTGATTTCAAATGCTATCTCATAACTCATAACTTTCATATTACATAGGCCACATATTTTTATTATTTTAAGTGTAGAAATAAAAGAGCAAATTTTTTTCAGAAAACTCATAACTGAAATATGCATTTTACTTTTAAGTAAATTTTATTGATTATGCTATTACAGTTTTCCCAACTTTTCCTCCTTTATTCCCCATCTACCCTGTATCCCCCAAACCTCTGGCATCCCCCCGCACCCTTAGTTCATGTCTATGGGTTGTACATATAAGTTCTTTGAGCTCTCTATGTCCTATACCATTGTTGACCTCTCCCTGTCTATTTTATGCCTACCAATGGTGCTTCTTATTCCCTGTACATTTTCCCCCTTATTCCTCCCTTCCCCCTCCCCAATGAAAACCCTCCATGTGATGTCCATTTCTCTGATTCTGTTCCTGTTCTAACTGTTTTGAAATATACATTCTAGAAGAACGACTTAATTTATAAGCACCATACAAGGGAGCCCCTGAGGCTCGAAAAACAACACGTGGGAAGTCCAGCAGAGCAGGCCAGAGCTGCCAGGTGGAAGAGCCCCTTCAACGATCTCCAGTTTAACATGCTGTGCCTCTTAGACGACTTAGACGATTCATTTCGAAAGTTAGTAAAACCATTTTTATAAGGAATTTAGCCCTTATAATCCATATAGAAAACACCAACAACCCCCCGACATTTTTTCTGTACTCAAAGAATAGTATTTTTAAATTAATTTTTATTTTATGTTTTTCTATTTAAAATCCATCATCTATTTTATTTACTGCATAACATGGTTTGTAACAGAATTATAAATAATGTCAAACGTATTCATTACAAACATTACCTTTTTTTAAAGACTGTATTTATTTCCTTTTTTTAAGATGGAGGGAAAGGGAAGAAAAAAGAGAGGGAGAGAAACATTAACGTGTGAGAGATATATTGATTAGTTGCCTCTCACACAACCCCAGCTGGGGACCTGGACTGAAGTCCAAGCATGTGCCCGAATCAGGAGTCAAACTAGCAACCTTTTGCTTCACAGGCCAGCACTCAATCCACTGAGCCACACCAGCCAGGGTACAAACATTACTTTCCATATGAAATCACAAAATAGTTTGCCTGAGAATTGCTATGTCGCCAAACCTTGTAGACACTATAAAATCGATTTTAAAATTACCCCCTCAAGAAAATGAAAAGTCCAAAAAAAAAAATCTCATCAACTTGCCTCTAGCCTTCCCAAGTACCATGTAACATCAATGAGCCTCTAAATGTATAAGGATGAAGGGGAGAAATAAAGGTCACATAAAGCGGTAAAAAAGTGGGGACAATGTTAATGTCTATCTAATTAATACTAACTAACTAATAATGACTAATCAGCTCCAAACCGACCTCTCCAATAGCCCATTGCTGTTATTAAAAATCTCTCCAATAGAATTTTCTTCCTTGGAGGTAAGGTTTTGGTAAAATGCCTTAACAGATAGCATAGTAAGTCATAAAAACTAGAGTTTAAGCTGAGTGAGAGCCAAGGATTCTCCTGAAAAACAAAGAAGAGAACCTGCTCCTGGTATTAGGCACGTGTCCCAGGCCAGAGATCAGTCAGCTCTCTCAGCTAAAGAAGGATGCCCCAGAATGGCAGTCATTTGCAAGCACGGTGCCTATTAATGAAAGCCTAGTTAAATGGGCGAGGTACAGAGGAAGAGGAGCAGGACAGCACGTGATACTCACCCATTTGTAGGCTGGTATGTAGTTGTTGTTATCCATCCATAGACATCAGGACCTTTGTCACCAGTTGGGGCCACAAGTTAAGGCTTGAGGTGTGGGACAGACTTTTATGGATGACTAGCACGATCGAGACTAGGACAGAAGCTGTCCAGCTACTGAGTTTGGTGTTCTGCTCCAAAGCTGAACTTCAAAAAAGGGGAATATCTAACAAAAAAAGAATTAATTTTAAACTTCAGAGGTTAGTTTAAAGCAAAGCTCAATTTTACATGCACAAACACGGTGGTCATGAAACAGAACCCTACCAGTGCTGATCTGGAACAGCTGTGGGGTTCCACGGCCCACCGCCGAGAAGTGTGACTCCAATGCAACAGTGTGGTATAAAAGAAAAAGGGGTTGTGTATTAAAGGTTATACCAATTTAGAAGAATGGTAGATTTCTGCCATTAAGTCCCACCCCAAAACACATAATCCTGCCTCCCTTTACCAAACCAGGCCAGCTTCAGAAAATGCCAGTCAGAGGTACCGTCTTTCAGAAAAGCAGAAGTCTGCAGCTCAGTATGATTTGTCACAGTTCAGCTCCAGGCATCCCTCACGAGTCCATGCTTCACCTGGTGGTCTGGCAGTTTCACTGGCCACTGTCTTATTCAGGCAGGCGTCCCAGCAGGCTTCCTGTTTCTTACTCCAGACCTCATGGCTCCCCCCTTACACACCAGACCTCATGGCATACCCCCTCTCTTTTGCCTGCCTTCATTTTAAAGACTTAGCCCAGAACTTTGTGTGACCTCATATCTGGGCCCTCTTAGGATGTGTTCGTGTCCACTCTATTTACCAGTTCCTCTGTGTCTTTTATCTTCTTTGGGCTGCCATCTTTAGTCAGGGGAGGAGTTCCCAGTGACATAGGACAATCTGCCTCCCCTGCCTATGTCACGAGTCACTATACATTCTTAAAGTCTCGGTTCACCTCAAACCCGGGGTGGCAGTCCGCTTACCTTAGGGAAAGGCACAGCTATGAACTTGCCATTGTTATGCAAAGTACCTTAGCTTCTGTATCACCCATTTCTCCCTTCCCCCAGTCAAGGTTTGTGGGGGATATACTCTGCTATTTTCTGGGGATCGCTTCTTTGTACTCCATTACAGCCATGTGTACAGGGAAGAGATTATCTAGGACAATACAAACCTCCTGAGTTCTAATCTGTCATAAGGCAATTCATCTACTACACCTAGGGCACCAGAGCCCATGTTTTCTGGTGAATTATTTTCAAAACAGCAGCTATAAATCTTATCTATACCAACTTCTAGTGTTTCATGGCAAGTTAAATGATCCAAGTCCCACATCTCTGTCTTTAAATAAAAGAAACCTGTGAAACCTATATTTTAGGCCTCACTGAGGACTCTTTGATGGCACTCAATAAAAGTTACCTTTCAAGTGGCTGAGCATAGAAGATTAAAAATAATTCCTGACTTTAAGCAAGACTATTTGGAGGCTGGAGCATGATTAAGCTCCAGCAAATTGACACTGGACACATCAACAGACCTATTTAGTCGGGAGAAGCCAAAGAAGGCCAAAGCAAGTGATCTCAGAGCTAGCTGATAATTATTTGTCACTAGTTCCTTTCAATAAAGCAATTAATCACTTCTTTTTCTTTTTTTAAGATTTTACTTATTTATCTTTAGAGGGAAAGGGAAGAAGAGAGGGAGAGAAATATCAATGCATGGTTGCCTCTTGTGTGTCCCCCGCTGGGAACTGGTCTGCAACGCATACATGTGCCCTGACTGGGAATCGAACCGCAGTTGTTTGGTTCACAGGCCTGTGCTCAATCCACTGAGCTACACCAGCCAGGGCTTCTTTTTCAATAAGAAGCAAAATTTGATTGCATAGTATGTGCAGTGTGGTACCAGACAGTGTAGGATACATGACTACAAGAACAGCTGGAGAGTGAATCAAGAAGGATTCAAGTCCCTGGAAAGTGGCTTTTGAAGATAGAGAGGTATGCACCGCCACTAGATCACCTAAAAAAATGCTGCAAAAAGAAAATTCCCATTTTCCCTTATGGTTACGGTGATTGCCTGAGAGCAAAGGGAATCAAGAGAAAACAGATGGTGGTCATAGGACAGTATGAGAAAAGAGCCTGTGTGTAGAACATGGAAGAGGGGACAGAATAAAGAATAGCAAGTGGAATGCAGGATTAAAAATTATAAATATAACTGATATAAACCATTTATTTAAATCTTGCTAGAAGAGATAAAATTTAGTAGTGGAATGACAGAAATTTACATTATAAGAAACCTATACAGGTATTTCGTTAATGATTCCTCCTTTGGGGATCAGTAAATGTAGGTTTAAAAAGAGTATTGGGAACCGTGATCAGCTCTCTGCAGCAACCGCACCTCCATGTCACTCAAAGGAACTACAATCTGGTGTATCTCTCTTTTGATTAAGTGTGTATGTTTTGATTAATGAGCAATCAAAGTTGTCTTATAAACTGGAGAAGGTGTATATTATAGTCTTTCTGAAGCCGCTCTTTTAAAGGGTAAAAATCCAAATTACATGTTTTCTCAGCCAGCGCATTTGACACCCACAGGCTCTACTATCCCACAAAACCAATATTTTACAAGCCCCACTCTGTTCCTAAATGCATGACCCACTGTCTCTGTCTTGCTTTCTCCTGATAAATGGCTTCAGGTCACAATCAGGCATCAAATCAGCGAGTCAAGACCCCAATCCACATGATTTTACAAGTTTCCCAGTGACTCTGTCTGGGCTTGCAGCGAGTCCTAAAAGGCTGCTTTTCCTCCCTCGTGCTCTAAAGTGACTTTTGTGTGTTATCTCAGCACTATCAGAATCATGCATTCAAGACATGTTTGTTTTAGAGAGGTCCATGCTTTGTAATGCTCTGAAGTGTCTTGGAAATATTGTTGAAGACTTCATTTCCTTCAGGCTCTAAGAGTGACATGTACCTTGGCTGAACTTTGAAATAAATTCTACATTCATCACTGTTTTACTGCATCCTTTTATTTTTGTTGGTTTCCCTTAAGAGCATGAATTCTCTTTGATCTTCCCATACTTTGTAGCCACAATGAAATTTATGGTGTACGAGCCTCAATTTTTTTCCTATAAAACAGCTTTGACAACTCAGTGCCACAATATTTGTCTTCCATACGAACAAAGACAACTTACCCCAGGTATCTGATTCTAGTATGCTTTTTCTAAAATTTCAAAAAGTTTCTTTAAGGTTTCCCAAGTCATCTACCAAGAATATGAGAAAAATGCAACTTAAAATTCCTGTGTGGATTCCAGTATTCCTGGACTTCCAAGACCATCAACGTTACTAATGAATCATTAGTAACTAACATTACTAATGACTTTTTCTTCACTTTGAGATACTTGTTTGAAAAGTTAACATGTACTATTTTTTCTCCATCTAACCAGTTGTCTTCAGTAACTTGTACCATAGCCCACTCTCCTGTCCATTACCCCAAAATGTACTTCACAGTACATTTTGAGAGGAAAAGGTTTCTTTGACTTTCAGATTTCCCCAACCCTGCAATCTAATTTACCTAATTCTTTTACTTCCTTCCCTCCCTTATTAAATCTTCTTCTGTGGTTATTTATCTTCTACTGTGTTTTAACCTCCAGCTGGTGACATAGAAATGAAGAAGATGAAGCCCCAGATCTGAGAAGTTCTGCAGAGATTACAAGGCTACCGGGTATGGACTCTCCCATGAAAGCACACCGGGAGCTATCTTTAGCAGCACTGCTTTCCAGTTCCACTCAGCATCGGCAGCATGATGATAGGATCCATCAGCAGTCAATGGTGGGAGCTCCATTAGAGATGATGGCTACTTGTAGGCTTCTAGTGGTCAATCTTCTTAGCACTAGCAATTTACACTTACTTCATTGGTCACTTTAGGGTCCCCCATGGCTGACTAACCTTCCTCAGTGAATTGATCTGAGATGATTTTTCATAGGAGTGTCTCTGACAAAATGCCTGCTGACCCTTTCAGTGGTCTGGTAATGAGGTTTTCAAATAGCTCTTTTAAAGAAGAGTCTCCTGGCTTCTTTGGGATGAAGGGTTCTATATATATCAGTTAAGTCCATTTCATCTAGGGCGTTGTTCAATGCCACAATATCTTTGTTGATATTTTGTTTGGAAGCTCTATCCATTTTTGACAGTGGGGTGTTAAAATCCTCTACTATAATGGTGTTGCTGTCAATATCTTTCTTGAAGTCCTCTAAGATTTTCTTTATATATTTGGGTGCTCCTATGTTGGGTGCATATATATTTATGATGTTTATGTCTTCTTGGTGGATTCTTCCCTTAAGTATTATGAAGTGACCTTCTGGGTCATTTCTTGGTCTCTATTTATTGCCCCACTGCTAGAATTATATCCTAAGGCCCCTGAAACACAAATCCAAAAGAACCTATGCACCCCAATGTTCATAGCAGCACAATTTATAATAGCCAAGAGTTGGAAGCAACCTAGGTGCCCGTCAGTAAATGAATGGATCAAAAAACTATGGTACATATACACAATGGAATTCTATGCTGCAGAAAGAAAGGAGGAGCTCCTACCCTTTGCAACATCATGGATGGAAATGAAAAGCATTATGCTGAGTGAAATAAGCCAGGCAGTGAAAGACAAATACCATATGATCTCACCTTTAACAGGAAGCTAAACAACAAAACAAACAAGCAAGCAAAATATAAACAAAGACACTGAAATAGAGAACAGCTGACAGTGACCAGAGGGGAGAGGGGAGGGGGGAGGGAATTTCAGGGGAAAAGGGGAAGGGTTTACAGGAACAAGTATAAAGGACACATGGACAACAACTAAGGGGGCGGAAATGGGAGGGAGGTGGGAGCACTGGGATGGTGGACTGGGATGGGAGTAAAAGACAGAAAACTGTACTTGAACAATAATCATATAAAAAATAAAAATAAATAAAGAAGAGTCTCCTTAAGCATTGACCAGCACACATTAGCATAGGAACCACACAATCATATCTGAATGATTAACTTAAATGCCCCTCAGTATGCCCTTGACTTAGGGTAAAATTCTATAGTTCCAAAGGATTTTTGGTAATTGGGTTATAGCATATACTTGGTGGGAAAAAATAGATGACAAAGAATGTCACTCCTCTCTGTGTTCTGGAAGGAATCTGATACCCATAACTGAATCATTCCAAAAGCTCAGCCCAAAAACCTTCAAGATCCTTCAAAAATTATGTGCCATAGATAGAGACTTGGATTGCACGGAGCATCTGGGGTTCTTTCCTTAAGTGAATTCTAATCAGACATTTGTTAAAATACTACTCTTCAAATAAATACATGGCAAGAGTTATGATTACTATCAAATGAATGTGGAAGTGCTAAGAAAGAAACTGAAGGTGTGATAAGAAGGGATAAAGCCACAAGCAATATTTTCACCAATAACAATAGCTAATAACGCCCAAAACAGTAGCTACTATTTACTATACACTGCACTAAACTCTGCATGGATTATCTCATTTGCTGTAGTCCTCCAACATCTTTATGGGCCAAGTAAATCCATTGGCCATTTAACAATAGCAAACTGAGGTTTAGAATGAAATAATAGTGCTAATTATCTGATATATTTATATAAAAATGTACTGACAAGAAAAGTAGCTTACACAGTTGGGGTATTTGAAAACAGTCTCAAATATTTTTGTGCATCATTAGCTACTTTTCTAAGACATCCTTGAGGTTCCATTTTCTTAACTTTGTGGTGTTCAAATTACATATATGATTTGCAAACTTTTACTGATCTGTGGCAAGATAAGTTGGATTGAAACCAAGATTTTAGCAATGTTTATAAGAACGTGATATTGTCCCCAAATCTATGCATCTTATCATCTAGTATTTAATTTTTATTGTCTTTCACTTAAATACTAGTTCATAATTGTCTGCAAATTTCTTAAAAGGCAGAGTACCTGCTCCACAGATTATTTGAGAGGCACAGTCTTACTTGAGTTACCCACAAAATCTAAAGTTCAATCAAAACTAATAACTCAAATATCAACTTATATCTACAGGACTCATATAAGGGAGTTGCTTTGATATTTTCAGGGGGAAATTAAAATCAACCTTAAACATATTATAAACTGTATTGCTTCTTGAGTTTCTAAATATGCAGCATAAGTTTTCTTCTGATTCTCTAGTGTAATAATTTCCACACCTATAGAGAGGATGAGAGAAGAAAATGGTTCTTAAAATCTGATTCACTGAAACTTCTGCAAAGCTCCCAGAAATTTCAGAGTTCCATGTGCATGCCACATTTTTAGTATTAATTAATTTTTTACATATGTTATACATTGGCTTTCATATAAAACATTTCCATGGTATCATCAGAATTAGTGTCACATTTTCCACCCACTCTGGTATTTTGTTGATTACAGAGGAAATTTAAGTTGGTAGGCTATCCATGTGGAATTGTGCATTTGTAAACCAGATTTGAGACTTCTGGTCTTCCTCATTATGCATAGCCTTTAAAATTGAAATTACCTAAGACCCCATCAAATGCATACTGCCTACCACAAAAATTTTAGGACTCTAATATGTGTTCCTATTTCATTTACTCTTAGAATATAAACTACTAGAGGTTGTGTGCAAGAATGATTATACAGATATCTCCACAATTACAGAGGGTTCCTACAAATCTCAAAAGCAGGAAAAATCACTCTTTGGGAGATAAAGCTCTTGATTACTAAGTCACACATTGCTATAAACTTTATAAAGTAGCAGTATGATAAGTGGTCAGGCATCGCTACATCCACTGCAAAGGCTATTAAGACAAAACAAAAACACTAACATATCAAGTTAAGATCAAGAACATTTTACTTACATACCTTCTCACGAAAAGGAAGCATTTCAGCTTCCCTTTTGCCTGTCTGAACTGCTAGCATCACTACTCTTACGCTTCGGGAACACTATTAAGTAAAATAACAGTACTCAAAGTACTATGCTACACAAAAATCAACAATCCATCTGATAACCAAGAAGGCTACTAAGTAAGTGACCATGGGGCTGGTCATGTTCACAGGATAGATACTCTGGATGACAGGGTGATGATTTATACCCCACAAGGGAGCCAGCAGGATGGCACGAGATTTCATCACACTCTAAGAACAGAGCACAACTTAGAGCTATGAACTGTTTTTCTCTAATTTTACACTGAATGTTTTCCAATGGCAGTTGACCACAGGGCACTCACTGAAAATGTGGAAAGCAAAATCACAGAAAGTGAAACCGTGGATGAGGGGCAAGCGCTGCACATACTCATTCCCATGATAAGAGCCATTATGAGACTGATAGGCGATACATTGTCAGGTAAAAATCATATGGCAGATCAGTTTTATTCCTTCCTACATGTACCCTTCTAAAAACTCTTAAGCTTTTATTTCAAAAACTGTCACATTATTATATTTAATAATCATTGGGAAATTTAATTATAACCAACATAGAAAGAGGGGAAGGGAGGGAGAAAGACCATGAGAGAAACATCAGGGTGGGAGAGAAACATTGATTTGGCTACATCTCACAGGTCCCCAGCTGGTGACCTGGCCCACAACCCAGGCATGCGCTCTGACCGGGAATCAAACTGGTGATATTTTAGTTCATAAGCCAGCACTCAATCCACTGAGTTATACCAGTCAGGGCTGCTTTTTGCAACTGAAGTACATTGGCTAGTGCTTAAGGTCATCAATTGCTATGGAATAAGTAAGCATCTTCGAATATCCTGAGGATGAAATGTAGTGAGCTTTAATTTGTTTTTTTTTGTTGTTGTTTTTTTAAGATTTTATTTTTATTTATATTTAGAGAGAGGGGAAGGGAAGGAGAGAAACATTAATGTGTGGTTGCCTCTTGTGCGCCCCCAAGTGGTGACTTGGCCTGCAACCCAGGCCTGTGCCCTGACTGGGAATCGAACTACAGCACTTCAGTTCACAGCCTGCTCTCAATCCACTGAGCTACGCCAGCCAGGGCTTTAATTTGTTTTTTAAGCAGTAAAACATTTGGTTAACATTATGCCCAGTATTTGTATTTACTATCAAATCTTTGTTTTAAAAATATTCCTCTTAGTGTTTGTTCTTATCCATATAAAGAGGCTTAAAAGTTATCAAAAGTCACTTTGGGAACTGAAGTTAAAATGCATTTACAGTTTGCTGCTGGTGTTGGTCGCTTCCTTTTTAAAACTCAACCCATTATAATTGTAATGTGCAAAAATTTATTTGTAAAAATGACAATAATTGAATAAACAGACCTTCAGTTTGCAAAACAAGAATTTGTTAGCCAAGGCCATCTAAGCTTCCTAAGGAAAAACAATGTCTAGACAGATATAAAACATGTGTTTTGGTGAAAAAACATTACCTTCAGGAATGAGGTTGGCAAGTTCAGTCCATGGAGCCTACTATTCAATGCTTAAATATGCCTCAGGTTCATTCAGTGTGCCAGGCATTGCTGCGCTCACTTTGTGGAATTCTAATTTGGGTTGCAAAGTGAATTATGTTCCCATTTCTCCAGAGGCAGGAGACATGGGAGAATGCATCTCGTCACGGGAGAAATGAGACCTAAGGATGTCCCCTCTCCAAAAGTAAAATGTGATACTATCAGAGGCAAAAGAGTTCCTACAATGGGTGATAGATGGGGGGAGAGGGAAGCAAAGGAAACTAAGGAAAGCCCTCTGGTCTTTCAAAGTAGAGAAGTCAAGTTTAAATTTCCACAACACTCCTTAACAATCCAATGTATTTATTCTCAAATGCAGTGGTCAAAATAAGAGAAAAAAAAGTAGAAGGAATCCAGCTGTGGTATTCATTTTTAGCCCAAAGTAAATAATCATTGAGCAGAAGTTTCTTTTCCACATATTGCTGGCTTTCAACATATATGCACTTTTAATGAAGAGCACGTGAGAGAGAGTTTGATGTAGCCCTCAGAGCTCAAGCCAACTCCTCTGTGGTTCTGGATTCTGATCCAATAGCCACCGCTGACTGCTCACACAATAACATTTAAAATGACTTCTTCACCTTACAAAATCTTGTTTTCATAAAAGTCATGCCATCTCATAAGCCATAATTACTTAAAATATCTTATGGCTTACATAGTTAACCTCACCCAACCCATGCAATTGTTTACAATTAAATCCACAGCATTTAAGACTAGACCTAAAGTTTATTACAGCTTAGCTGTTACTCTATTCTTCCACAGCGTATGCTGCATTTTTTTTACACAGAATTAAATAACTTAAGGGGCAATAGATAACATCAAACAAAGGCCTCAGAGATTAGCCAACTTTCTTAAATACAATGTAAGATTACTAGTTTGTTACTCATTAACTTAGGTTCATTCAATAAATACTTATTGAGCAACTTTTATATGTCAAGGCCCCAGTTATGCTGGTGACAAAGTAGTAGAGAAATAGTCAGATCTTTAGTCCTCAAGGCCCATAGGAGCTCGTGTATGTGTGTGTGTGTTAGCTGGTGTGACAAAAGTTAAATAATCACGCCTGCAATATTTTATTATGAGGGTTGGTAAGTGCTACAAAGCAAAAATAGAATGTACAATGAAAGATTATAAAACACAATTTTATCCAAGTGTGTACCGTCAAAGGAACCACAGTCACATACTTGCCCATTAATGTTTGAATCAACTCAATGCGATCTGAGTTAGGTAACTTTTGTCGCATGCATCCCTTTATTCCTCTTCCACGCAGTTTCTTGGAGCTTCCTGTAGTGACCAGTATCTCTGCTACTCGTAGCCTCCCATCCCAGTGCTACGCAGGAACTGGACATGAGCCTGTAGTCGGTTTTTCTCAGTTAACTCATGTTACATTCTCTTTTTAGCTACTGGTGGTGGTCATTCATTTTAGTCATGGATGTATTGTATTGGCTTACTACTTATTAGCAATGCCTTAATTCTTAACAAGGAGTGACAAAACTAACTTCAGGAAACACAGAGGCTGGTGGAGAATGTTCCTGGCAAAATAGGATCTCTATGTTTCCATCAAAAAACAGTGCAGAGGAAGTTGCCAATTTTGGTGCCAATTGCAGCCAACCTTAATCTAGTGAATTGCCCTCTTCTGTGTAATTCAGCATTTACACCACTGAAAAACTCGATCAGTTTTTTTGGTCTGTTATCACCCTTGTCAGGAATTTTTTCCCATTTAACCCAAAGGAGATCTCATTTCAAAAGAACATTTATGTGTTGTATTTTCTTCTTGGAGGAGATATTTTCCCTGTCTTCATGGTGATTTGCAAGTTTTGCATTTAAAAATGAGTACTAGCACTTGACAGATTTGTGGACACAGACACAGATTTGCTGAACACACGGTTATCCATTCTAATCTACACTTTAAACCATGATGCCTGTGATCCAGGCTAAACGTTGTTACTGGTGGGAAAGGATACCTTGTACAGATATATCTGAAACATGAAGATATTTCACTAATAATCTTTATAGTCACTTTCAATTATACTAGTCTGTTCTAAGATATACTAGGCATTTTTCTTACTCTGAGTTCCTATTTATTATAAAGCTTAGTAAAGAGTAGGGCAAAAGTAGGTTTCCAGTTGTTTGTATAAATTAATACAATTAATAAATACTAATATAAGAATAAACTTTGTTTTGCATACTCACAACTGTAAACTTTTGCTCCCCCTGTATATGTTTCTGTACATATAAGCTAAAGTAGTTTTTGTGGCAATTATAACTAAAATTAACATATTTGGGGATTATTTAGGAAATCCAGAACATTTTTTAAAATTTATTTTCATTTTTTATTTATTTTTAAAAAATATATTTTTTTATTTATCTTTAGAGGGAAGGGAAGGAGAGAGGAAGAGAAACATCAATGTATGGTTGCTTCTTGTGCATCCCCTGCTGGGAACTGGCCCCTGCCAGGAACTGGCCTGCAACCCAGGAATGTGCCCTGACTAGGAATCGAACCATGATTGTCTGGTTCACAGGCCCATGCTCAATCCACTGAGCTACACCAGCCAGGGTTTTTTTAATTTATTTTTAGAGTGAGAGGAAGGGAGGGAGAAAGAGAGGGAGAAAAACATCATTGTGTGGTTGCTTCTCACATGTCCCCTACTGGGGACCTGGCCTGCAACCCAGTCATGTGCCCTGACTGGGAATCTAACCGGCAGCCCTTCAGTTTGCAGGCCTGTATTCAATCCACTGAGCCACACTAGCTAGGGCAGAATCCAGAACATTTAAAAAAACAAAGTTTAGTTGTGGCTTAGAAAAAGAAAAATAGCTCTCCTTTGTATTTGCTTCTACTGTGGAATGGGCTTTCTTCAGCCATAAATTTCTTAGGATTAAAGCTTGAAAATATGTGATAAGATTGTTTTTCTAGCATCAGTTATTTATTGTATAAGTGGTTATCTCTGTAATTACATAAACACAAACTTTGTGTGTTCTTGCCTGAAGTTGAGGGCAAAGTGGGGAGGGAACAAAAATCTTTATAAATATTAGCTACCAAATAATATGTTAAAGGAAAAATCCAAAATCCAATTAATATTCAAAGTAGAATCAGTGTGTTTTACTTTTCAATCTACTTATGTTCTCAATAGTAAAGTATTTAATTAAGACATTCTACTATAATTAGAGACTTATCATGCACCAGAAATAAAAAAAGTCCAGGTTTAGGTTTTGAAATATAAGTGTTTTTCCTATACTGTTACTTTTCAATAAAGGATGGATTTCTTACATGAATTTAACAGCTTTGATTTGGGTAGATGAGTCACTGGGTGTGCACAAATTAAAATCTTTGCTTTCTGATATAGTTACGATTAGTACAGAAAATGCTATAGTATTCAAGAGTGTTTTCTAAAAAGCTTATAGTTTTATTAAGAATATCAAGAAGCCAAGGGCTCTGGATAGTCCATAAATCTCAGGAAAAACATAGCCCAATTTTGGTCAAAAGTAAAGACAAACAAGAAGAGTAGAAATGAAAGTTATATTATTTTGCCTAATTAGGATCTCTGTAATGATATATATATCACTGACAATTATTTAGAGAGGAGTGAGTTCTTAATATTATTTGGAGAATCGAAATAATATAAACTGGGTAATATTCTTACTGCTTATTTATTTATTTATTTATTTATCCTTACCTGAGTATAGATTTTTTGATTTTTAAAGAGAGAGGAAGGGAGAGACAGAGAGAGAAGCACCGACTGATTTCCTCCCATATTTGCTCTGATTGGAGACCGAACGCTCAATCTAGGTATATGTTCCGACCAGCAATTGAACCCACAACCTTGTGGTGTATGGAACAGCTTTCCAACCAGCGAAGCCACTCAGCCAGGGATGCTTGTTTCTGTTTTTATTAAGAAGGTATTCAACCAGAAATTTGGAAGGCTATCTAGTAATCATTGTCTTAATTTTATATAAATATGTTTTAAATAAATATTTGAATTATAAAGTCCAAGACTGAAAGTTATATCCAATTCAGAAGAAGACTTTTTTAACATTCACTGTGCATTAAGTACTTAAAATAAAAAATAAATAATATTTGGTCGATTCCCTTAAGAACTTAATAATCTCAAGACCAGAACTGAAACAAATAGATATTTTAACAGTTATTTTGTGGCCTAAATTGGACAATAAGATACAGAGAAGATCCTTACTTGGCCTTTATAGCTATGTGATTTTACATAAATTGCTTAAATTTTTGTTCCTTGTCTCTAAAATTAGGATGATAATAACAGTATCTACCTCATAGGGTTGTCATGCAGGTTACACTGGCTAATACATTTAAAGTACAAATAGGTGCTTGGTATACAAAAATCAGTCCATAATGTTCTTCTAAATAATGTTTTATATAAAACAGCATAGTGCCAGGCACTTAGGAAGCACTCAATAAATATTAGCTAGTATTACTGTTCATTACTAAAAGAATTTGGATTCTGTGTTAAGAATTGAAATCAAGATCTCCCCTTTAGTTAAATCTACCAGATAAATTCTAGCAAATAATTATTTGGCTTATGAAGCAGCCATTATATGTGAATATGATTTTACCATGAGAAATGAGACTCCCATAAGAAGTCTTGGTTTACTGATCTGCCATGGTAAATGATCCCATGTATGGAATATAAATATGACCAAAAAACAATGAGGAGTTTTTTTAAGAGGATTTAAAAATGGAAGTTATGGGAAATGTATAGTTATACAAATACTAGTTGTAATATTCAAACATCTCACATGGAGAATGGAGAAGGGTAAGCAAGAACAGGTGAGAGATGGTGGGTTCTTCACAGAAGCTTTGTTGTGAATCCCACACTTAATCAGAAGCTTTCCCGCGCCTCAAGCCTAGTGAAAGAGGGCGATGTCAGACTTTCACCTGAATAATTATAAAGTGCATGAGAGAACTGACCAGATGCCGATGAATAAGGGAAGAAGTTATTGCTTTTTGGGGAGAGTCCTACATTAGTCAATTGAAAGCATGCCTACAAGTTACCCACAGACGAGATCAGATGAGGTACAAGAGAGATCCCAGTGGAGCTGTTGTAGTGACTGGGGCTCAGCAGGGGGTGTGGAAGATTACTGGGGACTGTTAAAGTCAGCAATGAGTTAAGGGAGAGGATAGCACCTCATCCATCAGAGTAACTACAGGTGAATATGGCCCATCAGCATTTATGTTTAGTTGGCCAGGTGACATCCTTCCTCCTCCCCATCTCCTTCCCCACTGCCTTTGAACTTTGAAGAGGTTAAAAAACCAGAGGAGAGGAAAGCTAAAGAACAAGGTAACTGAGAATGAAAGAAGCAGCAGACTTCACTTCCTCCTCTGCAGCAGGCATCAAGACAAATAGGAGGGGAGGTACTTGTGACTAAGAATAGTTGATCAGTTTCACATCATCTGCAACCGGACATTCTAACTCTGAAAGGAAACTACCTGCAACTCAAATTGAGCAAAGGTCATTTGTTACTTCAGAGTGATGAGAGAAATCACGGGATATTTCACATGATTTCATGTGTTTTCATCTAGGCATACAAGAGGTAAACTAGCCCACTGCACATTGTTCAAACACTTCCAAAGCAACGGTTTATTTCTAATCACACGTCACAAATTATGGCTGTTCAGTTTATTACTTACGTTAACTTCAGAGATAAATAAACTAGAAAAAACATCATTGCTCTGTTTCTGTGGCAGGCCTTCATAAATTCTTCTCTTCTAATGAAACTGAAGAATCATCTCATAAAATAGGAAGTATTTTTTTTAATTTCATAATTTAAAAACTAAATTTCAAAGGTTTTCTGTAGTGAGAAGTTTTCTACAGTGCAACGGAGCAGGTCTTGCTCTGTCCTCTTAGTCACTTGTCCTCCTGGAAGCCTGTTCTTTTGAGCCCAAGAACCAACAGAATGATTTCCTAAAAGGAAGATTTCTAATACCTTTCTTGGGCAAGAAGCATTTTTATTCAATGAAAACTCAAATATCTACTTTGTGCAAGGACATGTGTTAAGACCCAGAGATTCAGCAGAAAACAAGAAACTCAGCATCTAGTCACCTGCCCTCCTGGAATTCAGAGTCTCATTAAGGAGAAAAGAAATGAAATAAATTTGGTAGATAAACAAGTTAGTGTCAACTAACGTTCAGGACAAAGATCAAACTAAATCCTGAGTGATAGGATTAGAGAGCAACTTTGCAAAGGGAATGAACAAATTACAGAGAGAAAAGTTCTACAAGCAAAAAACCAAAACGAGTGCAGCCCAATTATGGACATCAGTGGCGTTTTGAGTGTGTGACCACAAGGTTCAAGGGCACATCCAACAGAAGAGCAACAGGCCAAGGTAACACAGCTCACAGAGTCACAGAACACACACGGCTCACAGAAGCAGGCAAGGTAGAATGAATGGAAAACAAAAGAACGGCAGAAGACTAAAGCCTTGAAAGGAAAAGGGGAAACCAAAGCATCACGTCTAGTAATAATAGTAATTGTGGGGTATTGAGTTACATTCAGGGAGAATTAAAAGGCTTCCTCTGTCAGGACTGACGACATGTACAGAACTAGGGCATTCTAGCCAGAATAAACAGGGTGTAGGAGAGCAAAAGTTGGGACAAAATGATGACTGGCATAAACCTAGTCCGTTCAGACTTGTACGTTCTATTTAACATGGGAGAAGCTTAAAATTAAATTCACAATTGTGTATTTGTGATTTTACCCTTAGTGAAAGCAGATCGAGTAATTCAATTGTCTAAGAATGAATATAGTTTTAGATATGGTGAGCTCAGAAAAATACTTTGTTTAATGTCTAAACTTACAATCCCCAAATTGGTATTATCTGTAGTCAAAATATCTTACAGTCAGGTGGAACCTAAAGTCCCAAGCAGTGCCAAACCTAAAACTACATTTGTCTCAAGCAATACTGACACCACTGATTTTGCCTCCTTGCTTTTGTCTATGTGGAAGAGAGGAAGGAAATACCTCCTAGCTGTGTTAATAGACAGCCATGCCCACCATACAAGGAAGACCTTGAGAAAAGATGGACACTCTTCACAAAAAGTAAGATGCATGTAGAAACAGAAATTCTAGGTAGACTTCGTAATTTCTCACTGTGAATTGGTAGGTATGATTTTTTCTTAAACTTCAGTCCCTCCTCATTTGTGAAGAGAGATAATAAAATTCATCTGCATATCTTAGACTCCATTCCACCAGAATCCGAACACAAGAGAATCACTAGAATGAAAGCAATTCAGTTCAGAGGTGATCCCGGGAAGACTGGTCAGGAATGGGGTGATGAGACAGGAAAAGGGATGAGGCCATGAAACTTTGTTATGGGACAGGTGACTGCTGTGAGCACCTGAGGAACTGCAGGAAATCATTTGGAATGTGTGCTGAGTTGCTCTGTTGAAGGGTAAGAAAACAGAGATATTTATCCACCAATTCCTGTCAGTCATTGAGAACTATTTCCAGAGATATGACTTGCCTACCACTTGCAGCCTGTCCTATGTACCCCTCAGAAAGTTCCGAGAGCCCAAGAAAACCTTCAGGCAAAGATTCATGGAAGGCTGCAATGAAAGCTCTCAGGAAAGGTGAACCCCAAGGGAAATAGGACACTAAGCAGTGTCTGTCACGCCTACCTATTAAGATCAAATACACTACTCTACATTAAAATCTTACGGAAACCATAAACTACCATATAAATTGGTATCAAGCCAATAATAAATTGAAGTAAGTTCCATCATTTACTATAAATATAGCTCTGGCCAGCATCAGAATTTGAATAATAACAGAAATATATAGTTCGAATTGGTAGACTTGATACTTTTGAATGCTGGCATGCCCTTGACACATCACTTCTCTAAGCTTAATGGACTTTGCCTGTGTAATGGGGGTGATCCTAGCTTCCTTAAAGATGAGCATGTCGAATGAGATGGAGGAGGATAATGCGCTAATGGTGGATTTTCAATCAATGTTAATTCTCATCCTTCTATCTCCCCTTTTGATTTAAATATGATGTTTACCAGACATAAAAAATAACTTTATATAGCACTCCAGCCAATTAAATACAAGTTGAAGCCACTAAAAATACAAATAACATTCATTTGGCATTACCTATGAATGCCTGCTGTGTGACAGTCACTGGCACAGACCCTGTGCTTAAGGCAGTAAACAAAAGCCCAATATCCCCATCCTCAAAATACTGTAGAAAAATGAAAAATAAAAGATACAAAGAGGACCATTTGATATATAACTGTCTATTCACTGATCATCATTATTTGCATACCATTGCTATTTGAATATCATCATTATTTAAATACCATTAATATGACTTTCAATATTGCTACAATGGTTGTCATCACAGCAGTCTGATGTTTCAATATTGTAGAACACATTGCTGATTAAAAAAAAGAAAATAAAACCCAAAAGTTAATGTACAAAAATCAGCGTAGAATAATCTACAAATTATCCCATTTGCAATGGATCATACACAATACAACTACATGATGTGTATGGTCCATTACCACTATATGATTCGGGGCCATCACCTATTATGGTTTTTTGGTAAAATCTAAAAATTATGAGGAGATGAACAAAGATATCTCCCTGGCCCTTCCCAACTCCATAAAATTTCATGAAGTTTATCTTGTACTTTAAATGGTAAGTTTAAGAAGAATACAAATGTAGATGTAAACAACTAACTTCCCTTGAATACACTTTAAAAAAAGACTTCACACTAAATGAAAGGCTAATGCTGCCAGGACCAGGTTGATCCAAGTTGTTACTTTAGGATGGCTGCCTAGTCAGCAGGAAGCAATTTGGTCCTTTCTGCAATACCACCAGAGCCAACACTCCGTGCTCGTGTGTTGAAAGATAAGTATGCTTACTGTAGAAAAAGTGACTAAACTTGAAAAATAATCCTCATCTAAGTAGCATAGTGCATTAAAAAGTAATTATAAGGCACTTGGGAAACTCATTCTACTATATATCAATGTTGTAACGCACATCAACTCCTAAAAAACACTTCGAGAAGAAAACCGTGTGCAACCCAAATGGAGCATGGCACAGGCTGATATGTGAGCAGTGAGTTGGGAACTGACCCATCACCAGGGTTACTCAAATGTTTGGAGTAAAATTGCAATGGTTTTGCTTACTTTATTTTTGAATAGTTGCTCAGTAATTTGTTACTTTGTTTCCATCAGGAAAACATTACACAAATGAATTAAGGACATGACTACCTTTGCATTAATTCTTTCAATGATTTAAAAAAAAAATCAACGCTTCTTTAAGTACAGTTCATGGGCAAGCCAGCTGTTTACATTTTACCTGTTTCTCTTATTTACATTCATCTACACACTTTCACAGCTTGAATTTTTAGCCAAAATAAATTTACGTGTTACTTAAAATAAGATGCAATTGACACTCATATTTAATGACAGCAATATAAATTTAAAACTCTAAGAGTTTGTCACTTATATATTTCAAAGTCTACTGTCTCTATTCCCTAAAGAGGAAGAAAAAATACACGGCCAGTGTTGAGCATACCCTTTTCAAATCCCTTGCTAGATCTCAAAGGAATATTAGGGTACACTAACATAAGTGTCAAGGAGAAGGTAATGATGGATGGTGGATTAAACAAACACTACTTGAGTGTCAGTAATGATTCCCTCCCCCCACCCCACAAAGAAACTGTATATCTCAAAGAATGCTTTGAAGGGTGGTAGTAACTTGTTACAAGCTAGGTCTCAGATTTAATAAGCTTCATTTTCAAATCCTTCTTATTTTTTTAAAGAAAATCAAGGGAACAAGCCTTTCTCTTTTGGTAAGTTTCTTAGAAGCTCAAATTTAAGTGGCAATTTCAAAGACCCCATGTTTTTTAAAAATAATTTAGGATAAAAATATCACACCCAATTTAAAGACATACAATTGGCTTCATGTCAGGTTACATGCTGATTTTAGAGCCATTCGCTGAAGTCTAAAGCTTGAAATAGACTTGCTCCATCAAATGGATACTAGTCCTTTACGATCTGACTACTATAGATGTTACACTTTTAAATCCATTAATAGTGGCTTTTGGAAAATAAGCTATGCAAACTTGCACCTGTCCACAATTTTCCTCCAAATTTTGAGTTGCACCAAGCTCCTCGTGGTATCTCTACTATGAGCATTTCAGTGGTAGGCTTCCTGCTGGTCCCCAGAGCACAGGGGGTACTGCCATGTGAAGGGAGGACAGTCAGCTATAGTGATCCCCACAGACATTGCTCATGACCCACTCTAAAAATAAGATGCTAAGCTCCATACTCTTCCCAATACAAAAAAGAGCACTTGCCAATAATGGGAGACCAGTTGCAGAAAAAGGTGGTAGTGAAATCAAGAGCCGAGTCAATTTCTGAATTATTCACCCATTCATCAAGCTCTTTTGACCTCTTTCCATGTACCAAGAGCCATGCTGAACGTCGGGCAAGTCAGAAAAGGGAGTAAGTCGTGGCTATCCTCCGCTTCATGACTGCTAGATTAGAGATGATGGAGAATGAGCCCTTTGCACACTGAGTACTTTCATGAAGAAGTGATTCTACATTATAAGCACAAGGTCAGTGGTAGAGCAAATAGAAAAGCATAAATGTTGAGCTACCCAAACAGGAAACACAGAATTTTTAAATATGTACCAACTTCCACAGTATGTCACAAAGGAATTCCAACCGACACAGTCTAGTGTTAGACCAAGACTGAGAGATTGCCAGCTATACCAGGGCTTTTGCCTTCAGTTGCTTCAGTTGCCTTCAGTTGCTGGGTGGTCCTGGTGACTATGGATTTACCTGTCTTTCTGTGTAGTGACTTCAGCACATCTATCATTTTGGATTAGAACTTCTGTATTTTTTAGATATGCCCAAAGAAGGATAAAAAAGGAAGGTATATTTAAACCAATAAGTAATTGCTAATAATGGAGACATTTATTTACTAATATTTATAATTCAGTAAATCATTAATGATTAGCACTTACTATATTTCCATACCATAGATCATTTATTTATTTATTCAGTAAAGCATTTTAATGAATTTATTTATTCATTAAAACTTTCATTAATGTTCAATCCACATTTATTGAGAGTCGGTTACATTTTAGGCAACACAATAGTTGGTATCTGTTGCCCCAAAATCCAACTTCCACTATTATACTCTTATATTATTGAATATATGAGTTTGTTTATATGATTGTGTATTCTTTAAGAACTATTAATAAGTTTGTTTTATTTATAAACCCAGGAACTAATATAGTGAGCTGAATATTATTAATATATTATATTATTTTAAATATTCTGTTTCTAACATCTATGTTTCAAAGTTTGTCACTGGTTTATTTTTTATATAAAATAAAATAAATTCAATGCTTTTTGTATGATAATATCACCTCATTTAAATTCAGTTTTTTTTGAATGCGAGATAATAGTTTGGAGTAAGTAGCATTAGCAACAGTCATTTGAGTCATTTCAATACACAGTAGATGCAGAAATCAAATAATAGAGATGAACGGGAGCTTGAGAAGTAAAATTACTCTTCTAGTAAGTCTGATTATGAGAAGGAGAAGAATGGACTATGTCTGGGAAAACAGCAACTGGTAAGAGTGGGAAAGAAGAATCAGAAGAAAGATGGGAGTTGGGCAACCATATTAGGAGTGTTATTGACCTCTCACCACAGTAAGGTCATTTACATCTATTAGATTGGCATTGTAAAACATCTGTGCTGACCCTTGACCTCCCTATCTCTATCTTATCCTCAAGGCTCAGTTACTCAGTGAAACAATAGCAAATAAGACCATTTCAATTTCAGTTCTGCTAGTGATTCCATCATAACCTTCGGGCACATGATCATCATCCATGTCTCCATATTTAACTCTAAAATGTGAATAACAATAGCAAAGTTATAAGGTAACTGTAAGTTTGCAAAAGTGAGAATTTGAGGTCGTGCTAATTAGCATATCGTTTGACACATAGTGGGACCAGAAATTCCTATGCTACCAATGGGACTCTGTTACTTTATGCTGTAAAGGCAGCAACAGACGGTAGGTTGTTAAATTTACTACTAAACTACATAGCTCATTCAGAATGAGGTAGAAACTGTAAACACTCATGTAACTGTAAATGTGTGTAGTCTATGGCATAGAACAATGCTGGCGTGTGATTTAACGCTAGACTACATGCAATCGTCCTCATGTGTAACACCACTGGTAGTTTAGTTTTCTTGACAAAGACATTGGACAAGTTTTCTTTAGGAAGCTTATGTTTCAACAGAATAAAGTTTCTATGAAATTTCTATAGTTTCAAGTATTTGATAAACCCCCAACTAATCTTAGATTAAATCAGTTAAGTATTATTTTGTAACTAATCTTTTTTAGTGGTTTTTAAAATTATGTGCCAGGTATTATGCTGTACCTATACATATATGTACATGTACTCTTTATATATAATCTCATTTTAATGGTCTTAAGGACCATTTAAAGTTGGTACACAAATTATCACCTTGCCCTCTCCCCAACACACACATATACACTTTATACAGAGGAATTTCAAGATTAGAATAGAGAAGTAACAGAACTTTGTCAGACATTTCACTAGCAGCAACGATGAGAAAGTGTTCCATGCAATTTAACAGTTAGGATAAAGGGACTGGGCAAAGGCATTTCATTCATCACATCAGGGAACAGAATTAGTATGTATTCTAGGGATACTTTTGAAAGGTATGTAGCTTTTCACTTCATTGATTTGTTCAATGGTATAAATGAAGAAAATATTGAATATATCCAAAGTGTTAGAGTTATGATGAACTGTCAGGAATTGGTCATACAATGGTTATTGAGTTAGAATACACTTCCTGTTCAATTCCACAAAATTTATAGGAATTTCGTTTTCAAATAAAGAAAATTTTGAGAATAGAAATAGTTTATTTTATTTTTATGTAAGCTACACAATTGACAGAAAATTGAAAATATCTTACAAAGAAGACATCTGGTTTAAAACTTATAATTAATTTTTAGAAGATGTGAAAGTATAGAAACATCTAAGAATCCTATGCTGTTTGTGTTTCTCCATTTGTTCCAGAGTAAGCTCAATGAAATCAAGTAAAAGTTGACATTGGATCACGTATTTCATAAAGAGGAAGTAAATGTTTTAATGCAATTTGACCCAATAATTGTACTCAATAAATTGATATTATTTCTGTTTCACAAGAAACTCTTAGAAGAAAAATTATATGGTCAAGAAGTAATTGCTTTCATTTTTATTTAGCCTTTTATAATTTTTTAAATACTAAATATTTTGTTTTCCAAATAAGAAGAAAATTTAGTCCCCAGTAAAGGATATATTAGTATTAGTTTCATAGAGAGAAGTTAAGCCTCACCTGTGCCAAACTTTCTAACATTTAAAAATGTTGATTTAGTGCTGAAATGAAATCAGATGGAACGCATAGTATAACGAGGTTTTCATTGCTGCCAATTTAATTCCTAAGTCAGAAGCCCCCTGTTAATAGGTGTGATTCTTTCTCTCCCTCTCTTCAATGGCTTCTATTTTATTTATATAATAAAGTAATAAAACTAGTAATATATGTTGGATTAAAAAAAATGTTCATAGCACGTTTGAAAAACACGAAACCACAAGCCTGATTCAAGCAAATGTCAATAAGGAAACGCTTTGTAACAGAACCTCCCCATCCACCAGGGATATTCTTATCAAAAATATATATGAGTCCAAGTCAGCCCAATTAGCTGATGGAAAGAGCCTAAGAATTAGTGTAGGAAAACATTCCTTTACAATCACAAATAGGTCCTCAGAGAGATGACACACAGTGATCGGACTTTTGTCAAGTTCTGTTTATGGACTCTCAGATGTAGAAGGGAGGGGCACAATAAAAAATGAATAAAAAAACCAAAGGGGCTATGCCAAGCCCCGGAATCCTGACTGGTGAGTAGAACACATGGAGAAAAATTAACATTATAAGGAATCATGTAACGTAAGCTAAAAAAGGAACTGACATTCATTTGTGCCAAAAATATATACAAATGCTGTAAGGAACCCTGGACAGAAAGAGACGCGTTAACCACACACATTCCTCAATCCCCAGGGGCACCTGCAGTCTGACATGCTATTTAGAGATGAGGCCTGCCCACGGCTATGCGTCTGCGCTTCTGCTTTAAGTTTCCGTGAAAGTGATAGGAATTTCTTTTATCTTGTCAGTGTCTCCACAATTCTTTGCATTCAACTTTCTTTGCATCTGGCTTGAGAAGATGACATACCAAAGCATTATCGATTTTACTGTGGTTAAAGCAGAAACTGGCATGTTCTTTCCTCTTTCGGGGTTTAAAATTGAGAAGGCTAATGAAACTAGCCTTTGGGGGATGGGATAGTTAGCCTACAACTCAAGTAAAGTTCATGGAAGGGGTGTTCCTTGTTCACAAATTTTATAGTCTCTTCACATCTGTTGTAGATTTCATCAGCCATTGCTGTTTAGAATTCCTAATTTTCTGAAACCAAAAGATTCAAAGGAAAAGCTCAATGAGACTAAATGAAAGAATTCTTTCACTTTTGAAAAACGATATATTGGGAACATTTAGAAAAGATGTGGAAGTGAGAAGTCTTGAATTGAGATAGCATCTAATAAATGAGGACTTTCTTACCAAGACCAGGACATCTTAAGGAAATTTTCCATCTCACTGCAAGCAATGCTTACAAACCTGTTCCCAATTCCTCCCAGTTTTCTCCAACAGGCCCTTATTCTTCGATGCAAATATTTTTTTTCTGACTTCCATAATTCCTTCATCTCACTATAGTCTTCTTCTGCTCAAATAAATACAGATCAGAATAATGCTTCTCAACTTCTTGCTTAATCTGCTCTCTCTATAAAAAGTACACAAACACATTTTAGTTTGTTTTCTTTTCAGTTTCTTTCCCAAAGTCTATAAAGAAACAAACTAGAACTACAAAGAAAAAAGTGTGTGTGTGTATGTGAGAGAAAAAAATGAGAGAGAGAGACCACAGATGAACTTCTGTTGCTTTTTAATAAATATGTGGTTTGATTGAGCTTTCATTCTGATTTATCCCCCTGACTTGAGTTTTAGCATGACCTCTCATAAATCAAATGCTAGTCACATTATTCAGGCAGCAACTTAAAGAACACTGTTCATGTTGCTCAGCCAGACACAATTTTCGATACTTCTTGAACTCTTTTCTTAACAGACTTTGTTTTTTAGAGTAGTTTTATTTTCACAGCAAAATTGAGCAGAAGGAACATAGATTTCCTATATACCCCTGCTCTCACACGTGCATAACCTCCCCCATTATTAACATCCCCCATGAGAGTGGTACATGTGTTACAACTGATGAACCAACATTGACACATCACCACCCAAAGTTCATAGTATTGAACTTTCTAGCGTTCTTCTCAGGGAAAGGGTCCTCAGTGATTCCAAAACCTTCTCTTATCTAGAACTCTGTTGCTCTTCTACACTTTAGCTATCCTTATGATTGCCCTCATAGCCTATAACTTCTTAATCCAAGCTTGCTCTCTCTCATCTTTCATATTAATGTTAATGCCACTTTTTCCATACTATGTTGCACAGAGCGCTAAGGTTATCTGAGATATTCGTAGGTGATTTGTGCAGGCAAGAAGGCAGAGGAGAAATTGCTGATAATATTTGCTTCTCAAATAATTTTGATAAATGTAAAGTAAACACAAAATTTGTATTTTATGATACTCTCTACATTGGAAATGGTGTGCCATATCTGAAAAGCAGAAGCCTTGTGAGTTACCACACTACAATGTATACAACACTGACTGTACTTTGATCCAAAGACTATGTTTTTTCAATTAAATTTACACTGAGGGGCATCACCTATAAAATGATTGCTGTTGTAATTTGTATGTTCACAGAAGCCTATGTTACACAAATTCATGTTCACTGGATCAAATTAAAGAAAGAAGAAAAAGAAAGACTTATAATCTCATCTGTTGGTCAATTTTGAGTGTAGTCACTTGCTACCTTTGCAAAGTTAACCAAGTAACCTCACCATTTCTAGACCTGGCAGCTCAGGCAATATACTGTCATGATGTTGTATCGGTAAAATGAAGGTAAAACTACCAGCACCTACAGGTTTGCTATGATCTAATATTATCAAAGCTTTTAGCATTATTCTTGATACACAGTAAGCTTTCAGTAAATAATATTACTGTTAGCTTTGTGCAGAACAGCATTAGTAAACCAAAAAATTAGAATAGTCCAGTTGATATTTTTATTTTCTAAAAAATTAAGATGGGCCCTGGCTGGTGTAGCTCAGTGGATTGAGTGTGGGCCTGTGAACCACACAATTGCGGTTTGAATCCCAGTCAGGGCACATGCCTGGGTTGCAGACCAATTCCCAGTAAGGGACTTACAAGAGGCAACCATACACTGATATTTCTCTCCTTCTCTCCTTCCCTTTCCCTCTAAAGATAAATTTTAAAAATCTATAAAAAAGTTAAGATGCAAAATGTAACTGGAATTTGAATAACTGCTATAATTCCTCATATTATGATTTTCTAATTCTGAGAACAATTCCTGGTACATAGTAACTACTCAATAAATATCTGTGGAACATTATTTAAGGAAATTCTTAACTCTCTAGTAGAAAACGCTGATGAAAGAAATGAACCATATATGGCTCCCCTTTGCGGCTATTCCCCACAACACTAATAAAATAGTTGGTTCAACAGAGCAGGTAATTTTTAACTGCTAAGTAATTTAATGAGTGGATCAACTAAGCAAATTATATTTTGAAGTATATGTGTTATATAATTCAGCTTGTTTCAGAGAAAAATTTTTTAAATTTATATTTATTTAATTTGTGCTAACACAAAATGAGTTAAATTCTACAAATATAGTTTTTAAAAAGTAACTACAACCTAAACAGGTAAATTGATCTCACTATTTTTCATCATATCTTAGTACAATATTATTTTGCAGAGATAAGGGAGTCCCTCTATACCTGTATAATTTATCCAAAATTAATAATGCTTTTTAAATGATAAGGTATTTAAGTGTCATATGAATTATCACTTAAGCTAGATTTTTAACTTTATTATTTATTTGTTTAATCTATTTAATTTATTTATTTTTAGAGAGAGGGGAAAAGAGGGAGGAAGAAAGGGAAAGAAACATCAATGTGTGTTTTCCTCTCACATGTCCCCAACTGTTGTCCTTGCAACCCAGGCATGTGCCTTGACTGGGAATTGAACCAGCCACCCTTTGGTTTACAGGCCCGCACTCAATCCACTGAGCTACACCAGCCAGAGCTAGATTTATACCTTTAAAGAGTTGATATTTTAATTAAGGTCACATGTATATAATTAGTATAATTCAGTTTCACAGTAGTCTAAAACAGTTGTCTAAATTGTAAACAAGGCAGTTACTGTTCTCTATGACATATTCCTTTTCCTTGGCCCTTTAACTCCTTCACATAGTTTCCCCTCACCTATGTTGTGCGTTTAAATACTTCCATCTGGCCCATGTCAAGGAGACATGAAGCTTACAGGATGCTGAGAGGACACAAAGATGGACTGTGTTAGTGCCAAGAGTTGACCAAAACAGGAATATTGCTACCCTATCAGATGAAAGTGATAATGGCACTAATATTACAACAGTCTTGAGAGAACAGAAGAGATGACAACAAGAAGGGTGCAATATTAATTACCCTGATAAGAAATAACATTGAAATAATGGCCAAGGCATTAACACAGGCTCTCTACATTGACTAATCTTAGAGAAAATAAAATACTAATGGCCATAAGTATTTATGCATGAATATGGAAAGTATTAAATAAAATGCATAAACCTATGGGTAAGGGATTCCCAGCTACGACCAACTGAGGAGATTGGCAAATTCCATCCCCCAAATCAGCTGTAAATCTGAGCAAAAGGATGAAAAACAAACATCTCTAGGCTCTGGATATCAATGTCACACAACAATGAGAAAAGCATTTGTTTGAAGAACTGCTAAAATTCAGATAAGAAGGTTGGGATTCCATGCCTTCCTCACCTGGGGTTGTTCCCATCTTCATTCCCATCTTGGTGGGATAGAGGTTCTGACATGATAGAATTAGGCAAGCCATAAGAACTGGCTACTTTTCTTCTTGTGGTCAAAGAGAACCCAATCGCTTTGAAACAGTAAGCAAAGACCGCATTCAATTACATTATTGGTAGAATTGATCAATTGAAGCAAATATGTTCTTGCCTGAGTCTGTATGCATACAAAGCAGAGACCTAAGAGGACTCAAAATGGCCATGCCATCTTGACCCAAACTGAGGCTGTGTACATGTGCAGAAGAAACAAAAGACTCTGGTGGAATAGAAGCTGGGGCAGATAGTGAATATACTCCTGGGCCACCAGAGAATATACTCCTCTACTCGCACCTAGATGATTCGGTAGAAAAGATATCTCATTGGCTTCACATGCTTGAGTACAACCTCTTTCTAATCATTGACTGACAATTAAGTTATGCAGTTGCAAAGCAAATCTAACAATGCCAGATTTTAAAATAAAAACAATATAAATAAATAAAACAAAACATCAGAGGCCATACACTGTGTGGGAGACAGACTTAGCCAAAACAAGTTACTAAATAAAGAAACCAAACAATGGACAAATAAAACAACAACCACAACTTTTGGGGGAGGGGAGGAATCTGAATTTATAGTTGCTATAATATATTACTTTAAAAGTACAGTTTTGAACCACAACAAAAGATTAAGAGACTTACAAAGAAATAGAAATGCTCACCCATACTGTACAAAAAAAAATCAAGAATAGCAATCCTCTGAGTGTCCCCAGATGTGAGACTTAGCAGACAAAATTTCAAAGCAACTATTATAAGTACATTCAATGAAGTATAAAGTAAACCACGTTTAAAGAATTAAACAATAAACAAAGCCTTTAAAAAGTTAAACAATAAATCAACAAATAAGGGTAAATGCATGGAGAAGAGGCAACTCCCATCTTTGGAGGGACTCGGAGTGCCCAGAGAGCTGCCTTTGTGAAGAGCGGGCAGTAATTCCTTTAAATTCCCTTCCTTAGTTTTCCTTAGTTAAACTACCAATAGATCAGTAGTTTCTTAGAGTTGGGTGTAGGAACAAGGATTAATTATATGGAGAAAGGCGTAGAGAATAGAACTTTTCAAGGCAATGGGAAGGTTCTAAAACTGGACTGTTGTGATGGTCCTAGCACTTTATGAATTTATTAAAAATCATTGAATTGCATGGTGTGGAAATTTTATCTAAGTAAAACTGTTTATTCTACATTACCTTTTTAGTCCCTTTATTACCCTCCCTGCCAGCAGTCACCACCTTATTGTCCATGTCCAGAAGTCCTTTTTCCTTTTTGCTCAATCACTTCACCCTCTAAACGTCTTCCCCACACTAGCTGTCATCCTGCTCTCCATCTATAATATAAGTCTATCCCCATTTTCCTTGTTAGTTCAGTTTGTTCATTAGATTCCACATATAAGTGAAATCATATGATATTTGTCTTTCTCTGACTGGCTTATTTCACTCAGCATAATATTCTCCAGGCCCATCCATACTGTTGCAAAAGCTAAAATTTTCTTCTTTTTTAAAGCTGAGTAATATGCTAAGGAAGTAAAACTATTTTAAAATGTGTGTTGACTTTCATATTTCTTGACTCCCCAATCTTCTCTTTTTATATTTTATTTTCAGAGAATCTATTATTTTACAACAATCTATAAATTATTATAAAAACTGAATCCTGCTTAATGCCATTAAAATACAAAAGAATTGCAATGCTTACTGATATTACTCCTCTTGACAAGTTCTTTTCATATTTTCATACTCCAGGTTCTTAAATAATCTAACAAATAACTAAGAACTTTTTAAAAGGATTATTTTAAGATTATAGCAAAACAGCCATGTATAAAACTGCTATTTTAATGCTCTTGGCTTCTCATCTACACATTTGGGATTTGGTTTCCTATTCCTATCTCCAGATTCACCCACTTCAATTCTATTCATAGGCCAGAGTCCCTTTTATGAACATAAATGCAGTTACATCAAAAACTTCTCCACAGTTGGTTAATAATCCCCTGTTGCCTATAGCAAGTTTCTCTCTCTCTCTCTCTCTCTCTCTCTCTCTGTCACACACACACACACACACAACTTAGAGTCCACAGACTCCAGACAGCTTTATAGATTTAAACCAGGGTCTCCATAATCCCTGAAATTATGTATAAAATGTTTATGTAGGCATAGTGTACAAATTTGAGGGGAGAGATTCTAGGTGCATCAGATTCTAAAAGAGGCTAGTTCCCTGAAAAGGTTAAGATCATCGTCCTTCTGTATAAAGTCCCTGTTCCCTTGACTGACATGTCGGCTACCTATAAACTGAACCCAGCCTCTTTCCAACACCAACTTCCCTACCCCTTTTTTCAACGTAGGCTCCAAGAAATAGGTACCACTTGTAAGGCTCTAAACATGCCCTTCTATCATTCTCCTTCTGCCTTCCTGGTCCCCAATCTCTTAAACTGGTAAGCGTTTATTCACACTTAAGACCATTGTTTATAAACTCTGTCTTTAACAGGTTTGCACGATCCTCTTAGAAAAAGCTCTTTGCGCTCTCCCTTCCTATTGTCAGTAAACTATGAATGTGTTGTCAGTAAACTTCACATGTACTGCACTTTATTGTTTATGAATGGTTCTAGAATAGGAGCTGGCAAAGAGGGAAAAACTCAGGTAGGCCTACTTTCCAGCCAAATGCTTCTTTTCAGAAGCACATTCAAATGAATTATGAATGTATTATACACAAGTGAACTCAGAGGCTCTCTTGGTCAAAATATTTTTCTGTTATCAATTTATAAAGAAACAGATATATATTTTTAAGAGCAAGTAAAAATTTTGTTGGGTTATAGTGGGCAGAAAAATGGCTCCCCCAAAATGCCTGTGTCCTCATCCTGGGAACCTGTGAATATATTCTGTTAAATGGCATGGGGGAAATTAAGTGGTAAATAAAACTGAGATTGCTAATCAGTTGACCTTTCAAGAGGGGTTTACTCTGGATTACTTAGGTAGGCCCAGTGTCTTCACATGGGTCTTCAGATGGAGAAGAGGAAGACCAAGAATCAGAGTCAGAGAGATGGCCTTGTGGGGAAAGCTCAGCTGGCCATTGCTGGCTTTGAATATGGAGGAACTGGTCGTGAGTCAAAAATACAGACAGCCTCTAGAAGCTGGAAAGGGCAAAAAAAAGAGATTTTTCTCCCAAAGCCTCCAGAAAATGACACAACCCTACGGGCACCTTGGTTTTAGCTCAGTGAGAGCCATTTCAGGCTTCCGGCTGTCAGGTTGTTGTTTTAAGCCACTAAATGTGTGGTAATTTGCTACAACAGGAAAAGGAAACTAATGCATGGGATTTCTATTTCCAGTCATTAAAACAGCCCTGTTATTAGTTCAATTGTGTCCTCCCAAGAGAGATGTTCAAGTCCTAAATCCCAGTACCTGAGAATGTGACCATATTTGGAAATAAGTTTCACTGCCGATGTAATTAGTTAAGGTGACATACTAGACGCAGGTGGACTTTTATTTCAATGTGACCAGTATTCTTATAAGAGAGAAGGGACAAAAAGAAGGCAGCCATGGAACAACAGAGGTAGAGATTGGAATGACACATCCACAAATAAAGGAACTACGAGAATTCAGAATTCGTGGGAAACACCAGAGCTGGAAGAGGCAAGGGAGAATTTTCCTCTACGGGCCTTAGAGGGAGTACAGCCCGGACGACATCTTAATTTTGGACTTTTAGCCTCCAGAATTGTGAGGCAAGTTTCTGTTTGTTAAGCCACCTAGTTTGTGGTTTGCTTCAGCAGCCCCAAGGATGGTAATGCAAGCCCCTCGTGCCTGAATTCTAATTTCAGAGTGTTGCTGTGTACTAATCACACTTCTCTTTAAAGATATCTCATGATCACTTTTGAAAAGTGAATTTAATGTAATCTTCAGGTTGTTGTAGCACCACTACATTTAGCACAGTGCAGATTTGACACCCAAAATGTTGAGTTGGGGCCAAAGAGTAAACAATCGGACTCAGACAGCTGACTCTACTCATGTGTCAAACAATTGTCTGCTGTAAGCCCCACAACGAAGCACCAGAGGAAACCCAAAACACAAGGAAATAGGTGAAACCTTCTATTTTTACACTTGTGAGCTTTGTTTTAGTGAAAAAATAGTAAGTTTTGGTTTGGATGAGAGGTAGCAGTATTAATGCATTTCATCAAATTTGAAAATAACAATGTCTGGCAGCTTAAGTGCAAAATAAAAATTATTTTCTTAAAAAATTCCAAAATTTTTATGGTAAAAATGGTTTTATAATTATTTTTTAATATTACTGTTTAATTTAAAGTTGATTAAATAACAATATCAGCAATGTAATAAGACTGTCTCCCTAAAAATACTATAACCCCAGTGTCTCCTCTAAATGTAAATAGCATTTATTTTATACTTTTTGCTTAGTAATTAGTCATCACTTTCTTTGTTAAATCTTCTGTGTTGAACTCTTGTTTTTGTATTATGAAAATTTGTGTCCCTAAATTAAAGGCATCATGAAGAAAGTGAATGAGTCCCAAAATCTGTGTTATTCCCACGTTACCTACCCAAACACTCCATACAGAAATACACACCATGTCTGAAATTAACAATAAAATATTCACTTTTTGTAGTGGCAAATTGTTCCGAAAAGAACGTCTAAGAAAAAAATAAAACTATAAAATGATAAGAATAAGTTCAGTTTTGTTCCATCTTAAGTATATAAAATCAAAATTAAAGAGGCAATTTTGCTTTTCTTAGTTTTATAATTAACCTAAACTCTTTAGTTGGAAATACTCCTTTTAAGAAATGTATGGGCACAGAAAACTGTACTTGAACAATAATTCAATTAAAAAATTAAATAATAAAAAAAAGAAATGTATGGGCAAATGCTTTGGGAAAAAAAAGCCTTGAATTTATTAGGAAATGTTGATGGATTATACTAGATGAAAGCCCTAGCTGATGTAATAAAACAGTGCTAACTGTCTTGGTGAATCAGACTTAAATATGTACATCAATCTCTGTTAGTGATTATTTATTTTACTATTCTATGGCATATTTGTTTGCTCATAATGTGTTTTTCATGTACATTTGCCAAGATTTAAACTACAGTACCACATCAAAACTCAGTTAACATTAATTGTATGACATGACAATTAAAAAAATTATAGATGTGATCGAGACGTTTTTAAACATATCCAAATATGTGGTATCTTAAAACTATTCTTAAAAATCAGTATTTTCAACGTTTTTTTTCTGATTCTTTTAAATATTTTACTTATTTATTTTTAGAGAGAAGGGAAGGGAAGGAGAAAGAGAGGGAGAGAAACATCAATGTGAGGTTGCCTCTCACACGCCCCCAACAAAGGATCTGGCCTGCAACCCAGGCATGTGCCCTGATTAGAAATAGAATGGGCAACCTTTTGGTTTGCAGGACAGTGCCCAACCCACTGAACTACACTGGTCAGGGTTTTTTGTTTTTGTTTTTTGTTTTTTTTTGTTTTTTTGCTGATTATTAAAACCAGATTCTTTCTGGAAACTTTGCAAAGTAAGTCAACCAAATTTTTCAGCAAATGTTGAAGTAATATTGACTACTTAATTTTTTTTCAAATAAGAAACTATTCCCATACTGCATTATTAGCCTGCTAGAGCTACCATAACTAACAAAGCAGCATGGATGGAATGGATTAAACCAGCAGTCCCCAACATTTTGGCACCAGGGACCAGTTTCATGGGAGACAATTTTTCCACGGACCAGAGTAGAGGGAGTGGCTTTATAAACCTGCCACCAGATGCAGCTTCATTGTCACTTGCCACTCACTGATAGGGTTTTGCTGTGAGTCCACAAGCAACTTATTTATTGTGGTTTCTTTGCAGTTAAACCTCTGCTGATGATGATCTATGTTTGCAGCTGCTCCTCCGTGCCAGTAGCACCACCGCCTCAGCTCCGGCTCAGACCATCAGGCATTGGATCCTCATAGGGACTGGGTAACCTAGATCCCCCCACAAGCACAGTTCACAGTAGGGTTCCTGCTCCTGTGAGAATCTAACGTGCAGCTAATCTGGCAGGAGGCAGAGCTCAGGCAGTAATGAGAGCAATGGGGAGCAGCTGTAAATACAGACGAAGCTTCCTTTGCCCTCAGCTCACCTCCTGCTGTGTGGCCTGATTCCTAACAGACCACAGACCCATAATGGTCCTGTGGCCCAGGGGTTGGGGACCCCTGGATTAAACAATAGGAATTTATTTTCTTATAGTTTCAGAGAATACAAGCCTGAGGTCAAGGTGTCAATAGATTTGCTTTCTTATGTGAAAAAAATCTGTGAGGGAAGAATCTTTTCCAGGTGTCTGTACTTGGCTAATAGGTGGCCATCTTCTCCCCATGTCTTTACATTGTTTTCCCTATATGTATGTCTGTCCGATTTTTTCTTCTTGTAAGGCTAGCAGTCAAATTAAGTTAGGCTCCATCCTAATGACCTAATTCTTAACATGATCGCCTCTTCAAAGAACCTACATCCAAACATGGTCACATTCTGAGGTATAGAGGGTTAGAAATTCAACCCTCTGGCAAAGTGACCAAGTCCAAGCCTCTAGCTGAATCCAAGAAGAACAAAAAGAAAGATAAGACACAGGAGAAGATGCTGGACTGAGAGAGGCCACCTTCATGGGACATGAAAAGGACATCAGCAAACAGGAGCAGTTAACTCTTGCATTTATACCTACCATAGGCTTTTTATTCAAAAATTATCCATAGCTTAAGTATGCAATACAATAGGCAGAAACAAAAAGAAAAGAACATTTTTGTAGTAGCATTTTAAAAATGTATACCATAGTACCACTAGGGGCTTATAATAAAGGACTATAATCCTATTTAGGGAGTTGACATAGTACATGATAAATGATAGAAAATTGAGGTAAGGTTTTTTTTGCAATTATGTGATATTTTCCATTTAAAATTTTTTAATATCTTTTCTTTGGCAACAATTTAAATGTTATGACCATGTAAACCACTTCTCTTGTTAGGTCATTTGGGGCGAGGGGAAGTAATTAAGCCCATAACACATACTAAATTTATATGACAGTATGTATGATACCTCTAGTAGTTGTAAGTCCTTTTGACTTCAAAAAAGAATAATTTCTTTATGCCTGATATACAAAGCAGTTTTATTTTTTGAACCTTTAGTTACTTGATTTCTCTTTTTTCCTCCTGAACTAAGATCATTATTATGGAATAATGAAAAGATTTTGATTAAAAGTGAGTACTTAGTTACATGGAACAGATTGACAGATCTCAGAAGGGGGGGGGCCAGAAAGGATTGGCCAAAAAACATACATGCATATATGCATGGACCATGGGCACAGACCACGATGTGGTGAAGGCAGAAGAGGGTAAGCAAGAGCTGGCTGGAAGGGGGCAAAGGTGGGGAAATGGCGAACACTGTAATAGTGTCAGGAAAGAAAGGAAGGAAGGAAGGAAGGAAGGAAGGAAGGAAGGAAGGAAGGAAGGAAGGAAGGAGAGAGAGAGAGAGAAAGAAAGAAAAGAAAAGAAAGAAAGAAAAGAAAGGAAGATTAAAGTAATATTATTTTAGGAAAACAGTACACAAGAAATTTCTATGAAGTTTTTAAATTTTCATACTACATCATCTAGGGTTTTCAGCCTTTGGTATTAACAAAATTGAAAAGAACCCTAAAGTTGAGTCTTAAAATGAACCGTGTCACACTGTAGGGAAAAAGCCAGCATTAGACCAGGCAACTAGAGGTCCAGAGCTGTAACTGCCAGTTTGGAGCTGATTTAGAATGTGACCAATCCCCAATTCCATTTCTTTACACTGACATTGTCAGTCACACCCAAATGGAAGATGCAAGAGCGCCTTATGCTCAGGGATGTCCTGTCTCCTCTGATCATGAGATGTCCAGGCACAGAAATTTCCCAGTTGGTTCTTTTTTTTTCCAATTTTTTAATTTAATTATTTTTCAAGTACAGTTTTCTATTACTCCCATCCCATCCCACTCCCCGTGCTCCCCCCCCCCCATTTCCACTCTTCTCAGTTGTTATCCATGTATCCATTATATATGTTCCTCTAAATCCCTCCCCTATTTCCCCTTAAAGTCCCTCCCCTCTCTTCTCTGGTCACTGTCAGCCTGTTCTCTATTTCAGTGTCTTTGGTTATACTTTGCTTGCTTGTTTGTTTTGTTGTTTAGCTTCCTGTTAAAGGTGAGATCATATGGTATTTGTCCTTCAACACCTGGCTTATTTCACTCAGCATAATGCTTTCCAGTTCCATCCATGATGTTGCAAAAGGTAGGAGCTCCTTCTTTCTTTCTGCAGCATAAAATTCCATTGTGTATATGTACCATAGTTTTTTGATCCATTCATTTACTGACGGGCACCTAGGTTGCTTCCAACTCTTGGCTATTGTAAATTGTGCTGCTATGAACATTGGGGTGCATAGGTTCTTTGGGATTGGTGTTTTAGGGTTCTTAGGATACAATCTTAGCAGTGGAATTGCTGGGTCAAAAGGCAAGTCCAATTTTAGTTTTCTGAGAAAATTCCATACTGCTTTCCATAATGGTTGCCAAGTTGGTTCTTGATCTCCAAGAAATGATTTTTAACCTTAGTTTTTTAATGCTTGGAATTCCTATCAGTCTGTCTGATAAGAAAAATATAGTTCTGAGAAACATAACATTAATTTTTATACCTTGCATAAGATGAATGAGTTTGGCCATAGGTTGTTCTTGTCTGAAAGAAAATCTGACTTGCGTGACAGAAGAGATGACAAGTAGACAGACTCTGAGCATCTGTAAGAGAAGAGACCGAGTAGGAGTAAATAGTGACTGGGGGCGGCTAAAGAGAGGGCTCGAATCACACCCAGAAAAACAGGGTAAAATTCCAAGGATGCCCTTTTTTATTATTTCAAAGTCTATGACAGGAACTAAATACTACTTTAATGTGCATATCGGTGTAAATTTATGTATATAGTATATATTTATTTATTTAAAAAGTCATTCAAAGAAAACAACTCAATTTATATAATAAGGGCTGTACACCAAAGGCAAGAATGAGAGGGCTGTGTTATTTTGTTATACGCATTGATTTCAGAAGATTGGGAGTTGGTAGGGGGAGGGAAAATACTACTTTCTCGCAAGAAATAAACCATGTTCAAAATGAAAACCAGTTAGCCTCATTGAACAATGTTTTTCATTTTCATTCCATCAATGCTCCTTATGACTTTTTAAAAAACTTTCCTAAACATGTTTTTAAACAAAATATTCTGAGCAGTTAACCTAATGCCTATTTGTAGGGCTTGAATAATTTCATGAAATACAACATCCAGCAGAGCCCATCTAACTTTAGCTATTGCTTAGTATCCCTTCACTAAAATTCCAGGACCATTTAATGACCTTCCATGTTTCTTTGGGAGTTTAAATGTGAACGTGAGATGGGAAGACAGCTGAGGAAGGGTGACCATAAAAGACGCGCCAAGCTGAATGCAATGAACCTAATCTTCAGCACAAATGCACACAGCTGTGCCGTTTTCAGGCACAGGGAACCTGTCTATGTGTAATGCAATATTAAAGAAAAACATCCGTGTTCTCTGGAAGAAAGTTCTTCATTTCTTCCTTTGTTTTCTATTTAAAAATCTTAGATCACAAGACACAGGATGCATTTAGAAACACTTCCTCTCTGAATGGATCCCTCAGTCGTGAAAGCCCGAGTGAGAAAAAGAAAAATAACATGATTTCTATTTCTTATTCTAACCGTTACCTTAAGTTGAGTTATTTCTGTGGCATATAATAATTTAAGACAATAATTGCACAATGAGAATATTGACAAGTTTATAGAAACTTTAAATAATTTCTGGAATACCTATATTCTGTATAAATGTAGCTTAAGAAGGTCTATCATCACTTTTTGTTTGACAATGCTGCCCACATAATTTAACATAGCAAATCAAGCTAATTAGTTTTACAAGGTGAAACACAAATTCTTTGAGAATTTTCAGGAGGCCTCTGGGGAATCTCAAAGTGACTCTGAGGTCAAAAGGACTCCATATAGAATTTGATTTGGGGAAAGTTGTCAAAACATCAGAAAGTATGCACATATGCCTAAATAGGATCCCAGATAATTATGAAATAATACCCGTTTCACTAAAGTGACAACAGAAGATTTTAAAGACAAATACATCAGGCCACATAGTTGTGAACAAAACTTAGCTCTTTTAAGACTGAGAGAGCTGGATCTACTGAAGTCGTCAAAGATAGTCGTCGGATAGATACAACATGAAGCATAGTAAATTTATTTGGTAAGGCACAAAATCTTTGCTGTCCAGGCAGATTACTTACTGACTTATCCTAGCAAGAGAGTCTTGGACTCAGGTGGCCACTGCTTTGCCAGTTTTTAAGTGATGGACTCATATGATACGTTGCAGTTTGGGGGCTTTGGACATTCCCATTAGCCACAGATCTATTATTCCTTTTATAAGAAGATGTTTTTGTAGTGGTGGGTGCCCTAATAGCTTTTTTAAAAAGTATAATTGATATATAACATTATATTAGTTTCAGGTATACAACATAACAATTTGACAATTGTATGTATTGTGAAATGATACCACAATAAGTCTAGGTAATATCTGTCTCCATACAACTACAATAGTTTTCTCCTGCACTAAGAACTTTAAAGGTTTACTGTTAGCAACTTTCAAATGTGCATTATAGTATTATTAACCATTGTCACCATACTGTACATGATGTTCACATGATTTAGTTTATAACTGAGTTTGTATCTTTTGACCCTGTTGCCCATTTTGCCCGCACCCAATTCCAGCAACCACCAGTCTGCTTTCTGTATCTATGAACTTGGCTTTGTTTATTTATTTAGATTCCACATGTAAGTGAGATCATAGGGCATTTGCCTTTCTCCCATTTACTTAGCATAACACCCTCTAGTTTCATGTTGTCACAAATGGCAAAATTTCATTAGTTTTATTTTTATGGCTGGATAATATACATTTCCATTGTGTAGAAACATTGTTTCTACATCTTAGCTATTTTAAATAATACTGTGATGAACATGTTGGTGCAATGAACTTATCTTTTCAAGTCAGTGGTTTTGTTTTCTTTGGATAAATGCCCAGAAGAATTGTTGGATCCTGTGGCAGTTCTATGCTTAATTTTTTTATAGGGAACTCCATACTGTTTTCCATAGTGGCTGCACCAATTTATATTTCCTACCAACAGAGCAAAAATATTCCCTTTCTCCACACCCTCACCAACACTTGTTATCTCTTACCCTTTTGATAATAGCCATTCTAACAGATGTGAAATGCTGTCTCATTTCAGCTTTGGTTTGCATTTCCCTGGTGATTAGTGTTGAGCCCGTTTTTATGGACCTGTTTGTTGGCCACCTGTATGTCACCTAAAGGTTTTTAATAGTCTGATTTGTGCTTACTTAGATTTTGAAGTGCCATTGGTCAAAACAGTTCAGATTTTCATCCTAATTTACGGTACTTCCCCAAGTCCCCGAGCTGTTTATGCTGCGGATTTACATGAAGGTTTTTGTAAATTCCCTCCCAGCTGCCATCTTACTTTCTTTGGATTGGGAGTTACCCATCATGTCCCCTTGTTAAAATAACCCTTCCTAATTCAACCAACTGTTTCTGGGAGGTTGTGCACATTCCTGAGACCGGCCAGGATCTCCTAAAGACACTTACACTTTTAAAAAGATCGGCCACAAACCTCGATATTTTGACCCACTAAGTCTCACCGTGAAAATCTGGAGTCTCGCGTACCCCAATTTCCACCCAGAATGACAAGGACAGACAAATTAGAAGGTCTTACCTAATCAGGGGAACTATGTCCGAGAGAAGCTTACCGGAGAGCCGGAGGGCGAGCAGCCCAGGGAGCGGCCCAGGGCCCCGAGGGTTCCGTCCCCGGCGTCTCGGAGCAGGCCCCGCAGTGCTGCGCACCTGTCTCGGTAGTTTGGTCGCCAAAACTGTCAAATGGCAAAACTGAAACAATTTAGTGGTAAGTCTAATGGCCTTTATTCAACAGAAAACGACGTATAGACTGGGGGAGCACGTTGCCTCACAAGCGGGGAGCACTGTCCGAGAAATGTTGGGCAGGAGTGGGGTTTCAAGAATCTTAGAGGAGAAGGGGGAAAGAGCTCGATGGGTTCGCAGGCCGCATTTTCCTGAGTGAGGGCAACTAGCTAAAGCTGAGTGGGAGAACTGGGGTGGGTTTCCACGACAGGTGTATCCTGAAAGTTCAGGCTGACTTAGGTTTGGATTTGACAGGGACCAGGCTCCATTCTGTGGGCTCTGATACACGAATTAACTTTATTCACATTCTAGATGTGGAAAGTGAGGACAGACTGGGGGATACGGAGTAAGGAGAGGCCGGGGGATGCAAAGCTGGTGGGCTGAGGATACACTTCCTTCAGGGAAGATGATGAGCACCCGAGGACTCCACTGCCCTGCTTCCCCCACAACTTCAGCGGTAGAAGAACTCCTTCACTAAGCTTGAGGCAAACCTCAAAGACCTGGCAGGTTCAGTTCCAGACCCACCCCCATCCTCCTCCCGCGATAAAGCAAGCATGGCAATAAAGTGAGTCATTATCTTTTTGCTGATGGTGGGTCTTGCCTTCAATTTGTAAAAAATGCAGCGTTTGTGGCGTGCAATAAAGCAAGGTGCAGTAAAACTAACTGTGTCCATTAGAAATAGGAAATAGGTCTGATGTCACTGATGAGCTATGGGTGATGGGTAAGAGGAAGCAAGGAGAAGAGAGGTGAAATGAACAGAAACAAATGTTTGCCGGTCTGGAGGAAGAGTTTCAGGTATTACTTAGCCTTTTAAAAATAGTGTATCTACACATATTTAAGTCAAGGACTCAAGATTGTTATTATATTTATATAGCATGATGGTTCAAATATAAATTATTCTTGATTGATCGCACTATTTCTTATGTGCTGGTTATTCGTATGTGGGTAGTTACTAGGTTATTATAGAGAACTTCTACATTTAAAACATTTCTCTAAATCATGTAAAGGAATACTCTAAAAAAATAGTGAGTTAAATCACTAATTCTTTTAATAGAATGCTGATACAAAAGCTAAGGTAAAGAATAATATAGGGAGTTTTTAAAAGAAAGAGTAAGATTAGGATTCCTAACGCCTATTTTCAAAATATGACTATTATATAGATATATTATGTCTTCTTTATTTCTGAGTCTAAAGTAGAGTATGGAATCTCTAAAAGAAGTGTTCAAATGTAATAATAACAGAATAATTTAATTATGTTTCCTTAAATATAAGCAACCATTCAGAAATCCTTATAAACTGTGTTGTTTTGTTTTGTACCCACTAGAATTAAATAAGTTTTAAACAAGTTTATAAAATCACATGAATTTCATTTGAAAATATGGTGATTTACCTTTATTTTCTACCCTAAACAACTGATGTTTTATAGTAACTGGTTGTATATGAATTTTCAATGTTAAAAATATACAGACAATTATAGAAATCACCCAAAATCAAATCACAGTTTGCCTAAGCTACTTAGTTAACGAACTGTCCTGATAATAGACTTAAATTTGTACTTCCATTTGGTACTTAGAGCAAGGGTCTCAATTTTATTTCAAAAGAAATGTACATGAATCTATTCCACTGTGGCATTTGCAAATACTCATTACAAAATATAATTTATAAAACCATACTTTCTGCATTTATTTTACAAAAGACAGAAATTTTTGTGTTCTGTCCCATTTATTTGCAATTTTCTGCTAATCTTGGGAAATCCTTCTTTTTAAAAAAAAAACTACAAAAGTTCATGAGTTGTCTCCTCAGTTGTATTCAAGGGGAAAGTAATTCTCTGGAATCTGCATTTGTCTTTTTAAAAGGACAACAGACTTGCCTCAAGTGTGAAATCATAAATTTGGAAGTTAAAAGGCCCCTGGGGTGCAGTCGTCCCGGGGCGAGGAGGCCACTGACGGGGGCAGCAGATGAGAACCCTCAGTACAAACACTGTCATGTGAGTCCACGTGAGACTCACGCAGCGATATTTAATTCTCCTCTTTTATGCTCGTGGTGGTTTGTCTTCTAGAAGAGAAGCAATTGTTATCAGTATGTAACTCAAGTCTCTAGGATGTGATTACATACTTAAGGCATGAAGAATTAGCAATGCTTTCAGGAGTCCCTGTGGACTCGCTCAGGCCCTTGTGACTGATCAAGAGGACTAACTGTCTTGGTTATAATTCCCATATTACATTCCGGAGGAAAGTCATCACTGCACCCTTAGTTTGGAGAGTTATATTATTTATGTCAACAGTGAAGACTTATACTAATACTAACTGGACAACTGTATACAGATGTGTCATCTAAGTTGGTTCGCCCAGGGGGGTAAAAATGTGCCTTTGTCTCACCATTCATCCGGCAACAGCTGACAATTTGGCAGCAATCTATGTTATGCTAAGATCTCTTAACATCCCTCCTTGTATCGTTTCATAGAAGTCTGTCTGAGGAACCCTGTGATAGTAAAAAGCAGGCTAAGTTACCAAAACAATCATCTAGTGTATGTCTATCATTAAAAAGAATTTTGATGATGATATTTCTGGATGCATATGAGAGGACTGGGAGGGGGAAAAGTCAATGCCTGGGTGAAAAGTTTCATATACAATTGAAAGGCTTTGTTTCCATATGTTTAAAATATGTTTCTTTTTTTTTTCCCTCATGCGGGAGGGTATCACAGATTGCCTTTGTCCATTTTCAAACAACTGACATATATTTCAGAGATGGATCACTTAAAGCTCTCCTATTAAGGAAATAAAAATCTGGTAAAACAGTCTAAGAAGCAAGAGAATTAAAAAACTGGATGCCATATATAGCAACTTATAGGCCGCCTTTGCAGTTTTCGTTTTCTCTATTTTCAGGGTCTTCCTTGTGGGAATATCTGTTCATCTGACAGTCAGCATGATGTGTATGTCCTGAGACACTGATTGCTGAATGCTGGTGTGAGCATTCTGTTACTGTGTTTTCCTGCTGATCACACCAATGTTTTAATGTTTCATTGTTTCCAAATGTGCTTTCTTCATTCTTGGTGTATATAATCGGCCTTGTGTTTATACAATTGCCTTCTTCCAATAAACTAAAAATGTATCACTATAATATTTTTTAAAAACTCAATTCATGTCACATGAATATTCATTCGTCTGAGAAAAAAGAACATAGCTCTGATAATTGTGAACAAACTTCATCTCAAGCCTCGTATCTGAGTTTATGCATTGCAGCTTTTTTGGATTGTTGGTAGAATTGGTTTGTTCTTCTATGTCGTGAGCTTACATCGTTATCATAGCTGAGTTTCATTCTAATCATTTGCTCAACAAAGTTATTACTGCATCATTAATATTGAAATCAGAATATTTGAAATAGCTAGGAACTCTCCAAATATTAAAGGAACACAGTGTGTAGAAATCTGAAGAGGATCAAGAATATCACATTAACCATGTTGCATTCATTCAGATTCCCTCATTGCTCTACTCACACTGTGTTATGCAAACCAGAAAAAAAAGATTTCCCAATAGTTAAATAAGAAATGCATAGCATTTATTAAATGCTTAATATATCCCTGAATGGTTTTACATGCTTTGTATGAATTGATTCATCTCATCCTCATAACAAGAAGTCGGTTGTAAATATTTCCCTCATTCTACTAACGAAGAAATTGTGGCCTAGAGAGGTTAAATAATTTACTCAAGATGACAAAATTAATGGGTAGAAGAGATGAATTGTGAACCCAACCCATCTGACTCCAAAACCTAAAATCTTGACCACTGAGTAATGTTGCCTCTCCAATATGGTCTGAAAATATAGTGATAGCAGACACACTTATCCAGCTACTGCCTTATATGTCTTTAAGTAAAGAGTTTGGAAGTGCTCTCATTAGGAAAAGAGTCTTCTTTTTATCGCAAAAGTTTATAATATTATTTTGCATTTAGCAGCTACTCATGCTTATAATATTTTCATACTTTCCTCAGTCTCCTATGTCTTTGATGATATTTCCCTTAGGATTTTTTCTTTTACTCTTTAATCACATTTAGCCTATAAATTAGAAAGCATATGCAAAATTTTGTAGAGTTGTCATTACAGAATCATAATTAAGAAACTAAATGCTGAATTTCAAACCTCTAGTCCAATGCTCAGTGGTAGTATAACTTTGTCCTAGATGTTTCTATTTCTTATTTTCTAAGCCCTTACTTTTCCACCTGCTGAATTGGGAGTAATAGTAGTAGTATACTACAAACTTTAATATTTATATATTTACCTCATGACGGTTTGGGATTTAAATGAGATAGTGCATATACATAGCACAGTGCCTGGCACAGAAAAAGTAAAGTGTTAACTACATATTCCCATTTTTGAGATAGTGATGGATATAATGCTTATGTTTAATACAACATTTGTTTGCTTTGTTTTCTGGGGTTTTTTTTCCGTATGGTTTTGGCAAGAAGATAACTTAGAACATGAAATCTTTCAATCATTTCTAGTCCAGCATAAAATACCATTAATAACAAAATATATTTTATAAGAACTATAAAAATCCAAAGGAAAAGTACCATGGATTTTAATGTTAGGAGTAGTGTTGGAAAAAATATATAGTATCTTTATTTTAACTAAATTTTATTTAGAGTAGATAGTCATACCAAATTGTATGTACTTTCTTGTAGGAGATGCAGGTTAAGGAGCTCATGTGGTTAGAAATTTTAGAGAAACAAGGCTACATGAAGCTGTGAGAATCATTAGATTAGAAGAACCTGCAAGAAAGCATGTAATGAGGAGAGAAAATATGATATTTTACTATAACTAGTGCGTGGCTTTCTTCTTACTTTCTTGTGCATACGGCATCGAGAAAGCAGTGGATCCCACAGTAAACACCAGAGATAATAAAAACTGCTTCATTGCACGACTTGTTAAACACCAGTTTCTCCTGCCTCTGACGTCTCGATATTCACGGTGATTTACTTCCCAAGATGTCCAGTTCGTGCTGTTTTTGCTGGATGATTGGGAGAGAGAACCTTTCGCGGGGGCTTGCTTCAGTTGAGTGGAGATGGAACGATTCCAGTTGTGTAAACAGCTCTTGGTGATCTTCCAGCCTCCTGACCAGTGCCCCATGGAGATGCAGTTGATTAAGCAGGGCCCGGTGGGCAGGTGCTGCACACAAGTCCCTCACAGTCCTCCCGGCCCCTGTGGGCCTTAAGTCTGATTCCAGTCCTCGTTCTTGCAAGGGTTCAGACAACTAATTATAATTTACTTGGAGGTGACTTGGGTCATGTACACAAATTGCAGATAAAATTAAGTGAATAGAGTCCTTTTATTGTGTGTATGGCCCAAAACCAGGTCTCTTGAGAGGAAAGACTAATTGACCAGTCACCTCATGCATTATAGGCTCAGATAGAGGCGGCTGGAGATAAGAGCAGTAAAACTAACAGTGTCCAATTACACAGAGGCTCAGGCTCTCCTTTGGCCTGATATTTGTCAACTACAGCAGTTTTTATATCTACCTATATATTGGAGAAGGGCATTAGTACATGTGTGTGGTATGAATAGTTTTTTGAATATGACTGTAACAAGAAAAGAGCAGTGAAAATTATCTGGGGACACTTGTTACTATTAGCTAAACCATTTAACTTACTTTAACACATTTCAGGATACAGGGTTAAAAAAACCCAAATATATAAACTTTAAGCCACTATTGGTATTTATGAATTTCATGCCATTTTCCCCTTTGCTACAACTATTGTACTTTCTTAGCTTCTTTTGTTTACTTTTCTGCCATACTGTAATTATATTTTTAAAAAGGATATATGAAATAATAAGGTAAAGAAAATGAATATTATGGAATTTACTGTTTAAGTATATATGGCGTAGGAGATATTTCAGTAGCCTCACTTTAAAAGTAGATTTCTAACACCTGCTAGGACTCTGGTTCCTAATACTCCATTTACAGATTAAAATGACTTGGATAGATGAGCAAACTCCCACCTCAGATCAATTAGTCAGTGTCTAAAGAATTAGTCCCAGTTAAGAGTATTTTTTTAAGCTCCTCAAATTATTTAAATGGAGAGTCAGATTTGAGCCACATACCTCTATGGAAATTAATACATGTTTATTATATGCTGGGTATGGTTTGGGGGTACTTCAGATTTTGCTTTCTCTAACTGTATACCTGTCACCAAAAAATAGGAATTATTTAATCAAGTTAGAGTTCTCAAAATTGAACTTTATGATTATTTGATGAAAATATAACAAGATACTTTTGACTCATTAACTTCAGTAATACTAAGATTTTTTAAATTGTTTTTGTTGTACATTGAAACATATATAGAGAAAAGCACATACAAAAAATATAGGACTCTGTTTCTTTTTTCTGTGTATGGCCACAAGAACTGTTGTAAGACAAATTTCATATACACACCCCAGGTCAAGAAATAGAAATTTGCCATCCACATCCCCAAATTGTATTAGTATGTAAGAAATATTTTCTTTAAGTGGAATTTGTGTGTCAAAAAAAGTTTACATTAAATTTTTTTTATTTTTTAAAGTTATACTTAAATAGATTTATCTCAATTTTTTTGAATGAGTAATAAATTCTCTCAGTAACTTTACATGATAGAGTCTTGTAGAACAGATAGATTCATGGACTAGGATAAATTTAGAAAAGACAAATAAACATTTAAGTTTCTCTTTTAAACACTAGACCATAATCCACTGGGAAATTTTCTGAAATTATTTGATATCTAATATCCTGTTTGGCTATTCATTGTTAATATATCAGTTTAAAATTTTAAAGTGTGTTAGGCTTCCCTGGGAAATGTTGTATTACATAATGATTGAAAGATGGCATCATTTTTCTTTTTTAAAGTGATATGTTTATCTCTTCCACAAAGATGATCAAAATTACATAAGACTGCTCTAAATCAATAGAATAATCATTTTATTGTATTTTCTTGATATTTTAGACATTTTATTATTAGCATAATGAGAAAATAACATATTAATTTTAACTAAAACTGCTTACACAGACATATAAATATTATTATGTATTGTAAAACACTAATATATAATGTATATTATTATTATATATTATGCATAATATATACTACATATTATTATACATATATACTACATATTTTCATCAGAATGAAAATATATATAGTTTAAAATTAGATTTATAAATCAATTGGTAAATTTTTAAACAAATAAGTTTCAAACACCAAGATGTTTATAAGTGAATTCAATCACACCAATTTAAATTACGCTCTTGTTACCATTGCCCAGTTAGGCTGTTTAACCTTATTAAAATGCCAGACAGCTTTTCTTTTTCCTGCTCTTAAATGAGGTCATTTCTGTGTGCTTGGAGTGAATGAGGACCTTTGGACACCAGTGACAAAATTTTCTATTTTCTGCTCCCTAATAAAAGATATATATTTCCTTTTCATTTTGCTGCTAGAATTTGGAGCAAAGAATAAGAGAGACTGTCAGATTTTCCATTGTCTATGATGTTCTTGACCAGGAACAGAAGAGAATATGGTTAAATAACTTTTTTTAAAAAAAGGAGGGTCAACTTGTCTTGAGTGTTTTCTTAGGAATTCAGACTTAGAATTCCGGTCCTGCATACATAGCCCGCAGACCCTAAACTGAGCTCCGGCCTTTCTCCAGGACATAGCACAGGACTTTCCACGTGAAGAGTGTGGCACTTTTCTTTATGAAGTTTTCAGCACAAGTCCTTCTGAATTTGTAAGACAGAAATAAGGCTTTCTGGTGGTGTCTAGAGAGATGGAGGAGTCGATTTTGCCAATGGTCATTTCCTATCCCTTGTATTAGGTGATGTATTTCTTTGGCCAAATTATTCTCTAATGCTAAATAAATCAACCACAAGTCAGTGACTAATAGAAATAACGTGCTATCATTAAACCTGGCTCTATCATAAGTTTCTCTGGATTTCAGCACCTATCATTTAAACTATAAAGTGTTTCACCGTTAAGTATTTACTTTATTTCCCACATGCGGAAATAGTGACAATAGAGTGTGTCTTGAGAACGGAACACGGAATTTCTGATAGGCTGTACCTTTTCTTCATTATTTACATTTGGCCTCAGCCACAGTAATGAACTTTTAAATAAGAACCTTGACTTCAATGGATTTGGCAACAGAGAATAAAATAAATATCAAGGGTGTCTTCTGGAAATCAAATCAAACACTCCAGTAAAATAATCACTATGTCATTCCTCCATTATAAAAATACCTGACTGTCGATGTATATACTTTTCTACACATTAGAGGCCAAATGTCTACTTTAAAGGAGCTTCTAGTGCTTTGAAAACCATTTCCATCCAGTTCTTTAGAGTGGTAGGGGGACAGGAGATGGGGTGTGGAATCGACCTTTGAAAGGAATCAGCTTTCTTTCTAACAATACAAAAATCTTCAACATGAAAAATAAAACCACGTTATTCAGTAATTTTCATGACCCAGCACGTGCTTAAATGACCCTTGACCACAATAAAACTTCAGAATTGACATAGCAAGGAAAAATATTTTTGAAAAGAGGCTTTTATTAATAAGCAAAAAATTTTGATTTAAGGAAAACATACTGTGAGTAGTAGGGGTCTCTGAAAAACAAACCAGAGTGTGTCTTTCTGCAGGGATGTCTTCTGACTTACTTTTGTTTGGTTCAGGGCTTTTTCTAAATATGTCTTATTCATACAGCCATAGAAATCTAGCAAGAAAGTAGATCTGATAGGATCAGGGAAATAAACCATCATTTTGTAGTTGTTATAGGGGAAAATATTAATGTAATTTTTCAGTGTGTTGAAAATAGAATTGGTACAATCTTCAGGAGTTCAAAAATATATGTGCAAAAGTAGGTTTTTAGTTGTGAGTATGTGCAAGAAAGTTTATCCTTATATTAGTTATGTATTCATTATTGTATTATATATTCATATTATTTATCTTTTCTTTAAGGATTTTATTTATTCATTTTAGAGAGAGGGCAAAGGAGGGAAAAAGAGAGGGAGAGAAACATTAATGTGTAGTGGTCTCTGACATGCCTCTTCCTGGGGACTTGGCCTGCAACCCAGATATGTGCCCTGACTGGGAATCGAACCAGTGACCTTTTGTTTTCGCAGGCTGTCACTCAATCCAATGAGCTGCACCACCAGGGCTGTTTGTTTTATTATTATTGTCATTATTTTGTATTTTTACTTATTATTTACCTTTTAGGTAATGATGACTGTTAATTTAATCTACTTTTGCCCACCCCTATGTTTACAGAATCTATACACAACATATGTATTCAGAGGTCTATCGGAAAAAGTCCAGCCATTGTTAATATAATGAGAACAGTTTGTGCCACATCGATGTAAACTGGCAGTGTGGACTGGGTGGACTAGAGAGTGGACAAGAAAGCACGTGTATGAAAAATGACAATTCCACTGTACTAGTCATGGGGGCAGTAGACACTATTGAGTGTACTGTGTACCATACAATTCAAAATGTCTGAGCAAGACTTCCTGTCAAGATGGCCGCATAGGCAGACACGGCTTACCTCTTCACACAACCACATAAAAATTACAACTAACATATAGAACAGCTATCACTCATAACCATCAGAAATCAAATATAATTGAAGTCTGACAACTATGGAATTAAAGAAACCACATCCATCCAGACTGAGCCACACAGCTGGCAAGCCAGTGCCATATCTGGGACTGCATCAACCTGGCTAACCCTGTCTGACCCACCTTGGAGATCTCCAGATACTTGGCCCCACCCGACTTATGGACCCACCTAAGCTTCTTTTCTATATGAATGGCTGGTCTTAGCTCATACTGTACAACTTCCAAAATCCTCTCAAACAAGCAACAGTTGGCCTCAGTGAGTCCCAGGCCCAGCACTAGCAGCAGCCAACCTACATTCATAGTTAGGCTTTGCCTGGGATTCTCCAAGCCCAACACAAGTAGCAGCCACCTCAGATTGCTTTATAGCTCAGGCAGGATGGCTCCAGGCAGAACACTGGTGGATGCTGGCCTTAGCTTGCACCGCCTATGAAAACCCAGAGCCTGCAAATCCAGTAGACAGCTACAGACCACATCAGAGCACCACCACCCTGCCCCTGCACAGCTGATCCTCCGCAGAGGGCAGAGGTTGGTGGTAAGTGGTCACAGCCAATCCTGGCAGCTGACTGGCCTGGGTAAATCCTTCCCATTGATCAGCCAACAGAAATCAAAGCTCAACTATAAAAGGAAGATATACTCAGGCCACACAAAAAGTACACCTTGAGTATCCAGCTTGGGTGATAGGGGAGGCAGTGCCACTATCACCTATTACATTAGACCATACTAGGAAGACATGGAGTCAAAGCAGCTCTACCTAGTATGTAGAAACAAACACAGGGAGGCTGAGAAAGAAACATGGCCTAAATGAAAAGCAGATAAAAACTCCAGAAAAGGAGCTAAACAAAATGGAGATAAGCAGTCTCTCAGATGCAGAGTTCAAAACACTGCTTATAAGGATGCTTGAGGAATTTAGTGAGGATCTTAACAGCATAAAAAAAACAGTCAGAAACAAAGAATTCACCAATTGAAATGAAGAATAATTTATAAGGAAACAACAGTACAGTGGATGAAGCCAAGAATCAAATCGATTTTTTGGAATATAAGGAAGCAAAAAACAACTAATCAGAACAACAAAAAGAAAAAAAAATCCAAAAAAATGGGGATAGTATAAGTAGCCTCTGGGACTTCAAGATGTTCAATATTTGCATCATAGGATTGCTAGAAGAAGAAGAGAAAAAGCAAGAAATTGGGAATCCATTTTAAAAAAATAATGAAAGAAAACTCCCTGAATTTAGTGAAGGAAATTGACACGCAAGTTCAGGAAGTACAGAGAGCCTCAAACAAGATGAATACAAAAAGGCCCACTCCAAGACACATCATAATTAAAATGCCAAGCTTAAAGATAAAGAGAGAATGTTAAAAGTAGCCAAAGAAAAAAAGTTACCTACCAGGGAGTGCCCCTAAGACTGTCAGGTGATCTCTCAAAAGAAACTTTGCAGACTAGAAGGGATCGGAAAGAAATATTCAAAGTTATGAAAAGTAGGTGGCTACAAACAATATTGTTCTACCCAGCAAAGCAATTATCTAGAATCAAAGGGCAGTAAAAAGCTTCCCAGACAAGAAAAAACTAAAGGAGTTCATGTATGTATGTATAAAATACATATCTCCCAACAACTGAATCTAAAAAACAAACTGAGCAAAGAAAAACAGAGACGGAAACATGGATACAGAGAGCCAGATGGTTTTTCGATAGTTGCTAGATGGGAGGAGGGATTTGGGGGAATAGGTGAAGAGGTGAGGGGATTAAGAAATACAAATAGGTGTTTACAGAATAGCTATGGGGATGTAAAGTACAGTATAGGAAATGGAGTAGCCAAAGAACTTCTATGCATGACCCATGAACATGAACAATGGTGGGGGGAGCAATAGTGAGGGAGTGGGTGGTGCTGGGTGGAGGGAGGCAATGGAGGAAAAATTGGGACAACTGTAATAGCAAAATCAATAAAACAGAATTAAAAAAAAACAAAATGACTGAGCAAGTGTAGCAACAGATCTGCATCAGATTTTGCATTAAGCTTGAGCATTCCTCTGCAGATACTATTCAGATGATACAGAAGGCCTCAGCTATGGGCAACTGGCAAACTGGCAGCCACATCACAACAATGTGCCAATGCACCCACTTATGCATCATGTCTCATGCAGAATTTTTGGCAAAGTATTAAATCACCCAGGTCACTCAGCCCCGAGACAGCCCAGATTTGACACACTGTGACCTGGCTTTTCCCAAAACTAAAATAACCTTTGAAAGAGAAGAGAGTTCAGGAAATCTCAACCATTGATGAGATTCAGGAAATACAAAGGGGCAGCTGATGGCAATTGGGAGAACTGTGTGAGGTCTTTAGGTGCCTCCTTTGAAGGGTACCTTGGTGTCATTGTCCTGTATACAATGTTTTTATCTTGTATCTTTCTCAATAAATATGTTTATTTCTCATAATGTGTGGCTGCATACCTTCTGGACAGAACTCGTATGTATATTCAAATATGTGAGTGTATGTGTATACCTTAGACCTTTGAACAGCACAGGTTTCAATTGCACAGGTCTACCTATACATACATATGTTTCAATAATTACTTGTGTTGTTTCAATCCACTGTTGAGGCTATATGCTCAGGGTTAACTGAATACGTTGATCTATACCATTTTATAAATATCAGGGTCTTTTTTAGAATTTTTAAAATATATTTTATTGATTATGCTATTATAGTTTTTCCATTTCCCCACTTCATTCCCCTCCACCCTGCACACCCTCTCCCACCCACATTCCCCACCTTTAGTTCGTGTCCATGTGTCATAAGTTTTTTAGCTTCTACATTTCCCATACTTTTCTTGCCCTTCCCCTGTCTATTTTTTACGTACCATCTATGCTACTTATTCTCTGTACCTTTTCCCCCCTCTCCTCCTCCCACTCCCCTGTTGCTATCCCTCCATGTGATCTCCATTTCTGTGGTTCTGTTCCTGTTCTAGTTGTTTACTTTTTTTTTTTTTAGGTGTGGTTGTTAATAACTGAGTTCACTGTCCTTTCACTGTTCATATTTTTATCTTCTTTTTCTTAAATAAATCTCTTGAACATTTCATAAAATAAGGGCTTGGTGATGATGAACTCCTTGAATTTGATCTTATCTGAGAAGCACTTTATCTGTCCTTCCATTCTAAATGAAAGCTTTTCTGGATAGAGAAATCTTGGATGTAGGTCTTTGGATTTCATGACTTGGAACTTGGAATACTTCTTTCCAGCCCCTTCTTGCCTATAAGGTCTCTTTTGAGAAATCAGCTGACAGTCTGATGGGTACTCCTTTGTAGGTGACTGCCCCCTTATCTCTTGCTGCTTCTAGGATTCTCTCCTTTATTTTTATCTTGGCTGATGTAACTATGATGTGCCTTGGTGTGTTCCTTCTTGGGTCCAACTTCTTTGGGACTCTCTGAGCTTCCTGGATTCCCTGGAAGTCTATTTCCTTTGCCAGATTGGGGAAGTTCTCCTTTATTATTTGTTCAAATAAGTTTTTCACTTGTCACTCTTCTTCTTCTCCCTCTGGAACCCCTATAATTTGGATGTTGGAACATTTAAAGATATCCTGGAGGTTCCTAAGCCTCTCCTCATTTCTTTGAATTCTTGTTTCTTCATTGTTTTCTGTTTGGTCATTTCTTCCTTCCTTCTGGTCCACTCGATTGATTTGTGTCCCAGTTTCCTTTCCATCACTATTGGTTCCCTGAGCATCTTCCTTCATTTCACTTAGTGCAGCCTTCATTTTTTCATCTAATTTGTGACCAAATTCAACCAATTCTGTGAGCATCCTGATCACCAGCGCATCTGATAGGCTGGCTATCTCTTTGTTGCTTAGTCATATTATTTCTGAAGCTTTGATCTGTTCTTCTGTTTTGGCCATTTTTTTGTCTTGTCACACCTGTTACTTATGAGGGGCAAAACCTTAGGTATTCACCAGGGCAGGGGCAACCAGTTGCCGGGTTGTGACACTGTATGTGGGGGCATGGCCCAAGAGGGAACAATGGTGCTTGCTCTGCTCTCTGTGGGACCTCAATCCCTTCTACTGCTTCCCCCAATCAAATTGGGCCCTTTGGGTGCTGATTCCTGGGTGGGTGGGCTTGTGTACACTCTAGGACCCTGTTGGTCTCTCCATCAAACACTCCTATGAGGCTGAGAGGCTCTCCCTGTGCCTCAACCTTGTCGGGTGTTTTCAATCAGTGTTTTGAGACTTTATTTCCTGGTGCTGGGACCCTGGGTTGCATGGTCTATCTTGCTCCCCAGTTATCTGCAAGCGAATGTGGGACCACCACCTGGTCAGCCAGCCGCCTTGAGCACAATGCCTTGCTTCACAATCACTGCCTTGCTGGGTCTGCCCATTGCCACACCACGCCTGGGGTCTGTCAGCCTCCATCTGTGCACCCAGGGACCACCCTCTGCTGTCTTGTGTGCCAGGGGTGCCTTGCATGCCCAGTGTGACCGCTCCTTGTGTGGCAACCCCTCTTCGCTCCCTAGGCCACCTGACTCCACCCCACCTACCAGTCTGAATGAATGTGTCTATTTCAGTTCCTTGGCTGTCCAACTTTCATACAGTTCAATTTTCTGTTAGTCCTGGTTGTTATTTTGTTTCTAAATTGTTGTCCTTATTTTGGTTGTGCAAGGAGGCACAGTGTGTCTACTTATGCCTCCATCTTCACCAGAAGACAATATCGGGGTCTTGAGCCTCAGAAGATTTTGGTATCTGGGTGGGGGAGAGGTCCTGGAACTAATCCCCCATAAGTACTAGGAGACAGCTTAATTTGGGAGAAGCCAAAATTTAAATGTGAATTTTCAATTAATTGCATGGGGAGCAAGCATCCTTATCCTCTACATTGTTCGATGGTCCAGTGTATATATGCAATGATGTGCATATAATGAATTTATAATTAATCTAGAACCAAGTACTTCACCTTTATTGTCTAACAGAGATAAGCTTTCTTATTACTACTGTCTTTTTTCCCGTGGTCCATTCCTTCTTCTCCCGTTAATTCTCATTTTCATTCAGAAAAAGAAAAGCACATTTAGACTGGCAGCGGTTGGGCCTTCCTGGGGCCAACAACACAGGGTCTTGCCCGCAGCACTCACTGACCCAGAGTCTTCTTTGTGTTACTTTCCAAGTTGGCATAGGACTGGGATTTAAAATTATGAAATGTCAGTGTTTGTAGATATGAGGGACTACCTGGTCCTGTTACTATTTGCGGGGAGCACCATTTGGCATTTTGCAGGATAAGCTGTTGCCTTATAGCTGTGCCCTGCCTCATGAGCAGTGACTTTCCATCAGACCATTTCTATACTTGTAGAAGGATTAAAGTCTGATGTTTTTCTTGCTAAAAAACAAGAATAGTTATCATTATAAATGACAAATTCCCAAAGGGAAATAAAGAAAACTCTATTGTGTTTGCCATAACATCCTCAGAGCCTAGTACAGTGTCTGACATACAAGGGTGTATTCAGTGAATGTTTGTTGAATTAATCATAAATAAATGAAAATAAAAAAGTTCATGGGGTGATTATGATTTATTCCATTTTAAAGGAATCAATATATTTATCTGTCTGTCTCAATATATACCTTAGCATTTTATCTCTGAGCTTATTACACCATTAAAACTGGTATAACCATCTAGAAAATAATGGTAGATTTCTATTTTCTGTTTAGCCACCTTAATAAAATCTAACTGGACTAAGAAAATTTAGGTATCACTGCTATTTTGAGTGATGATAATATTATCTGAGCTGTTACACTGTCACTTTTTAGTTTTTGCACTGAAAAGATATTTTCCTGTACAGTTTTACCATAGCTATATGTATACTAGTCTAGCATTAATTAATTGTTTTACATCAGACCATAACTGAACAATGACTGTCTTATAACTGAGCTCCATCTTACAAGGAGTTCTACAACATTAAATAGTCTATGAATTTAGTTAATGTGTCGATTTGATTAGGGTGACCTACTGAAGAAACATCTTTAAGCCAACTACAATCTGTGTGTGTATACATATACATGTATACATATACATATATATATATGTACATAGAGAGATTAGGTAAAATAATTTCCCTGGGTATCTTACTTGCCATGTTTAAATTGGAATACATTATCTAAGAGAGAATATTACTGTAGCTTGAGCCATCTCTGTGGCTAGGTATGCTGGTGACTACCTTTCCTATGAGCCTTTGTAGCTGCGGAACAAAATACCCGAGTATAAGCAGTCCCATGGACCCTAATTTCCAAATTAGTCTCTGGAACTCTGACTTCTGCTTAGCAACTTTAAGATTTTAGTTTAATAATTTTGGCTGACATTCTATGAGTTCTACAAAATAAATGCATGGCTCCAAAACCCGTCTTGGAGACCACCAAGCTAGAGTTTGCTTACAACTTAGTCCCAACAGAAGTAAATAACCGTGTGTTAAGATCTGTAGTATTTTGTTGGAGCTCACTGCTCTCATATGTTTTTGGTTTATGTAACCACCCATGCCATTAGAAACAGTGAACTACAAGGTTAAAATACCCAGAAGTGATGAGAATTGTAGTCATAATAGAATCAGGATATTTTTAGGAACATGTCAAAATTCAAATAGCAAATGAAGAATTTTAATAAGGTAAACCACACTGAGTGGTACCATGGCTATCAGAGCAAATCAGACTCTTTTAAAATGTTTACATTAACTTTTCATTGCTATCAAATTTTGCATTTCTATTGAAAATTCTGCATTAAATTTGGAAATGTATTCTAGTCTACATTTCACAGTAGATTTGTCTGCATAAATAGAAACACTAGGTGAATAGAGTGAGTAGCAAATTCATTTCTTGATACTTTCTGTTTTTCTGCCTGTGGTTTAGCTTATTTGAAACCCATAGAATATCGTGCATACCATTAGATCTGACAAACCTCTCTCCCTTTTTCCTCCAGGAAGACTGTTTCTGTTCTTGCTAGTGTGGCACTTTAATCATCACTAGAACGTGAGAATTTCAAATAATTCCTTATGTTGTCTGTGATTTCTTGATTGCAGATAAATATTACCTTATCAGTGAAAGGCTTAGTAAAAGCTACTGGAATCACTTTTATATTTCAAGTAAGTATTGAGGGAAAGAGTTCCCTAACTCTAAAAGTGACTAGTTTCACTATTTCTGATTTTATATTCTTTATTTAAGAATTTTGAGCTTGGCTCTGGCTAGTGTGGCTTAGTCGGTTGACTGTCGTCCCACAAACTGGAAGGTTACCAGTTTGATTCCCAGTCAGGGCAAGTGCTTGGGTTAGGGATTCAGTCCTTGATTAGGGCGTGTACTTCAGTACATTGTTTCTTGCACTGACGTTTCTCTCCCTCTTTTTATCCCTCTTCCTCCCTTCTCTAAAATAAATTATGTATAAAAGAATTTGCAGCTTGAACAGGGACTCAAAATCCATCCCAAATTTTATACATTGACAAAAATCAGTAGTTTAAAATAACTGTCGGCCCTTTGAATAGGAATTGATATACAGGATCGTTTAATGCAAACCTCTAGATTTTCAAGCAAAGAAAATCACTGCCAGCCCCAGCTGGTGTGGCTCAGTGGACTGAGCACCTGCCTGCAGATCAAAGGGTCGCAGATTCAGTTCCCAGCCAGAACACACACCTGGTTGGGAGCCGGGTCCCGGTAGGGGGCACGAGAGAGGCAATCACACATTGCTTCTCTCTTTCACTTCCTCCCTCCCTTTCCCTCTTAAAATCTTATAAAATCTTTAAAAAAAAAAAAGAGGGAGGAAAAAAATCACTGCCAGATGGGTTAGATGATTTTTGGGACTTGCTTAAGGGAAGTGAAATATGGCGGAGGGGAGCCCAGAATTTAGGTCTCAGGACGACATTCCAGCGTGCTCCTCCTTCATCATGTTACTTTGACATAATCGTGCATTTAAACTACAGGTACTACTTGATAGGAGGCATATAGGCATTCAGGATACAAGGCATACAGGATTCCTTTCCTCCTTCCTTCCATTGTAAAATTCAAGATGTTCAGAGTGACGTAAGCTCCTCTGAGTAGGGCTTACTATGATCTTAGCCCCAATTTTGCATTACTTCATTATTCAGTCCCAGTATTAGAGTACCATTCTCTCTTTTCTCAGTATGATCAGCATCTTGCACCATTATCCCATTTCTTTTCTCAAATGTAGAATTTATTGACCAAGTTTCTCTATAATTTGAGATGTGAAAGATCAAAGACTTCTTTCTTGCTTTTTAGATACAATTGAATAATTGTATAATATTGCAGCTGTCCCACTTTGGAAAAATGCAACTCCGTTTCACTGCTCCTGCACCTCACCTTCTTTAAATAACTACTAAAGTAAAACCTATTTAGGATATGAAAGGTAGAGTCGATAATGTTTTTATCAAGATTTACCACATATCTTTTTTAAAACTGCTTATCTGAGATTATCATAGGCATTTGATTGGAAAATTGCTGTTTTCCAAAAAAGGTCGATGGTGCCTGTTGGGACAGGAGCGGAGCATAACTATGTTTCCCCATGAAGACGAATGTGACAAGATCCTGGAGAGACCTCTGAAGGCTATCTCAAGAATTGTGAAAAACATTTGGTTAATGGGAGGAAAGTTTGGTGGCCATTGGCAGAAAATGAAAAATCAAGAGAGTGTAGCGTGAGCTCTAGTTGATGGATGGCAACAAGGCTTCTTGTTTTAAGACAAGAACTAGCTTTAAGGACTTTAAGTTCTTCAAGACCAGAACTTGTTTTAAGACCAGCTCCAGTACAATGGTACTGCCATTGTTTGCAACCCTATTTCTTTTCACTATTTTAATTTTCTGCCCATCACGACCGGCTCTTACTCCAAAAGGGCTAAAGTATAAATAGAAGAATTTCCTTACATGAAGCTGAAAGGGAAATAGTGTTTCAATATAAAAATGACAAGAAAATAAGTATGCCATTTATGTAACTGAGATTTGAATACAAAGTATTCTTATTTTTTAGGTGTCATTATAGCTGACATAGTACTAGAAAAATCAGAGCTTCTTTTTTGGGTTTCTCAGTTTTGATGACCTGTGATATATGCTAATCTAAAACTAAGAATTCGAGACAGACATTAGAAGTCATGTAAGCCTAGCCATTTCTGTTTAAATATTGTATTAGTAATATACATCATGTTTCATACCTTTAGAGTTTATGGCAGGGGGGATTGTTCTCCTTTATAGAAGTTACTTTGTTCTTCTTAGCTCTCGGCTATTCTAGAACTAACTTATTTGTAGTTTACTCATTCACGTAGAGCTAATACATGACTTACAGACAAAAGCCATGCACTGTCTCAAAAAAGTAACAAAATTCTATATTTCTAGTTCTAAGCTCCAGTTGAAATTTTTCAAGACATTTCCTTTTTAATACCCTATTGTCCTCCTTTAGGTTCCCAGTTTTTGTGATAATGGTACCCTTACCTTATATCTAGCCACACACACTTCATTCTTGAAATAGCTATAATTTTCTGGCCTTCTTTCTCCCCCCACACGGTCACTCAGTAAAAGGGCCATCATGTCCTTTCAAAATAATCCTGCTCCATAACTATAATCATATTTTAGACTTTATTCCCTGACCTCCTCATTGACTTTCTTGTTGCTACCCTCGCCTTCTTCATTTTATCTTACACGCTAGAGCCAAATGAGTCTTCCTCAGGCACTCTGGAATGATGTCAAATGCATATAAATTCAATAATTTCATAATACCCACAATTTTTCTTTGCTTAAACAATTTTTATAGCTTCCCATTAATTTCCCCAAATAAAAATTTTAGACCGACATCCAGAACCCTCCCTATTTTGATTCCAATCCTATCTCGGCATAACTTAAGTTACTCCCCTATTTTTGCTGCACCTGTGTAATCAACCTTCAGAGCTCTGATCTCGCCAGCCACATTCCTAATTTTGGTTTCATGCTGTATTTTCCTTTTGTTTTGGAAAGTTTTCAACTCTTTTTCAGCTGCTTAAATTTGATCTACTTTGCAGTGTCTATTTCAAGGCCTATGAGAATTATATAATTATTAAAAGGGTCCTCATTGTTTGAATTCAAATCCACTTTCCAGTCTGGAGAGTCTTAAGCTAGGCTTAAGTGACAGAAAAATCTACAAATGTGAAGTAGCTTTAAAAAGTGAAGATTTATTCTCTCTCATGCTGCATGTCTATAGCAGATTGGCTAGGGGTTTGAATCTGTTTCTTCTGTTCTTAGCGACACTCAGACTGGTAGACAGTGACCAGTGTGTGACAGTATGAAGGGAACATAGAAACTGGCTTTTAAAGTCTCCTACCCCTTGGGTGGCCATGCTCAACCTCAGAGGGTACAGGAAAATACTATGATTGTGGAACTAGGAAAACCAGAGCTTTTGACAACAGCACTGGTGAAAACAATATTTCCTAATCTATAGTGCTTCTTTTTACCACGGGGGGCAAAATATATCTGTTCTAAAGGGTTGTTTTGAATTTTAAATGTGGTTCTGTGGATGGAAAAAGGGTTCTATGAAAAGTAACTTCACAGGGTGCTCTGATCATACATTCCTAACTGGGCAGGTCATAATAGGTAGTCACGCCCTAGGTATATAACTTTTTTAGTAAAAGGTTTATCTTTGCCTTAGGTAAACGCTGCCCATTGTCTCTGTGCATCTAGATGAACACACCTTTGAAATAAGCATACCCACCCTCAAGGGAGCACATAATCTTGTTAACTAGCCTGTAATCTAATCCTGGCCTTGCTTGCAATGTAATCTTCCTTGTATTCCCTACTTAATTTCAACTGCAGAAAAGAAACTGCAAACTAGTACACTCTCCTAGGAACTTAGTCTGTTGAGATCTTGCTTCCAGGTATATCCTCTTTCTGGCTCAAATAAATTTTCATGGAACTTCTCTAAGGCTTGGATGGTTTCTCATAAGGCTTTTGTCAACAGTTACATAGAAGGCGCTTGGTAAAAGTACAACACCCTGTATCTCTAAATAAATGTTAGTTTTGTTTTTTTTTTTAGTTTCTGTAAAGTCTTACAGAATTAACACAGTGCCTGTCTTGGCCTGTTTTCCCTGGAGAGCACAAGTTAAGACATTGACTTCTGTACAGGTAGTTTATTTAGGGACATGTTTCCAGGGAACAAGAATGGGGAAATACAAAATGTGAANTATTCCCTACTTAATTTCAACTGCAGAAAAGAAACTGCAAACTAGTACACTCTCCTAGGAACTTAGTCCGTTGAGATCTTGCTTCCAGGTATATCCTCTTTCTGGCTCAAATAAATTTTCATGGAACTTCTCTAAGGCTTGGACGGTTTCTCATAAGGCTTTTGTCAACAGTTACATAGAAGGCGCTTGGTAAAAGTACAACACCCTGTATCTCTAAATAAATGTTAGGTTTTTTGGTTTTTTTTTTAGTTTCTGTAAAGTCTTACAGAATTAACACAGTGCCTGTCTTGGCCTGTTTTCCCTGGAGAGCACAAGTTAAGACATTGACTTCTATACAGGTAGTTTATTTAGGGACACGTTTCCAGGGAACAAGAATGGGGAAATACAAAATGTGAAACTGGAGAGGAGAAAGCCAATCATGTCAAAGGTGTGTCAGTGAGCTCATTAGCATGTGGGCAACAGAGGCTGAGTCCCACAAGGGCACTAAGAACTGTCCACTTCAGGGGAAGGGAGGAGAATTTATCCAAAGGCTTACCTGTTCCATTGATCAAAGATTGCCTGATGGTGCACTAAGTCCTTATTTTTCAGGTTCATGTATACAAAGTGACTGGTGGGATCTTACAGGCTTATTACAAAAGCTATAGAACAGAAAGCAAGAGATACAGAATGTAGCTGAGGGAGCAAAAATTAGAGAATGGGGGATGGGCACAGACAGAAAATTGAAGATGGAGCACAGGAAGTACCCAATCCAGTTGGACAACTTGTATTGGTGGTATCCTAAAACGTAGTAGTTTCATTCTTAAATGTATAATCGTATTCACCAAGCTTATAGAGATTGATATTGATAATGTGAAATAGTGTTTAATTAATCACAATAAAAATGAAATTGTCCTGTTTTAGGGGGCATTTCCTATCTTTGGCTACACTCCATTACTTTCATCCTGGTTTTAGCTGAAGCAATTAAATTTTCCCTTGGAAAACTAAACCCGCTAAAGAGTTATTTGGATGAGATAGAGCCAAATGCTAGTTTCATAATTGGACACATGACCCAGGACAGACAAAGATATCTTCAACCCTGGACTTTGTCTGAAACTATCAGGAAGGAGATGCTAGCTGGTAGAATACAAACTGTCATTGTCCGAGGGCATGTTTTGTCCCCAGAAGAAGTTGCCTGAGATGGGACCAATGTAGATAAAAAACAGAGCCTAGGGGTAGGGAGATCAGGTCCCAAGTCTTCATGACTTGTTCTGAGTGATCGCATCCACCCAGATTAACAGCTACTCTACCTGCCTAGATGTTTTTTGGTTCCACAAATGCATAAATTCCCTTTTTTCTTGAGCCAATTTTTAATTATATTTCATTCATTTGTAACACAAGGCGTTCTGGCTAGCTGTCCAGAATGTTTGTTTCATCTGACTGTTGTGCTTTTTGGTCATGCTGCATGGAAAGCCAAATTGAAATAACAAGTATTTGGATGGGCCTGGAATCAGAATAATGGAAATCAGCTGTGCGATTCACATGTTTAGTGACGCCAGGCTTGAATGAGTTGCTGCGTCCCTCTCTACACGTCGTGTCCCTCTCCCTGGACGCCTTCTACTCTGCTCGCTTCTTTGCACGTCGCCAACTTCTGCGCCTCAGGATTTCTTTTTATTGTTAATGGCTAACTCCCTCTGTTACTTTCCGCACACTGCTTCTTTCAAAAAGGATTCTTTGGGGTTAACCAGATCTATCTATGCAAACCCTGACTCCTCGATAATCTTGATGAGAGTTACAGAGATTAGCTTGTTTACTACCTCAGTCGTCTAACCACAGGAATGTCACCTGGATCTTTCTTTTTTTTTTTTTTTAAGTTCAACAGTGGGAAGACCACCTTATTTCTCTGATCTCCAGTTTCTCTTTTTTGACTGGAGGCAAAGTCCATGGACTTTGTAGGCAGGTAGATCTGGGTTAAAACACTGGAATTGTCTCTGGAATTCCCGAAAGGATGCTCTCTTAGGATTCAGTTTACCCATTTGTAATAAGGGACTAAGTATGATGCCCTAGAATGCCTCCTTCTAGGGGCACGCAGATAAATGCACATAAGTGTAAAATGGATTTCTAAATTCACTTCTAAAGAAACTAAAATACAGTAAAGAGTAAGAAAATGCTAATTTCTGTAATAATTGTTATTATTAGGAATTCCTTGATTGAGTCCATATATTGAAAACTCCCTAAGTAGACCAAGATTTTTTTTTGATGGAATAAAGATTCAGATACTTAATAAAGATTATTTGAACCAGTACTTAAAATCATTTAAAATTATTCTATCTGTGAATCAATACTATTTTCTGCATTAAGTCAAAGGAAGCATCATAAGTAAATACTAATGAATTCACATCTGAAGTTGATATTTAAGAACCAAAGTGGAGCGCAGGTGGGCAGGGGAGAGCAATGGGGGAAAAATGGACCAAATATAATTGAATAACAATAAAATAAAATAATCAAATTTTATTTGATTAGAGAAAGCACTTTTGAAAATGGGGGAAATAATCTGTATTAAGATATACTATCATTAATTTAGTGCTATTATTGACTGAAAATTTACATTGAATCAAGTGGAAAAATAAAGAAACATCAGGGTTATAATAGTGATTACTTATCAGTCCCTTTCACTAGCTGGGGAAGAAGGGAGACATTGAAAGTGCCGTGAAGAAGGATGTGCTAGTGATTTGGACAGTGACACTCCACAGAATGTAAGCAGTGGCATTACTCAACACAAAGCCATAGAGAGGTAAAGAAATCTGCGCCTGAGAGGAAAAAAATGATGGCATTTTACCAAGATAATTACAGAAATTTTCCTTTGTGAAAAGTAGTTTCAAATAATTCTCAAATGAAGCAAAGGATGTGCTTTTTTTCCCAACAGGACTGTGCCTACAGCTAGGTCCTGAGGAAAACAGATAACAGTAGATGGATAGTAGGCAACAGAATCATCGAGCAAAATCTTCCCACCTCTTCAGTCATCAGAAGTGAGATGAAGTACTTTAGAAAATACGAAACTTAGAAAGCCTGTATAATTTTAGTTATGGTATGTAATGATAAATATTTGTAGTTTAAGTCTATTGGGCTGCTGTAACAAAATTCCATGTGCTGGGTTGCTTATGATAAACAACAAACGTTTGTTTCTGACAGTCTGGAGCCTGGGAAGTTCAAGATCAAGTGCTGGCAGATTCAGCATCTGGTGAAGGCCTCCTTCCTGAGCCATAGATGGCTGTCTTTTAGCTATGTCCTCACATGACAGAAAAAGTGAGGGGACAATCTGGGGCCTCTTTTATAAGGGCACTAATCTCTTTCTTTAGGGCTTTGCCCTCCTGACCTAATCACATCTCAAAGATCCCACCTCAAAATACTACTATCACTTTGGGAGTTAGGTTTCAACATACATGAAATTGAGGGAGGTAAAGACACAACTTTAAGCGCTTACTTTATGGTTGCTATATATTTTCTCTAATTTATACTCCTTTTGTAAACAGGCTGAAGAAGCTGTTCCTAAGCATCAAAACCAGGGACACTTCCTTCTTTAAAAATGCTAGCTCATCAGACCTCCACAGGCTGAGTAAATTATCTCTAAGTGTTTTCTTTTCTTGAGACACTGTTCAAGAACCAAATTACAAAGAAGGTCTAATGGACTTTGCTTTAGAGAGAAGACGGCCTTATTAGGTCATAATCTTAAGATTGAATCTAACTAGGATGAAAAAGTATGGGGATAAATAATGAATATACTAAAAAAAAAAAAAAAAAAAGCTCTGGGAGAGCATGACTATGGCCATGCATGCATTTAGCTTTCACCTGAAGAACTCAGAAAAGAGATCACTGATCCTGGTGCTAAATTTTAAATTTTCTATGTGGAAATATTATACTCTCTCAAACTGAATTTACAGTTTCTTTAGATACACATATTTTTTTGGAGGGGGAAATATTCAAAGAACAACATCAATGCACCCATTTGTAAAATAAAAAATTGTCCACTTTTAAATAAAAAATCATAGCTTTTAATTTAAAAGTCAAGCTTCCTTCTGAGGTTTGATTTTCTTATCGTGAAATAACAAATTAGGACTAAATAATCTCCAACTCCTACATTCCTTAAATTCATGAAGATAAAGATGCATTGCAAGCCAGACTCAATATAAAAATATTTTTCAGAGATATTAAAAAACTGAAAGTCATCCTCTGATACTCTGACTTGTGATCCAGAGTGGCTGGGCTTAGGAAAATAGGTCATGCAATTTTCTCCCTGAAAATAGGCATATATCTGTGGTGTCGATCCCAGGTCCTTATCAAGTGAATAGGCTGTCCTACTTTATATGAGCAAAATTGTGAACTTTCTGCACTAAGTATAGTTAGATATCTTGGAGTTAGTGAAAATAAAAACTATTGATATTATCTGATTTTAGCTGCCGTTTTTCCTCTTTCAAGAAATTCTGATTCCTTACTTTATAGTATAAATGAAAAACATGAATCTGATGGACATACATGAAATTAAAATGTAGATGTTAATAACAGAGATAACTCCTTAATTATGTTTTTTAGCAGATATTAAACAAGCAAGTATTTTTAAGAGAAACATTTTTTCATGCTAGTCTGCATGATGTCAGGCCCTGCCTGTGAAAATATAATAGAGAATTTAATCATGATAATTATGGTTTTAGTACAGAAAGTCTTTGGTTACTACTATTCCAACCCTTGTAAGAAAACCAAAACTTACAACTAAACTACATGTGATAAAAAATATAAGACAGAAAACTGTAAAAAATAAAAATAAAATAAAATACGGAAAAAAGAAAATATATATATATATATTATAATAAAAATTTTAATTAATATTTTATTGGCAATATTTGATGGCATTCTTACCAGAAGGATAGTACTTTATTGGCCTGTATAGTTTAAAATTTACAGACTTTCAAAGCATGGTAGGAACCATAGGGAAGGAAAGAGTGAAGGAAGAGGAAAGAAAGTAAAAGTTCAAGTAGAATGAAGAAGCAAAAGCATATCATTTATAAGTCAGTAATTAAGCTTACTGAACTCTATTCTTTCTATTCAATCCAAAGCAAATGAATGCATTTTTAAATTAGATTTTTATAGTATGCAATGAAATAACATAGAATGCGTTAAACCAGATAACTAATGATTAAATGCCAGCAAATCAGCACGGAGCTATTTTTATCAATCAATGTAAATTGATTTATAAGTAAATTATTATTCATTTATAAGTAAATAAGTTCATTTATAAGTAAATAAGTTCAATTTACCCAATTAAATTTATTCAATACTGTGTTAGTGAATTAGTTCTTAAATTTGGATTCTACTTACTATGTTTAGATTTTTTTTTGTTTAGTTATGTTTTTATTACACAAGTAGCATAACCACCTGTCAGAACTTTGGAAAAATAGAGTAGGAGAGTAAATTGAATTTCATCTCTATAATATCTTTTAATATTATATTAGTTTATTTCCTACTGACTTGCCCTCAGCATGTCTGTATAGCTCACAATTAAACGTGATTATTTTAGAATGTTACTCTCTCACTTAACACTATCTGTAAACATTTTCATGTCATTAAAACAGAAATAATACCCATAATATTCAGTGGTAATTTAATATTCTGTCACGTTCCAGATCTTAGAAAATTTATTTCTCCACCAATTATGGACTTCAAAACTAATTTCCATTGTCTTTGGTTGAGATTTAACATTGTAGCCCTGGCTGGGTAGTGCAGTTGGCTACAGCATTGTCCTGATATGTGAAGTTTACCAGTTCTATCCCAGTCAGGGCACATACAAGAAGCAACCGATGAATGAATGAATAAGTGGACAACAAAGATCTCTCTCTCTCTCCTTTCTCTCTGTCTCTAAGATCAATAAAAACAATTTTAAAAACTAATCAGTATTGTAATAAAATACACATCAGTATTTTTGCTATAATTCTTTGGGACATATTTAATACTTTTGGAGTCACTCAGTAGACAGTATGAATATTTTGTATCTCCTGTTTCACATTAGCAAATAGCTTTCTGAGAAGTCTGCCCAATTACACTCCCACCAAAAATATGGAACACAATTTTCCTCTTACAAACTAATTAATGAAAAAAATAATAATTCATGATTGTTTTAATTAGCATGTTTTAGATATTTCTGAAGAATTATTTTCTCCCCATATATTCACTATTTGTTAATAATTATCCTTTCTTCTCCAAATCATTGCTTTATGACCCATTTATTTAAGGAGTCCTTTAGCTGATTTGAGGGCCCTTAAAGAGTTAAGAGGCAAAACAATCATCTCAAATCATTACTTGACCCTCTCAATGATTTTCTCAGTCTCTATAAACATGCATGCATGTTTACCTTGTACATAAGCAGTGTAGGATACAAACAAGAATTCCAGTTTAATCAATAAAAATTAATAACTATATAAAAATATGAATCACATATGTGAGTATAGTTCTTCACCTTTGGACTCCTATTTTAATTGGCTTCAACTAAAGAAAGCTCCACACGACAAGAATCTGAAATCGGCAGAAAATTGCACATGTGTGGTCATATTTAACTTCGAAAAAGTGAAAAAAGTCATGGGTCTTCCAGTGATAAAGGTTGGGGTCGTCAACAGGGAAGAACACTGTGGATTCTCTTACTTTAGGGACAAAGGATTGCACTTCCCTTTAAGATACATGTAAGTGTGCTATTGCGGCTGGGAGTGCTGGTCGTGTTGTGGGACAGTCTGGAAAAGGGTGTGTCAGATGGCAAGATACCTGAAAGAAGAATGTAACATTTAGTCATCATGCTTCGAGTTGTTATTTATTAGCATAACATGCAACAACTTGTTTTACTGATGTTTTTAATGGTGTCATACAGTCTCTTCCGACATGTCATTCTGCACCCAAAAAGTACAAAGTATTTTATATTGCTAAGGGTGAATCATGAATAAAGATTTAGTAAAAGAATATCTGGTATGCAGGGCATGGTCCTGAGTAGATTCCATCCTCTGAAAGTCTTAGCAGACTCCTTCCACATTATGTATATGAGGGAAAATCTATTTATGTACTCATTTTGGATTATCTTTCTTCATTTAATGTAATGACATTTAAGTCTACTGCTGCTCAGTAATTGTGTTGGCAATTTTATCCATCCACAATACCCAGACACAAATATTTTTAACAACATTTCCTAGAATAGTTACAGAAATTCTTTGGGCATTTTATGTTAGAAATTATGGTTTAAAATTCTTTACTTCTAATATTATAAAACTATATGATTAAAAAGTCTAAACAAATTCTGACCCAGAGTTGAACTTATAGAAAAAAATGTGTAGAAACATTCTTAACAAGATATTCTGAAGTCTAATTAGATAATGTTTTATGACTAGCTTATACAAATAAAAAACTACTGTTGTAGTTAGTAATTTCAAAATATGTTTATTTCATATAAATAATTTTTAAATATTTTCTTTCAAATCCTCGAGAGTATAAGTCATTTTAAAGCATAAGAATTCGCTCTTGATACTCTTCTTTTTCTCTTTTATTTTATGGTAGAATATTTTGACTCTGGTTTTCTTTTTTGTGTTTTCAAGACTAAGCAGTGGTTTAAAAAATAATTGGTCTAGTGATCCATTATAACCTATGAGCCTGTTATTTGAGTGTTAGATGGGAAAAAAAGTACATAAATGTAAATGATTTGACTTGAAGAATCACCCAAATTTCCCTGCATCCAGCATCACTCCCTGAAAATAAAATTTCCACTATTTATTGAGATAATTTCACAATGAAGAGCCTACTTTTAAAAAGTATATATCTTTAAGTGTAATAAATTTTTAAAGCATCATAATAGTAGTTTATCAAAGCCTAATTCTGCAACTCACTTCACAAAACTGTGAAACAAGGAGGAAAACCCTTTTACTTGGAAAGGCAGGAAGAAAGAATCCAGGCCCCCATATTCATGGGCAGAAGATAACCGGAGACTGAAAGTCAGCCTGGGTCATGGACCACAGTGGAGAAGAGAGGGGTGATGCAAAGATAAGATGAGGCCTAGATAAAAGTCTATTTCATAACTTTTCCTAAATTATCTATGCATGTTTATGTCACTTATCTCTTCAACTTGACTATAATCCTGTAGGTAATCTAAAGAGATTATATTCACATAGTAAATGTCAAATGCCCTTCTTCGTGGATAAAGAGGACACCAGTAAATCCACAGAAAGAACATTTACATTTGTATGAGCAATTATGTTGTCTTTACACTTAATGACATGTATTACCCATGGCCAACTGGATTAAAAGTGAAAATAGAGGCTGTGGAATAGAAATTTTAATGTAAACTTATTGAATATTTTATATAGCGAGTAAACATCTCATTATTCATTTCCATAAAGACTTGTTCTAGAAGGAAAATTCTGGTTACGGGATCTCTTGTTGCTTATTTATGATGATAATACTATGTTACAACTTGGCAAATATTTGGACACCCGTTATTATTCTTAACCAAAACATTTCAACAATTAATAGGCTTAGTACTGGCTTTGAAGAGCTTAGCTGGGAGTGAAGACATACAAGAAGTCAAACAGTTTCAGGTGCATTTCAGTAAGTACTGAGAGTCATAGGATAGCATGGAAGACATAGAGGTCTTTTAGGAAGATGACATACTTAGGAACGAGGCAGGCTAAAAATGGACATGGCCAGAAAGCCAGATGTAGGCTATAAAGAGTTTCAGGTAAAGACAGTACAAAAAGAACAATTACACACACCTAATAATGGGTAATTAGTGAACTAATATTGAAACGTAAAATTTGGACAGGGACACAGGGGCTAAATCACAGAGGGTCTGATTATGTCATTATGTCAAACCAAATACTGGTGATAGTTATGAAACATAGATACAACGTAGTCTTATTTACAGTTTAGATATGACAGTCTAGAATGGTGTGAGAGATTAATTTGGGGAGGTGTTTGAAGGGAAAAAACACAGAGGCTGGGGAACTGGAGAAGTGAAATGATCCACAGGGGAAAGATGAGAGGGCTGAACTACACAGATGGTACTGGGGATAGAGGGCAAAGAGACATTTATAACATATGTGTAAGGTATGAGTCACAGAACTCAGTAGCTAATTGGATGGCTACAAAGAAGAAAGTTGGAGGAATCCAGGGGGACTGCCAAGTTCTTATTTTTGCAGACAATTGAGTGGTGAAAATACTATACTTAATGGGATACTGGACTAGGAGAGGAATGTAGCTTGTGAGATGTCACGGGAACTTCAAGTACAGATAATATTAGGCAACGGGTTTTGTAAGTCTGGGTTCCTCAGTATCGATATCTGCTTCTCTCTTGCATTGTGTAGAATTGTAAACCTTTTTCTGAGATGGTCCTCATCATCATTTTCCTTCTGGTTTTGTGGTTGCGCTGTAATGTCTATGAGGACAGAAAGTGTCTCATTTATGCTTCTTGCAACAATTAGACAATTTTATGTCCTTTTTGGTGCTCAAAAAATATTAAATCACTCCTTTCATTTGCTAGAGGTTGAGGTTACCAAGATGAAAAGCAGGCACAGTCGCTGCCCTCAAATGGCACACAGTATCACTGTACAAACAAGCAAACACGTAATTACTGCTCTCAATACCTGCAATATTGGAGGGACTACAAAAGCAAAGAAGAAGTAGTCTTGAATTGGTTTGCAGTGGGTAGAGGCGGGTGGAGATTTTTGAGCAGAGTTCACCAGGCCAGGCCCAGTAGGGCTGCTGCCTCAAGATGCCACTTTCACTGCAAAAGGTCAAGGCTGAATGAGTAAGCTACCTCATTCTTCCATACTGTATAGCAGCTCTAAGAAGACAGAAGTTTATTATTTTTCTCCCCACGTCAGCAGTCATAGCTGATACCTGGCTCAGTTCCACAATATCAGACGTGGATCCACTTTCTTTACATGTTGTTTTCCTGTCCCCTGGGGCTTGCTCTCCTCAGCCTGGGCAAAGCATACTCACGGGCACCTTGTTCCTGTACTAACCCACATAGAAAGTAGAGGAAGACAATTTTGTTTCTACAAGTATTACATTAAAGTTGTCCACATAAATTCTATTCATAGTGCCTTATACAAATTTATTCTCAAGACCAAAATAAGATAACAGGGAGGCAGAGAAACAAGGTTCTAGATGTGTTGTCGTGTTTCTGAAGAATCATGGGAGTTTTATTATCAAAGAGAATGAAGGGAGATAGATAATGGGGAGTTATATTTCCTTCTTAGCCATAACCACTTAATCTTGTTATCATCATATCCAATAGGACCTTATTGTCAGATAATATATCTCATCTTTGATCCCAAATTGTTCATTCCATCCTCAGACCTACTGATGTTATTTTTACAGTTCACTTTCTCTAGTACTCCCCACAACTACAGATTTTCAGATTATTCATGACCTTGAGCTCACCTTTTTATTTTCATTAATCATTAGCTTTCTCCGCTTTCTTCCTTGTTTAGCTCAGAATCCTGTGATCTGTTAATTTAATCACAACATTGAAAATATTTTTAAACACTCTTGTCTTCTAATTATATAACAACAAGGCAGCTATGCCTGAACTCAATTATCCATCTCCTTTGGGCCTACATCTTAGCCTTTAAATGTTTCTAGAGAAAAAATTAAGAAAGTGAGATGACTGACTTCAGTTTAAATTCATTGTCACAAATGTCATGCAGTAAAATGATAGGACACAGATACCTACTCTATTCTCATCATAAAGCTTCTCATTCCCATGCTCCAAGTGAATAGGTTATATTTCGCCTGTGAAAGCTCTGCGCCTTCAGATGTACCACCTGAACAACTTCAAGGGCCTCATTCACAATGAAAATGATGTTCCCCAACCTCAAATACTTCTTTTCCTCACCCAATGTTGTGACTGATGGTCTTATCCTTCAAATATAAATTTCTTCCTCTTTTCTAGTATGAGTCAACCTATAGCTGCCAAGGTTTTCCAAGAAAGAACATCCTTCTACCTATCAAAGGCAAGTTCAGACCATGCACTTCTGCTAGACTCCATCCCCTGAAAACTTCCAAGAGAGAGGTTGAAACACTTATAAGCCTCAGATCCATCCTTTGTAATGAGGTATCACTGTTAGCATTCTCTGCCAGTTCAAGTGCGTACCATAAATCTTCCTTTCTATGTGTATCACCCTCAAGATACTGCTCAATTTTTGTTCTCTTTCCCACCAAAAAAGAAGTCTTAAAATTGTTGATACATCTTGACTCCATTTAAAAACTTCTCACTTATTCTTTAACACATTCAACAACTTATCTGTTCTTTAAGAAAATCTAGTTTAACTTCAGCCTTTATAACTCTATTGGGGTCACAGCCTTCAGTGACCTCCATTCCATGTTGTCAAATTCAAAGAACATTATGTGGTTTTCATACACTTGACTCTTGGGAATATACAGTGGTGGTCAAAAGTGGGTTTACAGTTATTATACAATAAACAATACAATAATTAATAAATAATACAAGAATAAACTCAGTGTATCATGTACTCATAGCTATAAACCTACTTTTGCTCACTGCTGTATAAGAAAGAGTGTGGCCTTTTGCTCCTTCTAGAATTCTCTCTCCTCTCATATTACACTCTTCAGATTTGCTTCCAACTTCCTAGCATTCTCATTTGTTGACTTTATCTCCTTTTCCTAAATTATACATTTTGGAGCTCCTCAAAGTACAGTCTTGACCAACTGTCATGTCTATTTACATTTTCTACCTGTGGGAAATGACTCTGTTCTCATAGCTTTAAATGATAGTTACAGGTTGGTAACTTACAATTTTATTTCTCTGATGAAGACCTCATTTGAGAGATCAAAATTTACATAGCTAAGTTTCTTTAATACTTTGAAGTGGAATACCTTAAGAGAAATTCAAAGTTAAATAAATGATCCAAAACAAAACAGGTGATTAGACCTCAATCTGATACTTCCTAATTTTTCCTCATCTTAGTAACCAGTGTTACAGTCTATCTTCTGGAAATATGAGCCAAACTGAGAGTTATTTTTTATTTATTTCTCTTTTACCATCGCATGTCTCCTCTTCTGTTTCCCACATTTGTGACACCACAACGAGTTTTAGCATTTACCTTTGGAACACATTTTGTATCTGTACATTTCTATCCTTGTTGCCACTGGTTTAGTTTCAGCCATTTCCGTCACTTGACTAGCTGACTTTTAATCACTTTCAAACTAATTTTAATCACTTTCTAATTTCTCCATTCGATGTTTTCTTCCCTCCCATTCATTCCCCATATAGCAATTAGAATACCCACTAACAAATAAATCAGAACATGCCATCTCTATGAACCTCCAAGGCCTTCATCTGCACTTGGAGGAAAGGTGAAGTCCGTGTTATGATCCGACGGTTTTGTGTGATGCCCCTTGGTTACTTTCGCAGCCTCACCCCACGCCACTCCCTCTCAGTTTCTGCACCCAGATGCGCTGGCCTCACATCAGTGTTCCCAGGACTTGTCAGAGCCCTTCCTGCATCAGAGCATATGAGTTGTTATGCTCTCTGCATTTCTGTCTCTCCGGGTGGTGTGTTCCTAAACTCTGTGTGACTGTCTTTTTCTCATCATTCAGTCATAAGCTAAGTTAACAGCAAGCTCTTCCCTGACCATCCTATCAAATACAAGACCCCTCCCCACCAGATGCCCACAGATATTATTTTATAGGGTGCAGTGACTTTCCTTTCTAACAGTGTATAAAATGATATAATTATGCAATTATTTTACCTTTATTATTTGTTCTCATACTAGAATATAAGCACCATAATATTGGTGGGGTTTTTTGTTTCTATCCTGTGCTATTTTATTCTATATTGATAGTGTCCCAGAATAAGAACCATGGTTGACACAGAGTAATTTATCAGTAAGTATTAGTTGGCTAATTGAATGAATGTATTTTTATAAACAAGAGTTCACTAAGTAGAGGAAGAAAACGCAGTTCATTTGTAAAAGTAAGCAGGTATGGAAGAACCATCAAATATCCTGAGAACTACAGGTATGTCTGTGAATGTTGGGTGAAGGGCAAAAAGTCAAATCACTCAGAATCTTGTACATCACATTACATGCTTGAAGTATTTTTTTTCAAGTTAGTGCCGGTATTGGCTTCATTTTTATGAAGCAGTGTCAAAGATGGAAAGGTGTTCTTCACTGCAGAGGGGAAGAATAACAAAGACAGTATTATATTGTTCCCAGTAAGAGTAGAAAGGGTGAGAAGCTGAACGAGGGGAGAAGTAGTTGGGCTACAGAGAATGTAACATATGAGGTAATGGATAATAAAGAGAAGAGGCCAGACGTGGTTGAGCATTTAATATGACAAGGGAGTGGGAAGAATCAAAGATGATTACCAGGTGCCTGATACTGGTGACTGGTGAAGTCACTAACAGAGAAGTGGGGAAAACAATAAGAATAGATTTTGTGGTAAAGTCAGATTTATGTCCAAGCTGCTATTTCCAAAGTTAACACAGTATGATTTACTTGGGAGTCTAGGAGAAGTTAACAAAAATGATGCATGAACTAAACTTCCTTTAAACTTCATATTACTACGCTCTGACTTGTCCTGTGAGCTGTGTTTAAAGCAGCAGGAAAGTATGTTTGACTAGGAATAAACCTAACCAAAGAAGTAAAAGAACTGTACTCAGAAAACTAGACAACACTGAAGAAAGAAATTAAGAAAGACACAAATGGAAGCATGTACCATGTTCAAGGATTGGAATAATTAACATCATCAAAATGCCCATACTACCCAAAGCAATTTATACATTCAACACAATCCCTATTAATGTACCAATGACATATTTTGCAGATATAGAACAAGCATTTCAAAAATTTATATGGAACCATAAATGACCCCAAATAGCTGTAGCACTTTTGAAAAGGAAGAACAAAATAGGAGGGATCACAATACCTGATATCAAACTGTATTGCAAGGCCACTGTAATCAAAACAGCCTGGTACTCACATAAGAACAGACACATAGACCATTGGAATAGAATTGAAAGCCCAGAAGTAAACCCAAGTCTCATTGGTCAATTAATATTTGACATAGGAGACAGGAGTATAAAATGGAGTAAAAATAGCCTCTTCAACAAATGGTGTTGGGAGAGCTGAACAGCTACAGGCAAAAAAAAAAAAAAAAAATGAAACTCAATCACCAACATACACCATATACAAAAATAAATTCAAGGTGGACAAAAGTCTGAATTATAAGTCGTGACATGATAAAAGTCCTAGAGGGAAACATAGGCAGGAAAATCTCAGATATTCCACACAGCAATATTTTCACTGATATGTCCTCAAGAGCAAAAGACATAAAGGAAAGAATAAATAAATGGGACCTCATCAAAATAAAAAGCTTCTGTGTGGCTAAAGAAAACAGCATTAAAATGAAAAGAGAACCAACTGTATGGGAAAACATATTTGCCAATGATACCTCAGACAAGGCTTTGATCTCCAAAATATATAAAGAACTCATACAACTCCTCTCCAGGAAGACAAACAACCCAATTAAAAGATGAGAAAAAGACCTGAACAGACACTTCTCCAAAATGGACATACAGATGAAAAGATGCTCAGTATCACCAGCCATCAGAGAAATGCAAATTAAAACCACAATGAGATAGTACTTCATACCAGTCAGAATGACCATCACAAATAAATCAACAAACAAGTGTTGGAGAGGATGTGGAGAAAAGGGAACCCTAGTGCACTGTTGGTGGGAATGCAGACTAGTGCAGCCACTGTGGAAAATAGTATGGAATTTCCTCAGAAAACTAAAAATGGAACTGCCTTTTGACCTGGCAATTCCACTGCTGGGATTATATCCTAAGAACCCTGCAACATCAATTCATAAAAACCTATGCACCCCAGTGTTCGTAGAAGCACAATTTACAATAGCCAAGTGCTGGAAGCAGCCTAAGTGCCCATCAATAAATAAATAGATAAAAAACTGTGGTGCATTTACACAATGGAATACTATGCAGAAGAGAGAAAGAAGGAGCTCCTACCTTTTGCAATGGCATGGATGGAAATGGGGAGCATTATGCTAGTGAAATAACCCAGGCCGTGAAAGACAAGTACCATATGGTCTCAGCTTTAAGTGGGACCTCATCAACAAAACAAACAAGCAAGCAAAATATAACCAGAGACACTGAAATTAGAACAACGTGGCAATAACCAGAGGGGAGGTGGGATGGGATAATGCAGTGAAAGGGTTTTCAGGAACAACTACAAAGGACTCCTGGACAAAACCAAACCAAGGGGGTGAAATCAGGGGAGGGACTTGGGGATGGCTGGGGTTGGGGGAGTGGTACTTGAACAACAAGAAAGCAATTTTTAAGAAGTAGCAAGAAAGGATCACTGTGTGACTTCTGTGACAAAGTGGAGGCAGTCTGGGGTAAAACTTGCAAACTACATCCCTTTACCCTGCTTCTCTCTGATATTACATAGTGTTTTGTTTTGTTTTGTTTCTCAAAATAGTTTATAAAAATTGTCGTACCAAGCCATGAAAGACATGGAGGGAACAAATGCATATAACTAAGTGAAAAAAGCTAATCAAAAAGGCTTAAACATTATGATTCCAACTTTCTGGAAAAGACAAACTATGGAACCAGTGAATGATTAGTAGTTACCATGAGTTAGAGGGGAAAGAACAACGAAGAGACAAAGCACAGAGGATTTATAGGACAGTGAAGTTATTCTATATAATACTATAGTGGTGGATACATATCATTATACATTTGTCAGACCCATCCAATGTAAGATCCCAAAAGTGAATGTTAGTGTAAACTACAGAATTGTATTGATAACAATGTGTCAGTATAGATACATTGATTATAAAAAAATGAAGCCCTCTGACGCAGGGCATTGACAGTGGGCAAGTCTGCATGCGCAGGGGCCGGGGACAGACATATGGGGACTGTCTTCCTGCTCAGTCTTGCTGTTTACCTAAAAATGCTCTAAAGAATAAAGCTTATTAATTAAAAAAATCAATACGTAGGCTCCCTGGAAAAGCTATTCGTGTCGTGTTATAAAGTAAAAGGCGTGGTGAAATACTCGGCGATACCTAAAACCTGCTTTTTCTAGCTCCCTCTTAGCCCTTTACATCTTAGTGAAGACATAACCACAAAGGAGGTGGAGGGAAATACAATATAAACTGATTTTCACCCCACCTACCAGTGTAAAACTCTTACAACCTCAGCCACAACATAATATTATCCAGGGGTATCCAGACTTTTGGCATCTCTGGGACACACTGGAAGAAGGAGAGTTGTGTTGGACCACACATTAAACACACAAATGCTAATGAACTGATGAGGGGGAAAAAAGGTTTCAAGTAAATTTACGACTTTGTGTTGGGCTGTATTCACAGCCATCCTGGGCCGTATGCAGGCCCCAGGTTGGACACCCCTGAAAGTAGCCTCAAGTCAAAATGAATCCCATTCCTACTTTATGATACAGGAGGTTACCACTTTTCTGATATAAAAGTCCACACTGGCCTCTGAGTCACCTATGTGTACCCATAACAGCATTAAATACTAAATCCCAAGTTAATTAACCTTAGAAATTACTTTTCCCCTGGATTTTACACTCAATTATAGAAATTGTATAAAAAACTATCATAACTCTGAGAGACAGTTACCTACATTCCCTAGGCCTTTGGCTGAATTCATCTATTTTTTTCTATATATAATGCCTTAGAGAATTTAATCTTTATTTAACTTACTAAAGCCATGATTTGGGGGAGGGGTGTTATTTCAGAGAAGAACTTTTCTGTCAAAGAAAAAAAGTCTTAAATCTTAAGAACTTAACAGGAAAAATTATATTTTTGGCTTTAGCTTCTTGCAGTTATGAAGTTATTTCCAGGTTTTCTCTGAAATCACATACTAACACACATTCACTTACATGAGTACGTGAACTAATCTAAAACTGAAAAATGGTAAATTGGCAGTTGTTTTTCAAAATATTCAGTTAAAGAAGGTGTGATGATTTTAAATGACAGGGTTGAGGGTATTTGAAGCAGGGGGTTTTAAAAGTCCTATTATCAACATCTTATATTAGCAGGGCTCCTTTGTTGCAATGAATAAGTCCATGTTGATGCATTATTATTAACTAAGGTCATAACTTACTGCTATCCTTAGTTTTACATAGTATAGTAAAACTAAGATTTTGGAATTTTTTATTCCAAAATCCCACCCATGATGGGATTTAGTCGTCACATCTCCTTTGGTTCCCCTTGGCTGTGGCAGTTTCTCAGACTTTCCTTATTCTTGATGGTCTTGACAGCTTTGAGCACGACTGGTCAGATGCGCTGTAGGAGGTCCTCAGTTGCTGCTTGCCTGCTGCGTTTCTCATGACTAGGCTGGGGCTGGGGGTTCTGAGGAGGAAGAGGACAAAGGGGAAGGGCACCACATTGTTCAGTAGGTTTTTTAGGGTTATCCAAGTTGGGAAAGTACAGCTCTCTAGTTCATATATTCTAACTTCTATGATATTTGTATATCAATGTTACAAAATGTATTTAGGTATCCTAACATTAATGGATAGTGAGATTACTTCTAATATTGCAAGATTAAAATGCAAGAGTGCAAACAATGTCTCTGTGTACAATTGTGAAAGTTCCCCAACAAATATACAGGGCGGGGGAAAATAGGCTTGCAGTTGTGAATATGTAAAACACAGTTTATTTTTGTATTATTATTGACTAATTATTGTATTATATTCCATACAAAAGCCTGAAAAGCTACTTTTGTTTCACTTTGTATACAAAAATACAAAATTTGCTGGGCCATAAACTCTATGCATTGTGCTGATTGCCACTTTTTTCTTCCAGAGTGATTACATAAAGTTATGCTTTATAAAAACAATAGTATATAAGGACATTGCTCTTCATACTTGCCATCATTCGATTTTGTAAGATTTGAAAATTATTGGCATGGTGATAGATGTGTCTGCCTTGGAGTAGAATTCCAGTCCACAGGGAATTCTAATCTTCAAAATACTTGAGATCATCAGATTTTTTCCCCTCCTCCCCATCATCAGATTGTTTTTTTATAGTGCTTATAACAATACACTCATGCATCTTCATTTTATGAGCATTTCTATATATCCTCACCAACATTAAGTATTTTCAGACTTTCAATTTTACACTAACTGGAAGCTATATATCTACTGAGATGTATCTCTTTCTGGTTTTAATTGTTACTTTCCTAATTACTAGTGATATTGAATATGCTTTTATTTATTTGTGCTTCATCCTTTTTCACCAATGAGGAGATCTTTATTAATTGCAATGGTACGTTCATATTATCAGTTGAAAAAGTCCGTTCACATTCTTCACTAAAAAAACTAAAGGAGGATGAAGTTCCTGGAGGCCCCTTTAACCTTTTGTAAAATTATGAGGAAAATTTCTACAACTCTGTTAGGTGAACTATTTCCAAACACTTTCCTGCTCTTACTTGTTGAACATTACAACTCATCTTAATGAATCGTAATTTAATCTCCCTTGAATAACCTTCGTACTTTTGCTGTGTTTAAAAAGATAGCATCGGTGAAGGTTTTCCAAGCTGATACCACAAATTGGAAGTAAAAAGAAGGTTCTTGCATAAAGTTCCTGTTGTTATTATTGTTCTGTTTTTAAGGTATGTTTATTAAGGCTGGAGACAATGAAACAATGAAGGGTTTAGGATAGAACAAGCAACAGGAGAGAGACTGGGCAGGATTGTCTGGGCTCCCTAGAAACTACAGAAACGTTATGGGAAAGAAGTAAGCCAAGGTGGAGCTCCTAGCTGCTCACTGGCAAGAGAGAAAAGGGGGTCTTAGAGGCAGGTTCTGGGGGTTAGCCCAGGACTGCTGCTGATGCCCATTGCTCCCCTGGTTGCATGTCATGTGGGCTCCCTAGGAATTTAGGAAATGATGCCTGTCGGCAAAGAAAAGGGGGAAGGGGTAAGTGTGGGTACCCTTCTGGGAGGGGGGAGAGTGTACTCTACATAAAGCTTTGACAACTAAAGCCAAAATGGCACAGTACAAATGAATGCATTTATAACACAGAGTTGCCACTGAAATTACATATTATCATGGGGACAAAGAATAAAATTATTTGTTGATAGCTCCTCTAATTTTACTGGGGTATATCCATATATTCTATATCTTAAATTTTTATATAATGTCTAGTAAATTACCAAACCCTAGTTTCCAGAAGCTTTTCTGGTTTATCTTTATTCTTCTAATCTCACCTAGTTGTTTCAAATTATGATATGGCCAAAGGCAAGATAACAAGTTTAGACAGTATATGAATGGCTTGTTATATATGACACATACTTTCATTATAACTATAGTAAGGAAATCGAAGAGAAGACATAATGAGGATAATCCATAGCTTTTAAAATAATATTTTTTGTTTTAGTTATTTATCTTTTATAAAAGGAAATATTATTACATATAAGTTCTCACACACTAAGTCAGTTCATCTTTTTTAGTTCTAGTTCATTTAAAGATTAACAAGTTCCTAAGTCAGACGAAGGTTTGATTATCATGTGTGAATGGAAGATGGGAAACCAAAGGTTACAGCAATATCAATTTGATTAAATATGAAGTAAATACAAGAATGAAGGTATTCCACCAGCATTGAGGAAAAAAAATGAAGAAAGCCAAATTATAGCTGATGGAAGCTTTTAGGATATTTTCTTTCTTGGTGCTTTTTCTTTAAAATAGCCATACAAGTATCTGAATTGACAGTATAATGCTATGCTGGGAAACCTATAGTTAAGTTTCCATCAGTCCTTGTTCAAGCACTATCCTGTTAGAGATTGCCACTTTTTCTGTGTTGTCGCAATGTAGGCACGGAATAGGCACCTATTCTTGCCTCAGTGATCTGCTTGCTCTTTAGTCATTCTGGTTTTATGTTGTCCAATGACCTTCTAACTCGATACCATTCCAGAGTCCAACCTTGTACATTTGAATCACAAAGATTTTGTGTGAGGGTTTCATATTTTCTAGAGTTCACTCTTTAGGTTCAGGGTCTCTATCTACCATATATGCATGTCCAGCATACTCTGTCAATTATAAATTGCTGTTGCATTCCTCTAAAAGAAAGGTTTTTCTCTCAGTGCTTCAATTCAGAAATATAGTAGATGGTCTGGGCCACTCAGGGTTTCTTAGGGAAAAAAGGATAATTTAGGTTCAAATGTTACCTGAATTGTACCCCTTCCCTCGATCATCATATGTTACTATTTCAGGCTGTCAAATGCTTCCCTGTACTATTTCAACCCAGAGTTTTGCAGTCTATTTTATACCTATTTATGTGTGGCTGGTACCAAAGTAAAGAATGTTTTATATAGTTATCACAAAAAATGGATAAAATAGCCCTGGCTGGCGTAACTCAGTGAATTGAGCGCGGGCCTGCGAACCACAGGATCGCGCTTCGATTCCCAGTCAGGGCACATGCCTGGGTTGCAAGCCAGTTCCCAGCGGGGGACTTATGGGAGGCAACCATACATTGATATTTCTCTCCTTCTCTCCTTCCCTTCCTCTCTAAAGATAAATAAATAAAATCTTTAAAAAATGGGTAAAATATACATTAAGTATATTAGAAAACTAAACAAGTGATATATTACTCTAAGCTTATCCTATCCCCCTTGACTTATTTATTAATTGATTGCCTTCTTGAAAGCATTACTTATAATGAACATTAATATTGCTGACTATTCTTATTGCTAATGCAGGAATGCAGAAATGTGATTTACAAAATAAATTCTGACATGGCAAAGTCTTCATTTGGAAGGATGTTAGAATAAATTCAAGATCAAGCCATTTATACTCTTTCAAAAATGAATTCCTGAAATGAGCTACAAACCAAGTAATAAAAAACTTTCTATAAACTTGTATTGCATTTGGAAAATTACATTTTTAGATAGTATTTTAAAGGATTATATAATTCATTAACACTGAGGATATGAAAAACTAGCAATATTTGAATAATGCCAGTGCATCATACCAATGTCCATTTCCTAGTTTAATTTTTTTTAGTGGAATATTGCAAATGTTACCATTATGGGAAAGTGGGTAAAGAATGCATTGAATTTCTTTGTACTATTTCTTGCAACTGCATGTGAATATAAAATTATCTCAAAATAAAAATCCATTAACATTACCGCCTTCTTTGGACACCATTTGATTATACATCTCTAATATTTTGTGCCTATACTTCATCTTGGGTAGTTTATCTAATCAGTGAGTTGACTGGTTTACATTAAGTTAAATGCAATTGATAGTCAAAGATTCACTTTTTAAAAAATATCTAATTATTTCCACTTTAATTTTATTATATTAGTTTAATGAGATTTACTGTTTTTAACACTAGTGACACCACCTGTTTTTCTACATTACATTCATTTTATAAAAACTCAAAAAAGCACTATACATTAAAATACTTATATCATTAGGCTAACAGATGTAAAGTAGGCTGGTAGAGATGATGACACCATAAAAAGTTCTTGAATTGCAGAAAATACAGGGCCCTGGCTGGTGTAGCTCAGTGGATTGAGCTCGGGCCTGCGAACTACACCATTGCAGTTCGATTCCCAGTCAGAGCACATGCCTGGGTTGCAGGCCAGGTCCCAGCAGGGGACTCACAAGAAGCAACCATACATTGATATTTCTCTCCTTCTCTCCTTCCCTTCCTCTCTAAAGATAAATAAATAAAATCTTAAAAAAAAAAAGAAAATGTCAACAGTAAGTAGCTTGAACTGTCACCGATCTGCTGGCACCAATCTGCGTGCAGTAATTTGAGTTTGGTACATGAAAGCCAGTGAGTGGCATCAGTGGGCAACTGCAAATAAGTTGGGTGTCTGAAGCCACGTATGAAATGTGGGCAAGTATTGTGGAATGACGTACGGTCTAAAGGGTGGGGGGGATGTACAAAATCTGAGTTGTACAAAAGAAACATAATCTAAGAAGTTTTTACTAAGGAGGATTTGTTGTTTTAAAGTTTAGAGATTAAAGAAATTATAATGTCATTTAGCGCAATGTCAATATTTAACTTTGACCAGCCACCTCTCCCATTCCGCTCACCAGCACTGGGCCACGCCCCTCACCCTGGCTTCACCACAAGCAGCAGCACTCCCTATTACTCACAGAGAAAACAGATGTCTCACATAAAATTATACCTACGTCGTCACCATTTCCGTCTTGTGGCACATGACTAAAAGTGTCTCTCATTATTTTAGGCTAATTCATCCAGCTGTGTTTCAAAATTATGAACTTCTTTTGGGATTTTTTCCTAATGGTATTAATTATTCTCCCTTTCACTGATACCATCTATCTAACCCTTTCAACTGACTAATCCTTGGCTGCTGCTTGCTCAGAGCTCGTCCACCAAAAAACAGAAATACTTTCCTTGAACATATATCCTTTTCCAAACATGATCTTCTTTTGCTTTCTATGAAATGGGCATAAGATTGAGATGCCTTTAAGCATATGGTTAAATTAGCAGACTTAATTCTTTTTTTAAAATAATGTCCACTTGTTAGTTATGATTAAGATTTATTTTCATCTCTCGTTGGTGTAGCTCAGTGGATTGAACATGGGCCTTTGAAACAGAGGATCATAGTTCAATTCCCAGTCAGGACACATGCCTGGGTTGTGGGCTGGTTCCCAGCAGGGAATGCAGGATAGGCAACCATACACTGATATTTCTCTCCCTCTCTCCTTCCCTTCCCCTCTAAAGATAAATAAATAAAAAGTTTTAAAAAATATTTATTTTCAGAAAACAATCATCTTTTTCTCTTTTTTTAAAGCTACTTTTAAATATAATTCACGTCCTATTCATTTAAAATTGAATTTTTAGGTGATAAATAAGACAGGAGTACTCGCTCTTTTGTCTATAAAACACCCTTACCTAACACATTTAGTAGGACACTCAAATTCTGCTATCAAGGATTATTTTCATATATCCAAAAGAACACAGAACAATACGTTTTAAAAAATCACCTCATAGTAGCAGAATTGCAATGAACCAGACAAGGGTTTTTTTCCCAGAGAAGGAAAAATAATACTGTCCATCACCGCTACCATTTTCCTCTTCCTTAGTATCCGAATGGGTGCTGTTGAGCAGCCCTGGGGCAGTGCGGGCCTGTCTAAAGATCTAACTGAGGTTAAGGACACCTGTGCCAGCTCCTATCAAGCTCAGCTCACTCCCTAAGCAGCTGAGAAATTCCTTAGGAATCAATCAGTGTTTATCTGAGGCTCTGAGGGCTGTTGGCCTGCGCTGGTGAGGGAAGCTCTTTGCTCGAGTACATCTAGGATAGAGAACCCAGCAGTGGTAAAAAGGGCCCTCCCCCACCCCTTATTTGTCAGGCTTTGTTTTGTCAAGCTATGCATTCTAAAAGAATAAGAGTGAATAATACTATTTACCTCATTACTTCTTAAAGCTGTCAATTCATGCTAGTCCTTCAAAAGCAACTTTTATTTTTTAATACGACTTCCTGAAAAAAAATGTATGTTGGAGCCCTGGCTGGCGTAGCTCAGTGGATTGAGCGAGGGCCTGCGGACCAGAGGATCGCGGTTCGATTCCCAGTCAGGGCACAGGCCTGGGTTGCAAACCGGTTCCTTGCAGGCTAACTACCAGCAGGGGACGCACAAGAGGCAACCATACATTGATGTTTCTCTCCCTCTCTCCTTCCCCTCTATAAGTAAATAAATAAAATCTTTAAAAAAAAAATTTATGTTGGATATCTATTTCACTCTATACATGATTAAGAGAGAAAAGTTTGTAAGTTTATGAGCCCTTCAAGAGGTTTTTTTTTGTTCGTTTGTTTTTTCTCTGAGCTTTCCTTAAGCTTTTTGAGGCTTAAGCTACACAGGTACAGCCTTCAAGCAGCTGTCATTAGAAATGGCTTCCACGTTTGCCAGTGAGCAGTTCCGGTGTTTGGTCGTTTGCAATAGGACCACTGGTCACCGCACAGTTTCTTTCTCATCTTCCAGTGATTTCTGCTTTGCAGTTGCCTCCTTTTGGGCCCCAGCAGCCCAGAAGGGCAGCTTGTGGTTCACCTTAAGGAAGGTTTAGGCTCGTGTCCCCTTGCCCTTTTCTACGGCTTTACTAAAGCTTCCAGCTTTCTCTTTGTTGCCATCTTCAGTGTATTCCCTGGGCCATGACAAAGATGACAGGTAAGAGTTAGATACTAAATCCTTCATCTTGGCAGGTGGCCCTTTGGGGGTAACAACTACTCTACTTCCAGAAGACTATAAAGCTTCACTTGAAGCTTTTATAATTTTTTCCTGAAGTATTTAAGAAAAAAAGTACAGTGTTTTTCTTTACCTCTAAAAACTTCAGCTTGTGATATCTGAGAACAACATGCTCTCACTGATTTACAGTTTTCATATTAAGAAAATTGAACATTGTCAAAATATTATTATCTAAAATATTTTATTCAGCCCTGGCTGGTGTAGCTCAATGGATTGAGCACAGGTCTGTGAACCAAAGGATCGCAGTTTGATTCCCAGTCAGGGCACATGCCTGGGTTGCAGGCCAGTGTCTGTCAGGGGACGCAGGAGAGGCAAACACACATTGATATTTCTCTCCTTCTCTGCTTCCCTTCCCCTCTAAAAACAAATAAATAAAATCTTAAACAAAATAAAATAAATATTTTCTTCATTCAGTTTTTGACAGATGTCCCCAAAATATCATTTACGACATTTTCCCCTGATCCAGACCCAGTTCAAACTCCTGCAAGGCTCTGTCATTTTAGTTTCCTTTAATTTGGGAAAGATCTACAACCTTTCTTTGTCTCCCACAACCATGGATATTTGTGAAGTACAGTCCTGCTGTTTCGAGGGAGTAGAAGCTTTTATCATCATTTTCTTTATCCCTATCATTGTCATTGATATCTCTTCCTCCACATCAGCCCTTAGTCCTGGTGAAACTAGCCCCAGGTGGTTTCACCCACCCCTCACCCAAACTGATTAAAATATCTTTTCTTTTTCCCTTCCCACATCAATATCAATAACTAAACAAAGTTTGTGCAGGTAAAGGTGGCACCGGGTGGGGGTGTGGGGTTGCTCTGTCTGGGTACACATACATGAGCCCAGATTTAACCTAGTTCTAGACTACTTATCTATTCATACTCTGGACTGTGAGTTCTCACCAGGCTACCCAACCCGATCGTATATGTACACACTTTATCTTTGCCTTCTGTTAAGGATTTTCTAGGGAAGCAACTTATGTGGCTTGACACTCGCAAGTTAGCTGTGCTTGTGTCATGGCTCGTATGTGGGAGGGTGTTGTCCCAGGTTACAGATGCCAAGCTTTTCCTGCCCACACTGGGTGAGAAGTCTATCACCTTTTGTTAAGAGTTCTTAGGAATGCCCCTGAAACATTAGAACAACGGGATAATCAAGATGAGTGTGGATAAGATAAATGTTTGAGTTTGGGTGGTGGTTCTGGTACATGATGTAATGGTGATTTGAAGTCATAATAAGCTCAAACCCCACAACAATTAGTCTTGCAGAGGTCACAAGCAATGACATACAGTCAGCAGGTGTTGGCCTAGCTTTTACGTGATTTCCCAGTGCTGAGGGTGGAGGGACAACGTGTGGTGCCAACCAACTCCCCTTCACAATGCCTGCTGCAATGCTCCTTTGTCTCTAGCGACTCCCTCGAAGTTATGTTCCCATTTTCCTTTTCTCCCCAGTCCCAGCCCAAGTAATATCCAATGATCTCTTAGGCTACAGGTAGAGTGGCTGAATCTTCATTTTCTTTCTAATTTGACTATTTTTTATGAACTCTATGTCCTGCTTTCTTTTGCCCTTCCTTTGATACACAGAGACCTTATTTTTTCAAGAAAAAGAGGAATTTTTCTTTTTTTCTGCCTTTACTAGTGCTGCTTTTCTCTCAGTCAATGTGAAGGCCCTGACTAATTTGAAGAAATATTAAATGCAATAAAATAAGGAAATAAAAGTACAAAGACTAAAAATCTCAACATCTTATTTTGCTCCATAACTAAGTCACTAAAAATTGATACCAAAAAACTCTATTGCTGGTTTTATATGAAAGTTAAAAGAATTCAATAATAATTTAGAGATGTCGACCTACATATTTAAGAAACCGTATTTTAAAAAGCAAAAACAAAAAAAAATGGAGTATCAGCTTCAGGGAAATTAATGACTAATTTAGAATTGCTGGGGTTGAATTCTCGGGGCTCATGACATACCAAGATGTATAATTCTAGCCCCTGTTTGGAAATAGGTTTCTGGAATTTAGAAGAGTTGTTGATCTAGAAATGTATTTGGAACAAATCTATGCAAGATGATAGATATAGATAATGGAGTAAATATTTTAACACAGTAAATGGACTGGAGACAAAAGAAGATAAAGCCAAGAATAGAAGCTTGAGAATATCTACATTTAAGGCAAAGAAAGGAAGGACACCTATGAAGACGCAAATGAAGAAAGGCACCATGAGAGAACTAGAAAAGATTTATAACAACAATAGCCAATATATCAAGGAAGAAGCACTCCTAAAAAGAGAAGGTGTAAAATATCACAGAAACTGAGCTTAAAGTGTTCGAGGGCTGGGACCAAAGCACACTATAAGGGGGAAGCTGATGTTCTTTTTGAGTTTGTGGCAATGGGCAAGAGGAGATAAAAGGAAAGCTGACTGAGGAAAAGAAAATTCAAGAGGAAATATCCCTTTGTGCCCTTTGACATTGAGAGGAAGGAGAGTTTCAATGAAGAAGTAGATTTGAGGGAACGCATTTTGGTGTAGAGGGCAGTTAAGCATGAATGAAATGTAATAAGCAAGCACCCAAAGAAGAGAAAAGATTAGAAGATTATGAAAGTTGTGATCATTAATGAATTAAATTCAAATTAAGTGAGCAAGCAGGGACTCAGCACATTAATAGTTCTTCAATCTTAGTAAGAACCCCTAAAAAAAAAGGGTGTTGAAGTGAAGAAGAAAAATGTTAAAACTTTGAATGACCTCAATTTATACAGTGTAGAAAGTGAGATATATTATCTGCTTTAGCAAAAGTATGGCATAATTATGGAAGATAAAAATATCTAAAACACTCTTGGTAATTCTTTCAATCATCAACTTTGAAACCTTTGGAGGATTTATTCCATGCAGCACAAAATTAGCAACACAGAAAACAGCGTTGAGATAATCAAAGTTTTGATTTTGGTAAAGTGTGAAGAAAATAAGAGACTCTTAAGGTTCAAGCAATGCCTTTGTTGAAATAAGTGAAAATAGTAGAAATGTGATTCTGTAAGAGCACTAAAATGTTTAGTGAAAGAGAGGCTAAATGAGACACAGGGGAGCCACATGGTGGCAAAAATCAGATTCAAGGGAATGGAGGAATGAGAAATGTGAAAAGGAGGAGGACATTGGTTAAGACATGCAAAGACACAGATGGAAAGTCAAAGCTGTTTGGCTGAGAGATGATCTGAAAATGGTGGTAAGAAAGAGTGAAATATATTTATCTAATGTCAATAAATGAACTACAGAAACAGAAGCTGTCTGAGCTTTCCCATTTTAAATAACTAGGCCTTATTTAAAGCAGTAACGAGGAGATTATTATTATTATTTTTAACAGGAGATGTACACCGGAGCTTGTTTGCATTGAAAAACAGATTTGAAAGTATGTGGTGACAGTGAGAGGTACGTTGGCACAGTGCTGGTTGGGAAAAAATGATCAACAGGAATAAGGGATTTAAAAATGGGCTGGAACAGACATGTTAATTAGTAGAGGGGAAATTCTAAATGTTAAATATGTAAAATTTTGTTATTGGAAGATTATATGTAATCATATCCAGTGTTCTATTTGAAATGCTAGCAGAATAAAATGGGACTATAAAATTTTACTGGTTTCATTTTGATTTTTTCAAAGACAAAGATATAACCATATTACAATTAGACACATTGCAAAACAGTATATATATATATATATATATATATATATATATATATATATATATATTATGGAGAGAGAGAGAGAGTTGAGCAATAATGCTTTTATTAAAATAATTTTATTAAAAACAATGACCATTTTTGTGGATAAGATCCAATGGGGTAGAAGTTACTGGACAGTGACCAGGAGTGGGTCTGCTTCAGGGCAGCTTGAGGTTTCTTCATACTGTGCAGGAAAGATTTCATGATGCTGGTCCAGGTGACTCTGAGCATTTATTAAATCTGGGGACAGTGAAACAAGAAAGGACTTAGGGCAGACGCAGCGGCAGGAATGGGTCCAGGTGGAGCTGCTTTGCATCACTGAGAAGTCAGAGAAAAGGGGGCCTTGGAAGCAGGTTGAAGGGGAACCCAGAAGGAGCTGCTATTGCCAATTGTTCCCCTGGTTGCAAGTCTCCTGAGGCCCCTTAGAGTTTAGGAGATGCACACACTTGGGGGAAGAAATGGAGGGAGAGGCGAGGGAGTGCTTCTGGGAGGGGGAGCACACTGAGTCCTCTGTTTTGAGAGCTTTTAAGGGCTGGGAATATAGGGAAGGTCTTAGGGGCAGATGTCAAAAGAATATTCACTAGCTTTATTAAGCTGATGCACCAAAATGAGATTGACGCCCTTAACTTCTGCCCCTGGGTATTGTTGGCAAATGGCACTAATTGGATTTTTGCTTTCTATTTCCTTAAGTAGGGTGATTTAAGCTATTTACCGTCTCTTTGGGGAGGAGAACTGTTAACCTATTCTTAAGTGACCTTGGTTTGGGGAAGACAGGATATATCAGAGGGTTGGAAACTGCTCCGTCATTTAACTGCCTCGGTTCCACTGTTCCACTTGTCTTGGCTTACTAGCCTGTCTTAGATCTCCTCCCCATGAATATTCTTGTTGAATATGAAAAATATTTTATATGATGTTATTGAACCAAAATATTCAGGTACTTGGGGAGAATTTTTAAAACCTAGCATTTAATCAAGACACATATTTAATAATGCCTCATTTAAACATATTTGAAAATGATTTTGTAGATTTTGAAAGCCAAATGGCAAAATCTTTCTAAGACAAATAAATTATCTCATAAAGTAATGTTTTAAAAATATTTTACTATTAGGCTTAAGATTTTATGTGATTTCAAGATTCCTGAAATACAGTGGCATTTTCTTTTTTAATAACATGGAAAAGCTCTGGTCTATAACTGAACATGTCCTCTTATAGTGAGTAATGCTTTGCTAAAAAATTAATGCAATGGAAATAAGAAATAGAGTTTTCCAAAAAGTTGAGTTTTTATTTTATTTAGGAAGTAAACTATTAGAAATAAAAAAAATTAAAACAAATATAGGGATTTGTTTTTACTTTATGGAAATCTTGCAGAGTATATTGTAGCCAACAAGGCTTTGTATAAACTGGCCAACCCAGTTGTCCTCTAGGATTATCAACACTGTAAACAAATAGGTCACAAGGCACTGACTAGGGTTAGTGTGTTGTCTGCCTCAGCCTAGATCAGTGAGTTACAGAGCAGGCACGTGACTTTCTCTTCACCCTTCTTATAATTCTCCCGTCTCCACCTTCATGAAAAGAAAAAAGATATCACAAAAGGGCAGTTTTTCAAATGGCAAAAAAATAAGAAAAATAGAGGAAGTAAAATGAAAAATCAGAAGCATAAGGGATCATTACGCCCTCTTGAAAAACAATTTTCCAAAACATGTGGATGATCAAAGAAAGAACGGAATCAAGAGCTCGAATAAAGAAAGAACAGAATTTCAACCCTGCGGCCTGGAAGGTATCATACAGTTTTCTGATGAGATTTCCAGCTCTTCCACTAGGAGTAAATACTAGACCACTGTGAACCAGGAGATTTTTATCAAGTCACACGTGTCTCTCCACAGATGGGTGAGATAGATAATTTGATTTCTGGTTTGTTCTATTTTTGAATCAATATACTGCTTATTTGATTACAAACCCTGATCAAAAAAATAAATAATTCATCTTTCAGAAAATTGATATTCGGCATAGAAAAATATCTGATCGATTTTTCCCTCTTTTTTATTTGAACATATTGAAATTATTTAGCTACAACCTTATAATATGCAGAATAGGCACTGAGTTTTCATTAGCAAATGTTTGACAAGAAACACAAAAATAGAAACCCCAAAATATCAAACAGCCTGACAAATACATCAGAAGCTCAAAACTGTACAAGAAAGCAGTCACAGTTTTAAGTGAGAATATGTGTTGCTGTCTTTCAGAAAATTTATAAAAAGTACAATATAATATCATTCCATGACTAATTTATCACATTATAACAGCAAATATTAGAAACTAATGCTTTCCTATGTCTCTATGCTTAGTTAATGACTATGAAAATTAATGAGAAAGTCAAGAACAATTCTTAGTTTATAAATTATTTGATTCATATATGTATTGCCAGGGTTAATACTTGTTTTTATGTGATTTACCTTAAACATAATATTTATCAGAATCTGAGAGAAATTGCATTTGTAAGTAATGGGGTCTTTAAAAATTTTTTTCTTTCTTTCATAAGAACTCTAGCTTATGAAACATATATTTGTTTTCTACTAAAGGAATATAGAGTTTTCAATTGTAGACTTTACATTATACATATTCATATATATATTACATATGTTTCTAATTAAGTGTCATATACACAATGTTTTAAGGATAGCAATGTGGCTATATCTTTATTGTGTTCAAACATTTTAGGCCCTAATCCTTGTACTTAATAGACAAAACATTTATAATTTTAAAGAAATATTTTCCAGCAGGATACTTTGCAGTAAAAGATATACATACAAATAATAAAAAAGAATCAATTAACTCAATATCATTTTTCAAAATATAAAACCTAGAAAAATACTGCAATGATTGTTTTTATGATTTGATTTTATTTTCATCTGCAAAAGCACCGAGGTCATTGTGTTTAATGTGCATGCCTTGCAAGGAACCACAGGGCTTTTCATGTGCTGTCAGTTATCTACCGATGTCAAGACAAAGCTTTAGAGGACTATAAATTTCCAAAATATAAACTCAGTAAAAGGCAACATGGCACGCACTTTGCAGACATCTGCCCTGGCTATCTGTATTTCTGTATCCAAAAGGCCATGTTTAACTTCACTTTAAATAATACTAATTAATTTGATGCAAATCTCTGGCTTAGGGTACAGAGATTTTTCTTGGATATGAACAGGAAAAATAATCAGTATCTCAGGCTTTCAATGTTGAAACTGGAAAACTGCCTCTCCCTTCATATAATCAAGTCATCAAAGCAAACTATGAGTTCAAAATCCTTTTGATGCCACAACTACCACAAAACCTGTAAATACGTTCTCTGGGCTCTATCCACAACCACAGAAGTGGAAGGAATATTTACTATCATTTATATTTTAATATATATTTAAGCAAACAAGGAGAGGTCACCAAATATGCAGTAAGTTTGTCATTTCAGAAGAATGTGGAATAGTTTTATAGAAGCTACGGATACTAAATTGTCTCTGGAATAAAGTTAAAAAAAAAGCTCAATTTTTACAATTGTCACCTGCAATATAAACTAGCCATTTTAATTTATTAAACCTGAAAAAAATTGAACGAGCATATCTTTGATTTTTTGAAACTGTACTCTTGAGCCTACTTCTAAAAAAAAAGGTTTATGTTAAATATAGTCACATAAATTCGAGCTGGTAAAGAAAATTTACAGCAGAGAAAGTGAATAAAACAGGAAAACCATGGAATTTTAAAAAGACTTAATCTTGTAAGGAAATGTATTGATATTGCATTGGAGAAAAACACAGAAATTTAAGGGTAGAAGCTAAATAATAATTTTACAAATACATGATGAAAGAAAAACCATAAATATAATTTAAGAAAAATTTCTATTGTTTTAAAATCAAAACTAGTACAATGTGGAAGCTTCGTAGTCTTCTTGTACAGTTTTATATTTGCATTGTATTTGTATAGTGTAGTAAGTTAAACTTTCAAGGCTATGTAGTTAATATTTTCTTCAGAAATTGTTTGCAGTATAAAATCATTAAAGTGATTTTTACTTGTTTAGAAATGTGTACTAACCTGAAAGGCTTAAAGTACACCAATAGAACATACTTAGTACATTCAAGGAAAAAACTATAATGCGAAATAAATTTGGATTTAGCATAAATATACTGATGATTGATGTTTCTCTGTGACTTCAGTGGCACTCTTGTTTTTCACAATGCATGTGATAACTTCACAGTTATAAATTTCAGACAAAGTCAAGGTAACATAATTTTTGAATGTAGCTTTTAAAAATATAGTAATAGGTCTCTGTGTTAAATCTGAATCAGCCACTGACTACAGTAGCTTTGTGGCACTTAAGGCTTCCACTGCATTGTACTTACTAATCCAACCAGTTACAGAGAATCTTTTGAAAAATTATTCAAAAGATAATGTATGTTCAAGTAAACATAATTTAAAATTAGAGTATAGCCTAAAAAGCAAAATATCTCTCACTTAACCTGTCCTTGATTCCGAAGTCTCCTTCTAAGATGTAGGTAATTATATATCACATTTCCTTGCATAGCTTTAGTTCTGCAACTGTGTATGTTAAATAACTCTCCCCGATCATGTTGCTTACAATAAAAATGTAGATTAGCCATACTTCCATATCAGTATTTATAGACCTCCCACTTTTTGAATATCTACACATATTAAAATTTATATACTCCTTCACTTAGAAATGAACCTTTAATTCACCTCCAGTTTTTCTTCTTACTTGAATGCTGAAATAAAAATCCCGAAACACATATATCATTGTAAATTACTGAAGTGTATTATGAGTAGGATAAAGATTTAGAAATAGTATGGTGAGAGCCAGAGGGGAATGGGGCAAGGGAGAGCTGGAGGTGTGCAAAGGAGGGGAAAAACGAACTATCTGTAAGTGTCAACAGTACAAATAAAGTTTAAAAAGATAATTAATTTAAATATTATTTTAACATCATGATTTTGTAAAAATAACAAAACTTGAGTTTTATGTTTGATGTAGAAAAACTTGTTAACATTAAATTACTTGGCTTTTGAAATTAAAACAATAAAATTGTTGTCAAATATTAACTGTAAAAATAAATTTGATTAATGGTGTCTGAAAATAAGATTTATTCAGTCCAGTCTGAAAATGTATGCAGTTGCTAGTTTTTTAAAAATAAAAACAACTAAAAGAGTAAGTAGTTCCTATTAATATTGGTGTTAAAACAGAATGTTTGTGTCCCCTCCAAAATTCATATATTGAAGAAACTAAACAGATGGTACTTGGTGATGGGCCCTCTAAAAAAGTAATTAATTAAGTGAGGTCATAAGGGGTGCCCTATTCCAATAGGATTGTCGTCCCTGTAAGAACAGACAGCAAGCAGAGAGCTCGCTCGCTCTCTCTTCCAGCACACACAGGGGAAAGGCCACACAGACTGCGGACGTAGTGAGAAGGCCGCTTCCTACACGCCAAACAGAGTGCCGTCATCAGAAAGCAGCCCTGCTGACACCTTAATCTCAGACTTCTACCTTCCAGAACTATACAAAGATAAATTTCTGTTCTCTAAGCCAGGGGTCCCAACCTCCCTCCTCCCAGCCCAGGGGCTGCGGCTGCCTTTACTGCCTGAGCTCCACCTCTTGTCTCCAACACTCCACCCGTCTGTGGAAAAACCTCTTCCACGAAACCAGTCTCTGGTGCCAAAAAGGTTGGGGACTGCTGGTGTAAGCCACCCAGCCTGTGTTTTATTACGGCAGCCCAAGCAGGCTAAAATAATTGATGTCACAATTTTTCTGTCCATTGGATAGAATAATTGCCTAAATAAAAATTGCTGATGGTTACACAGGAAAAACTTTTAAACTTTCAATTTGGCTGGATATGACTTGTTAATAGCCAATTGAATGGATGTTTAAGTAAAAACTATAAATATACACATATTGAAGACATAAAGGTTGGAAACAGATTCATGTTTCAGGAAATGTAATTCATGACTTGTTTTTTTTTTTCTTAGAAAACATTTGTTGTTTTAGAAAATCTTCATGCTGAAATTAAAGCAGTGTTTATAACAAGTGAAAAATAAGGGATTTTTTAAAATATAAAAAATAAATAAAAATAAAACTATAGTATACAGGAATATATTACTAAATGTATATGTTTCTACAGTCACTTCATTGAATGTCTATTCCTCAGCAAATTGTATCCTAGCATCTGTTTGGGGTGGAAATGATTACTCACATAACACTGGACATTTTTGAAACTTCATGTATCTATTCATTATATACTTACTCTTCTACCACCCCCAAAATAAAAACCACAACACTGTGAGACTGGAGAAGTGTTAGTATTGAAACTTTACACACGAGAAAACTCAGGCTCAGGAAAATTAGGAAATGCACTGAAGGTCTGAAAACCAGGAAGATATACCATAAAGATACCAAGCAAGATTTCAGGAGTATCGAAGCTTATGTCTTTTCACCTGGAATGCACTCTATTCTTTCTTTCCCAGCACCTTCGAATATGTGTTGGGAACAAACTCGAATGAGCCTCTATTCTACATGAGCGCTGTGTGAGAAGTAAGTGACAGAGAGACACCATGGAGTGAAATCAGAGAAGCAAAGGGATGGTGTAAGCAGGGATAACTGCTCTAATAGAAGCAGGGCATCAGTCTGGAGAACGTCACACAGAAGGTTCCCAGAAAGAGTGGTGCTTGGTCTGGCATTAAAGGAGCCATGAGAATTACCCAGATCAACAAGGGAGTGACGATTTTAAAACACTGCCTGTTAGACTTCCGTGTTCAGTAACATGAAAGATGGGAGCTAGTTTACTGCTCCAAGACCCTCTCCTGAGAAAAACATACACAGGTAAATATATGTGCAAATGCATTATGTTGATATTTACAAATTTGCATTTATATTCATTTCTATATCTATAATCGCATTGGTATTTATACAGATTACATTTAAATCCATTTCTATATCTATAGCTTTTGAAATCCTGGAGTTCACATCCTACTTGCAATCACATCATAGGGTTCATTTTAGTTCTCTCCATTTCCATAATTGTAACTTCCTGTCTCAGGTCATAGTAAGCAACCTGAATCCCTTTAGTATTTTTAATTTATTAACATATTTGATTCACCTCTGTACTACCCAGTTCCCATTACTATGGCTGCTCATCCCACCTGGACATCATGCTCACCGACCCTTGCACTAGAAAAACACCACCTTTGCCTCATTCAGTTGTAACATCCCAGTCATTTACCCCACTGATTGACAGCCTCCCCCCTTACTTGGGTGTTGAAACCTCCAGAGGGATGTTCCTGGCCTCTACTAGGTCTCTGATGTCCCACAGCAGCCCAGCCTACACCCTCCAGGGGGGATGACTTGCTATTCTGCTTTGGCTCTTAACATCCCCTCCAGACCGCACCTCTAGGTGTGCTCGTATTTTGCTTACTGTACTCTGCCCCACCTAAAGCTTGTAGGGCTCCATAGTTCAGGAAGAGAAAGAGAAAAGGAAAAAGGAAGAGTCACAAATAGCAAATCTAAGCTTGTTCTGATTCCATTGAAAAATCAAGAGCAGCGATTCTCAAAAAGGAAATGCCACAGATTCTGTGGTTTGCAAAGCAAGCCAATATATAATTTTGTATTTGGAATGGAAACAAATATATTGTTTCATAATACAAACTACTCAAAATGAAGCTGGACAAAATCTTCTTGGCTAAGGATAGGGTCTAGTGGTGAGAATGAAAGGAAGTGAGATTTTTGTATTTATCAAAATGATTAATGGGTTTAAAAATATTGCCATAGAGAATAGACATCTTGGCTGTTAGGGACTATAGTAGTTCTCCTTTATCTGCAGTGGGTACATTTCAAGACCCCCAGTAAATGTAGGAAACCTCAGATAATACTGAACCCTAAATATATTATGTGTTTTCTATACATACCTACTTATGATAAAGTTTAATTTATAAATTAGGGCTAGTAAAAGGTTAACAATAATTAATAATAAAATAGAATGATTATAATAATATACCACAGTAATAGTTTTGTGAGTGTGATCTCCACCTCTGTCTCTCAGAATATCCTATTGCACTATACTGTCCCTTTTTGTGATGATGTGAGATAATACAAAGCCTACATGATGAGATGGTGTAAGGTGAATGACGAAGGCAGTGTGACATAGCATTAGGCTATTAGTGACCTACTGCCAGTACTTAACAAGCACTTTACCAACTCGTCGGCATATCTCAATTGCTGGCATCATTACTCTTGCACTTTGGGGGCATTACTAAGTAAGATAAGGGCAGCTTGAACACAGTCATTGGATACTGAGGCAGTTAATTGACAACCATGTTGGCTACTAAGTGACCACCCAGTGGGAAGAGTATGTACACTGTGTGGAGATGCTGGACAAATAGACGATGCAGCGGCTGGCTGCATAGCACGATGTTTCTTCACACTCCTCATAAGGAAACACAATTTAAAACTTAAGAATTCTTTATTTCTGGAGTTTCCCTTTGAATGTTTTTTGGACTGTGGTTAATTATTAGGTAACTAAAACCTCAGGCAAAGGGGAACTACTGAACCTATTTTACTGGCTTTACTCAAGACAATACATATTGGCATTCAGAGTAAACAATAGCTAGATGACCCTTAAATAATTCAACACTAGGAAATCCTGAATTTCCTTAAATTCTAACTCATTTTATGTACTTATATATAATGGTTTAAGATCATTATATATGATTAATCTCTATGAGTATATATATGTAGTGTTTAATGTCATTCTATATAATGTTTTATATCATTATATATGTAATGTTTAATAGTAAACTTCCTTCATGCCCTGAACAGGTGGCTCAGTTGGTTGGAGTGTTGTCCTATACACCAAGAGGCTGCATGGTCAATCCCAGGTCAGGGCAGATACCTGGGTTGTGAGATTGGTCACAGGTTAGGTAAGGTGTGTATAAGAGGCAACAAATTGATGTTTATTTCACACATAGATATTTCTTTATCTCTCTCTCTTTTTTTCTTCCCCTTTCATCTCTCTCTAAAATTAATAAAACATATCCTGGGGGAGGATTAAAAAAGTATTTTTTTCACAATGAACATATTAAGCTATTTGCATGAGAGTCTATGATTGGCAGGGACTTCTGGTCAAGATGGCAGCATAGGTAAACATAGCTCAACTCCTCATAAAAGCACATCAAAATTACAACAGAATTAGTTTCTAAATGTAACTTCTGGCCAAGATGGAGGCGTAGGTGGAAATACTGTGCCTCCTCGCACAACCAAGTTTAAAGACAACATAGTTTTAGTAACAAAAATGCAACCAAAACACAGAAATTGAACTATAAGAAAGTCCTACAACAATGAACCATTCAGCCAGACTGGTAAGAGGGCAGAGCAGGGTCACACAGGAAAAAGTGGCCAGACTGACCCAGGTGTGCAGGTGGTGTTTGGTGGATCCCAGGTTTGGGGTGGCAACAGGCAGACTCAGTGAGGGTGCAAGGCGGCTGGCTGACCGTGGTTGCACATTCACACACAGATAAACCAGGCAAAGGAGTGAGCAGGGAGAGAGATGGTGCAGGGTACGGCCCCAGCGACAGGAATTAAAGTCTAAAAGCACCAATTGGAAAAACATTCAGGGGTTGAGGTGCCAGGAGAAGCCCCCAGGCTCACAGAGAGTTTGTTGGAGAGACCCACAGGGTCCTGGAGGGTGCATAGGCCCATACACCTGGGAGCCAGCACTGGGGGCCTGGTTTGCTTGTGGGAAGCAGCAGAGGAAACCAAGATCCGAGAGAGAGAGAGAGCGCACGAAACAAACACCATTGCCCCTCTCTGACTCCCCACCACCACATACAGTGTCACAACCCAGCGACTGCGTCACCCAGCCCTGGTAGACACCAAAGGTGCCCCTCATATGTAAACAGGCATGACCAGACAAAAAACATTATGGCTCAAATGGAAGAACAGATCAAAACACCAGAGCCAGTACTTCTAAGCAATCAAGAGATAGCCAACCTATCCAATGTACAGTTCAAAATACTGGTGATCAGGATGCTCACAGAACTGGTTGATTTTAGTCACAAATTAGAGGAACAAATGAAGGCTAAACTAATTGAAATGAAGGGAAATGCATAGGAAACCAATAGTGATGGAAAGGAAACTATAATTCAAATCAAGAGAGTGGACCAGAAGGAAGAAAAAATGACCAAACAGAAAAGAATGAAGAAACAATAATTAAAAAAAATTGAGCATAGGCTTAGGAACCTACAGGATATCGTTAAATGTTCCAGCATCTGAATTATAGGGGTACCAGAAGGGAAAGAAGAACAGCCACGAGTGGAAAATTTATTTGAACAAATAATAAAGGAGAACTTCCCCAATCTGGCAAAGGAAATAGACTTCCAGGAAATCCAGGAAGCTCAGAGAGTCCCAAAGAAGTTGGACCCAAGAAGGAACATACCAAAGCACATCATAATTACATCAGCCAAGATTAAAATGAAGGAGAGAATCCTAGAAGCAGCAAGAGATAAGGGGACAGTCACCTACAAAGGAATGCCCATCAGACTGTCAGCTGATTTCTCAAAGGAGACCTTATAGGCAAGAAGGGGCTGGAAAGAAGTATTCCAAGTCATGAAACCCAAAGACCTACATCCAAGATTGCTCTATCCAGCAAAGCTTTCATTTAGAATGGAAAGGTACATAAAGTGCTTCTCAGATAAGATCAAATTCAAGGAGTTAATCATCACCAAGCCCTTATTATATGAAATGTTCAAGGGAATTATCTAAAAAAAAAGAAGATAACAACCACACCTAAAACAAAAGCAAACTAAGCTGTCCTGGGGACAGCTAGATCAGGAGTGGAACCATAGAAATGGAGATCATATGGAGGATTAGCAACCGGGGAGTGGGAGGAGGAGAAGGGGGAGAAGGTACACAGACTAAGTAGCATAGATGCTAGGTAGAAAATAGGGGGGAGAGCAAGAATAGTATGGGAAATATAGAATCTAAAGAACTTGTGACACATGGGCACAAACTAAAGGGGGGAGAATGGTGGGGGAGGGGGTGTGCAGGGTGGAGTGGAATGAAGGGGGAAATGGGACAACTATAATGGCATAATCAATAAAGTATATTAAAAATTACAACAGAATTATAGGACAACTATCACTTAGAGCCATCAGAAACAAAGTTGAATAGAAGTCTGACAACTACAGTATTAAAGAAATCACATCCATCCAGACTGGTAGGAGGGACAGACACAAGGAACTGGCTCGTCCTAAACCTATGTTTGTAGATAAAAATTTGGGAGGGATATCTCAGGAGTGAGGAGTCCCAGCCCCACACCAGGCCTGCCAGCCAGGTTCCAGTGTTGGGAAGGTAAATCCCCATAACTTCTGGCTGCAAAACACAGAAGGAACTGAGTCAGTGGAAGAAACCCCTGGAGTTCCAAGCAGTTTCTCTTAAAGAACGCACATGGACTTACTCAGACTCACTTCTTCTGAGGTGCTTCTAGCGCTGTGGTAGCAGCTTGAAAGGTAACAATTGCATACAAAGAGGAACTGAAGTGTCTGACATCAAGGTGAGAGCTGGGGGACAGCTTTCTTCCACTGACAAAAGTGGGCAGAGGCCATTGTCCCTTCTCTGAACTCTCCCCCAACAGAGCCACAAAGCCAGCATTCTGATGCCATATCTGAGACAAATCAACCTGGCTAACATTGTTTTCCCCACCTTGGAGTTCCCCTGAGGCCCTAGCCCATCCAAATTATGGGCCCATTCAAGCTGTTAGCAGTGACTTTTCCAAATAAATGGCTGGGTTTGGCTCATGCTTCACATCTCCCTAAATCCCCTCAAATAAGCAACAGTTGGCCTTAGTGAGCCCCCATACCCTGTACCTCTTGCCAAGTGACCACAGGCCTGGCACTAGTAGCAGCCAGCCTAGATTCACGGCATGACTCCACCTGGGAATTTCTAAGCCCAGAACAAGTAGCAGCCATCTCAGATTGAGCAGAGTTACATCAAGCAAAAAAAAGTAGGGGTTGACCTTGGCTTGCACTACTTAGGAAAGCCTCCAGTGAATAGTTAAAACCATGTAACAAACACCACCACACTGTCTCTGCACAGCAGATCTTCCACAGAGGGCAGAGGTAGGTGGTCAGTGGTCATAGCCAATCCTTGCAGTTGACTGGCCTGGGAAAATGTCTCTCATTGACCTGAAAACAGCAATCAAAACTCAACTACAAGAGGAGGGTATATTCAGCACAGCCCAACTACCCAGCTTGGGTGATAGGGGAGGCTGTGCTACTGGACCCTATGGGACACCTACTACATTAGGTCATGATACCAAGATAAGAAGTCATAGCAGCTCTTCCTAAGACATAGAGACAAACACAGGGAGACTGCCAAAATGAGAACACAAAGAAACATGGCCCAAATGAAAGAACAGGTCAGAACTCCAGAAAAAAAGAGCTGGAGGAAATGGAGATAGGCAATCTATCAGATTCAGAGTTCCAAACACTGATTATAAGGATGCTCAAGGGACTTAGTGAGGACAACCACCACATAAGAAAGATTCAGTCAGAAACAAAGGATTCACTAATTGAAATTAAGAATAATTTACAGGGAAACAATAGTTGAGTGGATGAAGCCTAGAACTAAATCAATTATTCGGAACGTAAGCAAAAGACAACCAATCAGAACAAGAAGAAAATGGTATCAAAAAGAAAAAAAAAACAAGAATAGTATAAGTAGCCTCTGGGAGAACTTCAAGAGGTCCAACATTCACATTATAAAGGTGCCAGGAGGAGAAGAGAAAGAGCAAGAAATTGGAAATCTGTTTGAAAATGCAATGAAAGGAAATGTTCTGAATTTGGTGGAGAAAATAGACATGCAAGCCCCAGAGAGTGCCACGCACAGAGAGTCCCAAACAAGATAGAAGCAAAGAGGGACACTCCAAGATACATCACAATGAAAATGTCAGTTTCAAGATAAAGAGAGAATTTTAAAAGCAGCAAGAGAAAAGCAGTTAGTTGCCCTCAGGGGAGTTTCCAAAACACAGTCAGCTGATGTTTCAAAAGAAACTTTGCAGACTAGGAGAAATTGGCAAGAAATATTCAAAGTCGTGAAAAGCAGAGAATTAGAGCAAAGATTGCTCTACCCTTCAAAGCCATCATTTAGAATCAAAGGGTAGATAAAGAAATTCCCAGACAAAGAAAAAAAAACAAAAACTAAAGGAGTTCATCATCACCAAACCATCATTACACGAAATGTTAAAGGCATTTATATAGAAAAAGTTGATCAAAATTAAAAAAAATAAAATGGCAAAAAGTACATACCTTTCAACAATTAAATCTAAAAAACAAACTAAGCAAACAAAAAGAACAGAGACAGAATCATGGATACTGAGAATGTTTTGATGGTTGCCAGATGGAAGGAGGATGTGGGGGATTGGGTGAATAGGTGATGGGATTAAGATGTACAAATAGGTAGTTACAGAATAGCCATGAGAATGTAAAGTACAGTTTAGGAAATGGAGTAGCCAAAGAAATTATATGCTTGACCCTTGGACATGGACAATGATTGGGCAATGGCCTGAGGGAGTGTGGGCTGGGTGCAGGGGGGCAGAAGTGGGGAAAACAGGACAACTGTAATAGTATAACCTATCAAATAGAATTAAGAGACAATCTAAAGTAGACTTTGATTATGGAACAATTGTTTTATATATTTTTGAGTGAAAATTTAGTATATACCAGTATACATTAATATATAACTTTATACAAAAACAAATTACTATGTATTATATATTTGCACATAGTACATAGAAGAGTTCTAATTGGGTATAGTTAAAAACACCATCATTATGTACTTGACGTTACCACTGGTTTAATTTTTTGTTGTTTTCTCCCAAAATCATTTTTTCCATTCACTCCTCCAACAGCTATTTACGAACTCTATTTCCTGGCTAATAGAAAAAATTTCATTCTTCCCTTTAAATATAGCATATCAATACCTTAATATTATTTCTAGCTAAGTACACATGTCCCATCTCTTCACATTAATAATAATCTAAAAAGACACCCACCTGAAAAAAATACCCAGGAAGACTTCCAAGTTATATCCTGAGTGCTTTAAGCCTTGGAAAATGTTACAATTAAACTTATCACAAAACAAATCTCTTGAATTTGACCTTTAAAAATAAGATGCTTTAGGGAAATAATAAAAAGAGAAATTTTGTTTCTGAGCATATATAAAAATTCTTTATTTAAGAAATGGTGGATGTGTTAGCTTGAGCTGTGTGTAGACAATAAATGATTCAGAAAGTCAGTATCTCTCTTTATGCATCACATGAAAACCTAAAAAGTAAAATTTGTACATCTAGTTTCTAGCATTAAAAAATCCAATTACTAAAACAATTTTATTCTACCTAGATTGTTCAATTTGAAACACATAGTGGATTAGACTGACTACATCTATTTCTAAATTTACTTTGTGTGATCAAGTAAATTAATTTTTCAAATAGTAATATAATAATTATTGGCTAGGAAAATGATTACAAACTACAAGAAAATATCTTTTATTTCAACATTTCTTGTAAGCACAAAGAATTTCAAAACCAGTAGCTCCTCTACCGTTTCATTTCTATAAATTTGTCTAGGTGTTTGTGTTATAAGCAGTAACACACTTTCAAAAGGATTTAAGGATATTAGAGTAATTTACAAGCCCAGAAGTGTGACTTAATGAAAAGCAAGAATATCCTCTCTGTGTTAGATCCAGAGACGAAGCAGTCTAATCAGACCTGAATACTATTTGTATTGTTTGCTTTCTTATTGTTTTCTAAATTTGGAAAACAGTGAATAAACATTAGTTGAATTAAACAATTAAATTTTTGTTTCTGATGTATATTACATTTCTTTGCATTTTTACTCAAATACACATTCTCCTGAATTACTACTTTTGAATTATAAAGCAACATGGCAGACACTTCTCTGTAGCGTGGACTACACCCAGGAAATGTTCTTGTAGGATGCTGTGCATCTCTGTAACACAAAACTGTGAGGTCTATTTGTGAGCATTAGCCTCCCTGCAAGAGTAATATTGGCATGTCATCCTATAATGCCACTTTCTGTGACAGAGTTCAATCACTGCAAGCTTTCACAATTCACTGCCCCATCTAAACAAGACGCAAGAGCCTTTTCAACCTCCTTTCTCCATTACGTACAGCAGTTTGACTTGTGCAGATTCAGTTACAAACGCAGGTGCTGATGCTGCTACCAATGTGGCTGACCAGACTCCCCCTGTGCAACACCGCATTTGCAAACCGGAGAGAAACAAAATCTGCCTGGTTCCATTGGTTATATGTTAAGGGGAAAAAAAAGGCCAGTGCCTTGTATAAAGGTCATTTGCCCTTTGTATTACGGACACATAGAAACTCATCTTCTACATTTATTAGTTGTAGGGGTATTTTTTTTTATTATGCTGTAGTTGCAAATGTAAAGTTGAGAATTTAGTAAGATGTGATTTCAAACATAACAGTTATCTGAGGGTTGTCATTTCAATTGCTAGTTATAGTTAGATGTTGATTACTTTTAATATAAAATGATGAATTTCATTTTATTCATGTTCTTATTATATTCAACCAAAAACCAGAGAAAGCAGAATTATTGTAGAAAATTTACATTATAACGCCCAAAGTCTTAATCAGAGCTCAAGGTCTGTTATATATTCAGTAGGAGGCAATTTTTGGAATAACTCATTAGTAGGCAATCAAACCAGAAGAATACTGAAGCGTTTTCCTTACTCAGTCTTGCAGCAATGATGGCTAACTGTCCATCGAAATCTGTGTGCTTCCATATGCCATGCAGAGTTATCACTGGAAAGCAATGTCCAACCTTTTTGCACCTAGAAGGGGACATATAATGGGCATGAGCAGAATCGATGCATGCTACTTATGGGTCAAAGCATGTAAGAAGTGTCTGTCACCTCCACTTTTTTGTTTCCCTCCAGCAGCTGGGTGCACAGAACTCCAGGCTCTAAGAATAAGAGAGACACAAGGAAGAAGAAGCCTGATTCTCTTATGTCCCCATGGAATAAAGTTGCTCACAGACCAGATACGACTACACGAGGGTGATTATTATATGGGTGTAATTAATTGTATTAAGGAATGGGAATTTGGGGATTACTTAAGAAATTAACATTACTCTAATAATAGAGTTTTCTGTAATATCCGAATAATGATTTGGAGCAGGGGGAAAGATAAAGAAAAATGAGGAGGAGAGTTGAGCGTAGATGTGACTGGGGTTTTGTTAAAATGAGCACAAAATGATACAGTAAACAGTGATATAGCTAATGCTGGACTAATGTTTAAAATGGGCACATCCTGGTGCCCCAGCTTTCACTGTTAATTTAGGCAAATTCATTGCCACTTTATGCTAGTTTTGTGGGCCTCGGTTTTCTTACTGGCAGCACAAGGAATTCCACTAGAGGAACTCTGTAATTAATTTCACCTCTAACATTCCCATTCCATGTTCCCACTAATACATGAAGCGATGTATTTTCAGTGACAAGGTGAACTTTCATTTATCCAGGGAGAAGAATTGGGCCATAAAGAACACAGCACTGGACACCACCTACCAGAATTCCAGGGTTTCCTTTACCTCTCAATGGCTGCAGGTATTTAGAAAAGTTATTTAAATTATCTGAACTTCAGTGCTCTCACCTACAAAGTAAAAATAATGGTAAAATCATCTCTAGATTTCCTTTAAGCTCTAATAGTCAGCAATTCTCTAAATGGTTCAGCTCATGTGTAAAGGACTAGCATTAGTATCCTTCTGTTAAATGAAAGATAGAGCTTTCTTTGTAAAAGTTAGGCAAACATCTGTTAACCCGTAAATAATTTTTAAGAGGCCTTGACATTTCCTCAAGCTCTTTCCTGACTTATCATGATAGTATAAGGAAATGCCCTCTAAACAGCACGGCAGAGGCAGCAGACGTGCAAATTTATAGCTGCCGCTAGCCCCTGGGCCAGGGTCGCATTCTTCACTGGTGATGTACTCAGTGCAGGCGCTCTGCGAAAGCCCAAAATTCAGCGAGTGCGGTGCCCTCACTTCTGTGAGGCAGAGAAGAGGGTTGCTTACGCCTTGGTTAGTCAAGGACAGGAAGAGAAAAATTTTCTCAAATTAAGCTTTGAAAGCATCAATTTATTCTGTCCATATCTTTATAACAGCTCAGATCCTCCATATGCACAGAAAAGTGAATCTCCTGAGTTCATATTGAAAAAAATAGTCAGTGGGAAAGGTGAAAAAAAAGGAAAATAATGACAAGTCAATTTAGCCTATAGACATTAATAGACACATGTGCATGTATGTGTGTGGGGAAAATATAATTATTATTGATATATGCATTCCATTGGAAATGGTAGTTTCCACCTATTCCAAACACCCACCTTAGGTAATTTTTTCCCATTAAAGGCATTTAGAATTTAAATACAAAATTCCAATTTTATCTTTAGCTACTTAGAAAGGAGCTTTGTTTAAATAAAATGTCAACTCACTGTCAAAAGTATAAACATAAGGAAATGTTTAGCTTCTCACAGGGTGAAAGTGGTAGCAAAATAAATTTGAGAGATAAAGACTTTCAGATGTGTGGGGGTTTTTTTGGTTTCATGTAAGGGTGTGTATTCTAAAAATGAGAATAGATATTAGGATAATTGGACTAGCAATGCACACATCTTGAGAATGGGATTTCTAAGCCTTACTGAAACCTGTAGAAGTTTTATTATCTGTGACGATTATCATTTTTGTCTCTGTATCTTGCCTTTAGAAAAGAGTTACTTGATAGCTATTCACCTACATGGTGATGAGTCTCATGGCACAAAACGATGCAGTTTGACATTCTATAATTATACCATGTGGCTTTTATAAAAGGAGTATATGGCATTCAGTCAATGCTATTATTTCTGCACTTTTTGTGCTATTTATAACATTAATTGCTGAGCTTACTTTAAAATAGGTTTTCTCTCCTACTCACTCCGAAAGATACCTATCACATTATTTGACATTTTGCAAGAGACATTTTATTTGTCTGTTGTGTTTGGGTGTACATTTCACGTGAGTGACCATTACAAGCCGAATTGAGCTGCTACATGCATAGCTACCTGTTTTATATTTACTTAAATTTTGAGAGCACTAAACATAATAAACTTTTTGGTGACTACCAAATGAAAACATCCAGTACATCAGACAAAAACGTGTTCAGATCCTGGTCAGTATGTGAACTGTGACATGTAACCTGTCCTCTCAAGGCTTCATTTTCTCAGCTTTACAATGAGAGTATGTTGGAGTCTTCATCTTTAAACTGATCCAACTTCTACTTAAAACAATAGAGTGTTATCTAAATTTCCACTTCATCTCCCTTTGCCTTTTAGTTTGAGTTTTAATCATATTTTTTCCAAGTTGATTTTTACTCCTGTTTTTCTCTCTCCCTAATATGGACATCTACTGCCCAAAGTTAGATTGCCTGGTTGACAATGGACAGTTTAGAGATGGACTCATCATTCCTTCTCTTATGGTTCACTGGGACCCATGCTAGTTCTGTCTGTTTCTCAGCTGAGGTCATGATATTTGAGCGCAGGTCTGCTTGAAATAATCTGAGGCCAAGACCCTATGGACTGCCCCATCGCTTTTCTACCTGACCCTGACCCTTATAAAATAAAAGTGCAGTTTGCTGCTCTGATGTCACCACTCAGATCCAGTTTTCTGTTAAATTCTTTGTTCTACAGTTTGTGCAACATGAGTCTCTGGAATTGGGTCCTGGCCCCTCTGACCTGAACCAACTGATTGTACCATGGGTTTAAGCGATCATTCTGGTGGGATCAAAGAAGCAGAGCACCCCTTTCATTCTCTGTCAACACCATCATCATAGCTGTCTTTCAAACGGCACTGTCTCTTTATCAGGCGAACGTGAAACACATTTAAGTCTGTAGTCTTCTCTAGATGTTACAGAGTCCATAAATAATCTATTGTTTTTTAATTCTTTCTACCCATAAGATGGCACAAATATGGCATGAACTACTGTTATCCTAATTTTATACACAAGCAAGTTAAAACCCAGAGAAGTAAAATGAGTTGTCAAAACTATACAGTAAGCAAGGCACAGAACTCTGATAAAATCTCAGATTCAAAAATCTTTTTGAATCAGAAACTGGTTTTTTAAATTTTTTTATTTTCACCCAATGACTGACTTGAACCATTCATAAAGTGTGAATGAAAATGAAATAGGACAGAATGCCAGTGAATATTTTTTGCTTCTCTTTCAGGGAAGAGTGAGGCCAGAAATAACAAAAATAAATTGAATGAAAATGTACGAAAGGAACTTTGCTTAGAGAGAAAAAATGAACCCTGAAACTCTGCCACCCATATGTACTTTTTATTGAAATATTTTAGGCTGACTTGTTGATACAGCCCAAGAAACCACAGTGTCACTAAAAGAGTGAATTGTTTAGGTACATGGCCACAACACATGGTGTCCAGATCTGACACAGAAGACATATTAACAGATGTTAATATGAAGAATATAACATCTGAAGGCACACAATAACATAGAGTAAATTTAAAACATAAAGGTGCTTTTTGTTATTATAAAAGTTAGAGGCGTACAAACATATTGGGGGGCTTACCGATAATTTGCTAATGACGTATCAGATAACATAGTTAAACCTTATTGATTTCAAATTTTCTATTGACAAAATCAGAGTAATATTAATGAAAAAACCCTGAGCCAATTGTGAGAGACTTTAAGTGTGTTCTTATTTATTTTTATATGAATAATTTATCATTCAATGTACTTTACAGCAATTTTTATTTCTTTCTCTTCCACAAAATTTCCTTTGAGATGATTAAACCATATTGCTAAGTGTACTACATTACATGCATAATATTAGGATTGTGAAAATCTTCCACCAGTATCATTATCTAGCCAACATTAAGCATATTTTGATCACACTCACATTGATGAGAAACTTCTACAGTCTAGAAGAGTGTTCCTATGAGTGCATATTTGTGTGTGGGTGCATGTATTGACTGTGTAATTTTATTAAGAATCTTCTATAAAAACAGATATTTTAATCTAACTAATGAACTCACTAGATATATTACATCTATGAAATAAATTGAACTCACATGTAACTACTGTAGGATAGAGAATAACTGTGGAATTGTTAATGTATGGTTGAGCAAACCAAAGTCCTCCATTCTATATTAATGGACTGATATGTAGCAGATAGGAATTAAGTACTTCAAGTACAAGAGTGATTAAATTAGGACCAGTGGGCAGGCACTCTTTGGTCTAATTCATTGAGGCCATTATGAGAGAAGCCAAGGTAACCGATTCTGCTATTCAGTAGTAGGAACCTCTTCAAGCCCCAGAGTTCTCCTAGATTTCTTTCCCCCACCCCCACTTCTGGTTCTAGTGAATAATGCACATCTTTTTCTCTGGCAGCTGCCACTACAAACTTTCCCCCTATGCTTGTTCACCACCAAGCCTGGGTATACAGAGGATGTGGTTTTCTAAGCTCTGTATCCCTTGCTTGCTGCCACTCAAGATGTGAACGCAGACCCTACTCTATGTGACAGTTCTATTAACCATGATTAAGAAACAGAGAGATTTTCTAAAATAAGCACACAGACAATTCTACAATCTTATGTAGTCTACTGTTCAATTTCAAGTGTGTTTCCGAATCACTCGGGGAGCGTATTAAAAACACATATTCCAGAGCCCCCTGGGAACTGTTGGATCAAATATATGTTAGTTGGGACCTAGAAATTTCCATATCTTAAACAAGCCTCCTGAGTGATAAAAATTGCTTTGAAATCTCATAATTGCAGTTAAATACAATTATAGGACATTAATCTCCGAAGTAGGTAAAGAACCCTAGCTTGCACATGGCAGAAAACAATATTTCAACTTTTATGTATACCAATCTTTATCTAAAATAACTGCACAATTAAAGTATTTCCCGTTAAATCTCAGAGTGAAGATTTCACTAAGAATACAACAAACAAAAAACAGAGGCAGAGCTGAAATATCTATCCCAAGTATAAGCTCTTTGAACTACAGATACACATCATGAAATAAGATCAGTGATAATCTCATCAGGTATGCCAAAAAATCATATAAAATATCTAAAAGTTTTAAGACTATTTGAAATATGTCGTCATATCAAAAATAGTTAATGGTATACTTTTAATAAAATAGTAAAATACATTGAAATATTATTTTTTTAATGATTATCATCTCCTGCCCTGGCTGGTATAGCTCAGTGGATTGAGCACAGGCCTGTCAACAAAATGACTGAGGTTCAATTCCCAGTCAGGGCACATGCCTGGGTTGCAGGCCAGTTCCCAGCAGGGAATGCAGGAGAGGCAACCATACATTGATAGTTCTTTCCCTCTCTCCTTCCCTTCTCCTCTAGAGATAAATAAATAAGATCTTTACAAATAATTATCATCTCCCTAATTCTTATTCTATGAATGTTTTATAATGTGAATAATGTTAGTACCATAGTGAATATGTACCATTTATAAATAAGATAAATATGCATCATTGGGGATACATTAAGATAGTTTTTACTCAGAGTTATGCAGTCAGAAAGGTATAGAGACCTCTTCTTTTGTCCAATTAAAGCATATATTCTATCACAAAATGGCCATTTTTGTGTGCAGAAAAGTCAAAAAACAAATGAATGAGCTTTTATCTCAAATGAACAATTTGTGTTTCTTTGGCCCTGAGCCATGCCCAAAAATAGCTTCCTCTTTTCTAGATGAATCTGCAAATGGCAAGATAATTAGCTAACAGATAATTATTATTAAGCCATGTAGTGCTATAAATGTTATAACTGATCACTGAAAATGGTGAGATGACAGAGTACTAGCAGTGAATGATAACAATAGTAATATAATGACAGCTTTACAACAAGCACTGTGCTAAAAGTGCATCCGAAGCACTTTATTATCTCCAGGTACAATGCGGAAACACTTCTATCAAAGAAAACTTAATTTCTGGGCAGAGTCAAAACAAGCTTCATAAGAGATAACATTTTTACTGCTTCTTGACAAACAAAAGGGTGATTGCTTAGGCAGCACGTGGCAACGAAAACTCCTGCGAAAAGAAACACCGTGACAGAAGAGTTCTCATGTAGTGGTTCCTGGCAGTTGAACACTCTCCTTCCTTTATCCTCTATTTTACTAGTTAAGTATTACACTTCTTTACGATAGTGACATTTCTCTACTTATCGGTCTTCCTTGTCTATTGAATTAAGTGTCCCAGAACATATACCTTAATTTCCCATTTAATTATTTTTCTGCAATCCCCTAACATTATTTTCACTAGACTAGAAGATCTGTGAAAGCAAGGACCACATCTTTCTCACTCATCCTTATCTTTCCAGAGTCTAGGAGTATGTAAACATAGAGTAGGTACTGAATAAATATTTAATGAATGAATGACTGGATATATTAGTCTGAATTGATAACAGGCATAGGCAACTATCACCTAGTGGTATCTAGACAAAATAAAAATAAATACTAGTTTGACCTAAGTTTTGAAAGCCTCAAAGGAGAACTCATAGCACTATAGCTAAAGAAGTACAGGTGACTGGAGGAGAATAAAAAGGTGGATATCTAATCAATCAAATTGGGTCCGAATCAAAGATGCTCCAGATGAACGGTACTTGCTCAGTGATATTACTTGATGCTTCCAAGTTTTGGTGTCCTCTTTTATGGTAGGTGAAGAACAATGATTTCTATTCCATAGGGTCCTTGACATAGTCAGATGTCCCATGAACCTAATAAAGCTTGTGCTTCAAGACTTGGGATTTGCACAGGCACCTTTCAAAGCCCTAGTTAATGGGTGTAGGACAATTGAGAACAGTCACTGTCTACCGGTAATGAAAATCTGAAATGTCCTGAGACCTTACAGCTTCTATATGTAGTAGACTTTATATATACTATAGAATTTCTGGCAAATTTGACAACAATCTAAATTTTTATATGATCTTGGCTGTAACAAGTTATAAAGCTAAAAAGACCTTTCCTAAATTAACAGTGATAAAATACAAATTTTAAATTACCTTGCTAGAGAAAAGACTGATTTTTTCCTATTCTTTCTGTAGAAAAATATTACAAATTTATTGTCATATGTACATGTCATATGATGCAAAAAAGGATTATAGGGCAGTGTATAATATATAAGGTCTGATTACTCCTATAATACTTGATTTGGGTTTATGTGTAGATATAACCACTTAAACCATCATTATAGTAGGCGGATGTTAGATTGGAAGAATTAATTAGAGGGATAATCATCTTACTCTCACAAGACTAAAATTAAATAGCATCTTTCTTTTACTTGACATTTGTTTCTTCTTTTTTAAAATTTATTTATTTATTTATCTTTAGAGAGGAAGGGAAGGAGAGAAGGAGAGAAATATCAATGTATGGTTGCTTCTCGTGAGTCCCCTGCTGGGAATTGGCTTGCAACCCAGACATGTGCCCTGACTGGGAATCGAACAGCGACCGTGTGGTTCACAGGCTCGAGCTCAGTCCACTGAGCTACACCAGCCAGGGTGACATTTGTTTCTTCTCTTCCCTAACAAATGACACTAGAGAAGCCCCTCTAAATACAATTAATAAAACAGGGCAAATATTTCATTGTAAAATGTATAAAACTTAAGCATATTTGCTAATAATGACCAATGTTGGAATGTGGAAACAGTCCTGTTGTTATCAATTCAAACACTGAGTTAATGATTTTCCTCTACAGAGTGAATCACATTTGTTGGAGGAAGCAAGTACCAACTAACGAAAACAATATGTATACTCTATTATTCTTCCCATTTGATGTTTCACAAAATAAAATGGTACCTACACAAACCACAATATCAGATTATGTATCCAAATGGATTCTGATTATTTGAATCAATACACAGGACTGTGCACGTTTATGGGTTTCTATTACCACAGCCACAGATGGTAGCCACTGAATGTTCGACATTTTCAGATAGATGCACATGTTTTCAATGATGCTAATCTTAATAATTTATGTATTTTTTATATAGCCCATGAGACTGAAAGGCAGCCAAAGAGAGCCACATCTAGAAATGTTGCTGATGTAAACTAAATTAAATTTAGCATAATGTTGTGCAAACATAATGAAAATTAAAAATAAAAACACATGTCTCGAACGCACTTTTAGTACTAATCAAATACTGTGGGTCACAAAGGTTAGAGGCATCATGCACTTACATTAAGTGATAAAAGGAGACCAGCTTCTGTTGAACGTCCAGACTACGGCCCCCTCTTGCCTTCTTAATGTGTTGCATGGCCCTGAAGAGAAGAATCCCCTTTGCCCAACTGTGAAGAAATACAACTACGCCAGATGGAGGGGAGCCATGATTACACCCAGTAATTAGAAAAGAGGTCCCTTGAGATACAGAATTTCAAAGGTGACTAAAAAATGAGCACGTGCTTTAAGATTACAATAACAACAAAAACACTACCCTGAAACTTATCAAAAGAGGGTTTTTTTCCCCTTACAATTAACATTTAACTAACCTAATAACATATAAATGAAGTGGCTTACATTGGAATTTAGCAGACTGTACTTTTAAGAAAATTTCAACGATTCAAGCTTAATGTCTCTTTGGGTGTTTTTCGGATTTGTAGAAATTGTTCGATTGTCCGGGAGAATATTTTCACATGTTACGACTGTGAATACAAACACTTTTTAATTCTTAACATGTGTGTTTATAAGCTAAGCCCACTATGTTTATTAGTTAACTGCTCACTGATAAAATAGGCCGCAAGGTAGACAAAGACCCTAACTGGTGTGTCTAACATGTGACATGTGCGTACTTTTTTTAATTTTAATTTTTTTGTTGTTCAAGTACAGTTTTCTGCCTTTCCCCCCCACACCCCAGCCATCCCCACCTCCCTCCCCTGATTCCACTCCCCTTTGGTTTTGTCCATGTGTCCTCCATAGTTGTTCCTGAAAACCCTTCACCCTACTGTCCCCTCCTTCTTCCCCTCTTGGTTATTTTTAAAATCAGTACCATGCATGGCTTAACATCTGGATAACTGGTCTTGTAATAACATTAATACTAAAATCCCTAAATGCATTCCAATATATTTTGCTATCAATTGATAATGTATAGCTTCTAGGATAAATCTGTAGGAATAGAAAACTGTTCTTTCAATATTTAACAAAACAAGGTTTCTTATGGATAGATCAAATTGAGGCAGATCTATGATTCTGTCTAATGCACTACAGAAAACATTTTATGTGAAGTTTCATTTAACAGATGTTGCCTGAAAGGCAATAACATAGTATAAAGTTGCTATAAATTGAGTGAAAACAAAAATTTTATTTAAAAATAAATAATAAATAGTACATGTTTTGAGAGTAAGAATATAAATTTGGAAATTAGATTTTTAAAGAAAACCTTTCTACCAAAGCTAAAGGTTTTTTTTTCCCCCTATCCTTCTTCAAGGATTTTCTAAAATTGATTTTTACAAAGAAAGGAAGGGGAAGAGAGAGAGAGATTGGGAGAGAGAGAGAGAGAAATAGGGACACGATGAACATTGGATTTGCCCTTGTTATGCCGCCCCTCCCCCACTCCAGCCACTGGCGATGAACCTGCAACATTTTGTTGTATAGGACAATGCTCCAACCAACTGAGTCACCTGGCCAGGGCAGCAAAGTTCAAGTTTCAATATCAAAAAAGTTACCGCTGATAAATCATTGAACAAAGGTTAATTTATTCCAACTATATAAAATTTTGACAGTAAAAGGAGAAATATTTTTCAAAGATCTAATTATAAAAACACATCTATACACATCCATGTAAACACACACAATTCATAAACAGACTTTTTTTAGACCTAAGCCTATATCAAAGATGAAAAGTGGAAGAGGCCACCCAAGTATTATATTTCTCAGAAAAACTTTTAGCCTGGAAATTTGCTTCAGGAAAAGTACTCACTTACTGGGCACACACACTGCTGTTCAGAGGCTGGGAATTTTCCAGGAAGCCCAAGTTTTGGTTAGTTGAAGTGCTTTGAAGTTAAGAATCAAAGTATAGTATGAAAGAAAATGCTCAGGCTTTCTATCTTCACTAAAGATATTTGCTGCATGAATCTTCTCTAAAAACGATACCAGGAAAGAAAAAGTCAGAGGGAAAATTGCTGATTCAGTCTTAGAAAGGGCTTCAGCGGAGATTAGCAAGCCACAGAGGGGAATTAAATAAAAACAAAGTTAACACATGTTTAGAATTTATCTCTCTTCACATTTTCACTCATTCTTAGGAACTCAAATTAGTGGCTCAATTTTTCGGAAATTCCTTAGACTTGCTTTAAAGCCCATTCAATCTCCTTGGTTAAACAACACCGATGATTTCAGGGTGAGGGACCCTGAGTTGAAGGCAGCAGATAATGAAGAAACCCTCTACTTAATCTTTCGTAGCACCGTGAATCCTGCTTCTCAACTTAATCAACTACAGCTCCAATTTTACATTTATTTGAGAGTTAATTTAATTGTATCTGCCTCTCAATGAAACCATAAGTTAAGAGACTCTTTCTACTCACCATTTATGTCTAGCTTCTGCAGGACTATCTGACTCATAGTGGGCATTCAATGTATTTGATGAATGAAAAAAATAAATAAAAGCAGAGTTGATTATAACAAAATCCTTTGTCCTCATCCCACTGAAGACCATAGTGAACAATAGAGCTTAATAGCTCTTTAGATCTTAAATTGATTCATATCTTACAGTATTTGCAGATCAAACAACTTAGATGGAGCGATGCTTGGCACACATTAGCACAGCCCCTTTTGCCTTTTGCCCTCTGTGCTCGAGAACAGATGAAACGGTTTCCATCGCTAAATACGTTCTCTTTCAAAATAATCTTTAATCCTATTGACTGTTTGTTTTTATATCTATTTTGAATGTCCTAATTAAGTCTTTGAACTGGTTACTAATGTAAAAAAGTATAATCCATCCTATACAGTAATTTTAATTATTTCAGACCTGTTTACTTAGAATTTCTCATCACTTACCTTTCTTTTGTGAACTCCTAATGATCCTAAAATGTTTATGCACATATGAATAATTTCCACTAACCTTTGAGTGCCAAATAATTGTGATTTGAGAAATTCACTAAAAACATTAAGTGAAAAAGGAGTAAGCCTTTTTTTGTATAAAGTAGTTTAAAATAACCTTTGATTTAAAAATTATTTGTGTTATGACTGCACAATGATTAACTGATGTCTTGATAGGAAAAAGGCAAGAATGATAAATAAATTATTTCCCTAAGTATGGAAATGTATATTTTGCTATGTAAAGGAAGATTTTGTGATATTACTTAATTCATATCTGCTAAGAGGCGGTGGTATATAACCGAAAAATCACTAAGTTCAGGATTTCCCAATTAGCTAATGATGTGACCTTGGCCAAGCCATTCTGACCCACAGTTTACTCCTCGGTAAATAAGAAGGTAGGGGCAGTAAATTCTAACCTAAAGTTCTATAATTTTCTGTGATAGGCTCAGGGGTTTTCATTTCATTTCTGATGTTATGGTATCGAATGGAGAGTTTGAATACATTATGAATAGTGTACCAGGTTTAATAATAACGAAGACAAAGGTTGAGCATTGCAGCAAAAAGTGGTTTCAGGTTGCCATTTTCTTTTTTTTTAATTATTGTTCAAACACAGTTTTCTGTCTTTTACTCCCATCCCAGCCCACCCCCCAGTGCTCCCCACCTCCCTCCCATTTCCAGCCTCCTTAGTTTTTATCCCTGTGTCCTTTATACTTGTTCCTGTGAATCCTTCCCCGCTTTTCCCTGAAATTCCCTCCCCTTTCCCCTCTGGTCACTGTCAGTCTGTTCTCTATGTCATTGTCTTTGGTTATATTTTCCGATTGTTTTGTTGTTTAGGTTCCTGTTACAGGTGAGATCATGTGGTATTTGTCTTTCACCGCCTGGATTATTTCGCTTAGCACAATGCTTTCCAGTTCCATCCATGCTGTAGAAAGAAAGAAGGAGCTCCTACTCTTTGTGACAGCATGGATGGAGCTGTTTTCTTTTTAAAACATATTTTAGTTGCCCTTGATAAGAATTAACCATGTAGATACTGTATGTAAACTGTTTAGAGCCTAAATCCTCAAAAATAAATTGATCATTTATTATTGAATAATCTTAATGTATAGAATTGAGCAGCTTGAATATTTGTACTGATTGGTAGTTTAACATATAAATGTATTTGGGAGAAGAAAGGAATGAATCATTGGAAACTGTCAAAGAGAAGGTGGGGATTAGGGGTATAAAATGGAGAGCAAGGGGAACAATCAATGAAGAATAATAGTTCTTTTTATTCTTGAAAGCTTTTCGATAATTGGTTGGTGAAACACGGAGCCTCTGTGTCCTCAGGGAGCACACAGTGTGGTAAGTTCCTCTCTCCCTGCTCCCTGTCCCTCCTCCTTCCAGCAGCAAACTCCTGACCCACCAATGGCTAGTGTCTGCGCAGGGACCAGATGGCGTACATAAACTGATGGCTTTAATTTGCACAAAGCTTTAGTATTGTTGTACTTGCATGTGTGTGATATTATAGCTAAATTCTACACTTTTATGCACTACCAAAATAAGTGCTCTCGTAGCTTCAGTTTTGCCATCAATCATATCAGTAGATATATTTTGAGTTTGTTCTATTAAAGCAATTTCATGCTCAAACCACTGTATATTATACGAGCTTTGTGGAATACATTTTAGTATTACAACTTATTAAATTGAAAATTTGACCATGTGCGGTGTTAATCTGGGGTGAAATATGGCTAATGAGGTGATAATACGTCTGATGGAGTTAAACAAGAATAGTGGAGTGTAAAAAACCAATTGTGCTTGACTGCATTCAATTGGAATATTCACATATTTGTCTTTCCTCAGAGGTATGGTATCTCTCTCCAAGTCTGCAATAAAGTTTCCCTCTTTCAATACACGTATCTAGATCACTTGTAACGATGGGTGGATTCTCTTTGCTGCTTAGAGCTATATGTAAATGTGTATCAGAGAGGGATATAGATTATAAATGCTGTGGCTTACTTCCTTTGTTTGCTGCTATTCTATTCTCACATTTTCTTCCACTAGTGGAGGGTGAGACCTGATGGAATAGGTCAGAGTAAGGGAAGCTTATTATCTTTGCAAAGTTGCCACTGCTGCTTCTCCAGGCTCAGATTTCTAATTTAAAAAAATATATATTTGTATAAAGAATATGTTGAGTTTGTAGTTTTAGGTGATTTTTTAGAGAGAGAGGAAGGGAAAAAGAGAAACATCAATATGTTGTTAAATTTATTTATGCAATCATTGGTTGATTCTTGTATGTGCCCTGACTGGGGACCAAACCTGAAACTTGACATATCAGGATGACACTATAACCAACTGAGCTACCAGACCAGGGCCTGAATTTATATTTGGAAAAATAACAAATGCAAGTTTGAATCTACATAAATTAAGATTAATTTAGCATATTATTTAAAGAAATGAAATTTAAATTTTGGAAAATAGATGCCCTCTGTCTCCTGAGGTCAGTGAAAGAAACAAAATATTTTCACCTAACTCTGTCAGAAGGCACTGTAGACACTGATGCTGTAACTAATTTATTAAGCTATCCTTCCTACTATACTAAATGACCAACATTAAGACCTATCTCTATGTTAGCTCTGGAACTTTAGGACTGGTAAAGATAAAATTTCATTAAGGCAAAATACAAATTAAATAATTTTTAAGGACTAGAGAAAATATTTATTGAATATTTTCACACAATTAACACGGTTGCTTTAACTTACATTTTTATTTGTATTTGCATGTCCCTGCTGCTTCTCAAAATCATTTTAAAATTTTAATACCTGGATCTAGAGATGTGACAACAGATCACTGAAACTGGCATGCAAGATACAAATAAATAACATTTCTGAATTTCTACCTGGATCTCCACTCTCATTGATATACACTTTTTTCCAATATCTTCCCTGGAGCGGAATGATCAGTAGAGTTTTCACAGCAGGTAACGTAAGGAACATTTGCACTCTGAAAGAATATAATTTTGATTTCTTCTACAGCTGATTTTGGAAGACTACTTTCTCTACAAGCAATCATTGGATGTTACTAAGTATATTTTCTGGAAAGTATCACATTAAGGCATTTACTGAAGCATCATTTTCAACATGAGAGCTGCCATTCTACTTTGTCAGAACTTCTTACATAAATAAATACCAAAGCAGTTATAAAACCTTTCTTTTTTATGGAATTTGGCTGATGGAGAATGATGAAAACACCCATTTATTTTCTGCTTATGACCAGTATTTCTACCACATGTGACTTTCACCATTTTTAAAACATATAACTACAAAGTATTAAAAAAACATTTTGAGATGGTGATTTCTTAATTATCATCAACATTCACTGTGTCCGTTCTATTGTGTATGACAACTCTATAAAAACTACTCAATTTACACACTATAAATACTGTTACTTTTGTAAGCTCAAAAGAGCTGTTGGTAAAGTAGTAAAGCAGAAACAATGTATTTGACAATCTATTGATCGTGGAATCATTGATATTGGACAGGTTCAGACACAGGGAAAATAGGTACCTGGCAAACAGTATGTGTGAGTCAAATGTTGATTCTGTAGCTAGACCTTAGTGACAACATAGTATACACAGTCTTTCCCTCCCTGACTTAGGTGACAGTCAAGACTCATGCACATTCTGGTGAGAAAATGCCATCTAGATGACATTTTGGATGTTTTCTCCCAAATTAGTGATATTACTATATTTTGCCATGTATAATGTGCACCTTCTCACTCCCCAAATTTGTGAGGGAAAAATAAAGGGGCACATTATATATGGGTAGTACTAATTCTGTATCAGTATAAATGTTTGAAATTATTTTTAAAACTTCTCAGACTTTGTTCATATAAATATTTGTTACATGAAAATTTCACATACCATAATATGTTAAAAAATAAATGCTATAATTTCTTTATAATACAAAAAAAGTGTTTAAGTATAAATAAATAAGTAATTGAATTAAAAAATTAAAACAAAAGAATTTTTTCCTCAAAAATTTTGGGCTGAAAACATGGGTGCACATTATACACAGCAAATATGCTATTTCCAGTTTTTGAGTATTTCACTTTTATCTTTAAACCCTAGAGCTAAAGAGACATAGCTAAGAGCTAGAGAGACTGCAAGGAAGATCAAGATGTCACAGCAAAAGCCTCTGCATTGATTGCTGCAGCGAAGATTGGCTGAGCTGAAGCCACGTGGACACAGAAGGCAGGTCTCAGAGTTTCCCTAGAACCAGTGAGGGCTGAGGTCAGCCTGAGACAGTCACAAAATGCTCCTGAGCCAGCGGAAATCAAAAATCACCAGTTGCCACGTGAATTTCGCTGAAGAAGCCAACAGGGCAAGCATTACCCTGCTGGAATATGCTCTAGAGGACAGAAAAAGCCAAAGACATCCTGATTCATGACCTTGGCACTTCCCTGTTGTTGTGAGGCTCCATAAGCACCAAGCCATGATTTTAGGGAAAGGAACAAAGGGGAAAAAATTGTCCTAGAGTTTGATCCCTAATTTATCCAAAAGAAATAGAGCACAACTGAAAAAATTTAAATGATTGATTTTAGCTAAATGAAGGAAAAGGAGAACAGGGGAAGGGAAGGTTACAGAGATGGGAAAGAAAAAAATATCGCAAACTGTTTTTTGTTTTAATTTCCCTGGTTACTGATGTTACAGTTCACTAGAAACTTTCTAAATGTCTTTGAGTTTATTTCAGGGCTTGAAGAGTACCAAGAAAAGCAATAATAGTGCGTCAGCGTTCCTCCTGGATTGGGACGGAATGAAACCAGGAACGTTGAGAGGAAAAAATGGATACAAGAAGGTCAGTTCCTAAGGCCAGAGGAAGAAAGTGAGTGAGACTAGAAAACTGCGGTTCCAGTGATCTCACTGCCAAAGCCCCTATTCAGGACCCTCAGCCTCCTCTTAGCCTCACCCCTGTGCAAGAAGCCTCAGCTCCCTGGTCATATTAACAATCCACAATGTGGAAAGGAGCAAGTCCCCATACCCACCACTACGAGTCCTCTCATCACCCCAAATCGAAAGAACTAACTATATCTTCTCCATAGAATTACACAGCGAGTTTAGGCTGTATTGTACTGCTGCTGCTTCTAGGGGACAAAATAACTTTTAAGTATAATCAAATCAATAAATTACTTTGGAAGATTGTTTTTAGGTGGCCGACGGTCTGTTTTTACCATGTTAGATCAATAGCTGCTGTTTGCAAGGTCTATTCACTCAAGCGCTGGGCAGTAATGCTGAGTCAGTCTCAAATGCGTTCTGCAAGCTGGAAAAGTCGCTGCCCTGGGATGACTAAAGTGGAAAAGGCCAGATAAGTCATCATCACCCACTCTGGTGTGCCAAGTCTCACCCGCGTCAGTGCCAAAGCTCGAGGCTTTTACAGAGTGTTCTTTATGACGATTCTGTCATATAAAAAGAAGGATTTATATCAAAAGCTACTTTCTCTGTTTAATACAGGCTACATAGGATGTGTAATTTCCAACTACTTGTCACACTTAATATTCCCCTGATTCTGTGGGTCATTCTTGGAGTTCAGATTCTTATTACTTTAGAATATTGTAATAATTTTGTAGAAGGATTTCTTGCTTCTCATTTCTCTCCCTTTGAACATGCTACTTGCAGGCTAGACTTAGAGTGAGCAGCACTGATATCACTACAGTGTTCAGGTTGGGGTTACTTGTGTAGTTTTGGTTAATCTCTCTCTCTCAGTAAGTTTGTGAAGTCCTAGCTTCTTAATCAGGCATCTTCAATCTTCTATGATATCTTGCACATCTACTTTTTCAGTCTCATTTCCTACTTTTTATAATTCCTCATTTCAAGAAAACTGATATTTTCATATCCCCCTGACCACGGTGCCCAGATCCGCACATCAGCACTGTGCTCACATGGTTTTCCAATGACATAGCCTCACCTTGCGTCCCCTCCACTCAAGCTCCACACTTCCCAGGTGCTGAGGAGATCTGTCTGGGAAAAGTCCAGCCATTACTAAAATAATGAGAACAGTTTGCATGACATCCACTTAGCCTGGTAGCCAAGGAGAGTGGAGTGAATTGTGCAGGCATGCACAATGATGACTTCACTGTACTAGTCAGTGAGGGCAGTAGACACCATTGAGTAGCATGTGTACTGTGTGGCTGTCTCATGCAGTTTTTTTTGGTGAAACATCAAATCACCCAGGTGGCTCAGGCACTGACTGACAGCCCAGATTTGGCACCCTGGTGCTTTCCCCAAAACTAAAATCTCCTTTAAAAGGGAAAAGATTTCAGGTGTTTGATGGGTTCAGGAAAATACAACAGGGTAGCTGATGGCAGTTGGGAGAACTATGTGAAGTCCCAAGGTGCTCATTTTGAAGGGGACTGAGGTGTCATTATTCTGTGCACAGTGGTTCTTGTATTTAGTGTCTTCTATAATAAATGCCTCTATTTTTCATATTCCTGGCTGGATACCTTATGGACAGACTTTACATATTCTGTTCATCCTGCAGGACCTTGTTCAAAAGTCACCATAACTATAGTCTCCAGACACTTAATAATCTCTTCTGTACAACCTTAGGCTATGTCTTTTTTACTCTGAACTCCAATAAAATCTGTTTAGTCATTTTTGAAATATCCCTTCCTGTCTTCAAAATATATAAAAAGGGTGGGCAGGGCTGGGAATATAAGACAGAAAACTACTTAACAAGAATTAAATAAATAAAAATTATATATATATATATATATACACANGAGAACTATGTGAAGTCCCAAGGTGCTCATTTTGAAGGGGACTGAGGTGTCATTATTCTGTGCACAGTGTTTCTTGTGTTTAGTGTCTTCTATAATAAATGCCTCTATTTTTCATATTCCTGGCTGGATACCTCTGGATACCTTACAGAATATGGACAGACCTTACATATTCTGTTCATCCTGCAGGACCTTGTTCAAAAGTCACCATAACTATAGTCTCCAGACACTTAATAATCTCTTCCGTACAACCTTAGGCTATGTCTTTTTCACTGTGAACTCCAATAAAATCTGTTTAGTCATTTTTGAAATATCCCTTCCTGTCTTCAAAATATATAACAAGGGTGGGCAGGGCTGGGAATATAAGACAGAAAACTGTACTTGAACAAGAATTAAATAAAAATAAAAATTAAAAAACATATATATATATATAACAAAACTACAATTCTGATTAAATACAACACTTTGTTTAATTAGCCATTAACATCTGCAGCTGAACATATAACGTGTTATATGATTATATTCATATTTCTAAAATATATGAAGATAAATACACACAAACATGCTGATGTCCTTACTAGTATAGCCCTACTCTTCTGAAAGTTGATTGCATACTTCTGCTCTCTCCTCATTAACTTTGCTCCAATTTTTACACCAGCTACCGGTCTTACTCCTATGTTGCTAAGGACATACAGGCAGTAAGAAGAGAACTTCCAGAAGCCCACACCAAAACGTCTACCCATTGACCCACTTCTAGTGCCCAGACCTCCGCCCTCCCTCACTTTACCACAGACAAACGGTCCTCGCTATTTATTAGGAGTAACTTTTCAACTTGAGTGCTGGATCTCATCCTCATTTTCCTAGGCAAGAAGATCATTCCAGAAGTTCTCTCCTAATTCTCCAGAATCATATATCTTCTTATCTCTACCTATCGTATTCATAAGTCTAAAAAACAAAATGTAATTGTTTTTATGAAAAAAAGAAAAATCTGGGTTTCTATAGTATAATGGCAACCACCTATGTCAGAATTTCCCCCCACAGCCCTTAGTGCAACAAGAAGGGGCCACTATTGAAAACATGTGAAACCACTATTCTCATGCCTAGAGCTTAGCTAGGAGACAGAAAACACCACAAGCCTTATCTTACAGGTGAGTAAGGAAATAAGAAACCAAAAATGAATAGGGCCAGATCAGAAACCTACACTGGAGCTAAGGAGGGAGAGGGTGCTAAGGCCTAGCATGGGCACAAAACATAAAATGACCCACAGAAAAATGAGTCCCACACTTGGCTTCTGAGAAGATGTCACAGCATGGAATGCTGGGGAAATATCAAGAAGGAACTTAGCTTAGGCTGGTGTGGCTCTGTTGGCTGGAACATCATCCCATACACGAAAATGTTGGGGGTTTGGTTTCCAGTCAGGGCACCTACCTAGGCTGTGGGTTCAACCCGTGGTCAGAGTGCATATGGGTGGCAACCAAGTGATTTTTCTCTCTCACAACAAAATGTTCTCTCTCTTTCTCTCTCTCTCTCAATTTCTCTCTCTCCCCTGTCTCTCTAAAAATCAATAAACATATTAATTTTTAAATATAAGAAAGTGTGTACGATCTAAGCTAATAGCTTTAGAAGAGCACAGCTTCTGCAGGAGGTGAAGGCATTCCTTGGCGGCCTGGTGCTGGTGGGAAAGAGTGGAACAGATAGTGGGAACTATGCCTTCTATGGAAACTAAAGAGAACTGCCAAATCAGAAGACTCACTCATCCTCACCCCCCTGAAATGAAAGGAGGCATCTATGACTAAAACTCCCTCTTACTGTACAAGAGGTGTTCTACACCTTAGCATCTTAAATTTAAGAATCCACGTGCTCTAATGCTCATGAAGAATTTCCTGTTATGGTTGGTGTAGAACAATTTGGTTTTTTAATGGGACAGAAAATACCAAAAAAAAAAATTTATATGTAACTCAGTAAAAAAGGAAGAAGAAAAAGAGAATAAAAATATTTTAGTTGATGAAAATCAGTCACATTCAAAATAAACAGTATCAAAAGAAAAAAGGTAAATAAAAGAAAACCAAAGGATACAGAGAAAAATTACTAAAGTATAACATTACATTTATAGTACATAGAGAACAAAAAATATGACCGAGTTATGTCAAAATAAATTAGTCATAGTGTAATTGGCTTAACCTACCTATTAAGTGATAAACATTTTAAAACTGGTTCACACAGTAAAAGGCAATTATCTCCCTCAGTCATGGGATAAGCCTAAAATGATGTTACTCAGAAAACAAAAACTAAAAGGATGGGCAAAGATGGATCAGAAAATGTTATAAGATACATTGGACTGTAATGTTGACTACAGACAAGGTGGAACATATGAAAAAGTATTAAGAGGGACAGTTTATAATACAAAAGACCACAATATACAATGAAGATGTTATGGTTATCTGTGAACCTTATATCAAAACAGCAGTCTTTATAGACTAAAGACTAAGATGATGCAATAGAAATAGGCAAAAAACCCACTGAAAGTAGGAAATTAACACCACTCTCAGTGCAATAGAAATCCAGTGGATGAAAAAAATAAGGTTCAAGAAGAATTAAGCACATAGAGGAGAGAGACCTTATGGAAATATATAGATAATGGAAAAAATGACTTCATCTCAAGTGCACAAAAAATAGTCAAGAAAGTTTATCATATATTTGTTTTTTAAATATATTTTATTAATTATGCTATTACAGTTGTCCCATTTCCCCCTTCATTCCCCTCCACCCTGCACACCCCCTCCCACCCACATTCCCCACTTTAGTTCATGTCTATGTGTCATAAGTTCTTTAGCTTCTACATTTCCCTTACTATTCTTACCCTCCACCTGTCTATTTTCTACCTACCATCTATGCTACTTATTCTCTGTACTTTTCCCCCTGTTGATAACCCTCTATGTGATCTCCACTTCTGTGGTTCTGTTCCTGTTCTAGTTGTTTGCTTAGTTTGTTTTTGCTTTTGTTTTAGGTGTGGTTGTTAATAATTGTGAGTTTGCTGTCATTTTACTGTACATGTTTTTTTTATCTTTTTTTTCTTAGATAAATCCCTTGAACATTTCATATAATACGAGCTTGGTGATGATGAACTCCTTTAGCTTTACCTTGCCTGAGAAGCACTTTATCTGCTCTTCCATTCTAAATGATAGCTTTGCTGGATAGAGCAATCTTGGATGTAGGTCCTTGTCTTCCATGACTTTGAATACTTCTTTCCAGCCCCTTCTTGACTATAAGGTTTCTTTTGAGAAATCAGCAGATAGTCTTATGGGAACTCCACTGTAGGTAATTGTTTCCTTTCTTCTTGCTGCTTTTAAGATTCTCTCCTTTTCTTTAATCTTGGGTAATATAATCACAATGTGCCTTGGCGTGTGCTTCCTGGGATCCAACTTTATTTGTACTCTCAGAGCTTCTTGGACCTTGTGGTCCAAGTCTTTCTCCTTTGCCAGATGAGGAAAGTTCTTCATTACGTTTTCAAATAAGTTTTCAGTTTCTTGCTCTTCCTCTTCTCCTCTAGCACCCCTATGATTTGGATGTTGGAACGTTAACAGTAGTTCCAGAAGTTCCTAAGTCTCTCATTTTATAAATTCTTATTTCTTCATTCTGTTTCAGTTGAATGTTTATATCTTCTGCCCCAAGTCATTGATTTGAGTCCCAGTTTCCTCCTTTACTGTTGGTTCCCAATATGTATGTATAAAATTGTACTTTGCATAGCCTTCACTTTTTCCTCTATTTTGCAACTATACTCAACCATTTCTGTGAGCATCCTGATTACCAGTGGTTTGAACTCTGCATCTGATAGGTTAGGTGTCTTGTCATTGCTTAGTTCTATTTTTGGAGTTTTGATCTGTTCTTTCGCTTTGGCCATATGTCTTTGTCTTGAGGTGCCTGTAACATAGTAAGAAGTGGAGCCTTATGTATTCTCCAGGGCAGGGCAACCCATGTTGCTGCATTGTGGCACTGTATGTGGGGAAGGGGTCTGAGAAGGAACANTCCTCTGTTTTGCAACTATACTCAACCATTTCTGTGAGCATCCTGATTACCAGTGGTTTGAACTCTGCATCTGATAGGTTAGGTGTCTCATCATTGCTTAGTTCTATTTTTGGAGTTTTGATCTGTTCTTTCACTTTGGCCATATGTCTTTGTCTTGAGGTGCCTGTAACATAGTAAGAAGTGGAGCCTTATGTATTCTCCAGGGCAGGGCAACCCATGTTGCTGCATTGTGGCACTGTATGTGGGGAAGGGGTCTGAGAAGGAACAATGCCACTTACTTGAATGGCTCTCAGTCACTTTCCAACTACCCCCAAAACAAATTGGGCCCTTCTGGTGCTGATTCCTGGGTGAATGGGTTTGTGTATGTTCTACAACCCTATGGGTCTCTCCAACAAACTCTCCTCAGAGGCTGTGAGTTTCTCCTGCCACTTTAACCTCCAAGGTTTTTACAGCCAGAAGCTTTGAGGTTCTCTTTCCCTACACTGGAACCCTGGGTTGTGTGGTCTGTCTTACTTCTCTGTTGTTCCTCCCAGTTTCTCAGTACATGAACGTGGGACCGCCTGGTCCTATAGCCACCATCTTGCTGTGCATCCTCTCCACCCTGGCCACTCTTCCCCACCCCTCCTACTAAGTCTGAATGAATGTTTCTTCATTAACTCCTTGGTTGTCAGACTTGCATACAATTCGATTCTAGTTACTTTTAGTTTTTACATTTGTTGTCTTTCTGTTGGTTGTGTAAGGAGACAAAGTTTATCTTCTTATGCCTCTATCTTGGCTGGGAGTCCTTTGTTGTGGTTTTGATTTGTATTTCCTTGATGGCTATAGCTATTATTAGCTCTTCTAATATCCTTTATTATGAAGACTACTGAAATCTTTCAACCATTTTTCTATCGGATTTTTTCTCATTCATTTGAATAATTCCTTTACATATTCTGGAGTGAGACTTTGAGAATGTAGACTGCGTGTATCTTCTTTCACCCCATCGCTTGGCATTTTGATTTATTAATGGTGCCTTTTGATGATCAAAAATTCTTAACACAGTCTAGTTTATCAATTTCTTTCTTTGTCATGAGCAGTTTTGTTCACTAGTCAATGTATCTTTGTTTACTCCCATATTGCTTTCTAAGAGATTTATTGTTTTACCTTTCATTTTTAGATCTGAAATACATCAGTAATTATTGTTGCATAGATATGAAGTAGGATTCTGGATTCATTTCCATTTTATTAAATTTTTTTAAAGATTTTATTTATTTATTTTTAGAGACAGGAGAAGGGAAGGAGAAAGAGAGGGAGAGAAACATCAGTGTGTGGTTGCCTCTCATATCCCCTACTGGGGACCCAGCCTGCAACCCAGGCATGTGCCCTGACTCGGAATCAAAGCAGCAACCCTTTGGTTCACAGGCCCATACTCAATCCACTGAGCTACACCAGCCAGGGCTGGATTCATTTCTATTTTAATGCTGAATCTCCAATTTTTGTAGAACCTGTTGGTTCATTTTTACATTTCAAAACATTAGTGAATGCAGTCTATTTCATTCATGGTGGAATAGTGTATGTGAAAGAAGGCAGTAAATTTTCCCAATATATAATTGATAACTACACTCTAATAATTATTGATTTATCTTTATCTCACTGAGTTGAAATGTCATCACTGATTTTATATAAACTATATTTTGAAGGTAACATTTTGGGTGTGAAAACATTTTTATCTCAGCAGGTCCTACCAGCACCCAGACCAGTCCTCGAGTCACCGGTGTCCCAAGTCCTACTGGGTCGTAATTGAAAGGCAGGCCTGGAAGAATGTCAGGGAAAAAGCCAGCTTTCAGCTTTAACATATCCAAGTTGATTTCTTAAAACTTCTAGCAGGATTTCAAAGGGCAGGGCTTTATATTTGCACAAAAAAGTCTGTTTTTTAAGTTTGTAAGTCCTGATTATTAAAATATATACTGTTGGGAGCCACCCTGCCTGGTTTCAGGAGCTGTAACACCCCCATGGCTAAGGCTGAGTGGGCGACCTTTGGACCATAAGCCACTAAGGAGACAAAGCTTATCTCCCTGGCAGGAGCCGCTTCTGCTCCTTTTTCCATAACTGGCCCCCAATGCTTGATCAGTTAGCCAATGATGGGTAAGATTCCCCAAGGGGGGAATCACCTAAGACAGGCATGATCACACGCAGGCCCCAGGGAAGGGCTTAGGAGGCTATGGAGAAAGGGGGTGATGGATTCTGGCTCCTCGCCTTTGATGAAGCCTGACTCCCCTGAGTTCATGAGAAGTCTCCAAAAATTCCTTGGCTATCTGCCTCCTCTGCCTGACTTAAGCCTGAAACAATGGCAGAGGGTGGTGCAGCCCTGTGTTGGGAATGGTGGGCTCCCCTGGTGATAAGGCCTGAGAAAGAATATTTAAAATCCTTTGAAGCCTGCTTTGCTAAGAATGCTCTTAGTTAAATGATAAAGGTCTGAGCAGGAAATAGGTTTGTTTCCCAAAGTTTTGTAGCCTTTTAGCTAATAGACCCTGACTGAGAATAGGCGCTCCTAGTTCTTTGTATGCTATCTCTTGTTTGATCCTTACTGCCCGACAATGATTAATGAACTTTACCTGTATTCCTGTTCAAATTGAAACCCAACAAAAGCCCGTCTAGGCAAAGATCAGTGCACTCTCCCCTCGAGAGGGTGGCCAAGCCACTCTGAGGCACTCCCTCCTAGAGGGAGTAGCTGTGTGGTCCCTTTTCCTCCACAGGACTCAGTAGTCCAGGTAAATTAGTCTCATATCTTATCCATAACACTGCAGGCACTGCACGCTGGTGCACATGTCAATATGCCACAAATAACAGATAAGAAAGAGAATATGAGAAATATCAGGTTATCCCTACTGAGGGACTATATGAACTTCAACCATTCTGAGAAGTTTACATTGACAAATTCTAATTTTCTTACTAGAAGTTAGTAATGAAGTTCTAACTTCTAGTACTTTGGAATATGACTATTTAGAGATAGCAACCTTACAAAATGAAGGCAAAATGAGGCGGGCCCTAGTCCTGTATGACGAATGCCTATAAAAAGGAGGTTAGGATTAGTACATACACAGAGAAGAAAGACCACATGAAGACACCAGAGGATATGGCCATCTACAAACCGAAGAGACAAGGAGAGAGGCCTTAGAAGAAACCAACCCTGCCAGCACGCCTGTCTCAGATGTCTAACTTCCAGAAATAGAAGAAAATAATGTTCTGTTGTTTAAGCCATCCAACCTATGGTGCTTCCCGTGGCAGCCCTAGCAAACTAATATGGCTTCTTTCAACAACTAGATTTATTTAAGCTCCTTAGAATTTAAGTACCATTTAGAGAAGGTAAAGAACTGCAGAACTCTAAAATTTAATGTTATTAGAATTTTAAATGATCGACAAATCACTAATTTACTGAGTTTACCTGAAAATAACTACTTTAACTTTTCTACTTTCCGGTAGAAATGAGGGCTTGTGTTGCTTATATACCTGTTATCTCTTAACCCAGAATCTGACTCCTATACACTGTCTGGTCCTGGGAATCTGAAAAATACATTTTGTACTACTTTGCCATCTGGCCCTTGGTTATGTCTAGGCAAGAGAAGACACTTGCAGAAGATCAGGCAAGAGAAAAAGAAATGCTCTACGCTTCTGGCTCCCAGAATGAGGCAGGTGCTGGTAGTTCCTGGTAGATAGGTAGACAGGCAGGTAGATAGGTAATGGGGTTGAGGTGTTTCTAACTCTAGCATCGCAGAGATAACACCCTTCTGCAGCCCAGTCCTGGTCGAGGCTGCTCACCTCAGGAAAGCGGTATGCACTGGAACATCACACCCAGCAGTGCGGCAGCTGGCGGACTTCTGGTCTGGGGTTTTAGTAGCATCTAAGCTCCGAGGCTCATTCTTCCTTTTACTCTTTCAGATCCCCTCTGTCTCTTTTGTTACTCCTTTTAACATCTTTTCATCTAGTTTCCTGTAATGACATACATGGGTAGGTTTCTGCATTCAAATCTGGTTCATAAAGAGCTGAAACAGACTTGGGTAACAGAAAAATAAGGAGACATAGACAAGTATGCTCATGCAGTATTGATTGTAATAGCAAAACATTGGCAATAGTTCAACTGGCCAATATAAAGAGAATGAATATCTCATATATTGCACTATGATATAATTGAAAGCAACCGAAGTGGAGGAAACAACTGTATACACAATAGGAACAATGAATCCATGTTGAGCAAAGAAAGACACAGAAAATTACCATTTTTATGAAGCTGATACTATTTATATGACGCTAATAACAATAACACATCATATAATATACTCTTTAGAATCATATATATATGTGGGGGTAAAAGGAAGAGAAAATAACAATAAATCAAAATATTTTTTACTTCTATGTGGTAAGCAAAGAGATAGAATCAAGGAAGAATATGAAGGTATCTTCAAAGATACTCGTCACAGTCTAACTCTTAAGTTGGGTAGTATATTCTTTTGTGTGAGTCATGTTTTAGTGTGTGTATATATGTGTTTGGGAGTGTACATTATTTTTTTGTATTTCAAATGCTAGATAAAGGTAATTTTCAGAAAAGAAGGCATTATTGTCCACTCAACTTTGGAGCTAGAAAACAAATTTTGTATTACATAAGTGAATTGTAATATGTATTTAAATCTGCTTTCTGGACTTCTAATTTTTAAAAATTATTTGGTTGTCTGAAATACTATTTTCCATAAAAACGAAAAAAATTTTACTCTTTGTACAGCATGGGTAGACCTGGAGAGTATTACACTAAGTGAAATAAGCCAGTCAAAGAAGAACAAGTACAGTGTGATTTCACTCACATGCGCAATCTAATGAACAAAATAAACTAACAACCAAAAGGAAACAGACTCACAGTTACAGAGATCAGACTGAGGCTCCACAAAGAGTAGAAGGTAGGAGAGCTAGTTGAAAAAGATGAAGGGATTGAGCAAAAAAAAAATTGTACACAAACAGCAATAGTATGGTAATTACCAGAGAAAAAGAAAGGTGGAGGGAGAGGGAGAGGGTAACCAGGACATAAATGGTGATGGGAGACTCGATCTGGGGCAGTGAACACACAATACAATGTACAGATGATGTGTTACAGAATAGCACCCCTGAAATGTACATGAGTTTACCAACCAATGTCACCCCAATATATTCAATTAAAATAATAAATAAATAAATATTCAGTTATCTGTTTATTAGCCAGTACATCACTGTTTTAATATCATAAATTTATAATGTTTTATTAGCTAATATCAGCACATCACCATTTTTAACATTGGTCATGCCATTAAAAATATAATACTGACTTTCACTATTATGAATGACTTGTCTTTATTCTTCATTAGCGAAATGTTCATTTAATTTCCTGATGCATTTTTAAATGACCATGATTTTATCTTTCAAAATTAGCTCTATTCTTAGAATTGAAAGCTAGAAAACAAATTTTCTATTACATAAGTGAATTGTAATATGTATTTATCTGTAACTTTTAATAAAGTTACAGATAATTTTTTAAATATAAGTATTATCATAGACTTATAATATGGTTACTTTTTTGGCAAGCCCATAGATAAAATTTAGGAAGAAAAATTTTGTTGGCATAGAGAAAAGATAACTTTATTGATGTGTCAAGTAGAAAGAGAACGTAATTTGTTAATAGTATTATAGTATAATGGTTACTTATATTCATTAAATTTACAGTAAATAGAATAAAAAATCTAGAGCTGTTTTATGAATGTTCTATGCAAAAGACAATTTTAATGAAAGTATATCTGTGCTTCAAGGGTAGAATAATCACTGACCCAAATCATTAAAAGAATCATTTCTAGAAGGGTTTCATTTGAAATTGTAACTTAGAAAAACAATAGCTCCAGGTGTTCCCTGAGCACTTTGAAAGCTGTATTTATTTTTTCAGATAAGTTTGATGCAATTTGGTCCAGCTCAGCAGCAGCAGCTAAAGTCAAGGTGTGGATCAGGAAATGCACACTGGCCCACCCCACACTCAAGCAGATGCAGTCAAATGGAAGATGCATGATTTAAGTCACTTGAGGTTTAAGTTGATTTGTATGTAAAAAATAATAACATTATTATTATAAAGGGTTTGGATAAAGAATTTAGCAGACTGCCCTGTCTTAATTAAACCTTTGACATTCATTTAGTTGCTAAGTTATTTAAGTCGTAGTTACCAGCAAGTCCTTCTCTTTATCAGCAGAGGTCATTTCCCACTAAATCCGTCTTGTCTCCACTTTGCTGTTTTAGGAAAACATGGAAGGCATTTTTTATGGTGTCACAAAATTAGTTATATATGCACATCATAGGCTCTAACACATTTGTTATATCCTCATTCCTAAGTAAACTGGGGAGGGGGAGAGAAAAAATATGTACAGAATTAAAATCAGTGTTCTCTTAACTGCTTTGTTATGTATTTTGCTTCTTTTAATGGAAAAAAACAAGCATCGCCTCACAGTTAAAGAAATAGCAGAGGCACAAATACAGTAAAAAAAGGAAATCATGAATTTTCTCCTATTGGTAGGAACTGATGGTTTAAGTCCATCCAAAACAAACCGGACTATTTAGGAAAGAAATTCTATCTAATGCATTTCTTTGGAAGGTATTTTTATGATATCTGTAAGAATCTGTGGGATATTTTGGACAAGCTCCCCCTGTTTCTTGGGGACTGATTTCACTGTGGCTAAGCAGCTGCCGATGGCCTTGAACGAAGTAGAAGTATTGGAATGCCTTCCTGCTGTCTGCAGGGACCTGTTCTCCAGTTACTGCACAAAGGAATAGTTGAATTCCACTTGGAGTATAGGTATGTTTGAGTTTCAGGAAATAATAGGGTACTGTTGATTAGTTGTGAACTAGAACAAATAAGCCACAAGAGGGCATATTTTTCTTGGTTTCATCACTCTTACCCAAATAAGGCTTGCCTCAATGAGGTTTCAAAGGAATCCCTCCTCCCCCCCCTATTTTCTTAGATGAATGCACTGTATCTAAAGTGTGCTCTGAGGGTGGAGTCGTGTTGGTATGTGGTATTAGAGAAAAGCAAACTTTAAAAAATCGTATTTTCTCTCATGTGATGTATAGAAAAGTTGTTTACTTTTCCTTAAAATACTTCCTTGGGGATGGTTTGTTGACACAAGAACATTGTTTTCCTTAAGAAAAGTCGTTTATCTGACTTTGAACTCCCCATCCTGCAATGGCTATGTGAACTCCTCTATCAGGAACAGAAAGCCTTTCCAACCTCAAGTGAACGTTCACAGACAAGGAGGTTTTCTCTTCTGAGGTCTCAGGACTTGGGCCAAAGGGGTTGGGTGGTGTTTTTATTTTTATTTTGAAGTGCATTCCGGCTGAATTTAATTATTCACCACACCCCAACCCAGCTAAGTAAATATAACCTTAAGATTCTGGCTTGGAAAGGTTTTGAAAAATAGCTGATTTTTTTTCTCTCCAAGAAGAGGTTCTCTAGCTGGGTGCTGTATTACGGAGGACACCGAGGAAGGAGTCAGAGGAGCTGGGCGATTATCTTCTCAGTCTTGGTTTCCTTGGGTACGACATGAGGGCGGGAAGGTTATGAGGCTTCTCCTAACTCTGAATGTTTATGATTATTTATGATGTTATAAAAGTTTAAAACTCAGAGACATTAGTAAAGTCCTGACAGTTTTACATTTTGCTTAACTAACCATAAACTATTTTGTCTTTATTTGATGATGAGAAACAGAGATACATTTATGAGAGTTCTACATACGTGTAATTAGTATTGAAATAAAGTCAGATGTGTTCTTTCCATCACTAACCATGATCTAATGATCTTAATATGTAACTACCTAATGATCTAGTGATGAATGGATTACCAGGATCAAGCGCAACAGATGAAAAAAAGTACCTGCAGTTTATAAAGGGAAAATAAATGTGGAATAAAGGATTAGGTGAGCTGCTTTCAACTCATGCCATCACTTGTTCAGAGAGGGGAAGGGAGGAAGAAAGAGAGGGAGAAAAACTTCAATGTGTGGTTGCCCACCCCCTACTGGTGACCTGGCCCAAAACCCAGGCATGTGCCCTGACTGGGAGATGAACCAGTGACCCTTTGATTGGCAGGCCGGCTCTGAATCCACTAAGCCACATCAGCCAGGGCAGAAGATTTATATGCGACCACGGTGTGACTAGTTTTATAGAAGTCAACACTAAATGGCTTGGGTTTTAGCTTCATTTCTTTGTCTCTGTGCATAGAACTTTGCAATCTCTTTTATCTATCCACTTTTTAAATTTAAATTCACCAAATTTCCATTTGTTTTGTGAATAGAAGACTGTACAGAGAGAAGTTGCACTAGAGATTCTGTTGGGAAAGAACTACAGGCTATTACCTTTTGCAGAAAGTGCAGCCAAATCCACTGAGATTTTGCTAGATTTAAATTCTGGACCCAGTAATTATCTTTCTTCTGTTTGCAGGGCAGAGGTAGCTACATGTCTAATTGAAGAAGCCTACAATATACCCAATTTGCTTACCTATCCCTGCCACCTTCCCCTATTACTCCCTACATAGACTGATGATTCCTGAAATTGTACAACTCAAACTTTATTATTTGGCTTCATTCAGTATAGAAACATCATGCTTTGAGAAATAGTGTGTTTCACATTATCTATCACATATCTACTACCATGTAGTAAGAATAACTTACATTCTGTGAGCCCTAATGGAGATGGGTGAGAGGTGGTATGTCACAGAGGAAGCCTGGACTCTCAAGACAAGTTTACTTATTCAACAATTATTCCAAGCACCTGGAAAATACATCTGTTTTTTCCCCTTTTCTTTCTTCTCCTCCCTCTAACTCAATGCTGATATAGCATAGCAGCATTATGTAATCCTGATAATATAAACATCTCTTTCAATATAATTAAGGTTCAGTTGTTGAATACTAAATAGTCAGTCTTGGAGATAAACTAAACTGTATAACGTATTTTATTTTAACAAAACTTAATGTAAATAGACTTTTCTCACTGGGTGTTATTGCAAGGACTCAGATAGGACATTAACCCTGCAGGAGAGATGACCAATTCTTTTGGTGACAGTAAATCTCAAATTCTTACAAAGGGTGGTGACACCATGCTGGTGGGATCCCAGAGAGTTAGTAGAAAATCAGAAGTAAATTCAGTGACTGATTAGCATCATCATATCCATTGTTTTCATTAATTCATTTAATACTCAAATACTTCTTAAATACCTACCATATGCAAAACACTCTGAGAAGTACCCTGAGAATTGAAAAGCCACGGACATGGCTGAGGCCATTCATCACAGCTCTGGTCTGTGCAGTTGATTCTGTCTGCTGTGTACTCAGAGTAATTAAAAGGGTGGGAAGCACAGAACCCTGTTTCCAGATGTTGTCTTCAGGATGCTGAAATAAAGACAGCCTAAATGTGAAATCAGGGTACTTCAAACTAAATTGTTCCAATGCAAATTCACAGGCACTGTTTTAGGGGCAGGGGAAACAAAGACCAAAAATAGCCCACACTCTGGTATGAGATGAAGACGCATGTATAACGCTATGATGTACCATGAAAAGGGCTTATAATAGTAGTGAAATCAAGGTGCTTTGGAAAATAGGAATGAGCGATTAATTCTGTAGGGGCTTTGTGGAAAAGGTTAAAATAGTACCAAAAAGGAGATGTCGTTTCTTTTGAGTATATTAAGCTAGTATTGAGACAGAAGGGAAGCAGGGGGAAATCCAGAGTTAACAACAATTCTAGTTAAACACAATATTCTGGCCAATAAAATGACAAAATTATTAGAAAATTAATAAATAGAGGGTTTTTAAAAAATAAAACTACTACTTGTGAACCCACCATGTACAAAACCCCAAGCAATGCTGTGAGAGACAAAAGAGGTATTTTGTCCTTATAATGAGTTTACAATTTGGACTAAGGAGCAATGGCATTTATATATATATATATATATATTTATTTATATATATATATATATATAATGCAAAAAACACACTAAAGGTATGATTAATTACAAAATGAGTGGTACAACACTGAACATTAAGCAGTCAGAACAAACGTTGCTATAGATTGAGTTAGCCTATAGAAAGTTAACTTTTCCTATAGCAGCAGAAGAGGAAAATGATGGGGTTGGCTGGTTGACAGTCAAAGCCAAGGTGATAGAGATGGGGCAGCATGAGGCACAGGAAAGAACCTTGGTTGGAGTTAGGAAACTTGTCTCCCTCCTACCCTGGCTCTGACACCAACCATCTGTAACTTAAAATGACTCATTTAGTCTCCCTGGCCCAAAGCTCTCTGCTGTTGAGGGGAGGATGAATGAAGGGTCTCCTTCCCCTTTTCAGTTCGTCCATTGTTGCCATTGTCTGCTCACTACCCCAAACCAAAACACCCCTTGTGGGAGCTCTGGGAGCTCTGGGACCTTACAAGCTGTGCTCTTAAATCAAGCTGACAAATGCAGGACCCCATAGCTGTTCCCTGCCACTCCAGGGATCTACCCCATGCCAGTTTTGTGTTTGGGGCTATAAGCATGAGGTATGGGAGTATAGACCCAGTTCCAATCACGGAAGGATTTACAATGCAGCTAATAAGGCCCAAGCTCCAGGACACAACACTTGCAGGGGCAGCTCCACAGCAAACATGATCATGATTTTGCAAAATCTGTAGAATTAAACTCTTCCTGCATTAGTTTTCTTAGAGGGCCCCACCTCCAAATCGTGTAGGTTCCAGTCTCCTGAAAACGTGCATCTACCACTTGTCCCCGTGCACTTCCAGTTTCCCTACGGTATGACCAAGGTGTGTACAAATCAACAAACGGAACCTCCTAAAACAGGAATAGATGGCATTACCCTGTTGGCCTGGTACGAGGTAAAGGAGAAAGATTTACATCTTTCGGTTTATTTGTTTTCTTTACCTTGGTCTTTCCTAGATGCTATCTACTTAATGGGGGACTGATCTCTGTTGATCACCTCCACACTTGTTCTTTCAGGGCCAGTGGACCGGGTTTTTACGTACTGAACTCCAGTGCTATTTTTGAGGCTTAGAATTTTTAGGACAATCTCTGTTCTGTTCCTTCCACAGGAGGTCCTTAGAGACTTCACGGTTTTGCATAAACAGGTACCAAGTCCCCTCTGAGCGCGGACCCCGACGTCAGAGGTTGCTTCACAGAGTGCCCTGTCCGGAAAAAAAAAAAAAAGAAAGGAAAAAAAAAAAAAACATCTCCGCGCGACTGGAGCTACATTTAATTCACGCTGCTGACAGCCTGCGCACGGGCAGGGATGGACTTCTGCCGCTGGGGAGTACTGGCGTGTGCAGAAGGAGGGGGAGCCGAGGGCGGGGGGAGGAGATCGGAAGGGGAGAGGTAATCCCCGTCGTTTTGAGCATCCCCTTTTTAGAAAGACTGAGTCTCTCCCAGGACAGCTGCTGCGGTCACACCACAAACTTAAAAGCCGTCCTCCCGCTCACAGAGTGCCTTTCCTCGCCACCCTCTCCTCCCCAAAGCTCCAGCTGGTGCCTGGATCTCCGCCGGTCCCCGCACGGTGCTCGGGAGGCAGCAGCGCCCCCTGCCTCCCGGCCCGGCTTCTGCGGCCGCCTCCTCCGCGCTCCGCCAGGGCCGCCAGCGGCTCCGCCGCTCCTTGGCTCCGCGCAGCTCACGCCGGGGCGCCGGGTCACCACCTCACACGCCCTCAGCTTGCATCCCCTCCCTCTTTCCCTGAAGGGACGTCGGGTAAAGACAGAGGGAGAGAAGCGTTCGCGGCAGGTAAGGCTGGTTTGGGGTCACCTGCTAGTCCTGTGGGAGGGCGCGCTAAGGGACCGCGGTGTTAAGCAGGGGTGACCGTATTTGGGGGTGGCTGTGGATCCAAAGTCAGGATGCGGAGCGGCGGGGAGATGAGGATACGTCCTGGGAAAGAAAAAGCGCTCGGAGCAGACTGGGAGTTGGCGCGCGGGAGAACAGACGGCGAGTCGGTGCACTGCGGGCGGACGGCCTTTGCGCGCCGAGCTGGAGACAGCGTGGCGGCGGGGCGAGTCCCTTCTCTCCGCCGCCGGAGCCTCCTCCGGCTGCCAGCACCTCGCAAAGTTTTCCTCCAGAGACGCGCCCAGTAACTTCTCGCCGTCTTCCTGGCTTCCTCGCCCCCTCCCTGGCCGGCGCGGAAGGGAGCGCGTTTGAACGTGCCCGGTGGCTTTCGCCGGCTGCAGGTTCTTTTGGAGACGCGTTGGTGGGGACACGCTGGGGAGGACTTGACCAAGGTCCTCTGCGCCCTCGCTCGTTCCTTTTCCCATTGGGCTGGGAGAAGGGAGGAGGAGACCGTGGTGATTGTTTTTGTTATGGTGCTTTTGAGGAGTGATGGACGGCGCCTTTTCCCTTGCAAGGGAATCGCGAAGCTCCGTCGGATAGAAACTTGCATCATTCTGGACTCAAAGGGGGAAGTTGGAATAAGAGCCCAGCCCCAAAGCTGGCAGCCTAAGAAATGCAGTTGCTGCAAACGCACTTTTTCTGGAGCAGGTCAGCCCTGGGTAGCCCGCGGCTGGGCTCGATCCTGAAAGACCCGAATTTGACTCTGGCTGGGAATGTAACCCAGTGAATTATCCTTTCTCCCCGGGTGTTCCCTCCCGGCTCCCTACCGACCCGCTCTGGGCTGACGCGGTAATTAGCCGCCCTGGCAGTGTCGGGGCCGTTGGACGATTCCCCCTCATTCCTGACTTGTGTTCAACCTCGTGTGTTGAATTACTCTGCTTTGGTCCCAGCGCGCGGAGGGCACTTGACAGGAGGAGGAGACGCCGCGCTCTCGCCCGCAGACTGGAATCGAGGGTACTGGACAGGAACTGCACGCCCGACAGCTGGGGCGGCCGAGGTCCCGAATCCAGTGTTACAGAGATCGGATTTAAATGGGCGAACTTTTCGCCACTTAGACACGAGCGAAGTTGTAAATAAATGCAAGTGCGTCTACGAGGGCTCCTCTTTCTCCACCAAACCCTTTCATTCTTCCTTAGCTACTCAGTGCTGTTTGCAGAAGCAAAATAAGAGAGCGGGGAGGGGGGAGAGATTTAAATCACCAGTTTAGCAGGAAAAGGTTCTCCTCTTGAGTGTGTGTGTGTGTGTGTGTGTGTGTGTGTGTGTGTGTATTTGAGGGAAGCGTGGGGGAGGCAGAGGGCATGGGACCCTCCTCGGTCTGGTGCTGCTATTCTGTAACCCTGGCAACCGCCGGGGCAAGAGCGGTCAGCGCCTTCCGGGTTCTACACGTGGAAAGAAAAATGTGGAGGGTGGGGAAGGGAGAGAGCCGCATGTCATCACTCCAGTGATGCCTTGCTTCTCCCGCTGCTCCGAGGCCAGACAGCAAGGAGAATGAGTAGGAAGGGTTGGGTTTGGGAGACAGCAGCCCCAGGCGGGAATTGCTTTAACTGTCCAGCTTTGGAATCGCTGAGGTGCAGCTAAAGCTGGTCAGAGGAGCCTTCACTGACAGACTACAAAATGATGGTCTCGATCAGGGAGATGGGAAAAGACCTTGGCTCTTGGAAGAGAAAGGCCAGGAAATACAGGAAGGTGATGTGGGAAGAGATAAGAATGGGGTCAAGAGGTAACTGAGAGACAATAAAACAGCTCTCATCTGGAATGGCAACATTTCAAATGGAATTTGCCCCCTTATGGAATGGAAAATTAGTGGAGAGGGAAAGGGGCATTTATCAAACCCTTATTGCATCTCAGGTGCTTTGTATATGATCATGATTATTATTTCTACCAACACTACACAAGATGACATTATTCATTCTCTCTCTCTCTCTATGAAGAGCAGAGCCCTGTCTGCTGTGTCTCAGTGGACTGAGTGCCCACCTGCGAACCAAAGGGTCACTTGTTCCATTCCCAGTCAGTGCACATGCCTGAGTTGCCAGCCAGGTCCCCAGTAGGGGGCGCTTGAGAGGCAACCGCACATTGATGTTTGTCTCTTTTTCTCCCTCACCTTTTCTAGAAATCTTTAAAATCTTTTTTAAAAGAAAACGAGCAGATACAGGGTTGGGAATGGGTGGTGTCCCATTTTGGCTCTTCGAATCTTAAAGAATCATAATTATTAAAAATGATGTTGATGGTTCGGGGAAATAGACAAAGCAGTTATTCTCATTTCAGAGATAAGAATAATGAAATGTAAAGGTCTTAATTGATGTATCCAAATATAAGCTTCTAGGGGGCTGAGCTGAGTCTGGAACTGTTTTCAGGCATCTTTCCACCACCCGACTTAAAAGAAGGACCTTTCTAAGATCAGTTTGCCTTTGTATCTGTACATTATAATTTACAAGGGAAGAACATCTGAGTAATGGATTAAATGGGGTCCATGGTTGAGGATTTATGTAGAGGTCACACCAAGTCAGCAGGCCAAGAATCATATATACATGATATTTATAATCTATACTTATCCTATTGTAGCTTATATGAAATATTAATGACTTTAATAATGTTTGTAAAGAATAATTAAAAAACATATTTTGTCAAATAGTAACCCCATGTTCATGCTGAGAAAATGTCCTGAGATTAATGAAGTTTTCTTTGGTCTACTTATTGCCTTCATGACTTGAATACATAAAACCTTACTTCCTATTTCAGCACCACTGGTTCACCTTTGTAACAGTCTGTTGCCTATTGACTTAGGAGGAGTAATGATTTGACTTCTGTTACCTTCCTTTCTGAGAAAAATATCTGGCAGTGCAGAATGTTTTGGAATCATCAGGAAGCTATTATCAACACAGAAGGAAGTAAAAGTAAAAAATAGAGAAATCGTTATGTGGCTTTTCTTTTGATTTTTTTCAGAATTGCCTTCATAGCGACATCTTAGTTCATTGATTTGCTTTGCATATTTGCATGGGAAGAATGAACAAAGATAAACTGAATTTTTTATCTATTTGTGTAGAGGGGCTGGGAAGGTTGGGAGTGAGAATTATTTTTGGTCTCAAGGAAGGTCTAGAATGTAAACAATTAGGAAGGCAGAGGAAGTCCTCGCAGTGTTTCCAATGACAGACTAACAAGTCAACTATATGTGTGAACTTGTCACTGAGCTAAATTACTCTGAATTCTTTTCCAAAACTAGAAAAATACATTGCTTGGGGCTGGAATTAAATTAAGATAGCACCTTTGCAACACCTCTTGAATTATTTTGAAATCTAAGTATTGATGTTACACTTAAATTATTAAACATGAATAAATACAAATTATTAAAAACAGACAAATACTTAAATATTTCCAAAAACTAGAATGTGTAATGAAGTATACCATTCATATTTAGATTTGAAATGATTTTGTCGATTTTTATCTACGTGAATATTTGATCCTTTATCTCCATGTCAATAATATTTAATAATGTCTAATAGTCATGAATCAGAATATCATTAACCAACTTGTAATCTTCCAGTGTAAATTTAGACGCTTTGCTCATTCTTTTGCAGAGCTCAATAAGCTATGCATATTACCCTTCCATAGAAATATATGAAATAAACCAAGAATTAAGTGACCAAAGGTTTGTAGGTATGTCTGCATGTTCCTGAACCTATCTTCCCTCTAAATATGTGGTGTCCTCTGCTTCAGAAGTCAGGATGTACTCTCTACTCCTTGTTTTTTCTATAGGGCTTTCAACATAACTTCAACCTGTTATGTTTTTAAAGCTGGTGGTTAATAGTATTTCTGTTGGTGAGGTTTACTAGCAAATCACAAGAAAATGGAAATATTTACTCTGTTTTTCTAATTAAACATAATTAGGATCACTACGTGGGACTATTACTACTGAGAACAAAATCAGTAAAATAAGCAAAAAGTCTAAACTATAGAACATCTTAAGAGCAATATAGTACTATTGCTTTCATGGGAAATGAACAAAATGATATGGAGATATGAAGGTGCCATTATTAATCTACCATCAGATAAATGGTCAATTTGTTTTTCCTATATTAATTATTTATTTTACTAGGTCTTCCACTTACCCAATATCTTGCATATCCTAAATAGCTTTTAGGTTTTATAATGCCATACTTATTCTAGAAATGAGCCTATAGAAGCTGCACCTAATAACTGAGATACATTTATTATCACTGTATGAACTCCTTAAAAACAATGCCCAGAAAGATAGATATTGTTTTAATTTGCTTAAATAGGCCAATAGGAGCCTTTCTTCCAAATATTGAGAGCTGGGCCTATGCCTAATGATGTAATAATCTCAAATTATGTCTGAATAATCTGGTTTTCTTGGATGAGATGTATAAACTCAGTGTTAGGCTTTTACTCCCCTTTGTTGTCTTTTGTTTTTATTCTAAAGACTAGTCCATACATGTGGAATTAAGGCATTCTTGGGTTTTAGTATCTGTTGTCGCTTTTAGATACGGATTTGCTCTTCATTTCTGCAATGATTGTTCTATGAAAGTAAGAAGTGTTCCCTAAAGTGAAAGTGAATAATATTCATATTTGGAGGAACACTTTCAATTTCGAAATTTAACACGTCATTTCAAAAATAAATATTTGGAATACTCAGAATTCTGAGTTTACTTGTAATGCTAAATAATGGGCCAATGGAAGTTAATACTAATTTGAGTTTTCTTATTGGAATGGACTGTGTACTTTTTTGTGGTTCTTTTATGATTGCAGTAATAATTTTCATTACAGATCTAGTTCATGATAATCACCAAAAAGCTAGGAAATACAGATAAGTGTAAAATAGGGAAGTGTGAATAACATTTTATTCACAAACTTACTACATACAAAGATATATATTCTTAATTAAACATGAAACTTACTTTAAAATGAATTTTACATGTGACACCTAGTGCCTAGATCTCCATTTCTAATACCCAAACCAGGGATCTTTGGAGAGATGGCTGGTTCTAGGGGCAGGAACTGTGCAAGGTGATCCTGGATCATCTTGTAGTGCCAAAAAATTGTGCTGAAAACGTACACACACGCACACACACCTCCGTCACCACATGCACACAGTGATAGAGGCATATCAAAGAGACACATCAATTAATTTGCAGAACTCCCTGACCAAAGCAGGAACAATTTAAACAACAACAACAGAAAAACAGTATTGATAGATCCAAAGTTTAAAATAAATGTGTACGAGACGATGAAAATATAAATACATGGGGAAGAAAAGAGAAATCTCCCATGCAGTAGAATTTAAAATAATGTGTAGCTACTCTGTCCTCAAGGAAGAAAAGCACAATTTTGTACTTCTGGTATGTGAGGTGAGGATGGTTACTTCCTCCAAAAAGTACAGCCTGGAAAGAGGCGGAGGGAATCCTTTATAGTGAATAAGCCTGTGAGGCACTGTCTCAGCCAGATGGTCGAAGTCAACATCAACAGTCGTGAAGCAGGCTGATAGTATGTGGGCTTGATATGGTGGGATAAAAATGGCACTTTATTTCTGCAATCTTTCTCATAAAACTCCTATCCCCGATAACTAAGAGAACTGTATCAAATTCCAATAGAGGGCATTCCATCATATACTTGACCATTACTCCTCCAACCTGTCAAATTTGTCAAAACCAAGCAAAGTCTGAGTTACCATCAAAGGCAAGTGGAAGCCAAAGAAACACAACTAAATGGAATGTGGCCTCCTAGATGAGATCCATGGAAGGAAAAAGAACATTAGATAAACAGTAAAGAACTAGAAATAAACTATATACTATAGTTTAAAATATATCAGTATTGGTTCTTCAATGGTAACAAATGTCCATACTAATATAAGGTATAAAATAATAAGAGAAACTGGGTGTAGAGTGTAGGGGAATTCTGTACTATCTTCTCAATGTCTTAAAAAATAAAGTGTGTTTTTAAAAGTTAGATTTAAAAACATACAAATTAATCATGGTGAAAAATTATATAAAAGGTGAATATTTGTCTGGTCAGCAAGATTAATATCATTCAGTTAAATGCTTACTTTATGAGGGGTGACCCAAAATATCCCAGAATTTATTTATAAAATGTGTATTTATTCTTACATGTTTAAAGTTGAGCTGTCTTCAGAGAACTCTCCATTTGGTGCAATACACCTACCGAGATGGTTTTTCCACTACTCAGAATAGTTTTGGAATTCATCAATTTTGATGCCTGTTGGTGCTGCTTCAGTTTTTTGTTCTACTTCTTCCACATCAGCAAAATGTTTTCCTTTGAGGACTTTTTTCATCCAGGGAAACCAGAAAAGTCACTTGGGGTGATACCAGGTGAGTAGGGAAGATAGGGAAAGGGGGGTCATGCTGATTTTGGTCAAAAACTGCGTGGTGTGGGCAGGTGTGCTCTTAAATCACTTATCATGAAATGGGCAAAGGCATTGAAAGAGCCTCCAAAAAAATTCACCGAAGCCAAACGCAGTCTCTCACAACAATGCCAGCTGGTACACTGATACAGATAGATTCTTAGAACACTCACCTAGTGGGGTAAGCCTGCACTACAAGATTTTCTGCCCTCCAGAGATAATTCTGGCTTCTTTGGGGTCCCCCCTTATATTACTCTACTTCAAGGTACTACTATTTTGCCATTTTTATACTGTTGATGCTAAATGTAATTAGATATTATCATGAGAAACTCATATTTTTAGTGACTTATTCTCAGAATTACTTACTTTTCTAAATTTATTATTTGGATTGCTAAAAATTTCCAGACCACTATTATCATAGGTATTTGTACAAAGGAAGCTGTGTGTTAGTCATGTCCTATAAATCAATCTTAAATATTAAAAGAGAAGGCAAATATTTTTTATACTTTTTTCTTTGCTATTTTATTGATATTGACAAGATCTATCATCAGTACCAGATGTCTTCATGGATAGATAATGATTATGCTTCTAAAATTTTTGCCAAAATGGCTTGGTAACTGTTTATTCTTTCTTCTCCTCTTTGAATCTCAAGGAATCTACTACCTGAAGTATGTTAAAGGTTATTTCTTATCAAATATTATGTGCATCATACACATATCATTGTTACTTTGAAAATTAACTTTACCTAGCAGTCCTCTACCTTCCCCCAGATTTCTAGAAGCTGTATGTTACAGCCGAAGTCAGATGGACAAGAAACAAGGGCTGCCATTTTCCTTTCTTCCTATTTTATGTTTTCTAAAAGCTTTCCCTCACTCTACACAGATACTTCCTTTCTCTGTGTGTATATATGCATATAAGCGTATATAAATCTCATTCTTTCTTGTTTCAAATTGTTGCACATTTTTAAAAAATTTGAGCTTTACTCTCTTTTAGTAAGCGCTTCTTACAATTGGACCAAAAGTCTTGTCATTTTACCTTTTTTATCTAAGCTCTTATACTTGCTGATGTTTTATTTTTTGTTGTTACCTCACATTTATAATTATTGAACAGTTTCCTAATTCTGTACTTTGCAGTTAACTACAGCTCTGCTGAATTTGTGTTTTACTGTGGCAATTGCTAAGAAATGTAGGCATATGTTTTTTTTTTCCTTTCAGTTTTTAGTTGGTAGAGTCATAGAATAAAACATTTCAAGGACTTGTTCAGGAACAGTTATGGAACCTGACTCCAGAACATGTAACTAAAAGGCCTCTTTTTGGTGATGCCCCGCTGAATTCCCTGAAACAATGAAAATGTCTGAGAAAGACTCAAATCAGCATGACTAATATGCTCTGGATTCTCACTGGAATCTTAGATTCTGGGTTTTCTTTTTTGTCACACAAAAGCATTTAATAACTTTCTTTTTAAAAAGGAGATTGTGTCTACAGTTATTGAACTCAATGAAAAAGAGGAATGAAAAAAATAGACTATTCTGACCAAAACCTTTTAAAGTGTATACCTAGCTTGTATAACAGATATGTACAATTAACACTTTTGAATTTTTTTCTTCCTGCCAATAAACTTGTAAGTACTCCTGTTTTATCTCCTATTAATATAATAATATAATATATTTTCAAGTAATTGATGGCTAGTGAATTCATAATTATAACTACAGTGTCATTTTTAAAAATAAAAGATATTTTAAAAATATCTTTATTAATGAAAATAATCATTTCAATTCTTATCAATTTTGAGTTCTAACCTTCCACATTAGAGGAAAAATTCTCTAAACAGTAGCATAATTGTGTACTTATTAATTTTACCCTTGATATATATTTTGATTAAAAATTCACTCTTTTGGCCACATTAGCTTCTATCTTATATTTTCAGTTCATATCTAGTCCCATTCGTGTGTTATAAGTTGCTCCCGAGCAGGTTGGTAGAAGGTTAAGTAGCCAGACTATTCTGTCTGCAAAAGTAGTTGCACGATGAAATAGTGTAAGAGGAGTTATTTGTAATTTTAACATGGGAAGTTAATACAAGTCAAGATTATCGTATCAACTTTTGAAGTTCAGATTTGTATCACCTGTGAAGTAGCTGTTCAAAAGCCTTTCTACTGGATATGCCAATGAGAAAATAGCATTTCCCCTTCTTTGGCATGATTCACATTTCCCACCCCGTCTCAGACGGCACCGTGATGAGGTCTGGCAGGAGTGTTCATCGTGCAGGTTTTACAAAGGGCAAGTTTTTGGCAGGAGTAGCTTGCATAGAGAAGGAATGCTGCACTCACACATGTGCACTCAATAAACCCGCGGACAGCTCAGGCTAACCTGCTGCAGACACCTCTCTCCAGCCTACCCCGGCTCTGCGTGGTGATTGGTTAGAAACCTCCTTTCTCGTCGTGTGTCACTGTCACACGGGCCTTTTCGTATTCCAGGAAGTGACCCTTCTGATTGGTATTTCAAAGGTTATTAGAGTACAGGGGGTAGTCATTTCATATCCTGGGCACTTGCACTTGAGGTTTATTAAAAATGACAATTACATTCAGATCCGCCTTCTCCTAGTGTTTATCAGTCACACAACCGTCATCTGCACAGCAGCCAACAGTCATCCCTTTTATATATTTGTGACTCTTGGTTATTTCTGACAATCAGAAATAAAGTTAGAAGTTCTCCTTTTTTCTTTACTTTTTGTATGAAAGCCGTGTTGAAAAGTGTTTTTCTTTAAGAAGGTAATGTATTAGGATGAAAAAGGTCTTGTAAATTCCTCAAATTAATAAAAATTACAAACCAGTGTCAACCATGGGGGCCGACGATCTCTGCATTCTTTATTCACGGGCACCCCTGGCTGCGCTGACTTCTCTTTCATTTGGAATGATTTTGACTTTCATTTCCACCTCCTTTCCTGGCCCTCAGATCATGCCCATTCTGCATGCCAGCCCCTCATACCTTCCCTAAATCTTGCTTCAAAAAGTGCTTTTCGGGCCGTCTTTCCACCTGTCCTTAATCTTCTCCAGCTCCTAATAACTCTTACCCTCTCTTACTTCTAGTAAAGGCTAAGGTTCTGAAGAATAGGAACCAAATGGTTGTTACTTCCACATCCTTCTCCATATCCTCATAGCATGTGACCAAGTCTCCTACGTAATTAATATGCAATCTCTAGTGCTTTAATTGAAATTAATTCATTCAGACTCCATTGCCTCTGTTTTTTCCTCTTGTAACTACTTTGGATATATATTTTATCACAACATTTTTCACACATGTATTCATCATAAAGGTTATTTCACACATATTCATATTACTCTTGATGGCTTTCTGTCTCTAATTTCCTCTTCATCTTTTCTTTAATTCAAGAAGTATTTAAAGAGTGCCTGTGATGTGCTGGGCACTATAAAAGTCACTGATGAAAGACAGATCAAAAACACGCTTGCTATCCTGAAGGAGACAATTATAAGAGGGTTCATTTTCATCATGGGTCTAGTTAGTCTCTTTGTGATATTAAATCTAATGAACATAAGATTCTGTTCATAGTCTTGGTCTTTTCTCTCTGCAGTCTTTTGATGAATCATGTCATCGTCTCCAACTCTGCTCGTATCTATCTGGAGATGATGTCCAGAACATTATCCCAACCCTGACTTCTCTCTCAGATCATTTATTTTACCACAGCATTACAACACCTGCGTGTTAGTCCTCATTGTTCAATACTCTCTAAGGAGGTCACTGTGGTAACTGAAAGTCTCAGAGTCTGATTTGTTTAACTTTATGCTGGGCCTTAAAGTGTGGGAAGCAACATGGTGCAATGCTGAGACTACAAGAGCAGACCGACGGCCCAGGTTCAGATCCTGGCTCTGACACCTCTTATCTGTGTGGTTCAGACAAATGACTTCACCTTTTTCATCCATTTCCTATCAGATAACTGGGGTTTCATGGAAGTCCTAACCTCATAGGGGTATTGTGAGGAATACATGGGTTAACATAGTAAAGTCATATGCTGTATGGCATGTTACAGCACCTGTGTGCATGTCATCTTTTTGCACAAATTATGCATATTGCACATAGATCAGATTCTCAGCCCATCTATGCACCGCTCTATGGCCTTCTTGTTTTTTATATGCTGAGTTCTGTTCACTTCATTCAAAGGACTGACCTTTGGTGACCTCCCTCAGTTACTTTCTGGGATAAGAGAATGCCATTTTGGAATGGACTGTCACCCACCTCCTTTTGCCACAAGTGTGTTTAAAGAGACATAATTTCAAGAACATGATCACAAACCGTGATATAGTGATGTGAAGGAGAATCCATGTCAAGGAACCCTTCAATGCTAGTTACCACAGAAGAAGCAACTAGTTATAGAGGCTAAACATCAAGTAATACAATTCTTAAGTGCTACATTTCCTGCCGTATTTCTTGGCATGCCACCATTTTTCTTTAGCTGTCTACTCTTAAACTTGTCACATTGCATGTTTACTTGCTGAAGTGCCCTGTCCCCAACTAAGCAGTACATATGTGTTCAACAGCTCCCCAGCCTTTTCCTCCCAGTGCACAGATGTTTTTTATCCTTCCAACATAGGCCTGTTGTCATTTGAATCCTCATGTCCACTGCTGACTTCCACTATTAAGTCACTATCTTTTTAAATTTTTTTTTAAATTTATTTAATTATTTTTCAAGTACAGTTTTCTGTCTATTATCTATTACTCCCATTCCATTCCACCCCCCCAAGCTCCCCCCTCCCTTCCATTTCCACCCTTCTCAGTTATTGTCCATGTATCCTTTATATAGGTTCCTCTAAATCCCTCCCCTATTTCCCCTGAAATTCCCTCCCCTCTCCTCTCTGGTCACTGTCAGCCTGTTCTCTATTTCAGTGTCTTTGGTTATATTTTGCTCGCTTGTTTGTTTTGTTGTTTAGCTTCCTATTAAAGGTGAGATCATATGGTATTTGTCCTTCAACATCTGGCTTATTTCACTCAGCATCATGCTTTCCAGTTCCATCTATGCTGTTGCAAAAGATAGGAGCTCCTTCTTTCTTTCTGCGTGTTCATGGACTGGAAGAATTAACATCATCAAAATGTCCATATTACCCAAAGTAATTTACAGATTCAATGCAATACCCATTAAAGTACCAATGGCATATTTCACAGACATAGAACAAACACTTAATTTTTAAAAATTTATATGGAACCATAAACGATCCCGAATAGCAGCTGCGATGTTGAGAAAGAACAAAGTAGGAAGGATCACAATATCTGATATCAAACTGTATTACAAGGCCACTCTAATCAAAACAGCCTGGTACTGGCATAAAAACAGGCACATAGACCAATGGAACAGAACAGAGAGCCCAGAAATAAACCCAACTCTTTATAGTCAATTAATATTCGACAAAGGGGGCAGTAACATAAAATGGGGTAAAGATAGCCTCTTAAGTCGCTATCATGTCCCCGTAACTCTCCTAACCAGGTATTGTCCTTGGCACCTCTCATTAATTCTCTGACTATTCTTTGGTTTCAAAACATTCTATTTTAGTTCCCTTTATAAGAAAACGTAGGGAAATGAGTGACCTAATGCACCGTTCACCACTTGAAGATCTGGAAATATTCCCAGAAACATTCTCCTGTAGTACAGTCTCACGGCCAGGGACTCAACTTTCTCTAGACGACTTACCAGTGCTGAACTCTTCCTACTGGAGCTCTTTAGCTGGGGAGAGAGCCAAGATTCCTTACTCCTTGAATTTGGGTTTCAGGGGATCTCGTAGAAACCTGCAGTACAGAACTTATGTAATCAAGCTGGCTAAAGGAAGCTAAGCCCTCATCTCTCAAGGAGGAAATTTAGGAAGAGCCCAGAGATAAATGAGTAACTGCTGCTTCTAGGTGTGAGCAATCTAACACGCAAAGAGCATCTTTGTCCCCTGCTGCCTCATCTGCTCGGCAGGTCTCCAGACTATAACTAATAGAAGCAGCGAGTATGCTAGATTATTGAATTTAGAAGTCACTTTAGCTTCTGAGCAAGTGGAAGTGAAACTGAATAAAGTCCTAATTATTTAATGGAAAAATATTTTTCTAATACCTTTCTTGGTATTATTTCAGATTAGTCTATTCCCATAATTGTTACCCTTGCATATGAATATTCATCAATATAGCTTGTATTAATCATAATTTATAAACATTATGGTTGCAAGTAAATAGATGTAAATTGGTATCAAATGTATTATTTACCTTTTCATATGCAGAGATAAAATGTATATATTTAATGTATAATATAGAGCGTGTATATATATATATATATATATACCTTCAGCATGTTGCAAAATTCTTAAAGATATTTTGTTAGAGCAAGTCAACAGGAAAAAAAAACAGTTTTAAAGACTAGAACCAAGAGTCAATTTAGTTAGTTTTGCTTTCATAAATTCACTATAATTCCTATCAGTTTTTTATTACTTTAGTGAGTAAATATGTGCAAATCTGCTGGCGTCTCTCTTGATGGTATTTTAAGTAAGTGAGCTAATTTATATTACTTTTCTAACTAGTTTGCTGGAGCTTTTTTAAATGATTACTTTCGGGTGTCATAATGGGGACTAGCCAGGCTAGGAGTGGGGTTTCCAGGTGGTTACAGCATCACTAAAAAAAAGGGTGATCTGGGCCAAGGTAACGATTCCTGTTCGAGGTCGGTAGCCCAGGATTGAAGGCAGGTAGGCGAGGTGGAAACACACTGGGTCAGTCCCGCAGCGTCTCATTTTTGGACCTCTGTGATTCCTGGGTTGGATCTGACTGCCCCTTGTCCAGCTTCCCCCGTCTTGTCCTTCCACTCTTGCACTGTGCCCCGGGTTCTGTTCTTCTTCCTCCACAGACTTTCCTCACTGATCCATTCACTTTCCTCGTTTCAGTTCTTAGTTAAGTGGGAAAGCCACATGCATTGTTACCCCCGACCTCTCTCCTGGTCTTCATCACGGTGCCAGTGTTTTTTTTTCCCAGTAGTTCAAGACAATTTATCATCCACTTAACACACAGTTTAAGGGGAAGAAAGAAATTTTATATTACCCCTCTAGGTTCTTTTGGCTGATCAAATAATTAAATCAACCTGAGACAGATTGAACAGAGAAAATGACACAATTTAATTACAGCTATGCATATGGGAACCCCACATACATGAGAAGTTCAGAGGCAGAAAGTTAAAATTAGGTATATATGGCATCCCAAGCCAAGAAATTAGGTGAGAGCCTGGGGCTTCATAAGGGAGGAGGGCAATTCACAAGATGGTAAGAATAGCTGATGTTTAGTAATTACAAGTTTTGTCTAGCCGTATAGATAGGTTGTAAAAGTTTTTTTCTGGTAATAACTAATTATGGGCAAGTTCCCCGGTTCTTCCCCCGCCTTTTACATTTTTAAGGAAGAGATAAGAACTTTTCTTGAGCTCACGGGATATCTATTTCTTCAGCTCAAAAAAAAAGCCACATGCCAAAGTAGCACATCCTTCATTATTAGGCTCTCATTATATGGTTGTGATTTTTTTGTACACACAAATGTTTACACTCTGATGGGGTGGAAATAAAGTGCACTTTGAAGTCAGAATTATGTGGGAAAATTTATTATGTGGGAAAATTTGGTAAGTTCTCTAACTCTGTGGGCTTTGGTATACTCATATAGTAAAGTGGAGTGAATGACAACTTTGAGTACAAAATGTATTTTATTTAGTTAGTTAGTTAGTTATAGAGAGGGAAAGGGAGGGAGAAAAAGAGGGAGAGAAACACCATTGTGCAATTAACTCTCACACTCCCCTCACTGGGGATTTGGCCTGCAACCCATGCATGTGCCCTGACTGGGAATCGAACTGGCAACCCTTTGGTTCACAGGCCAGTACTCTATCCACCGAGCCACACTGGCCAGGACAATGTGAGCATTAAATGAGAAAATGCAAATAATGGACTTCTTCCAGTACCTGATACCATTGTTATTAATAAATAAACACTAAGTATTGATTTCTTCTCACCAGTGCACATTAAGCATGTTGTACTGGTTGTGAAAGCCTTAAAATGCCAAGACACAGACTGAATTATATTTCATAGGCAATTGGGAACCAATAAAAGTTTCAGGAAGACAAATCTAGGGATAATTTTCAAGGAGACCAATTAAGAGATTCTTCATAGATGTAATAATGGCTGGACTAACACAGTGGTGACGAAACTTGAATTTAAGGGTACCAGAGCAATACAAAGCTTTTATATCAGACTTTTACTGTTTATGTGTGTATTCCCTGATTTTTGCCTAGTTATATTTTCACAGCATTGTTATTATTATGGGAGCTTTGCACTTTACCTGACGTAGAACTGTTTTATCTTCCTCTCAGAACCTAGATATGTTTACCATCAAATTTTCTTGGTGATGGTATACTTCTTGAAAGGCATATACGTTGTTTCCAGAATTCACAATGAAGCAAGCAATATCTCCCCACGTATAAGGTCTGAGGCAAGACTTGGTTGCAGCGGGATATGGAGCACCTCGTGGATTTTTTCCTGTTAAAGGGAGTCGAATCTTGCAGGTTACTGAAATAATCTTCAGATACAGAGGATGGAGAGCAGGAATAGACAATAACTTTCAGGCGGATGTCAGGTGGCAGCCAGTGACAATCTTAGCTAATGTTTGTGAAATAAAATAGGGAATCCTTATTCTTGTTGCCATATATGTTTAACATGTGTTGCTCTCACCGTTCATCCTGAATAGGGTTCCTTACTTTAAAAAATCTCTTGGCATCTTTTCCATTTTTCAAAAGCTAATTTAAATTTGACCTTCATCAGGATAACACTCAGAAAACATAAATAAATTCAGTAATTTATTTTCACTGTCACACACATTCACATTTTATAATAAATTGCTTTAATTTATAAATATTTAAATGGATACATTATATCTATCTATCTATATATCTGTAGCTATACGTACTCTATATCTACATTTATATTTCTATCTCTATATTTTTTAAAGATTTTATTTATTTTTCTATAGAAGGGAAGGGAAGGAGAGAAGGAGAGAAATATCAATGTATGGTTGCCTCTCGTGCATCCCCTGCTGGGAACTGGCCTGCAACCCAGGCATGTGCCCTGACTGGGAATTGAACCACGATCGTGTGGTTCACAGGCCCGAGCTCAATCCACTGAGCTACACCAGCCAGGGCTCTATATCTATTTATATCTATATCTATAGCTATATCCCTAACAAACTCCCAGCTCCTAAAGGTGGAGACATGTGTCCACATTTTGAATTCATTCTCCTTGACGCCTATAACAATCAATCTTTGCTGATTTGTAATTGCAGATGAAAGAAATAGAGGCATAAGAGTCGAAAATAAGATCCTGAGTTATATGTACCATTAGAAAAATATTTTGTTTAAATTAATGATAACTAGATACTTTAGCTATTGTTTTTTTGTACTAGTTAGAATCAGAAAATCTTAGAGTGATTTTCCCTCTGTCAAGGGCATCTAAAGTAAGCTACATAGATAGCAGTGATTATTTAATGAAAAAATGTTACTGTGTTAGGGTGAACTTTTTTAGCCTTCTGTACCATTTGGTTAGGGAACTGTGAAAGTATTCCAAGTACTCTATTTTTCCACCTTGCTATCAGTTCATTTAGACTTTAGGTTATCCTCGTTCAAAAGAATGTTGAGAACAAAAAATACATTGTGAAAGCAGCAGACAACCCATTTGTGTTCAGAGAGTAGTGTTCCTAAAGTTTAATTTTACAGTCTCCATATATTGAAATTGCACATCTCCAATACAGAATTTTGGACTTTTGTCAACATAGTGTACTTACTTAAAACTTTAACCGAACTAGTAAGGGTTCTTGTTTGTTTCCTTCCTTTTTGTTTAATTCCAGGCCTTGGAAATAATCCTTGTGTAAGCCTGAAAAATTGTTAGTTTCAGGATGTCTATTTGGAAATACTTCTAATTAAGAACTAATAAATAGTAAAATAATTTTTATCTAGTTTGTCTATAGACTCATGATATTTCAGAATTAGAAAAAAAAAAACCCTGAGAGAATGTTTAGTCCATTTTTAAAAAATTTTGCAGAGATGGTGGAGGATGAAGTAATGTGAATCCTCCTCTCCTTTGTCACTACCCTCTTTTCTCCCTTTCCTCCCTCTCTCTTCTACTTCCTTCTCTAAACATGAAAGGACGTCTATATTCTAAGATCGGTGCTGACTGAAGATGGCCCCACGCTTGAGTAATGTATGCTATGTGTCTTTAAGACACTACTTGTAGTGTGTTCAGAGGCACGCATCTGAATTATCACAAAGCTGAGATTATAACTGAAGCTCTTTGCTCTTAGAAGGACAAAAATCCTACTTCTTATTGATGTGGACACCAACAAGAAAGATTCATTTGATGGGATCCCAAGGAAAGAATTTATCTTCTGAGATGAACATGCCATGGTCAACCAAGAGCCCACATTTTATAAGTAATAGTTGCCTAGCGGACATTTGCCGACAGGGGCTTCTTACATCCTCTGTACGCAAGGGCGGGCCTCAGACTGAACTCAGCTTCCTTCACTGTGCCCTCCTTGTTTACGCTGTCCGGCTCAAACACTACAGGGAAGCTCTGGTTTCCTCTTTCTACCAAAGGACTGAGACCTGCCCTGCACAGTCAGAACAGTTTGGGTTCCTCGTTTACATAAAACTGACCCTCAGTGATAACCTGGTGGGAACTTTTGCTATTGCTATAAAAGACAGCCTCTCCTTTGTCCATGGGACTCCATTGAGGTTGCTACCTGAATCTGTGTCTCTCAGGCGGCGGTTCCTTTTTTTCTCTTTTTCTCAGTTCCTTTTTTTCTAAGGTGAGAGCTACTAATGACATAATGTTGACTATTTCTGAAAGAACATATTATTTTTTATTTTATAAACAAATACGTATTCTGCTAATAATCACCAAAGCTATAAAGCTGACTCGTGATATGGTTTTTACCTTCCCGTTATAGATGGGGAGAGAGAGACCTGAGTTAGACTCCCTCCCCTCTTTGTATGGCTGGCAAGAGAATAATTCAATCCGGAGATAAGCACGTACAGTGAGAATGACAGAGCAAGTTTATTTATAAAATAAACACACAAGCGCAAAGCTGCAAGCAGGCACCCAGCTAATCTGAATGCCCCAGGTATAGAGGAAATCAAGTTGTTAGTAAGTTTGTTAGTAAGTTACTGAGTTTGTTCCATACACTTGAGCCAAGGCTACAGGTGGGTACTTATTAATCTAAGTAAACTGTTGTGGTTCAGGGGTTCTATACCTCAGCCGGTTTCTAGGTTCCCACTCCTTCTTCCCCTTGGGAATAATGTACACAGCTACAAAGGCTTTCTTTCTCACTTAGTAAAGGCTCTTTGTCTTAGTGAAATTTTTACAGAGGTCCCTTTCCCAGCATAGGTCCCTTTTTTCTCCTGTGCAATTCCCACTTGTGATGTTCCGAACGCCCAGCAATCTTAGTAAGACTGTTACAGAAATCCCTTTTCTCAGCACAGTTTGGAGGACTCTCCCCTCCTCCTGTGCTGGTTTTTGATGGTTGGGACACCTGGCAATCTGATCAAACCGAGCCCAGGAGTGCTGAGTCAATTGGGGTCACAGGTCTTCCTTTTGCTTCCAGGCTCCTGCATTAAGTTCTTGGTTAGATTGTAATGGTGAGGGCCCTGCCTTTTTCCTTATCTGACCCCTCCTGCCTAGCTGCTACCTGACATATCTACTTTTCATTATAGAAAGAGTACATTTGTAAATGTGTGCCTTTTATTAACACTTCATATTTTTCTATTATAGATTTACATATGCTCACACTTATATATGTATATATCTGAAGGAGAACAGGATATGTCCTGCCAAAATTTTTGACAAAAAGATTATCTAGACTTGTTTTTTTTAATTTTAAAAAATATTGATGAGAGAGAGAAAAACATTGATTTGTTGCTCCACTTATTTATGCATTCATTGGTTGCTTCTTGTATGTGCTCTGACCTGGGACGCACCCTTGGCATAGATGGTCAATGCTCTAACCAACTGGGTTACTGGGTCAGGGCTTGACTTGGTTATTTTTAAGAAATAGTGCACACAGGAGAAGCTCTGAAAACCTCATAGAATTTTCCCTTTTGTAAAATAAATTTACATTTACAAGGAAAATCTCCATTTGTAAGGGTGTCTTTCTCTGTCCCCACAAATGGATGACTAAATCTTTAGAAACTCCTACTTATGGAGAAGGCTGTGCAGTTTAAATTTGCATAACAATCATGCTCTTGTTTTATTATGATTTTCCTGATAGATTCACAAAAGGGACTCTCCACCCCTCCCCACCTTCCTTTGTCTTTAGCTGAAGAAGGTATTTAAAGTGATTGCTTGGACTTTTTGGTGGGTTACTCAGTTTTTCTGGGTCTCCCAGGTATACAGGAGGTATATATGTTGTAAACATTTTTTATTACAGAGGTTCTCAGCCAAGAACCTAGAAGAACCTAGAAGGGTAATGGGGAAATTATTTTTCCTCACCTACAATATATATATATTGTAGGTGAGAAAAAATAATTTCCTATATATATAATAGACATACTAAAACAATATGTTGTATTATATATATATAATACAACATATATATATATAATACAACATATTATTTTAGTATGTCTATGATTATATATAATATATATTAAGTATAATCATATATGCTATATACAAGTACATGTACTTTATATTATATAGGATATAGTTTTATGTTTATATGTGTGTATATGTCTATATAGAAATATAGACATATATAGATATATAGAAATATATAGATATATAGATATACATAGATATATAGGTATATGTATAGATATATAGGTATATATCCACATATAGATATATAGAGAGAGATAAAAAGATTAATGTGTTAGATGATAGGTATTAGGAGATAATAAAGTTTTTGAAACTTATGTAAATGCATTCTTTAAAACTTATTAAGAAATATTCAGTACTGGAGCAAAAGAGAGAAATCTTACAGTCTCTGGTAAAGCAGTTTTTACAATGAACATGAAAGCACTCACAGGATCAAACTCTTCCCTCAGTTCTAACACCCGCCCCTTGAGATGGCATGATTTCTGGTCTGTGTCCCCCATTATAATGGGAGCTTTATGAAGGCTGGGATGCATCTATCTTGGTCACCATGTTGTCACTATGGTGCTAATAATTACATAATAGATGCTCAGTAATGAGTATTAAATGAATGGGTGATTCTTGTCTGTGAGTGTCCTTTGCGATGCTCATACTGGTTTAGGACATTCAGGAAGATCCTCCCGGACAATTTGGAAAGTGTGAAATCTTTGATTTGCTTTCTCATTCTTATTTGACTTTATCATCTGATTTACATTGTTATCTGTCAGTTTTGGGAAGACTTTATCATTCAAGAAAACTAAACTAGAGACAGATGGAAGGCAACTTGTACTACTGCACATTTTGTATAATTCATTTGTACAGAGAGGCTTTTGATAGTAACTCAGTTATTTAAAATAAAAAAATAGATCCTACTTAAACATTGATAAAAGTTGTTAAGCAGTGTTTGCTGTTTAACATTCCTTGTGTAATTTGTTCTGTGTAGTTTGTAGAAAGAATGAAGCTCTCTTAGGATCGGTGTTTAACTGCACCTCTCCCTCCTCAGAATGTTAAGTATTGCGTAGATTATGTGGGCAGATGGATCATTTTCCATGCTTTTTAAGTAAAACAAACAAGTAAAACTCTGATTCAAGATGCTGTCAGACAACACCCACTGTAGAAATATTCATGTCGATAGCGTGGCTTTTGCTTTGCTGTTTATAGCCTTCTGTTTGTAGGAGTCACAGACTTATCTAAAACGTCGCCACTGTCCGTTTATCATCATCTGGGTGTGAACAAAAAAAACAGATAACACTTTTCCCAATATCATGCTTTCTTGATGTGGTCACTTTTAATAATAGAAACCAAAGGAAACGTTTCCCAAAGTATGTATCATAATTCTGGCAGGAAGCAGATGTACGGTCTTATTTTCGTCTTAATCATGGATTTATTTATTGCATTACATCTTTCAGTTGTGGATATTTTCCTGTAGAGGGAAATTCCATCCTTCCTGGAATAAAAATTACCAAAGTTTTACGTTTTTTTTTAAATCTGGTGAGTTGATGTGAGAATACATTTTCCCTTCTTGTATGTATCGGCCTTTTGACTCTATCTCTACATAGGCAGAAACAGAGTGCTGCTAACTCTCACGGAGGTTATTTCTGAGTGTCCTAAAGATGAATCTAGAAAGACCAGTGTAAGAAATTTCAGGGGGAAAATCACATTCCTACTAAAACGCAAGCAAATGGATTTCCAACATGAGCATCAGCTTTATAGAAAATCATATCATATAAAAGTGAATATTTGTAATAACCTCATCTCTTATCATTCTAGCTTTTTCACTCTTTTCCTCTTGCTTGCTGGAGTGATTGATGTCTCTATCAGAGCATCTCCACCCTTGACTTTCCTCCATATACCAGAGATTCTTGTTTTCACTTGTCCATGTATCCAGCCTAGATCTCCAGACCAAACATTTCTGGCAAATATTTCAGTCTATTATATTATGCTAATGCTTCGATGTGGCTGATTTACTTTCTTATACAGTGATGCCTCATCTGGCTTGAGCTCTACTGTCTCCATGTGGGTTCCTATTCCTATGCGTCTTAACAAAATGCCTGCTAGACCACTAGCCACGCTTGCCGGTGGATATTTCTGTAGGGCCCATTCATGTTTGAGGATCTCAGAACATTGTTCAGCCATCTTTTGACAAATCTGGCACTTAACACGCATATTCGCCAACCTATAAATTGTCACTCAGACAACAGTATGATGAGTTGCTTTGGCCACAGTCTGTTATACTCTCTAGTACAAAACCTCAAATTCATGTTTCATTATCTAGCTTTATGTCTTCCTGGCCTTGAAACACAAAATGTGTAAAATAAAACACGGTTTTGGAAAGTTTTATTTTCTTTACTGAACTTCTTAACCTCTTTTCTTTGTTTCTATGATCACCATCCAACTTGTAATCTGAATTTTATACAGCAGTCACCGCTAATGCAATGTAGAGCATGCATTTTAGGCTCCGTTGTTCTGTTTCCCATCCTGACTCTGTCGCTTATTGGCTCGTGGCTTTGGACATCGTATTTTATCTCTATGTTTTAGTTTCCACATCCCTAAAATGGGTAAAAATAATATTTAATAGGTTACTGTGGGGATTAAATAATTCAATAAGGGTCATAACTTAGAAGAGTATCTGTATCTTAGTTATCCCTGAATGAATGTTGTAATAGCTGCTATTATTACCACCTTCCTGTGCTCTCTCTATTTCCAGTTGGTTCAGCATATTTTCTTAAAATTTCCCTCATTTCCATTCTCACTGCCAGCACCATGATTCAAACCTTTGTGATCTTTTCCCTGAATTATTTAATAGTCTCTTAACTCACATTCCTATTCTTATTTAATTATAAGCCCTAACCAACTTGGGAGGTTGCCTTGCAGTGTCTATCTTAGTTAGAAACTATTTGGTAAGATGAAGGTCTTATAGAAATATATACAGTTCAAGCAAAATTAAAAATGACATTCAGTGCTGTGTGTTTGTGTTTGAGTACGTATATGTGTGTGTGTGTGTGTGAAATAATAAAAGTGAAAGCAACCTTATTCTAACCAAATTAGATACTCACGGTTATTAAACCTGCTCATGTTAACCATCTTCTCAGCATCTTCTTCAGTTGATTAAAAAAATACTGATGCACGTAATATGCTCAAATGTGCATTTATATAATTTTATATTATGAAAGCCATATATCCTTTTAAAATTTATGAACCCATTTTCATATAGATATGTATATATAATATACATACACACAAATATATATTTTTCTCTACCTCATCTTCTCTTCATAAATTGAGATTTCTTACATTTGTTTCTATTTTACATGAGAGGGATTAACATTGGTTGATGCTTTGCTGAAAGGGGTTGACCTGAAGTGAATTTACATGTTGTGAATTTTTCAGAATTGATATACATGTGCATCGAGTTGTTAAAAAATGGCAAGTAATGGAATCATTGTGGGTAAGGCATGATTTTCTCCTGATAATGTGTTGCCCTCCATATCAGTTATGCTCGAATGCCTCTGTTGTCGTTTTGTTCTGCCCTGAGTACTGTCAGAATCTAGCTTAAATACCGTAAGTCAGTATGATTTATTTGTAATCTAACTTTGCAGCTTGGGTCACACTTGTCTTAGACACATGAAACTGTGACATCACCTCTTTTCTCATACATATCTTATGTTTCTAGATATGTCGCCCACTCTAATTCCAGGTTAAATGATATCCCTACTATGAAATTTTCATGGAATCCACTTTGTTTCCCTTCCATCTCAATCAAGAAATAATTTTTAAACTACTGAATTCATATTTTACATCCCTTTTCTAGCACTTACATTCTGCCAAAGTCATAGCTATCTGTACACACATTTTAAGTACATTGTTAAATCCTTGAGTAAAGGACCACATTTTACTGGACAAATGCAGTGGAGTAGAATCTCATATCGGTTCCAAATTCCAAACACAGTATTTAAAGTTAAATCGCATACTATCAATAGTATCCTGAAAGTCACCAAAGTAATACATAAAATCTGTTGGAGCATTTATGGGCTACATTAGGGCTGCCGTTCAGTCTCTCAATAACACAGAACATTGAAAGGTTTCCTTCTGCACTGGATTAAGTCGCTGCTTCTTCACCTCAGCACAGATGAAGTAATTGGCTTGTGTTTGGAGGCTATGTAATCTGAAAAAAGCCATGCATCTTGAAACATGAAAATGAAAAACAGCTTGGTGAGATGCTTAGACCGTGAGACCTGAGAATGATTAAGGGGATTTCTCTTTCTTTTTTTCTTCCTTAAAAGTATTTTTAAAAAGCTAAGCCATCCAAAATTCTGTCTGTTTCTTTGGTTTTCCTGAAATAGATTGCCTGTAGTCACAAGAGTTTGGCTACAGCCCTGGCTGGTATAGCTCAGTGGATTGAGTGCAGGCCTGCTGAACCAAAGGATCATGGTTTGATTCCCAGTCAGGGCACATGCCTGGGTTGCAGGCCAGTTCCCAGCAGGGGACTCACGAGAAGCAACCATACATTGATATGTCTCTCCTTCTCTCCTTCCCTTCCCCTCTANATCCAAAATTCTGTCTGTTTCTTTGGTTTTCCTGAAATAGGTTGCCTGTAGTCACAAGAGTTTGGCTACAGCCCTGGCTGGTGTAGCTCAGTGGATTGAGCGCAGGCCTGCGAACCACATGATCGCGGTTGGTTCCCAGTCAGGGCACATGCCTGGGTTGCAGGCTGGTTCCCTGCAGGGGACTCACAAGAGGCAACCATACATTGATATTGCTCTCCTTCTCTCCTTCCCTTCCCCTCTAAAAATAAATAAATAAAATCTTTTAAAAAAAGGCAGTCTTTAAAAAAAAAGAGTTTGGCTACAAACTTGGGTAGATAGATAAAAGATGGTAAACAGATAGGTAAATATAAGTTTGGGGGATAATATGAGTTTTGGGGATTATACAGGTTTTAAAATTTCTGTGCATCAAAGGATACAACAAATTGATAAGGCAATCTATAGCATGGGAGAAAATAATTTAAATCATATATCTGAAAAGGGTTACTATTTTTGAATATATAAAGTACTCCTACGTTCCAAAAACAACAATAAAAAACCTGATGAAATATAAGAAAAGAAATTGAACATACATTTCTTCAAAGAAAATATGTAAATGCTGATAAAGCATGTAAAAGATGCTTAATATCACCATTCATTAAAAAGATAATGAATTAAAACTATAGTGAGATAGCACTTTACAGTTATTGAAATGGATATTGTACAAAAAATTACAATAAGGATCAATGAAAATATGGAGAAATGGGAACTCATATACTGTTGGCAGGAATGTAAATTGATCTAGATGTTTAGGAGAATAACATGGAATTTTCATTAAAAATGAGATTATATAATATTCTAGTTTCTTTTCACATCATTTAAGCCTTTTTGCCTTTTACTAAAAATGAGAATATAAATACCGCATGATCCAGCAAACCCACTATTGGGTGTACAGTAGTTCTACTTCTGTGGTTTCATTTACCCGAGGTCACCTGTGGTGCAAAAATATTAAATGGAAAATAAATATGGTATAATTTTAAGTTGTGCATTGTTCTGAGAAGCATGATGGAATCTTGTGCCATCCTGCGCCATATTGCCTGCCCAGAGGTGAATCTTCCAGTCCATCTGCAGTGTGTACGCCGGCCGGTCCCGCCGCTCGCCTCCGGCTGCGCGGCCTGGCTCCTAACACTCCTCGGACCAGACAGTGTGGGTCTGTGTCCCGGTGGTTGGGGACCGCTGGTGTACACTACGCACCCATTTGTCCCTTAGTAGCTTGGATTTTCAGATCAGCTGTCATTGCAGTGCTTGTGTTCAGGTGACCTTTATTTTCCATAATAATGGCCCTGAATTGCAAGTATAGGGGTGCTGACATTTTGAATGTGATATAGAGGAACTAAAATTGCTTCCTTTACGTGGAAAGGCGTGTGTGTATAGGGAAAAAAAAACAGTATATACAGGGTTCACTACTATCTGCAGTTTGAGGCATCCACTGAGTGTCTAGAAATGCATCTCCCATGGAATATTTTACTGTGTATTCANGTTCTGAGAAGCATGATGGAATCTTGTGCCATCCTGCGCCATATTGCCTGCCCAGAGGTGAATCTTCCAGTCCATCTGCACTGTGTACGCCGGCCGGTCCCGCCGCTCGCCTCCTGCTGCGGGGCCTGGCTCCTAACACTCCTCGGACCAGACAGTGTGGGTCTGTGTCCCGGTGGTTGGGGACCGCTGCTGTACACTACGCACCCATTCGTCCCTTAGTAGCTTGGATTTTCAGATCAGCTGTCATTGCAATGCTTGTGTTCAGGTGACCTTTATTTTCCATAATAATGGCCCTGAATTGCAAGTATAGGGGTGCTGACATTTTGAATGTGATATAGAGGAACTAAAATTGCTTCCTTTACGTGGAAAGGCGTGTGTGTATAGGGAAAAAAAAACAGTATATACAGGGTTCACTACTATCTGCAGTTTGAGGCATCCACTGAGTGTCTAGAAATGCATCTCCCATGGAATATTTTACTGTGTATTCAAAAGACTTGAAAACAGGATCTTGAAGAGATATTTTCATACTCCTGTTCATTGCAGTATCACTCATAACCAAGGAGTGGGAACAACCTAACTGTCCATCATTGGATAAATGGACAGAATGGGACGTGAATGTACAATGGCAAATTGAATGGCAAATTATTCAGCTTTTAAAAAAAGGGAAGTCCTGTTACATGCTGCAATATGGGTAAAGCTTGAGGATGTTATGCTAAGTGAAATAATCCCGTCACAGAAGGGCACAGACTGTGTTATTCCCCATACAGAAATAGCTAATCAAACACGCGGAAACAGAAGGGGGAATGGTGGTTTCGGGGGCTGCAGGGCGGGGATTGGGAAATGGCTCAGGAGACATTGAGTTTCAGTTTTACAAGACGAAAACATTATGGAGATGATACACAACAACGCGGATATATGTAATACTGATATATGTAATACTTGTACACTTAAAATGGCTAAGATGGTAAATTTTATGTTGCATGCTTTTTTAACAAAATTAAAAGTGATTTTAAAATATTAGTTTAATAAATAGCCAGTTTAAATCTAGGATGACTGACATTCTGTGATGTAGCGGCTCAGTTTAAGTTATTATTCAAGAAGGCTTCAATATAGAAGCGTTGTTAAAAGAGCAAAGTTTTGCTCAGTTAGGCCTTCATTCAAATCCATGCTCTGCTACCGATGGGCTGTATGACCTAGAAGACTAACTTCGCTGAGCATAAATTTCATCAAAAGCTAATTTGAATTAAAAATAACCACTGGCAGGAGCTTGAAATGACGTATGTTGTGTTTAGTACATGATAAACACCAGAAAAAGGTTGGTTATTGTTAGTATTACTGATGGTTCCATTTTTTAAAAATATATCATTTATTTATTTTTAGAGAGAGGGGGAGGGATGGAGAAAGAGAGGGGAAGAAACATCAATGGGTGGTTGCTTGTCTCATGCCCCCTGCTGGGGAACTGACCCGCAACCCAGGCATGTGCCCTGGCTGGGAATCCACTGGCCACCCTTTGGTTTGCAGGCTGGCACTCAATCCACTGAGCCACACCAGCCAGGGCTTGATGGTTCCATTTTAATAAATAAATATTTATAACATAGCATAAGGAAGTTTAAGGCTTCTTTGTTAGAACAGGCAGCCACTATGACTTTACCTAATTCACTTAATATTTGGAAGATAGGCAGAAATTACTTTTCTCTA